>NC_133818.1:5531738-6170944 GCF_043250625.1 Sebastes fasciatus | reverse complement strand
TGTTAATTGATTTCCAGTAATAAATATATACATACATTTGCATAAAGCAGCATATTTGTCCACTCCCATGTTGATAAGAGGATTAAATACTTGACAAATCTCCCTTTAAGGTACATTTTTTTCTGCTAAATGCAGTACAGAACTCTAAAACGGAGCCTGCTACAGCCTCTGAAATACAGTAAAGTTGGTCAGGATCATCCCACTTTGTGCAGCTCTGCTTTAAAGTGTAACACAAGACTGAAAATGAGTGTTTTACTGTCCTTTTTTCTGACATTTTATAAGCGATTTCACAAACAAAATCAATAGATAATTGATAATGAATCTAACCATTAGTTGCATCCCTACTACTGATAACTAATTACATCAGTAGTCTGAACAATAATGTGTTTACAGACTAAATCCATCTTTTATTTCACGTGTTTAAGACGACGCCTGCAGCTGAACATTAAACTCGCCATGCAGCAGCACCAGCTCACCTGTCTGGCTGTCTCTGATACGCTACTCTGGCAGCCACATAACAGCCAACTAGACCCCCCAGTTTACACCGTACACGATAAAGGAACAATGAAAGCGCGGCGCCGTCCCTGAGCTGACGTCGTCCCCGTGGAAACAAGTACAGATGGATCAGCCTCTGTGCCCAGTGGATTTGGGGCCTATTGTCACGACCTTGCTTATTCATAAACGCTTCCAACGCCGCGTCAGAAGCAAACAGTGCGAACGGAGCAGCTCCTGAATACCTCAGACGCAGCCTCTCATTATTCTTCTTCCTCCTCCTCCTCCTCCTCCTCCTCCTCCCCCCATCTCCGCCCCATTTCTCTCTTTCAGCTGAGGAACATGATTAATGTGCACCTTGCCACTGGTGGTTTTTCTAATTGCCAGCACACCGGCCCAGTCAGCGCAATGCGCACACACACACAGACGCGGGGCAGTGTGTGTGTGTGTGTGTGTGAAAAACACACACACAAAAGACTTGCACACATGTAAATGCACACACACGTGTGTTTGCGCATACACCCACACACACCCACGCTCCCAAACTGGGTTCTGCAGGGGCAGGTGCTTGCCATTTCCCAACACATTAATCATCCTCCTTTAAATAACCTGAGTGTCGTCTTGACGGTTTGAGACTGCGAGGATGCTGCGGCGCCCGTTGCCTGACGACGGCACGGCCCCTCATCTTTCTAATGTTATCTCTGAAACCCACAAGCCCCAAAGTGTCAGGAAATGGGCCCCCCCCAC
The DNA here is from genome assembly GCF_043250625.1 of Sebastes fasciatus. Lineage (NCBI taxonomy): Eukaryota > Metazoa > Chordata > Actinopteri > Perciformes > Sebastidae > Sebastes > Sebastes fasciatus. Next base: position 6,169,705 of record NC_133818.1, on the reverse strand, counting down.
CCTCCACACTCCCCTCCACCTCCCGAGGCGGTTACGGTGATTTGATGAGTTTGACCTCTGCGTGGTGATGTGTTGTGCGGCCCCGGTGTCTCACCTCAATCTTCCAGGTCCTCTGCTGAGGATCGGACCTGTGGTCAGCGGGAACGCTGCTCAGAGGGTGGATGCCGCACAAAAGGCTGTTTTACAGCGGGCCGCGCTCACACACAGCTGTGGGTTCAGAGTGCAGCTTGGCTGTTAAAATCAAAACGACGTAGCCTTTAGCGGAGAAGATTTGGGCTTTTTTCTGGTAGGAGGATGTTTCAAAAGTGTGTGTGTCTTTAAAAGGAAAAGTTGAAACCATCGCTATGTGGGGCAATCCACAACTTTTTAGCTTAAGCACCCAAATCTATCAGAGAGCTCCTTTAATTTTTTTTCAGTGGTGCTTTAAATAGAAGAAAACATGTTGTTCTGGCTGGACTTTGACAATAGTTACACACACCGGGCTCTCGTTCTGTCGTTCTGTCTTTTGTTGAGTGGAATCTTTTTCTTAACTTTATTCAACTGCTTCCAAAAGTTATCTTCATTTTCTTTTACCGTGTATTTTTAATAACGCTCCCCCACAGGGTGACATTTAGATTTACATTACATTATGTTTTCAATCACAAACAAGGAAAAGAAATAAACATTAAACACAGAAATAACAAAATAAAAAAAAGTAATGACCTGTTAAATATGCAGCTATCACGATATTTTGCATGGCAATAATGTATCGATCCACGAATGTCAAGTATTGATCTTTTATTAATAGGGCTGTCGCAAATTAGTTTTAACACAACTGATTTCTTTAACGCATTAACGCAACTTGCGATATCAATCTCTCAGAGGTTGTAGCGGGCTCAGTTTTAAAACTAGAGTAAAGATTCTGGTATCATATGAAACTATAAAACCTAAAGAATCCATTGGTACCAACCATGTCATACTAGCTTGTTGAGAAGGAGGTTAAATAACGCTCCAAACTTACTCTAAATCTTGGTGAAAAAAAGTGCCATTGTCAAAGCTGTCCCTTGACCTCTGACCTCCAGATGTGTGAATGAAAACTGTGAGATGAACAGAGTGAAAACTGTATCTTGTTAGATAAATCTGATGTTGACAAACTGCATAATTTGTAGTTGAAAAAAGGTAATAAATCTCAATATATCATATCGCAATAATCAGCATATCGCAAAATATGAAGAAGAAACGAAAAGGTGCATTCACTAGTGCTAATCTCCGCCTGATGTGTCTGCAACAATAACTGCTGTAATGTTTGATTGAATGAATGCAACCCACGATTGGCTAATCCGCCCTTCTAGACTGTAGGTGTATCATTTATTGTGTCTAATGCTATAGCTATAGCAAGGGAAAGGTTTAATCAGGGTACAAATAAAGGTCAGTCTCACAATGCACAGTGAATATAAGATGAATATAGATGTGATGTGTCTATTCTCTTACATTAAATAATCCTTTATACTTTCTTTTGAGATGTTTAATCATAACCCATGTCCTCCTGTATTTATTACAGTACATAATGAATCTTTGGCTCTAATGACGCATTCACACTGAAGATCTCAGCGTCTAAGAATGATAAATTAACATATATTTTTTAATGTTACGATACTCGTTAAGGGTGTTTCCCACCAGCATCATTCTTCTCTCTAACACCCAAACTTACCCAGCAGGCTGCACAGTTTATTTATCACGTGTGGCCTCTATACTGTGTTTCTATAAAAACCTCCATCCAAATAATGGAAAGTCAGCTATTAAAGAGGGTTACTGATGGAGACCAGGATTACATTTCTCATGCTGTATAATAGAACGCATCTCCTGCTGGCTTCATAGCACCAACATGTAATACCCCCTTACATTAATACCTATAGGAAGATTCATGCTTAATTAGGTGGAAGTGGAATTTAGAGAGACTGTAGACTGTAGAGAGACATTTCCTTATGTCCAAGATGATACTGGACCCTCCTCAGATTACTGGTCAGGTACTGATGGATCTCAATGGTGACCTGAAACTGATCTGGATTAACATACTAGAGACTAAAAGTCAGGATATCTCTGCTGCTTCTGCTAAAAAAGTCCCCCTTTAACCCTCTGAGACCCACAACAGACCCGTTTTTGTCTTTTCTAGGGGGGTACAGGGGGTCTTTAGGGGGAGATAGCAGGTCAACAGTAGATGTCACATAGAAGTGGTGTACATCATCTGAAAGCTGGGAACCTGAAGATTAATTTGAGATGCTGCTCAGTACTGTGTGTCAAGTTGTTATAGACATAAATCAGAGGTTTAGAACATTATGATGGAAGTATATGATGGTCATTTCCATGCTCTATTATGTTTCATAAGTTGTTACACAGATTTGGTGCTAAATTTAACCATTTTTACCATTGGAGAATTGATAAAAATGATCAATAATCCCTCCAAAATACCACATTAAGACACCAAGACCTTGAGGAACACCATAGAAAAAAGTCATGCTGTGATTTGGAATCAAAAACTTTTGACATTTGGAGCGAGAATTGCATTTTTCGGCGATTAGATGGCGAGCACTTCTGTTGTGTAAACTGCTCAGAAACCCCCTTATTGTCAATTTAGTTAGGAAAGCCATCCATCCTCTGAATGCTCTAGGTCTCTAGTTTGTGGCTGTAAAGTTTCATGAGGCTGTGATTATCCTAGAGGTCACCACAGGTCATTTTATACAGCAAGGTCAAGAAAATGGTCTCACTACAATGAAATGGCTCCTATATGGGGACTAACGTCTAACAACTAACACAGGGACTCTGTATAAATAAGCTGAACCGTCCTCCCCGGGCTGTAACGGTGTCGCAGCGTACTGCTGAATAGCCCAAATGATTTTATGGCAGCACTCTGTGTACGGTCTCTACATTATGAACGATACTTATGGGCGTAAATAAATCAACTTGTGTGTGTGTGTAGAGACAACAAACTCCATCTAAAGGACTTCTCAGTGATTTGACCATCACAGGCAGAGACAACACCATCTGCTTATTGATCTCCTCTCACGTCAGCAGAGCCGGTCTTATTCAATAAAAGCACCGGCAGTCACTTACAATATCATTTTGGACAAATCAGAGCAGGGCGGACACGTGTGGCTCGCTCCGACGCCTTAATGGAAGTGACCAAGAGGATGTACTTTTACTCCAAATTGATGTTGGATATGAGAGTAGTGCATTTACAGATGCACGCTGGGTAAATACATACAGATGTCAGCACTCAAATGGCACACTTCTGCCCAACTTTTCCAAACAATACAATCAACCACATCTCAAGGGGTTTTTATTGCCGCGCTGTGACACAAACTCTCCCACATTATCCCTCATCTGACTCCATAAAGCTCACTCACCCTCCCACGCGCGCCGATACGGCGGGCTGCGTACTGTAAGTATTTGAATTGCAGCAACATTTGATGTTTTGGTTCGGCGCTCTTGATGCTCTGGATGTGGAAAAAGACACGACGACTGTGAGATTTGAAAAGGAAAAAATCCGCCCACGGATCCTCCCACGCCGTCAGATACCCGACATCAATCTACGGTGTTCAGTGCATTTCAGGAGTTATTTTATAATGAAGCGCTGCCATTTATTTTCTGTCTGTCAGCCTGCCTTGTCTAGTTCCACTTCAGGTAGAGCGGTATCCTACATTTCCCACAATTGTTGCTCCTTAAAACCCAACAAGTCTGCAGCCACGTTGCATTCTGGTTGTAATTTCTGCCTCTTCTCTGTTTAGCATCAGTGAGAAAAAAAAAAGACACTGCTGCTTTAATTCGAGGCTCTTTTCATGGATATTGACCGAGCAAATAAAGAACAGCAGGGCACCTCAAAATACCCAGAAAGATCAAGATTACTGTCAATAAAATGACCATTTTTAGCTTGTAATCATCTTTACTGTCTGTCTGTGTGCAGGTGCCGTCTAAAACTAGAGGTAGTGGATTTTTAAAGGCCGATATAACAACGATAGTTTGGAGAAGGAGAAAGATGACAGCAATACACACGGATATTTACAGCAAAAGTGGCCCTCAGATGATCAGATATGGACAAATTATAACAGCCATGCTTGATAGCTAAACAGCTTTTGGCAGAGCAGCAGTCTAATGCATTAATAAGGCCATACTATAACCAACCTTATCATGCTCAATCTGTGAATAAAGCGGTCCTATGTAAAGTTAACTCTCATTAAAATATATCTCAGGTACACATGGATTTCATGTATCAGAGCCTCGATGCAAAACGGCGCTGTAGGTCCCTGCCACCGATTAATCGGCAATACTTCGGTACAGAGTCGATGCCAAAATTCTGAAAACGTTGTGACGATACTTATTTTTCTACAGTACCGCAAGTATCTAAATCAGAATCAGAAATACTTTATTGATCCCCGGGGGGAAATTGGGGCTTTGCAGTTGTAATATCTTATATAATAAAGGTAAAGAAATGTAAGAAGATAGAAATAAAGGAGTATGTAACATGTAAATCATGTACATAATGCTACAATATAAACACAATATATGTAAAGAAATACAATTAACAAAATTAAAAAATAAGAATATAAGAAATATGTACAAATATTTGCATTGAGACGTGCAATATATATATATAGCATATAACCACAGTGCAAGAGAAGTGGGATCTATTACGTGTGTTAAATATAAATGCCACAATGGTATAAATAAGAAATGAATACGAATATTTCTTCATTGTAAAGTACTATAAATGCAATATTAATGACAGTATTGCACAGTTGAAATATTGCACATTATTGTAGCGTAGGTACCGTCAGGATGCGAGACTACGTTGTCCCGGAGACGATAGAAAATGTGTTTGGGACGCAGTAAACTCACTATCAACGCGTTCTATTCTTTTTCCCTGATAGTGATACATTGCGAACAACAAATCTGCGTTGAAATCGGCAGCTAGTTAACGTTAACCGGCTACTAACAGTTAACGTTAACTAGCTCTCGTCCTGCCGACTTCAACACGGGAGATGCCCTGGTTTTAATGCGAATGGATAACGCTAAAATTGACTGTTGGCTAAACCCCTCCCCCAACAGTGATTGTCCAATCACAGCTTCTAGCCACCAATCATCACACAGGTATAAGATGATGGAGGATGAAAGGTCGAAGATGGAGTCCCACACCACCTGAGCATCACCTATGTTTGTGTGGCACCAGACAGACTGTAGGTATGTTATATGCTGTGATATTTAGAGGGATATAACATCATGTCCTCTCTACCTATACTATCTGCTGCTAACGCCACTCCTGCTCGTCTCCAGAGAGGAGCTCTGCCCGCTGCTCTCTCCCTGTCACATTGATGCCAATTGACTGAGGTAGCTGTCCACGCGGTGCAGCGAGAGCCAATTGACTCCTGACCCGGTCCGTGTAACAAAGCAGTGCCTCCCAGTGTTCCCGAATCAATATGGCCGCTCGGCATCACAGCGACGGCGCTCAGATTGGCTCCCCCTGCGCTGACCTTCCCGAGAACCCGAGCGCACATCGACTGGTCGGGGAGGAGGAGGCAGGCGACGGCCGAGTCCTGGTCCGCTCCTGCAGCTGATGCTCAACACTTAACGGACTGAAGGGCAACTGAGAAACTTCCCCATACAACATGGACTCTACCTGACCTTCTGAATTTAAAACCACAGTCTGGACTTTTTACATCTGGAGCCATCGCAATGTATCGTAGCGGAGTTTTCCCATCGCACTATAGAGGTGGGGCTGCCTACTTTAAAGCTCTATTAGGTAAATTATCTACCTAAACGTGTCATCCTATTCGACTAAATCACACACTGGGGCAGCATTACAAAGAAAAATGTGTATTGCGACAGATTTTTCTAAAGATTTGTTGTGAAGTATGGACACAAACTGAACATCAAAAATCGAAAACATATCAGTGACCATCGTTTTCTAAACACCTCGCCTCTTCCTGTAATTGGTGTGAAGCTTCTGAGTGAAGATACAAGAAGTTACTTGCATTCTTCTGTGAAAACGCTCAGACAATAGATTTGAAGTGAAAGCATCTTTGTAGCTACAAATCAATATTTACACACTGCAGAAGTGAAGAGGAAGGTAGGGCTGCAAACACGGGATGGCATAAACATAGAGGGGGGGGGGGGCTGCTGCTCATCTCGTTCCTTGTCATGTTAGCACTGATTTACAAGATGCAAGCTGACCTTTCGTTTAAAATACTAGTGTTGCGATATCATAGATGTTTCTTAACACACAACTTAAAGGGATAGTTTGGGTGTTTTGAAGTGGGGTTGTATGAGCTACTTATCCATAATCAGTGTGTTACCTACAGTAGATGACGGTCGGCACGCCTCCAGTTTGGAGAAACAGACAGGAGCACCAGCACGGGAGCAAAGAACGGGGAACAGAAGCTGCTATCTATGCTCTCGCCAAAGCCACCAGACTCCATTGAAAACTTTTTGGTGCCGTATCATAACAACGGCTTGTATATCCGCCGTCCTCGGTCTTCCCGTTTCCTTTGTTGAATGATGAATACAGATTACCGCTGCCTGCTGGTGTGGAGAGTTGTTTCCTCTCACGCAGGTGCAGAACGTACGTAGTAGTTGGCCGTCGGCTATAGTTTTTGCGGTGTGTTCGAGTGCAACTTGTCGGCCAAAACAAAGGCGACGTGAGACGACGTAACAGGCGGCCTTCATCGGCGCTAGCTCTCTGATGTCGGGTTGGTGTGTCTGGGCCTTCAGGGATAATGGTTCAGGTTTAGGTAGAGGGAAGCGTATATCGATGGGGAAACAGTATCCAACACAACACCACAGCAGTACATTGCTTTGCTCCCGTACTCCTGGCACTGGGGGCGTGCCGACCGTCATCTACTGTAGGTAATACACTGACTATGGATAAGTTCCTCATACAACCTCACTTCAAAACACTTGAACTATCCCTTTAAAAAAAATGAGAAACTACCCTAATTGACTTACAAACAATAAAGCTGTGACGCAATAGACTGCTTACCGTCCATTCCTGGATAGAGCGAACTCCACCCCCTCCCTTTGGAAAGGCATGAGGCGCTGCAGGAGCTTGTGAGGAAGGCCTGACAGTTGCTGTGACCATCTTGTATCACAGCGAGAGGTCTGTAGGCCATTATCATCCATTTCCATTCGCCAGTCCTCATCAGTTTCTCGGCCCTTGCTCAGTCAGCCGTCTCTGATTTTAGGCTGGAGATAAAAAAAGAAAAACATAAAATAAATTGATAGCTGATTTAAACACGTTTTATAATAATGATAAGAAGCTTCCCTCTGCTGCCCACGAGCACTGACAGGAAGGCCATTATTAGAAGCTGCATGACGCAGTCTAGTGGACAAAGAAAGCCTGAATTTTACATGAGATGGTAAAAGTTGCCTGTCTCAGCTCCCTCCAGTTACAACAGCATCTTTTCTGTGTTGCCTCACCTGACGCTGTCCTGGTCAGTCCAGGAAGACCTTTCTGACTGCCTCCACATGTAATTACACTTATTGGTGAGTGTACACCAACAAAAAAAACACAAAATCATGTGTCTAAAACAGTATCCCATAAGGACAGTGTTGTCCAGATAGAAGTCAGAGAGCAAGCGGTGCTTATTATATAAAAAATAATCACTTTTTGGATAATTTATAATAATAATATTATAATAATCTGTAATAACAACAACCACAAATTAACTTTGATAGTTAATTACCAACCAAAACCACCTAAATGCTTCAAGGTAAGGCAGTATCTTGCAGTTATCTAGCTAAATTATTATATTAGATAGATATTACTCACTTTTAACATCTCCAGTTTATCGGCAGATGAAATTTACATAATTAATATGATTAATATTTAGCAAAATATTATGTACATAAAATTATATGGCTTAAAATGTTTTATTTTTAAAAAAATGTAATACTGTAGAATATATTTGGAATTTTTTGGTAATGAAAATCTGAACGTGTTTTATGTAACCACTGTATTGAACTTTTGAAATAAAGTATAAAAGCTAAGCTATAACTTCATTTTAGCTAAAATGTTATGTATTGAGTTTAAACTTTACTTTATAAGCAATATATTAATTAGAGGACCTATCATCTTTGGGATCATTTATAATAATTATTATATATTAATCTGTAATAACAACAATTATTAATGAATGAATGAATTAGAGGAATTAAAGAACATGTTGCCAGGTTAGGACCCACCACTTAATGCACAATTAAGTATGCAAAGAACAAATTTGGAGTTATAATAAGTGGTCAGGATGCAGCATGGAGCAACACAAACCGGAAGTAAACAAACTTGCCTATAGAAATAAAAGCACACAAATTAAATGTATGTTATTTTCCACCAAAACCACCTAAATGCATCAAGTTAAAGCTTCCTAAGGCAGTTAGCTAGCTAAGTTATAACTTAATGTTAATTAAAGTTGTATGTATTGAGTTTAAAGAAAGCTAGAGCCAGCAACACAAACCGGAAGTAAACAAACGTCACGTGTTCTAGCTACATGCTAGCTACGTTAGCTCCTCTGAGCAGAGCCGCTCTGCCTCAGACAGCGTTGCTTTGACACCGTGACTCAAGAGCAGCACTCATATAAGCATACAGTAAAAGTGTTGTGCTAACAAAGCTAAATAACACGTTAAGTGTGTTAGTGAATGCGTGGTTTTGCCTACCTGCTTATGAGACAACAGGCTGAACTGAAACACTGCAAAGTTTCCCGGCAAATTTAAGGTTTACATCCACATCCGCAGTTATCAATGCAGCTTCCGGTCACTTGATGAACTTACAACTAAAGCAGGGGTCAGCAACCTGCTGCTCCAGTGGCTCCCTGTGGACCTTTTAAAAATGGAAATTAGTAACTGTTTTCTGTTTACATATTCATTTTTATTTATCATTGTTGTAGGTCTATGGTACGAGAATAAAGTCATAATATTAGGATAATAAAGGTCATAGGTTTACGAGAAAAAAGTTGTAATATTATGAGAATAAAGTCATAATATTAGTATATATATAGTAGTAGTAATTTTTTACGTGTTATTTTCTTTTTTCTCTTAAAGTTATGACTTTATTCTAGTAATATTACAACTTTTTTTCTCATAATATTACGACTTTTTTCTCGTAAAGATGGACTTTTTTCTTGTGATATTACGATTTTTTTCACGTAAAGTTATGACTTTATTCTAGTAATATTACGACTTTATTCTCATAATATTATGACTTTTTGTCTCGTAAAGTTATTACTTTTTGCTCGTAATATTACGACTTTTTTCACGTAAAGTTACTACTTTTTTCTCGTAATATTAAAACATTTTCTCGTAAAGTTACAACTTTATTCTCGTAATATCACGACTTTTTTTCTTGTAATATTACGACTTTTTTCCAGTAAAGTTATGACTTTATTCTCGTGATATTACGATATTTTTTGTTAAGTTATGACTTTATTCTAGTAATATTACGACTTTTATCTCGTAAAGTTACGACTTTTTCCTCGTAATATTACAACTTTTTCTCTCGTAAAGTTACGACTTTTTTCTGGTAATCTCAGATTTTGTTTCCCTCAATGTGGCCCTAATACTCCGTAGAACATTTACTTATTTAAAAAATAAATAAAATAAACATTTAAAAATAAATCCAAGACGTGACGTATTTACGTAACACCCCTACGGTCTACGTGCCTAACGTGAGTATCTGACGCACTCTGCTCTCTCCAGGCTGCTCGCCTCCTCCGTCTCTCCTTCACTCCGCCACAAACACTATCACCTCTCGGTAGAGACTACGGCTGTGTGCAAACCAAAAAGCGGTAAGCCAAACATTAGATATATGCAGTATATTATATCCAACCGGTTACCTTGATAAAACATGTTGTAATCATGTAACACGAAGCTAGTTTAGCAGTAAACATCTCTCTTGTTGGTGCGTGACAGCGCCGGTGTTTGGCCGTTTTCAGCCTAGCTTAGCACCGACACGACCTGACTCCTAATGCTGCCTTGCTCGTCGGCAAAAGCACACACACGGAAATTAAACACAGTTTTTAAATCGTAAGATTCTATACTTAAATTCGGCTCTCATCCCGATTAACCAAACAGCATTAATTTAATAATACAGCTTAATTAAATAACTTTAAGGCCTGGTTTGACTGCTGCTTCTCCAACGTTAATATGCGGCAACGACCAGTTTGTGCCTTTTCAATACGCTTTAATTGAATTATTGCGCTGCTTATGTACATGTTTTATCAGCCGAATTATAGTTATATGTATGATTTATCAAATTGAAAAGTCACAAGTTAAACGGGGTTTGCTTACACCACGAAAACATTAAAATAGCCAAATTTTGAATGGAGTCTGGTGGTGCGGGGCGGAAAAGCGAGCAAAAAATAGCATTTAAGTGCTCTAAATGATTAATCAAATGCTATAATATGCTATGCTATGATATGAATCTTTTTGTGTGCAGATGCATGATTGACAATGACATATTTTCTCTGTCGATGGTTGCATGGAAACACTAATTAATCAATCCCACGTATTAATAAATGACATTGCGCACATACAAAGTGCTTTACCAAATAAGGGTAAATGTGGTTATATTTGGAGTGACAAGTAAAATGTACCAGTCTTCTAATAAGTGCATAGTACTTAATTGTAAATATGTATTAAAATGATGAATTATGCAGTGTACTTTGGTGCATAATCAAGCATTTTCAGAGATTCTAATGGTTTTTGCTAAGATTTAAGCCTTTTTATACAGTAGTATAGCTCTTAACATTGACATACAGTCGTTTAGTGCAGCTCCATTACTGTTGTCAGATTTATGCTTGTTAAAGGTCATAAATCATGCATCTAATAACTCATGTTGTGTAATAAGTAACCCATACCCACCATAATTCTTATGCACTAGCCCAGATAATCATCGCCTCATAGGCTGGGTAGAGATGTGCAGTGAACAAGTTGCCACCAGTGAGGCTGCTGAGCATCATGATGGTTTCGTTTTCATTAAGGTACCAGCGGAGCCTGGTGGGTGGAGGTGGAGAGTGGATGATGCTGTGGAGGCTCAGTCCCTCCGGCTGCTGTTTTTCAGAGAGCGGAGATGATGTGTTAATCTTCACCGATATGTACATCATGTATTGTGTGTTGTGTGTATGGGGATTTATGACCATAATTAGTCATCGTGTGTGCTGATTTAGAAGCTCTCAATCAGGTTATGGAGTCATATTGCAGATAAATAACAGAAAAGTACACTACATTATTGCACAACCATAACTGCTCTGTTGACCATTCATTACGCAGGTGCACATTCGATGACATTATCAGATATCGAGGTTGAGGATGCTGCGTAATAGCTTTCACCAAAAAGGTGGTGACTAAATAATTCATCGCCCTTCCAAGGTGGCGGTGGTGGTGGTGAGGGGGGGGGGGGGGTGTCTCTTTCCGTCTATGGTGCGACGGTACGACGGAGTATTAGGGCCGCAATGAGGGAAAATAAATAAATCTGAGATTTAGAGAATACAGTCATAGGTTTACGAGAAAAAAAGTTGTAATATTATGAGAATTAAGTCATAATATTAGTATATATAGTGGTAGTAATTTTACGTGTTTTCTTTTTTTCTCTTAAAGTTATGACTTTTATTCTAGTAATATTACGACGTTTTTTCTCGTAAAGTTATTACTTTTTTCTCGTAAAGTTATTACGTTTTTCTTGTAATATTACAACTTTTTTTCTCGTAAAGTTATGACTTTTTTCTCGTAATATTACGACTTTTTTCTCGTAAAGATATTACTTTTTTCTCGTAAAGATATTACTTTTTTCTCGTAATATTACGACCGTTTTCTCGTAATATTACGACTTTTTTCTCGTAACATTACAACATTTTCTCTTGTAAAATGTATGACTTTTTTCTCGTAATATTACGACTTTTTTCCCGTAATATTACGACTTTTTTCTCGTAAAGTTATGATTTTATTCTCGTAATATTACGACTTTTTTCTCGTAATATTGCGACTTTTTCTCTCGTAATATTTCGACTTTTTTCTCATATTACAACTTTTTTTCTCGTAAAGATATGACTTTTTCTCGTAATATTACGACTTTTTTCACATAAAGTTATGATTTTATTCAGAAAAGTACACTACATTATTGCACAAATGCTCCCCTCCAGGGCTTAAAATAATTGTTTGCCATAACAGTTTCACCCGCCGCCGCTGCTCTGTTGACCATTCATTACGCAGGTGCACATTCAATGACATTATCAGATATCGAGGTTGAGGTTGCTGCGTAATAGCTCTCACCAAAAAGGTGGTGACTAAATAATTCATCGCCCTTCCAAGGTGGCGGTGGTGGTGGTGGAAATGTCTCTTTCCTATAATATTTGGTCCATTAAATAATTCATCCGCCTATCCATAAATTGTTTGTTCAATCGGTGACCTTTTCACGAGATTAAGGGGAAGCACAATCCTTCAGAGACCCGGGCATAACGAATGGCACAATTATGAGATCGGATCGGATCGGTGCTGTCGCAGCCCGGTGTCGGTTGCTAAGTGACAGCAGGAACTTTTTCCGCCCACTGTGTTTGCTGTTAAAAGTCTGCGAGTGACTGAAAGGACGAAAACAATCACATTATGGCGGTCTAGACTGCGCGCAGGACCCTGCTTGTGTCTTTGACAGCCTGTCAGTCACTCGATGATGAATATTTTCAGAGCTCAATTATCACGTCGTGTGTGCGGAGAGGACACATGCTGATCCCTTTTCCCCCTATTAAATCATCTATTTAGATGAAATGGACGAGGCTAGGGGTGCGGTTTGTTTGTCCTGATGCAGTATTGTTTTCCACCAAGATCTGATTTTATTGCAGTATTTTACTCAGCGGTGTTTCAGGTGGCGTCTCTATCTCTGAGTCTGTGGGATTATCTTTCTTGTGTGAAAAGCAGGGTGCCAGCTTTTAACGGGAAGGTAGCCCAGCGAACAGCTCGGCCTCGCAGCGGCCAGCGCCTCCCCATCGACTCTCCACCTGGTCGTTGAGCACCTAGCTGGCTGCCCGTCCTCCTCCTTCTTCTCCTTTTTCTCTGCTCCTCTTTACCGCCCACCCTCCCTGTTTCCTCCTCTCCATCTCCTTCCATCTATCCCATGTCCCTGGCTGCCCTTTTCCTCCTCCTTCCCCCCGCCTCCATCCTAAAGCAGAGTAGCTAATGAAGAGCCCCATTTAGCCGGCGACTTTGGTTCAGTCGTAGCGCCGGCCCGCCGTGACTGGCTGCCGAGGCTCTGACATCACACAGGGGCCAGCTGTTGATTTGGCGCTGTCTCCAAGGCTGGCTGGCTTGATGGGTTGTGGCAGGTAGACTTGTGCTCACGCAGCACCCTCCCCTCCCTCCCTCTCTCTCGCTCTCTCTCTCTCTCTCTCTTTGTGACACCCACTCTCCCTCACCCTCTTCCCTTTTACACTCCCCGCTCCGCCGTCCTCCACTCTCACTCAGTCGAGCGAGCGAGCAGGAGGCAGCTGCCGAGGAGCGAGCTGGGAGGCGACTCCAGCCTCCTCTCCGGCAAAAAATTGTGCCTCCTGTGCGATGGAAGCTAAGCGGTTGCGTAGCGGAAAGGATGGAGGGCAGAGCTGCCGGGCAGGTAGGTCCTGCAGCTTCGAGCCAACTCGCATGCTATTTCTGCTTTTTCATATTTCTTTCTGCATTTTCTTTGGGTTTTAATTTCAAAACAAAAATCTCTCTGCATCAGCTTTTCTTTTATCATCGCATGGTAGCAAGTGTCTTCGGCTTGGTAAACTAAGTGCGACAGCGCCGAGCTTTTCCAAATCTCCTCTCTGCTTTTCATTACGAGGATAATTAGCAGAGATCAGCCAATAAGAGGCTCCGCTCTGCATTGTTCTCCATCATCTCTCCCTTGTTTGTTCTGCAGGTGTTGCCTGCAAATGGACTTTTAATGAGTCTGGCAGACTTTTTTTTTTAGTTCCTCTCATAAAGGCTCTATAGATTTAAACTGCTAGACTTGCATGTTTTTCTGTGTTTATTGTTTCTCCTCCTAATTGCCTAGATTGATATTCCCTGGTAGCCCTCCTGTGGGATAGGTAATGGATTACCTACCTATGCTCTGCTGTGGATTTAATTTATTAATGCTGGCTGGCTGCGCCTCTGCTCCGGCGCTCCCACCGCCTTACGCGACCTGGAGGCTGAGCGCAATTAGAGCCTCATTTGTGCCTGTTTATGTTGTGTATTTTTTTCCCCAGTTAATTCAGTCTATTACAGGCAGTTCCTTAAACTGACACCGCCTCAGTCGCCCCCCAAAATCGAGGCAGGCAGTGTATGAAAGTGATATAATTTCATAAGCTTTGCACTAATCGTTTTCTGGTCCAATTATACAGCTCCCCTGTCAGTGCTTTCCCTCGCTTTTGCAATTAGCAGAAATGGCTAGAAAATGGGAGATTAGTTACTCGGCTTAGCAAAAAAACGGCGAAATCAATTTTATTGCGGCGCCACGAGTGCGCGCCAGCATTAGTAAGCTAATTAACTGTTTATTTGATGTCTGATTTTATCAGGCAGGCATGGTGCATGTCCTGCTGAATTTCCTCTCCAATCCGTTGCCGTGTTTGGAAGTCAATTCATTGTCGTGATAATGTTTGTGGCTGCACTTGCTGTGAGTCCGTTTTTAGATCTCAGCCAAGCATAACTGGTATTTTTTTCCCCTCAGAAATGGTGAGCAGGTGACACAAAGCTGTCAGACGTGGTATTACCTTTTGTGTTTGAGCTTTTGTTTCAGCTCTGTTTAGTATTCTACATCTTCTGCAGACAATATCCCAGCTGTTTGGCATCGCTCCTACCGTTGTCCTTTTTTTATGTGACACTTGCTAAAGCTCATCAGCCGCAATAAAGCATGAATATTTTTTCAATCTGCAGCTGCACGCAGGAACGACGCTGCCACTTCTTTTTTTTTTGTTGCTCAGGCGCTTAAAAAAATCATGTTTTCTTCGTGTTCTTTTTCCCGCCCCGTGGTTTGACTCACCTCCTCGTTCTCCGTCGAGGATAGCGCCAGAGGGGATGGAGGAGATTGAGGGAGGGATTGAGGGTCCTTCACCTCCCCAGTTGAGCTGGTTTTAGCCCCGGACAAGAGCCCAGATCCACGCAGGTGTGGGAGGGAAAGGTCAGCAAGAGACAGGAGAGAAAGAAAATACTGGAGTGTGTGTGTGTGCGTGCCATCACCAGTAGGCTCTTATGCGCCTCACAGTGATTGAAAAATTTCTCATTAGCTCGCCATCGAGCGTAATTGTCCGTGAGAGCAGTCCGCTAAGAGCCCAGTGTATGATTAACTCGGCTCAGTTGACGGCAACCCTCATGACCCCGCTGTGGGTTTGTTTGAGAATTCATTTCAAGAATTTGTGCGGTGAGTGGAAGAACGTGTGCGCTTGTTGCACCAATTCTGCTGTTACTCTTGATGATTTATGGAGAAATCATTTGATTTTCCTGCATTGCAATCCGTCTAATTGAGCATTTTAATGCATGTATTTGTGTTCTTATTGTGATGCATCGGTGAAGGGGGCGGCGTGACCCTGAACGACGCCCGAGGGAGCCTCTTTAAGGTTTGCCGCGCTCTGCGGCGACTGTAATACTAAATGAACCACTCCCTGTCAGCTACAGCACAATACTGGAGGACGCACTAGGCGGGCGGAGTACAAGTTCACTGCTGTCTGTGTGTGTGTGTGTGTGTGTGTGAGTCCTAAGAAGCTGCTGAGCACCAATCAGAGCGGTGATGTTTCCTTGTCTGTCAAAACCTCTTTTTTCCTGTGCATTGTTTGCGACATTAGCATTCATAAGACACCACACCGGCTCAGTGTGAAGTCCTGAAGCTCCGCTCAGCAGCTCCCGTCATAAAACCTGGAGCGCCCCATGGCCACGACTCCAGCCACACCGCTGTCCGCCAGAGCAACTTTTACACTCTGCGTGTGTGCATGTGTGCGTGATATCGCTGCAGGACCAGCACTGAATTACAGAGCAGTGTTCCACATTTTAGCTGGCTCGTCTTCTATATGCAGCAGCTTGAATTGGCACCACTTTTGCGAGCAAGAAGGGCAACTTCTAGAGACACCACAGCAGTGAAATGGTAGTTCTGTTACACCAGAATCAGCATGTAAAAGGTGCATTTAGAAAGAGATAGGAGGCAAAAAAGAAGAGGGTAGAGATGGGAATGTCGGAACGAGAGGAAAAAGAGATAGGTCCCAACCTATTTTCTTTGAAGCCCCCCCTATTTGTATCTAAGAAAAGCTGACGTCATCACCCTAAAAAATATTACAAATCCTCGAACAAAATCCTTAATTTGAATAAGGTGATTCATTGCATTGAAAATGTTGTTTTTGAAAGGCTAACTGCCAACAAATATGTATTGAAACGGAATATTTCGTTCGATAAAAACATTTTAGAAATGATGATGCCCCCCCCTACTTGTATCTAAGAAAAAGCTGAGCCCCCACAACCCATATTTTCTGACGTTAGCACCCTAAAAAAAATTCAAATCCTCGAACAATATCCTTAATTTGAATAAAGTGATTCATCGCATTGAAAATGGTGTTTTTTGAAAGGCTAAACGCCAACAAATATGGATTTGAAGCAGAGTATTTCGTCGGATAAAAACACGTTTTGAATTTTAGAAATGATATGATGGTATCTAAGAAAAGCTGAGCCCCGACCACCCATATTTTCTGACGTCATCACCCTAAAAAAATTACAAATCCTAAAACAAAATCCTCTCCAATTTGAATAAAGCGATTCAGCGTATTAAATTAGTTAGTTGAAAAAAAAAAGAAAAAAAAAATCAACTTTCTTAAATGAATATAACTCGTCAGTGCGTGCCTCTCTTTGTGTGCGGCAAGCGGGAGAGCAAACTGTTTTTTGACCGCAGTGAAAATGTTGGTTTTGAAAGGCTAAACGCCAACAAATATGGATTGAAGCAGAATATTTCGTGGACAAAAACATGTTGTGAATTTTGGAAATGATGAAGTCTCCCGTACTTGTATCTAAAAAAAAAATTACAACTCCTCAAACAAAATCCTCCAATTTGAATAAAGTGATTCAGTGAAAATGTTGTTTTTGAAAGGCTAAACACCAACAAATATGGACTGAAGCAGAAGATTTCATCAATTAAAAACGTGAATTTTGGAAATCTCTTTTCAGTAAAGTTTGACTTTTCGACTTTTCAATGCTCTGAGTTATGCAACAATCCTTCGCAGCCACCACTAGAATCTAATTCTACAAATAGTATAAAACTAATAATATTAGTGTAGCCGGATTTTTATCTGCAACTGTGCACAAATACCGGCTTTAAACAGAATGTGGCTTATTAAGTAGCACAAAAATATCTTTTTAAATTACCTTCTGTATAAATCATCCAGTAAGTGTGTTGTTATTTTTTTTAGTTATACATAGAGGGGGCCCGGACCCCAGGGTTGGGAACCACTAATCTAGATGACCAACAAACTAATAAATGACTGGCTACAAGCTGCATGTACTGGGCTGTGTACTCTCCAGATGTAAGTAATTATATAAGTGACATCAACATTGATGGATGGATCCGCTTCGGGCCTCACACTCGTCCGTCTGCCAGTGCCAGGCAGAGACGCTACAGCCTGAAGGGGACATTTTAGTCACAAATTTGCTAAAACGTCAAACAGCATTCATGTTAAGGAGTTGAGGAGTCTGAAGTATTCACGCTCGGGCTGTTTGAACAATGCACCAAATGGCGACTGTTCCACGTCGCTCCCACCCGTCATCATCTCAGTCTGCCACCCTGGCTGCTGTCATGAGGAGGAAGATTTATATAAAGTGAGCACAGGGATTCCACTTGACCTTTTTGGCTGGCTCTGGGGGTTGGGGGTGGGGGGTCTCACCCAGACCATGTTGGGAGCAGCAGCCAGGCCTTGGCACCGCTGGGTGCCAGGAGTCAGCGTGGAACCTCGCCCGCTCACTGAGACGGGGATTAGGGGAGGAGGGAGAGGCCGGGAGGAACGCAGGGAGACAAGGATCAGTTATATATGTTGCTATGAGGGAGTGTACAGCGTCAAGTAACGTGATGTAGAACTGGAACAAATAATTGATTATTGGTAGGGCTGCATGTGACGGTTATTTTCACTGTTGATTAATAATTTTCTCCATTAATCGATTAGTTGTTTGGTCTATAAAATGGTGAAAAATGTATCAAAGCCCAAGATGACGTCCTCAAATGTCTCGTTTTGTCCACAACTCAAAGATATTCAGTTTACTGTCATAGAGGAGTAAAGAAACCAGAAGATATTCACATTTAAGAAGCTGGAATCAGAGAATTTTGACTGTTTTTTTTCTTAAAGATATACTCAAACCGGTTAATCGGTTGTCAAAATAGTTGGCGAGTAATTTAATAGTTGACAACTAATGGATTAATCGTTGCAGCTCTAGATTAGCCGTTGGACATAAAATTGATAATCAATGTCAAAAATGCCAAACATTGGTTCCATTGTAAACTAGGGCTGCGTATTGGCAAGAATATTTTTTACACCCCCGAGATGTCACCTTGGGCGTTATTAAATTATGATGCACACTTTTCACTATTTTCTGACATTTTATAGACCAAATGAATAATGGTATAATGGACTAAGGAATTGGCAGATTAATGGATAATGAAAACATTTGTTAGTTGCCTCTCTAATGTTTAGCATCCTAATTTGGCAGCTCCGACCAACTGCAACCCAATAAAGTTGAGTTATAATGTCACTTTTTCACCACGTAGAGGAGGAACGTGGCTAATTAATGCAGCCATTCAACAGAATAGTGTGCAGTAAAATACTGATTTAGACTTTTCTCCAATATTATGACAATATTTAGTTGTTGTTGGCGTTTTCAGATGCCTGCCCTGCCCAACCAGTATCACCATCTAGTTCAGCTAGAAAGGAATTTGCTGGAAAATAGAGATTGTACACTAGACGATCTGAAATTTATGTGCCACCAAATGGCATAGGATTTTCAGCTGAGAAATGCTATCTTCCCCCCGCTGCTCTCTGAATTCCTAATGCCTGGTTTTTACGAGGTTGGCAGGGGTGCCTACTCCTGTTGCCTCCGCCGCACTCCCATCTCCGGGCTCATCAATTATTTATGGCGTATCGGCACGCACAGGCCCCCGGAATACACATCCGCCACGCTTTTTACTTTTTCTGCTCCGACTCACAGATATTTCAGAGTTGCTGACGTCCCGGCTGCTGTCAGTCCACGCGACCTCCGTGTCAGCGACCCCTGACCTCTCTCACCTCTAGCACCACAGCGCTAACCCCGTGCCTCTCTCGGTTGCAGGTCAGCAGGGGTCATGAGGGTGTCGGAGGCCCCGGTTGCCGTTCAGAGCAGCTGAAGCAGACATGGGCAAAGAAGTCTCCAATGGCATCGGTAGGCTCAGCCTCATCGACTTCACCAGCCACATCCTCCTTCGCCACAACCACCACTGGCTACGCAACAAGTACGTCTCCTCTTTGTTTCTGTTTCTGGTCAGTCAGGGAATATGATGCATGCTTCTGGGAATGTTAAAGTCATAAAAGTCAAGTTTCAATCCAGATTTAGGGCAAACTTTAACTGAAAATGTGAATATTGGAAGTAGGTTCGTCGAGACAAACAGCTGGTGGTGCTATTAAACCAGTGCAGAAGAAGATGACGTAATTAAAAGAGCTCCTCACTTATTACACAACACCAACAGCCCAGCCTCTGACATGCTCAGAGTAAGATATGGAAACTACAATATCACATATTTATACATCTAGAAATAGATATTTGCCTTCTCACCATTACAATAATTGCAATTCAAGAATAAAGTCCTATAAAGATATTGATTCTTTTACCAAATATGTGATGTCAAATATGTATTTGTGTTAAAAATATACAGCTCAACATTAATTTCCTCTAAAGCTTCACATTTAAAACACATTTATTCACCAGTTATCACTTCCATTGAAGCATTAAAGGTGCAGTGTGTAGGATTTGGCGGGATCTAACGGTGTGGTTGCAGATTGCAACCGACTGAGTACCCCTCCGCTTACTCCTCCCTTTCCAAGACTGCGGTAACGTGAGCCGGAGAATGCAAAACTGTGGTGGCGCCGTTCGCCTCGCGGTACCCCGTTTTGCACTCTGTGGCTCACGTTACCGCAGTTTCACAAGTGTGGCGGAGAACTACGGTGGCCTTCAGGTAACGTAAAAACGTGGAAGGCTATCTTTAGAGCCAGTGTTTGGTTTGTCCGTTCTGGGTTACTGTAGAAGCATGGTGGACTCTGAAGAGGACCGGCTACCTATGTAGAGATGAAGGACTCATTCTAAGATAACGAAAACACAATGATTCTTAGTTTCAGGTGATTATACACTAGAGAAAACATAGTTATGGATATTATATTCCATTTCCACTCCCCCGAAATGTTACACACTGTTCCTTTAAGAATAAACATCATGCAATCCTGTTATTCTGACATGATGCTCTTGTTACGCCCCAATATTATACCTCAAAAGCACTTTCAGCCCTTTTAGCTTATAGCTGTGCAGTAGTGCAACGTCAAGCCCAGCACAATTGTTTCACGGAATCTCAGTTTTCTACAGGTAACATTTATGTTATTCTCTAAACCTAATGGGATGTGTTGGTACCGACTGACGAGTAAGAAAACAAAAATTCATTCAGATGAAGCAAAACATGTATTCTGCAATGCTCTTGATTGGTTGTGTCTCGAGTCAGAAGTTTCCCTCCGGCTACGGCACTGCAGCATTAAAGCAAATAGCTATCATTACATTGAGTGAATAATCCATAATATGACATTACAATATTAAGGGAGCCTTAAGAAAAATATCCAGTCAGGAGACCAATTTGCCACTCCCTTAAATTCCCAGACGTTTCCTTAATGCAACACTAAGGATGAAATGATGATCTATATTACTTATGCAGGCGAAACATCAGGGATGCTAAACAGGCTCAGAGTGCAATTACCTCAGCCGTGAGAGAGACGAGACGGCGGAATTCAAATGCATCAAAGTCTGAAGCCAAATTCAGTCCAACGCACTCCGGTCCCATGATGAAATGTGTTTGGAAGAATGAATGATTCGGTGAGGGACAAAACAGCGATCCGTCACAAGCCCGGCTCTTGAAAAATATCCGTCCAATATTGCAAATCTTCAACAGAGCGACTCAAGAGACTCCACTCATCAAAATGTCAGCAACAGACACTAAATATTCAGAGGCATGCGCGGCACTCTGGAGTATTAAGCTGTTTTCCTTCAGAATGTAAAAATAATGTAAAGCAGCAGCCGGCGTTGCTTTTGTCAAACCCTCTGACAGGTCATTGAAATTCAACATCTGACTCTCCGGCGCCCAGCTGCATTATAGCTAACCTCCTAGCCTCGCACGCCATTGGGTTAGCGCTACATTTGCCTGGCAGGAGAGCTCAGGAGAGCAGCGGACCTCACTAGAAGTCAATTACTCTGACATGGAGGAATTGGATGCCGCCTTTTTTTTTTTTTTTTTTTTTTTTTTTAAAAGTGCTCGCTGTCTCAGCTCTTTTGGGACGGAGATAAACAATCAAGTCTCGGCCAGCCCGCTTTGCCGCTCGGCGATCAGATAGGAAAATGGCTCTGATCACTGGCGGGCAAATAGGTTGAGAGGCCCCCGCTGATTGGCGAACACACACACGCCGCCGGTCACGTACACACACTCAAGCAGAGGAGTAGGTGCTGTCATGTGCGGATCCAGTTTTGATGTGCAAAGTGAATTTGATGAGCCCGTTTCTAATTAACCTATTAATCATAGCTCTCATGTACCAGATGTCTGCCCTCCCTTCTGTGTGTGTTTCACTGCATGGGGCCAGACTGCATAATTAGGGCACATCAGCGGGATGAACTCGCACCGTGACTTCAACATAGGGAGGTCACAGCATTACACAGTTATTTCATGCAACGGACCATAGGTGCAAAGCAACTAACGCTCCAATATTGGCAATAATGTAGAGTTCTTTTATTTTGAAAATTATGGGGGTTTACGCTGCCAAATTAACCAAAAAAGTCTTCATGTTTTATGCACAATGTTTGAACCAGGGAATTTAGTAGTTGATACCAATACCAGTGAAACATCCACTCCTTTATTACCTTTTTACTTACTGGTTTTTGTTATGAAGTTAACTGGATTTATTTAAGTTTCACACCAAAAACTACATTTTACAAGATTACATTTGAACTCACCATGAAAACATTATAATTTATCCATTTTTACTCAATAGAGCCTGAACACATCATACTGTAAAATCACCTTCCGTGTTGAAATCAGCAGGATGAGAGCTTTAACGTTTGATAAAGGTTCAGTATCGGCTTTATGTTGGAGGAAATGTGAGATGACCGCAACAACTTTAGTTATGTTCACCAAATTTTCCAATTAGTGGTGCTCCAAAAAAGGTTGGGGTCAGTTTGGTGCAATGGACCCTTGACCCTGCACGCCTCCTTCTAACATCCATGTCAAAGGTTTATTATTTTCTTGAGCCCAAAGTGGAGACATACTCTTTTACCTGAAGCTGTTGGATCTCACAGGACCAAACTGTCCTCCCCGCTGTGTCTCGCCCGATCCCGTCCATTGTCTGTAGCCGAACAGCTGCCGAGCCGTGAGACAGCACAGACACGGGAGTGACTGATGATCACCGACTGTGTCGATGACACAAAACGCCCCGATCCTCCTCCTCCTCCTGCCTGCTACTTCATAGACCGTTCTCCCAGCGTACATTGAGTTTGAGTTGTCGAACACAGATGTAACTAATGACATTAATAAACGGCTGAATCCCATTTAGATAAGGAGCCATCGGTAATGTCATTAGTTACACCTGTGTTTCTAACAACTCTAAATGTGTGCCATGAAAACATTTGTTCGGCTCCAGATGCTAATTTCCCACGGAGAATCTGTACACATGCTTGTGGCCAATCATTTACTTATTACTGCTGCAGTATTTTCAGAATAAAACATTACTAAACAGTCGTCGAACAACAATATGGAGCGCACCACGGAGGAAGAGCACTGATTTAATGATGCAGTGTGAACAAGTAAGTTTTATTTATTACTTTATAGATAAATAGCTTTCTTCATGTAACATTTATTGGCTATTTTTACTTTTATGAGACTTTGTAATACACCCACTATATATTTAAATGAGTCTATTATTTATTAATGTAGACCTGTGTTATTGTACTTATTGATTATTGCATTTTTTCCACATGTATTCATAATGATGATAAACTGTTTTTCTTACACAGTGTAGAGAAGAATAATGAGCGGCGGCCTCCACAACCGTTGGACACACCCCAGATCTTTACTGTATATTATCAGAAAGCTTGCTTAAGCAATGAATGTTTTAATTCTGAATTTACAAAATGATTTAGCTGTTACGTTGTTGTATTTCTGAAATAATAAATATGCTCGAACGAGTGAAAAAGTGTATTACTGTGTTGGTATGTACAATCATTTTGGCCAAATTTTGAAGTATAAAACTGCTAATAAATGAGTATTTTAGGTACTAGAATTCATGCAATAAATTATTAAAACAAACAGGATTTTTGAGGCTGATATTGGTGTTAATTTTGTTTTTTTAAGCTCTTCTTTTTATTTAGTTATTTCGTTCATTTGTTGCCTGTTGGGCTGCAGTTTGCCATGTTATGATTTGAGCATATTTTTATGCTAAATGCAGTACCTGTGAGGGTTTCTGGACAATATCTGTCATTGTTTTGTGTTGCTAATTGATTTTCCAATAATAAATATATACACACATTTGCATAAAGCCGCATATTTGTCCACTCCCATGTTGACAAATCTCCATTTAAGGTACATTTTGAACAGAAAAAAATGTGCAATTAATTTGAGGTTAATGGGGATTAACAATGGATAATCATGCAATTAATTGTAAATAGATATTTTAATCGATTGACAGCCCTAATTTCCTGAAGACCTCTATCTATTTTTCTCTCGTAGATGGTTAGATCGGCCAAGCTGACTTGTTTTGTTTCCGGTTCGCAATCTCTACTTCTTCTTCTACTTTGTTTGTTGGCGGATTACAGCCATGCGTAGCCTATGGCGTCAACTTCTTATCAAAAGTACAATTCAAATTTGCTTCACAATTGAATGGAAACATGACTTATGAGGTATATGTTATGTGTATGTTCCTGTTATTTC
The DNA here is from genome assembly GCF_043250625.1 of Sebastes fasciatus. Classification (NCBI taxonomy): domain Eukaryota; kingdom Metazoa; phylum Chordata; class Actinopteri; order Perciformes; family Sebastidae; genus Sebastes; species Sebastes fasciatus. The sequence goes on along the minus strand of NC_133818.1, from coordinate 6,145,518 downwards.
GAGGCTTTACAACTTCAATAAAGGACAATATAATAATGGAGAACTTCAATCTGTGCAGCCTCACCCTAACTTGCAACCAAGTCAACTTTTTTGTCGTGATTCTTTCTTGTAATTTCTCAAAGGCAAAACCGTCCCTCATGGACATTTCCGTCTCTTCCAGGTTCTCTGTATTCGCCAGCATCTCCCAGTAAGACTTTGCAATGAGAATGTCCGATACAGTCGACACTGAAACGATGAAGGTTTCCGAAGCGGCCGACACGGTGCCATCTCCAAAAGACAACAACGCCGGCAACTCTGAGGTCGCCGACCAGAGCCAGAGCAGCAGAGATGAACACGGCGGCAACAATAAGAGGGACGCACAGGTAAAGAAATACTCCTTTCATATACTGACCGGTATTGTAGAGACTGAATGATTGACTTTTTGTCACAAAAGGTCTTTTTTTTTTCAACGTTTCCTCAACCCGTCACATTAGTCGGCTGTTCAGGGAGGTTAGAGGTGTCAGCAGCCTGAGCGGACCCCGAGTGATTTTCACTTTTCTTCCACACTCGTCTCCATGAAAATTCAGTAGCAGTCAACGTCAAACGCCAGCTGCCCTGGGGATCTCCTGTCACCTGCGGCATTCAAGATGATTTTTCCCGAGCTGCTTCGGCAAGACAAATTATTCCTGAAAAGTATCATCTGCACGGACAGAAATAATAATGTGGGGCTCGACTTGCCACGGCACCGAGGTCGATCGCTGCAGAAACTGAGTGGAAACGATCGTTTGCTCGTGGAAACTAGCGAATCTCGTGTATCCTCCATGGGAGACATTAAAGCTAACTGGGGATTCAGGGCAGCAGCTGAGATCACTTTCAAATAAACTGCTAATTAATTAGCTCTCTGTCATTGCAACGCGCATGCTTTGGGACCGTGGACAATTTGCACTTGTTAATTTGGCTTTAAAAGTAAAATTTGTGCTCACAAAATGACGTCTTCTTGAGTGCGGTCAAGGAAATCCAGGAAAGGAAAAGGATTGTGTCTTTGGCTTCAGCCTAAAAATAGGATTCAGGCCAATCTGGCCTCGTGGTCGGAGGGGAAAGCAGAGCGAGGGAGTCAGGCAGGCAGATAATCTGGAGCTCAAATCCTGGCTTATCTACCGACTTCCTGTGTCGATGTTACCCCGAGGAGCAGAATGACACCAGCATGGGGGAGCTGCAGGGGCGAGAGTGTGGGTGAGAGGTTGTAGGAATGAAGGATCAAGGAGAGGAGGAAGGTGAGAGACCATGAGGGAAAGCAGAGGAAAGATGGAAGCGATAAAGATGGAAGTTGCAGCAACTAAAAGGAGCAAAAAGAAACTTAAAGTTAGACTACGCTACTTTTAAAAGACGAAATAACACAATCATCCTCTTGGAAAGTTGACTTCATAAGCAATATAACGCACCATTGCTCAGTTCAATACACTCGGGGGTTTTGCTGCTACAGCTTTACTTGGTCTGGTATGACAAGTAGATTATGGGGGCTAAAGTTAGCAAATGTTTGATAGATATCGAGTCAGTCTGCTGATTTTATGACACTACTACAGTTTAGCTGATGATATCTTTGAGAGGAATAGTTTGACATTTTAGGAAATAGTCTTATCAGTTAGATGACAAGATTGATACCACTCTCATGCCTGTATGCTAAAAACCAAGCTGGCAGCCGATTAGTTTAGCATAAAGACTGGGAGACATGCGATTGGTACAAAGACTGTATATAAGAAGTAGTCACTGTGACGTCACCCATTGGTTTGTGGACTGCGGTTTTGAAGCATCGAGTTCAGTATTTTGCCCACCACCAGAGAAACATTCCTCCTGAACTGCCTGAAATGCCTCGCTTGAAGTCCCGCCTTCTCTTCCGTAATGTAGTGATGTCACCAAGTAACACAATTGCGAAAAATAAAGTGTTTTTGAACATTAAAGCATGAAAACATGTTCTAGTAGAAACCCAAAATACAAGTATTCACCTGAAAATAAGCATAATAGGTCCTCTTTAAAGCAACCAAGTCGCTCTTTTCCTCCATCTAAGGCAAAACTCTGTCCTTCTCCTTCCACATCTCACCTTAAATTGACTTTGCATGCCTCCTCTAATGTTTTTCTTGGTGACCTCTCCAAATGTAGGATGTATCTAGCTACTCCTTCTACCCACTTTTTCCAAAAACTCACCCTAATTATTCCGTGGTCACGCGGGATATGCCAAGATATGCTGACGGCACTGACCTTTCTTGCTCGTAATTTTTCAGCAGCGGAGGAGGTGAAGCTAATTCTGTCGTTCCGTGTAAGGGCATCGGTTAAACGGCTGAAATGTTCATTGTGGGAGAAACGGAGGAGGAAGGGAAGTGGGGTAAGAGACGGGGGAGGTGTAGCGTGGAAAAGCATTCCGACAGAGGAAGGAGGGGTGGGAGACTGGGTGACTTTGCCACCATCTGCCTCCAGCTCTCCGGCTCCGTCCTCTGCGGCAGGACAGGTGGCTGGTGGCCGTCCTACTTCTGCTGACTTCAGCCCTTTCCCTCTCCCCCCTTTTTCCCATTCCTTTATCTCCTGCCGGCATTGTTCATTCCCCACCGGCCCCCACGCCGCTCAATTAGCCGGTGTAGCGGTGCGCTCACAGTCCCAGCCCTCTCCCCCCCCCCTCCTCCATCCACATCTACCTGATATAGAAAGGGGCGCTCAGGTCACAGGCGTCGGAGATGGGCGAACAGTGGCCCATTTCAATTTTTCATAGGTGTTATTTGGCCCTCAAGCTCAATGAGGGAGGGGAGGGGTTGTCCTTTTGATTTCAGAGGACAGGTGTGTGTGTGTGTGTGTGTGTGTGTGTGTGTGTGTGTGTGTGTGTGTGAACGCATGTTAGGAAGCAGAGGCTCTGTTACAATTTTGCCAGAAATGGCTGCTGCCAGGTCTCACCCCCCCCTTCCCCTCCTCTTCCTCTTCTATGCTACTGAGAGACCGTCTGTTTATACACACACACAGCCACCGGCGCGTGAAGCACAGCGGCACCGAGCTGTCTCACACACTGTTGGGCGGCCAGTCTCTCTTCTTCTTCTGCTTCCTGCGCCTCACCTCCAGCGCCGGGGTCTGATTCACATGACAGCTAAATGGAGCCGGGAGCGACGCATAAAGCTGACCCGAATCGCTCGCAGCCACATGTCTGGCTTTTGTTTTTCTGCGGTGTCTGTGTGTGTGAGGAAGGGGCCGCTTTAGTAGCATATGCTCTGCTAACGCCAGATACACACTACAACAGAATCAAGCCGATATTTCCCGACAATCGTCAGCAAAGCCACGATTTTTTGATAGTTCTAAAGATTATCTTTCCAGATATTCCTGTGGTGTGAGGTATGTTAAAAGTAGGGCTGTCAATCGATTAAAATATTTGATCAGAATTAATTGCAAATTAATCGCACATTCATCTGTTCCAAATGAACCTTAAAGGGAGATTAAACAAGTATTTAAGACTCTTATCAACATGGGAGCGGACGTCTTATTGGAAATCAATTAACAACACAAAACAATGACAAATATTGTCCATATAAAGTGGGCATGTCTGTAAAGGGGAGACTCGTGGGTACCCATAGAACCCATTTTCATTCACATATCAAGAGGTCAAGGGACCCCTTTGAAAATGACCATGCCAGTTTTTCCTTGCCAAAATATAGCGTAAGTTTGGAGCGTTATTTAACCTCCTTCCTGACAAGATACTATGACATGGTTGGTACCAATGGATTCATTAGGGTCTTTAGTTTCATATGATGCCAGTATCTAGCTTTAAAAATGCGCCCGATACAACCTCCTAAAGATTGATTGCGTTAATGCGTTTAAGAAATTAGTGGTGTTAAAACAATAACGCGTTAACACCACTAAACAATCGTGGCTTTGCTGACCATCGTCAGGAGGGATCAGGCCCAAAATCGTCTTGATTCTTGTGCAGTGTGTACCCGGCATCAGTGTGTGCCAGCCTTAAATTAATACATCCTTGAGATTTGAGATTTAGAATTTCTTTTTGTGCTCTTACATTTTTCATTTAAGGAACACATGTAGAAACACCTGCATTACAGGAGGTTATTTTGTCTTTTTCCTGCCATCTCCGTATGACTTGTTTTGCAGAGCAAGTAGCGCAACGCATGCACAGAATGTAGGCCAGTCATATTTAATTCAAACTTCTCCACTTTCTTAAAGTACCAATCCTGTTTCCCCGAAAAAACCAAACTTGTGTGGTTTGTTTGATTTTTCTTCCTCTCCCTGCACCCCCTCCTCCCTCCCCTCCTTCCTTCCTCCCTCCCTCCCTCCCTCCCCTACCTACATATGGACAGCCTGTGAAGTACTCTAAGGTACGGTACGCTCGACGTGCATGTTGTGCAAGGATGCTCCAACCATGTGTAATGTGCACTTTGGATTGTGTGCTTGGAAGTTGTTTCCCGTCAAGCAAGTTGTCATCGCACACATTGCTCCTTTAAAATGAGTCGATATTGTTGAGATGCCATTACATGAATGATAGCGGAGGTGTGACTTATGCCAGTTTGAAATGGACATTTTTGTGTGCTTGCTGCATTGCTGTTGATGGAAAAACACGAAGGCTTGGGTTTATGTGAAAATGCCATTTTTTTTATTAAAGTTGATCAAGTTATCTGAGAAGATTTGCAGCGAGAAGCTCGGTCACTTGAGGGAAAAGATTTGTCAGCTAAACTGTGAAATATTGAAACTTGTACGATTTTGCCTGCAAGAATCGATCGTGCTCGCTGGCTGCTTCTGTTTCACTTTGGCTTGTCACTGTGATGATATTGATGCAGTTGTACAGTATGTGTGTGTGTGTGCATGGTTTTAACTGTGCCCACCTACCTACCTACCTGCACCCCCCTCCCCCCCATCCCTTAGTCCAACACCAGGCTAAAGCTCGTGCGGAGCCTGGCGGTGTGTGAAGAGTCCTTCCCTTGCCATAGCCCTGAGCCTTCGGCAGCACCTCAGGTAACGATCTCTGAGTGTATTCACATGAGGGATGTGCTGGTATGCAAGTTTTGCTATTTTACTATGGTGAAATATTCTACAGTTTTTGCAGAGCAGCCACAGCAGGACCAGCGAACCGGGCTGCTAGCCTGTCTAGCTCGAGATACTCTGGCCGTGACTTGCTATACTAACATTACCTCGTTGACCTGCTGGAGTGCTCGGCGGCTTTTTTTATGGATGCCGAGTTGTAACGTTCAGCATTTTATGTGACAAAGACGCAAACATTACATTCTTCCTCACCAGTGTGCAGACGGGCGGATGGTGCTAGTGGCTAGGGCTGCACTATAATCAAATATTAATCACGGTTTTGGCTTCCCACAATTAAATGAACATGATGGACTGCGATATTGACCTTTTTAAAATGCTCCGCTCATAGAAAACTGCTGCATAAATCAAGCGCTTTCTAAACTAACAGCTAGAGACGAACCACCAATCAGCAGGACAGTTTTCGACAGTCTCATATATTCGATTTTTGCCTCCACGTAATGGTTTTACGTCGACACAAATCGGCACAGTCAGTAACGTCACATAACTATAACGTGTCATAGGTGTGGAAGTTCTTCAGCGTGAGATAAGCAAACATAAAGCTGCAATTTTTAACAACTGCAAGTCCAAAATAAGCCGTGAAGGAACAACCTTAAAAACCCTTGAAACCACTAACTTAATCAGACACTTATTATATTATAATTCGTACATTATGATGCATTCAAGCTCTGCTCGGTAAAAATGAGTATTGGACGATGGTAGATTATAACGCTATCGTGATGCAAAATGTAGTTTTTGGTGAGAAACTTGAATAAATCCAGATGTTTGAAGATATTTTCACAGCAATATAAAATAGATATTAAAGGGGGAATTATGACCTTTTTAACACGATGATCGTAGCATGAAAATTTTATACCGGCACATCCCTAATTTTATGCAACCGCACTCTGTTCATGTGGAGTAGAGGTCATCCCATCAAGCCCAGTGTGACATGGGTGTTTCTCCGCCCACACGCTCATAGCGCCGAAGTGCTGACCAGGGATCAGTTCTTCATTTCAGCTCATTACAACTGAGCAGGTAGACCTCTGATGCTCCGTCTGACAGCTGTGATTAAATACCTGCCCGCTGGCCGCTTGATGAAAACATCACATCATCAAAACAGAAAGCGCAGAGCTCCAACAGCGAGCCGTTTGCTAAATCAACTCTTATTTTTTTTTTAACGGCGTATCTCTGGGCGAAACCCCCCCCCCTCCCTCCCTCCTTCCCCCTGTCTGATCGAACTTCCCTCCATTACATGCCACTCTGCACCGCTCCTGGCGCGCACACACGCAGGTGTGTTTTTTGTTCCAGGCGTTTTCAGCCAGTCAGCACCGAGCGCCGTAACCAGAGGGCGGTGTTATTCCCACAACAGTCTCGCATCGTCTGCACTCACACGACGTCCTGTATTACCGCCATCAATCATGTCGGGGAAATTACAATTTCCACACGTCAGCTACAGAGAGCTGCGGAGCGCTCTAATTGAATACTCCTGATATTTCCCCCTCGCTACTGTTATTGGGCCCGGAGTCGAGACTCGCACACTTCTGCGGCGAGCGAACCTAGAGGGGCAAGGTAAAGCAATAAAGGAAGGAGAGAGGAAACACGCTGATTCCCATTCAAACCTCAAACATTTCCCATTGTTCCTCCGCTTTATTGGCTCCGATGTCAGATTGTGAGCGTTCACAAAGGGCTGCATGTATCTATGGGCTGTCCAAGCATCCTGAAAAACCTCACATTGTACGCCGCGGCTGTCAATTCCAATCAATGGCCGATAGTCAACGGCCTCTGAATACACTTTTTTTTTGTTTTAGAGTGACAGCACGTTCATTACTTATTCAGGGGACCCATCATTTTCCCGCTGTTTTTCCTTTATCTCGAGGTAAATGGATGTCAGGAAACAAATGAGGCAGCTCGCAAACAGCTGCACATCAACCGAGGCGGCTTCCATGTGATGCCGAGGGTGGCATTAAGTAGCAAACATCACCGCTTCGTGCCAGGGGGAAGAGAAAAAAAAAAAAATCCTTTTGCTTTGATGAACATAAACTCGCTGTCACTTGCACTCATTTTCGCTTTTCTCCCAGGCAATTAGTCAGTCACGTTTCTCATTAGCATATTACATTTTCACATAGTCGTCTTGAAACGAAGGAGAACGCGGCGTCTCATTATCTTGCCTCGCAGCTGTTACGGGCATCAAACTCGTGACCTTTTTTCGGTTATGAGCCGCTCTCCCGCCACTAGGTCACCCCCTTCATTCATTCATTTCTCACACACTCTCTGATGTTAGCTTCCCAGAGTTGCGTTTAATCCACTTACGGTGCACTGGCAACCCCTTCTCCTCTTTTCAGCTTTTCCTTTTCAGCCTTTTGTAGAATTGCCTGAAAAGCAAATCAGATACCGCTCTGAGTCGAGTGTGTGTGTGTGTGTGGGTGGCGAGGAAGAGCACGACTGGGGTAAATCAAGGCCATTTTTAATAGATCTCGCACAACATCTTCCATTCAGATTGCAGCAGAGTAGATTTTTCTTTTCTCTTATTTCTTCTTACAGTCGGAGGGGGATTACAGCGAACTCCTCCACTCTGTTGGATTTTAAGGGAATGAAATGTGCTGTGTTGTTTAATTCTGGGCTTCATGTTTTATTCAGGTGCTTTAATAAAAAACTAATCTGGCACAATAATTACCATTGTGATTTGGAATACATGGGCACATTATTACCAACAAGGAAACGGGTTTGGATGATAAACCAGGACAGTTTATTAACCCATTTGTGCCCGTTTGGCTGAAAAGGGAGTTTATGTTATCATACTATATCTAGTTTTAGGGCACACGATGGGGCTGCTGTTTTTTTTATTATATATTTTAGGAATAAACAGTATTCCCATTTGCCCAAATACTAGATATGATAAGTAAATGTCTGTATCTCAGAAACTACAAGGAGCCCAATCAAGTATATAGTATTTATGAAGTCATAACAAGTTGAATATCAAATATATGCCCACATATGCAGTGCAAAAATAACATATGTCAAATGGAAAACATTTAAAAAACTTATTTTATCCTAATTTTCCAAAAACCACACTTTTGACTATTAAAATGTGATTTAAAAATGTCAAAGTTGTACAGTTAAATATTTACCCAAAGTATGGTTGTACCCAATTTCAAGACTTTTGACGAATCAGAACAAATGTTGTGATATTTTTCCTTCTCATACTACATCTAGTATTTGGTATTAACTCATAACAAGTTGAATATCAAAGATATGTACACATATGCAGTATAAAAAAATATTTCATATTTAAAAAAAACACGTTAGCGCTTTTCCTCATTTTTCAAAAATCCATACTTTGACTATTAATAAAAGTGTGATTTTTTTTTATGTAATCTAAAAATGTCAAAGTTGTATTGTTAGATACTTGCCCAAAGTATAGTTGTACCAAATTTCAAGACTTTGGCATTTTTCCTTATCATACTATATCTAATCTTTGGGTACATGTTTCTACTGCTTTTGCGTTATATTTTAGGAAAAAACAGTAGTCCCATGTGCCCAAATACTAGTATGATAAGAAAATGGCAAGGAGCACAATCAAGTATTTGGTATCTATGAACTCATCACAAGTTGAATATCAAAGATATGCACATATATGCAGTGTAAAAAAAAATATATTTCTTATGGAAAACATTTAATAAACACAATGTTAGTTTTTTTCAAAATTTTGACTATAGATAAAAGTGTGATTTTTCATGTAATCAAAAAATTTCAAAGTTGTACTATTAGATACTTGCCTAAAGCTTGGCTATACCAAATTTCAAGACTTTTGACCAATCAGAACAAACGTTTTGGCATTTTTCCTTATCATACTATATCTAGTCTTTGGGCACAAATGGGTTCAGTTGCCCACGCTATTCTCTAATTAACCCAGAACCTCAGGCAAGATCATAGAGAATTAAAAGCCTCATATTTAATGCCTCCTTTCTAAATGACCGTCTCATGTCTGTTCTTCGATCAACTTTTAGGATCTGAAGCTCTTGTAAAACGCTGCACTTGTGTGTGGTTACTAGTCGCCTCACACACACACACACACACACACACACACACACACACACACACACACACACACACACTATCCAGCATTTAATAAGACCTCAGCAAGATCTGCTTCACACACACCTCCTGAATCAATCAGTTTTTCCAATCGCTATTTCTCCTCCCTCCCCCCCCCCGAATAGGATGGATTCCTTCTCCAGCCCTTTGAAAAGGAAGATCGAGCCACACAGGACCAAGCTGAGAAAGAAGACGGCTGTGATAAGGCGGACAAACCTGAGAAGACGCAGAGGAAGATGCTGTCGAGAGGTGAGGAACGCAGTCAGTGAAGTGCAACTGCAGAGATTTTTATTTTATCGTTTTCTGTTTTTGGAAATTAGACCTTCGTAGTCATCACATTCCCAGGAGCTGAAATCTTTCCATTAACACCTCAGCTTTCCTTACATCATAAACACCTGGAGCCTCATTTATAAACATTGCTTACTCCCAAAAAAAAGGAGCATGAAAGATGCTTTTTACCATCCAAAATATAGAATTTATACAGTATATATATATATATATGTTTATAATATTTTGGTGCTGCAGGCAAAGTGTTGAAATGAAGCCAATGCTTTAATGATACTTATCACACAATCCGTGTCACTCAGCCAGATTACAGCCTTCTGTAATAATTATATCTCTTACCGTGTCACGAGGAACAGACGATCCTAAACTTTTTTTTTTTTTTTTCCCCCACCACGGTGCCCTCCAGTTTGTCCACAAGCACTTCTCCGTTTTAAATGATATCTCATTATGGGCCGATAATTGGCGTGATTCAGTTAATTGCAACAAGCTCAAGGTGTTAAGCAATTATACGGATTCCCACGGGCGTCCAAAGGTGTCTGCTTCCCTCTATGGAGCAACACCGCTGATGAGGCGGCCCTCCAATTATAGAAACCAGACACCCACCGGGGGGGGAGCTCCGGTTGTCCCCTGACTCCCTCTGATGGGTCCCATCCTTTTGTTGGGAACACACTTTTATTTTTACTTCGTTATCCGACCACTTCCTCATTTCTTAAATGGCTCAGCTGGCAGCGCTCACAGCCGAAGATTTATTTATTTATTTCATATTGGTCACACCAACAACAACAACAACCACCAAACAGCACGCTCCCCTACAGCAATGTCACCCTCAGTGAAGTTTCTCTTTTCACATCCTGACTTTTCTATTTTTTTCACAAATAATTGAATGACAAGCTGATTAATTTGCGTTTCACTCACTGTTTATCATTAATTTGGGGAGTTAACGGGCCGGAACATTTCCAGTTCCTTATTATTCATATAAATGACTTTATATTCAGAAAATGACATGCGTGTAATCGGGGGGATTGTGTCTTCATTTTGCACATTCAGGGTGTTTTATAAATGAGATGTTTGGTGCATTATTGATCGTTGAATCTGTGTGTTTCTTGGTTAGATTCCAGTCAAGACTACACAGATTCAACTGGCATAGATCTCCACGAGTTCCTGGTCAACACGCTGAAGGGTAACCCCAGGTACGCCCAACAGACACACCCGATTGACCCTCAGGAGTTCATCTTTTGGAGCCTAAAGGCCTGGTCACGCCATTTCAAGCTGTCGTAGCGTATTAGCCTTGTTGCACATGTTATTTCCGGGTTCCTGGATAGGTAATAGAGTAGGTACTAGTTCTCTGCTGACTACCTTGTTAGCGGTCTATTGCCAAATGTTTTGCAAAGACACAGATGAATTTTACCGTGCAACTTTCTGGTGTGACCATGCCTTTAGAGATCTTATTATTACTATATATATCATCATTATATATATTATTAAAGTGATAATGATTATCAAAAACAATCTTGTGTCATTTATTTCTCTAGGGATCGAATCATGCTACTGAAGTTGGAACAGGACATCTTGGACTTCATCAGCAATAATGAGTAAGACATATTCATTCAGATATTATTAATTAAGCAAAGGTTTCCTCACCCAACGCTACGGCAGCTGCTTTCAAGCAGAGGAGGAGCATTTAATCACTGAAACCAGCTGCAGTAGTTTTAGTTATGGGAATGAACACCGGCAGACTCTTTCCATCAAGTTGAAATATTCTTCTCCAGAATACAAGCGCAGACGGATCTTTACACGTTCAGATGGGCTGTGCTTGATGTCACGCAATTAAATCGAGCAGCTGTTCGTCGTCTCGGCTGTTTCATTTGTGACTGCTCTGTAGAGGATAGCCCTGTTTAGGTGTATCACATCATTTTGAAGAGGAGTCTGTGACCTTACTATTGACTCTGGTCATCAAATTCTCCTTTTAGTGTCTTTGGAAGTATGAAATATTGAGTTTGGATCAGTCATGTAAAGTTCCCTTTATCATTACGAGGTAAAACTTACTGATGTATTTTTAACTGTGATTTAAACATTTAAACTGCACACCATTAACCACATTTGTGTCTCCGTCTAGAAGCCAAAAGAGAAAGTTCCCGCCCATGACGTCCTACCACAGGATGCTGCTACATCGAGTGGCGGCTTACTTTGGCATGGACCACAATGTGGACCCCAGTGGGAAGTCAGTGGTGATCAACAAAACCACCAACACTAGAATGTGAGCCTCTCTTTGGTCTTTTTGTGATCTTTTTTTACAAGTTTACTGACCTTTTTAGATTAAAATGAATGTATGAATTATGTAAGGTATAATATAATTACATAATGGACACCTCGAAGGGCGTTATCCCGCTTATACCATGGTCACCTGCCAAAGAAAAATACCATTAATTCATATTTTCATGCGTTTTGCAACCAAAATCCAAAGTTTTTGACAATCCATTCACTCCCGTTTCCCTGGCAACACAATACTTGAAACAACCATTACCATCCCATAAGGTTCATATGCAATAGAAATGTTGTTCACTGCTCCAGTAAATAGGACGAACCTTAGCTACGACTTGGCAACGGGAGATATTTCTAGTCCGCTTGCAGCCAATCAGAATCGAGTATTCACCCAGACCATGGTATAATATAGAATTATCAGACCTCTCGTTATACTACACGATCACCTCGCTAATTAATTGGTGAATTCTCTGTTTGCTGTTGCAATCAATCGACAGATGAGTATATTTCCCGCCCTGCTTGTTGGTTAACATATGTTGCTGTCAGCATCTGCCTGAAATTAAGCCGCCACCACTAAAACTCTTGTGAATTCTCCCCCCTCCACCCCCCCACCACCGACAGACCCGATCAGAAATTCTCAGAGCACATCAAGGACGACAGGGCGGACGATTTTCAGAAACGCTACATTCTCAAACGAGACAACTCCAGCTTTGATCGCGAAGACAGCACGGTAGGTGTTTTTTTCACACCAAGCTGTCACTTTCATATCTGACATGTTGGTAAGAGTGGGACAATCTGGCGTCCCTGACATAGCTGCTAAAGAAGCGTGCGTGTGTGCGTGCGTTTGTGCATGTGTGTGTGTGTGTCCTTGCCAGATCCGAATGCGTTTGAAAGCTGACAAGAGGAGCAAATCGATGGAGGAGAGGGAGGAGGAGTACCAGCGAGCCAGAGAAAGGATATTTGCACATGATGTGAGAGCTTGTTTGTGTAGGCGGGGTGGGGGTTGGCGGCGGTGGCGGTGGCGGTGGCGGTGGCGGTGGCGGCGGTGGCGGTGGTGTTGAGGAGGAGGAGGGGGGCATGTTGCACAAATCTTTGTGTCGTTTCTATTCATGTGCAAATTCAGTAGATTTTCTTGCTACCAATTACCACTGCTGGATTTATGAATTTTTTAGACGGGGTCCCTCTGATGTGGAGCCAAATCTATAAAGTCAAATCTATAACTGCAAGCAGGTGCACCGGGGTCCAAGCATCTGTCAACAGCACGTTTTATTCAGATTTATTAATAAATTGATTCATGCTGTAGCCAATTCAGAAGAGGATTTTCAATGTGCAGAAAACGCAAGAAGAGATAATTGTAATTTTCATTTCCACCCACAGGGAGACCACTTCATACTCGATAGAAGGTAAGTAGTTCACCTCTCATTGAGTCATAATTCTGTTCCAAAAAGCTCCGTCTACTATGGATGATGAATTGTCAGCTAATTGGCCAAAAGTAGAAGCGATTAGATCCTTTTAAAGTGAAACTAAAGCCCTTCTTCTACTTTCAATGACGTTCAATCACTTTTATAGTTTTCCTGTCAGAGCGGCAATTAGAGTCCGCTCTGTCATGTTTTTTAAAATGGTGGATATCTCATTTTGTCACCTCTCTCTTCCTCCCTTCAGCGCTCAGGATGAAGGCGCATGCATGAGCACCCAACAGAGGCGGCAAATGTTCAGGTACGTCCACGCACGCACGCACACACACACACACACACACGCCGTCACACATCATTCAGCTCTTTCAGAGGCGAGAACCCTTTGAATCGCCGTCCGCCTTAATCGGCTCGCTCAGGAGCAGGAGTGCTGATCTGAGGATTTGTTTTTTCGCTGCTCAGGAAAGCTGCTGTTAAATGTGATTTTCTGCCCGTGTTGGGCGGCCTACTGCAACCGAAGCTCGCCAATTACACCGCGGGTTTTCTTTTTCAAATGTCATCTTCTATTGATCAAGCGTGGCAGGATGTGATGTTTGTTGGGAGAAGATGCGGTCTTGTTTTAGCTTAAATCTACACGGCAGAATACGGTCCTACAGGAAGCCCACAGGCCGTGTTTCACACGTCATAAAGTGAATCATCTAACGGCCTTGAAACAAACAAATACATCTATTAATTATTCTTTTTTTTTAGAGTTTTATTAAGGTTTTGTTTTGTGTTTTTCCCCACTTATCCATGTGTTATAATGTAGTAAAAGTAGGGCTGTTAATTGATTAGAATATTTAATCGCACATTTTTTTATCTGTTCAAAATGTACCTTAAAGGGAGATTTTGTCAAGTATTTAATACTCTTATCAACATGGGAGTGGACAAATATGCTGCTTTATGTAAATGTATGTATATATTTATTATTATAAATCAATTAACAACACAAAACAATGACAGATATTGTCCATAAACCCTCACAGGTACTGCATTTAGCATAAAACAAAATGCTCAAATCATAACATGGCAAACTGCAGCCCAACAGGCAACAACAGTTGTCAGTGTGTCAGTGTGCTGACTTGACTATGACTTGCCCCAAACTGCATGTGATTATCATAAAGTGGGCATGTCTGTAAAGGGGTAGTCACTCCAGATACCCAAATGTATGAGCATAAGCACTGAAAAAGTGAGTTTTTCATGATATGTCCCCTTTAAGATTAAAACAAGCTTGAAATACTTACAATACAAAATGCTCTCTTCTTGTCCAGGTTACGGGCCGGTCGGTCGGGCGCCAGCCGGCAGAGCAGCTCCGAGACGGAGACGCTGCCGCGGCACGGCGAGCCCCGGCCGTGGAGCAGCACCGACAGCTCGGACAGCTCCAACCGGCTCGCCCCGCGGCCCGCCATCACCAAGGCCAGCAGCTTCAGCGGCATCTCCCCCGGCCTGGTCCGAGGGGACAGCACGGCCAGCAGCAAGAGCACCGGGAGGCTCTCCAAGACAGGCAAGAGAGACGACGGGGGTGGAGGGAGGTGTTTAGATACTGAGAGGAAACTCACAGCATGAAGAGGAGAAGAATCCTAATTAGATAGTACACTGAGTTAATGGGGAGCAGAAACTTCGCATATTGAGCTCCAAGCAGAATCCTCCGGCGTTCAGGCCACCCGAGGTCTCGTCAGAACAAATGTTTGTTGTCCTGCCGTGCTCGATAACGTCTGCGGGCCGCCCCGTCGCCGGACAGCTGTCAAAACTAATGACCGCGCGGCAACGTGGTGACGGAGAAGTGTTGTAGCAGCAGTAGTGTAAAACCTAGCGGTGAGGAGCCGCTGCATAATGTATAAGCGTAGCAGCGCCACACATGTCACCGAGATGCTGCAGGTGCTTACTCCACAATGTGAGACTTCTGTAACTAGATGATTCTTCACCGCCGTTCTTTATCTCAGTGGATGCAGGGTACAAGTCCTCGGTTGGCCTCTGCTCTCCATTTTCTTCCCGTCTGGCGTTTTTCTCTTTTTGCCGATCTCCTGTTATTTCTTCTCCCGACACAGAGGTGCAGCAGCAGCTTCTTGCCTGAGCAGTTTTTTAAGTTGTTTACGAGGCGGCTGGCTGCCCTCACTCTGTGTTCTGGGAGTATAAGTCGAGGAGACATCTCGCCTTCGCTGCCGTGTTCTCCTGCACTTGCCCTTCGCCTAATCCCTCAAATAACCGCTCCTTGCTACAGGCCGCCGTGCACGCCGCCGTGCACGCCATCTCTACCTGAAACTAGCAGCAGGATTCCTCTCAATCATCTGAAATGAAAAGTTTGTTTCTGCGGTCTGTTATTTCTTTATAGGAGACCGTTGCTATGTATAACAGACCGTTGCTATGGCTGTAATCGAGTATTTGTACATTGTGATATTGCTAAATTTTAGTATCTGAATACTCTTAAAATGGAAATTTAAAGCATTTCAAACAGTTAAAGTGATATTTCCAGTGCAGCTTCTTTGTGATTTGATAGCAGATTGCATAACCTCCTCCCAAAAACTTCTTTGCTCGCCATTTTGCACGCCATCCTGTAATTATACAGGGAGAAATCCATCACAGACGGCGCAGAGATACCAATTTCTCCATCAACAGTTGCCACAAGAGAGCGAGAGGCACGACTGCTTCTCATCTTAAAGTCGTTCTGGGAGATGTAGGAAGTTGTTGATGATCTCATTGTTCTGCCTCTCCTCAGGTTCGGAATCGTGCAGCAGCGTCGGCTCCTCGTCCAGCTCGCTGTCCCGTCCCCAGCTGCCTCTCCCGGTCACGGCCCCGTCCTGGTCCAGCATCCCCAGCGCGCCCTTAATCCACCCGGCCGCCGACACCAGAGGCTCCGGACACCCTGAGATGATCAAGAGCGTCCCCTCGCAGCCGCCATCCGCTACAGACGCAACCAACTATTACGTGTTGCCGCTGGAAGCCTCAGGGATACCGCCGGGCAGCGTTCTGGTCAACCCACACACAGGTGGGTGATCGGGAGGATGAAACGTTTCTATTTAAAAAACACACAAACAGGATTTCTCTTTCTGCGCTGCATTAAATCAAAGTCAGTGTTCGTGTCTTGTAATTTTCTGGTTTACTTGTGAATTATTCACGACTCTGGGACAGAATTACAGGTTGGCGTGGGGCTGCGCTCGGTTTGTCTGTCAAATTAGCAGTCCGACCGAAGCATGCTGATCAAAACGAACAGATGGGAGCGATCTGTAAATATTCATCGCGGGCCAGTTGTACACTTTTGAGCTGCAAACTGAACTTCAAACGCTGCCAAGGTTGTTGATTTCCTCTCCTCTCATGGACCACGTCTGGGCGTGTCCCTCCCTTCCTGTCACCAGGAAGCGTTTCCTTTTGTATGATGATGATGATGAATTATTAGTGTGTCTCTTCTGAATTCAATTTGACAGGCAAGCCTTTCATCCACCCCGACGGCAGCGCCGTAGTTTATAACCCGGCCGCCGCCGCCGCCGGCAGGATCCCACAGCAGGGGAAAACCCCACAGCAGCCAATCCCTGCCCCGACACAGCAGCAGCAGCAGCAGCAGCAGCAGCCAACCAATCACTTGCACTCCCAGGTCAGTGGGTCATTCAACTTGAATTCATGTACAGTGTGTTTTCTAACTTTCTCTAACCTCACTAACGTGTTGAAATGGGAGTCGTTTAATTGACCGTTTGATAAACCCCTCCCACGAACGTGTCTCCACATGTTCAAGCGAGTATTGACGGGATAGTTTGGGTGTTTTGAAGTGGGGTTGTATGAGGTTATTACCTCATCCCATGCTGGTACTACTGTCTGTCTAGATTGAAGCTGGTCCTAGATGGTACTTTATCAGAGTGTAGGTAACGTTGGCTCCTTATTGGATGTGAGGAAGTTTATTCTCCAGCCAACATTAGCTGAGAAAGCGTAAACGGGGGGGTTTAGCAAACGGTCAATTGAATCTCCCGCCGTTTTACTAGCATCCTTCCTCCGGTCTCACCTCCTGTCCCTCTGTCCACCTCTCCTCAGCCGATCTGTCCTCCTCTCCAGCTGTCCTCCGAGCCCGTTCACAACCCGACGGTCTCGTATCCTCTTCCTCCTCTTCCTCCTTCTCAGTTCCTGCCCGTCTATCCTAACCAACAGTACACTGTGGTACCTAACTTTCTTCCTTTTTATTACTATCCCTCCCTTCCTCCCTTTTGCTCTCCATCTCCTGTCGGACCATTAAGAGTTCATTTCTAGACTTTTTCTCTGAGTATGAATAAATTAAAACTCTGGCACAGATTTCCAGAAATGCTCAAATTCGACTCTGATCTTTGTATTTGTACCTTTTTAATGAGCTCCTTAATGAATAGTCTGTGATATATTTAAAATATAGCAACATTATTTGCTACATATAGTTATTTTTCTGTTTTTAAATTGTGAATTTGGCAAGTAGAGTTGGTTTTTATTTATCTAAAATCAAGCATTATCTCCCTAAACTTCAAAACACACCTTATTATTCCCCCTCTTTCCTTTTAACTGTAAAGGTGTATATCTAAATCCAGCAGCAGCCGGTACTCACATATATAGATCATGCATTCACTTAACCTCATTTCTGACCTGGTTTTAGTGAAAGACATGCCTCTGTGGCTAATTATGCCTGTGGAAAGTTCCATTAATATTTAATTCATCAGCAGATGTTGGCGTTGAATAATCCATGACTAAAAACACCACTTTTCCAGCAACATGTCAGAAATGACCCGGACCGGCAGATAAATAGTTCACGTTAAGAGTCTGCCGGTCTCCGCAGACCTGGGTCAGATTTAGACTCCGTTTTAAACCTTCAAATGAAACCTAGCAGGTGTTTGATTTGAGCTAAAACTGTATTGATTTATGTTCTGAACAGATTTAATGATTCAAATCTCTCTCTCTCCAGCCTGACGCCCTCAACGCCCAGTTCGGTCACATGACCCTGGCGCAGCAGCCGCACGGCGACAGCGGCGCTTCGGCTCCGGACGGCCGCCACTACCCAACCATGTACCACCACCACCCCTCCTCTATGGTGCTGCAGGGAGCCCCGCAGCAGCATCAGCAGCATCATCAGCAGCAGGTTGCTAGCTACATGCTGGCGGGCCCGTCGGGAGGACACCCGGGGCTGCTGCAGGGTCAGCCCGTCCCGCTCCCGACGCCGGGCCCCAACCACGCGTATCACAGCTCCACCCCGGGCCCTGCTGCTTTCCCCGGGTCCACGCTGAACCAGCAGCTACTCCAGCAGCACGCCTACATCCAGCAGCCTGTACAGCAGGTAGGGACGGCTAGCATCAATTCTAACGCTACTACGCTACTAAAGGTGTCGCACAGTCCTTGAATTAGAGTTGTGCGTCTCTTCCAGATGTCGGCGTGTTACTGCTCTTCAGCGCACCACCCCCACTGCTCCGGCCAGCAGCAGCACTACCGGCCCCCCGTCAACCCGCTGTCCTATAACTGCCCTCAGAGCCAAAACCTGCCCCAGCAACAAGGTATGAACACGGC
The DNA here is from genome assembly GCF_043250625.1 of Sebastes fasciatus. Taxonomy (NCBI): domain Eukaryota; kingdom Metazoa; phylum Chordata; class Actinopteri; order Perciformes; family Sebastidae; genus Sebastes; species Sebastes fasciatus. The sequence goes on along the minus strand of NC_133818.1, from coordinate 6,126,880 downwards.
CACCTTTCCTTTAGTGTGTTATATCGTGTTTTTGTGCATCTAAAAGGTCTGCAAAGCCCACGCCAAAGGGAGAAACACTTCTCCTGAACGGCCTGAAACGCCTCGCTTGAAGTCCCGCCTTTTCTTTCGTAACGTGGTGATGTCACTGAGTAACACATTTTGCATAGTACCTGCCTAGCGTCTAGTTCAAAGGCGGTCAAACTAATAGTATTTACATTTCTTTTCACTTCCTTTAAGAGGGAAATATTGTACTTTTACATAACAATTCTTATTTTCAGGTGATTATACACTAAAGAAAACATACTTAATAATATTGTATTACATTTCTCCCTTTAAATTCTACACACTGTTCCTTTAAATTGTCATAAAATCACCCGGATGCCACAAAAAAATAGCAGGTAACCCTTCATTTCTCCAGTTTTCTGTGATAAACCAAAGCTTGTTCCACGACTTGGAGCTTTGATATAGTAACACGGTGGATCTGAGGACAAATCAAAGGGTGTTTTAATGACCGAGGTCTGCAGCCTCTGATGTGAAAAGCAACTGATTTTTCCTTGAATTTTCCCAGCCTTGCTGCTAAATCCAGTCTGTATCAACAGACTTCTCACTTCCAGCCCTTAGATAGTATTTATTTGTTGTTGTTTCATCACAAGGGAACGACGCAGTCCGACGGCTCTACTGAAGGACAAATATTTCTCCATTTTCTTTCCTGTGTTTTGTTTGTTTTTACGAGTTCACACGTCTCCCCGGGAATCATCCACTTGATTATTCAGAGGGTTTTTTTTCCTTCACCACAGGAGTTTAGATTGTTAGCTCCTGCTCGCTCTTTCTCTCACACACACTCCTGCTTAACTGGATGCGATGTCGGCCACGATTGTGTGCGCACACACACGTCTGTGTAAGTGGCTGCGGCACTATTCTGTCATCTGTAAGGCTGCAAATGCGGCTTCCCTGCTGGGGACCTGGGGAATAGACAGCGGACAAATGAAGCTGACCTACAAAGGCAAAGGACAGCAATTATTTCTAAGGGAAACAGAAAAAAAATGACTTCAGTGCCTCGTTTTTCCTTCTGTGTTTTTACATTAATTAAAAAAAAGAAGATATATAAGAGCAGCTAAAGGTGAAGGTGTAGCAGCACGGGGTGCACACATAATAAATAAGTAATCAGTGGGGATAGTCTGATGGCTCAGTCGGGGTCCACAGGGAGACCTGTGAATGTTTCCACTCCCTTGCATCAGACGTTCGTCACCACAGGGCCTCGGCTTCCGTCATGGTCATTGTGGGAAAGCGGCGTGTATTATATGTGAAGGGATTCCTTCCTCTCTGCTGTTGGGTGATGCTAGAGTTCATTAGTCATCGCTAAGGAAGAGAAATCTTACCTTCAATGGAAGTTACATCACAGAAAAGCACCTTTTTTCTTTTAATCCTTTAAAACCAAACCTTCCACGGTTCGCTGTTTGATCCTGTTTAAATCGATAAAAACCATAACAGCTGGAGCGCTCACTGTTTTTGCAGCGGAAAGCCGAGGCTTCTGTCTTTCACGTCATCAGCGTTGAACGCTCGTGATGACATCATCAAGTTGCGGCATGTAATGTAACGCCGTTGCACTCATTCTGCTCATAAAAATGAGCATATCTAAAACTAAAACATGTGCATAGTTCAAATAACTTCTGGAGTGTTAAGAAATATGTTTGGATCAATATGTTTTGTGTTTATTTAGTAACATTTTTGTAATTGTTTTTATTTATTATGGTTTATTTAGTAACATTACCTTTTAACTAAGGTTGTACAGATTTTAGGGATATGAAGCATTTGAAGATACTGCCTGAAACGCCTCGCTTGAAGTCCCACCTTTTCTTCCGTAACGTGGTGATGTCACCAAGTAACACATTTTCATAATACTGGCCTAACGGCTAGTTCGGCAAACAGAGCTAGTTAGAGTGGAGCTAGAGCAGAGTCCGAAGAGTTTTGTCCGGTTGACCAATCACAACAGAGTGGGCCAGCTGACCAATCAGAGAGCTCCAACAGAGCGTTTCAGACAGAGGGTGAAAAGAGGTGCTGCAGCACAGCTGGTATGAGAATAATAAAGTGTTTTTTGACCATTAAAGCATGTAAACATGTTCTAGTAGAAACCCAAAACACAAGTATTCACCTGAAAATGAGCCCGATAGGTCCTCTTTAATGGTTTTCAGGGTCTGGAGTATGATTTAATACCAAAGAGGAAGCCCACTGAGTCTGAGAGGCGGGATGCGGGGCCGGGACGCTGTCTGAGAGGCCTCTATGAATCTCACAGTGAACCGGTCTCTTTTTCAGCCCCTCACCCCTCAACCTGCAGGACATCAAGTAACCTCAGCATGGCTGGACACAAGCAATAGAGGAAGGAGCGCAGTGTTCCTTTTGACAGATATTTTTGATGTAGTCAAAAAATGCTTATTCGAGTCACATTTTAGTTATTTTTGTAAAGTTTTAGTCAACGTCAACTCAAAACCTTTTAGTCTAGTTTTAATCTAGATTAAGTCAACGTCAACTCAAAACCTTTTAGTCTAGTTTTATTTGACGACAACTCAAAACCTTGGTCTAGTTTTAGTCTTGAATTGGTCGATGACAACTCAAAACCTTGGTCTAGTTTTAGTCTAGATTTAATCTAGATTTAGTCGACGACAACTCAAAACCTTGGTCTAGATTTAGTCTAGATTTAGTCTAGATTTAATCTAGATTTAGTCGACGACAACTCAAAACCTTGGTCTAGATTTAGTCTAGATTTAGTCTAGATTTAATCTAGATTTAGTCGATGACAACTCAAAACCTTGGTCTAGTTTTAGTATAGTTTTAGTCTAGATTTAATCTAGATTTAATCTAGATTTAGTCGACGACAACTCAAAACCTTGGTCTAGTTTTAGTATAGTTTTAGTCTAGATTTAATCTAGATTTAGTCGATGACAACTCAAAACCTTGGTCTAGTTTTAGTCTAGTTTTAGTCTAGATTTAATCTAGATTTAGTCGACGACAACTCAAAACCTTGGTCTAGTTTTAGTCTAGATTTAGTCGACGACAACTCAAAACCTTGGTCTAGTTTTAGTCTAGTTTTAGTCGACGACAACTCAAAACCTTTTAGTCTAGTTTTATTTGACGACAACTCAAAAACTTGGTCTAGTTTTAGTCTAGTTTTAGTCTAGTTTTAGTCTAGTTTTAGTCTAGATTTAATCTAGATTTAATCTAGATTTAGTCGATGACAACTCAAAACCTTGGTCTAGTTTTAGTCTAGATTTAGTCTAGATTTAATCTAGATTTAGTCGATGACAACTCAAAACCTTGGTCTAGTTTTAGTCTAGTTTTAGTCTAGATTTAATCTAGATTTAATCTAGATTTAGTCGATGACAACTCAAAACCTTGGTCTAGTTTTAGTCTAGTTTTAGTCTAGATTTAATCTAGATTTAATCTAGATTTAGTCGATGACAACTCAAAACCTTGGTCTAGTTTTAGTCTAGTTTTAGTCTAGATTTAGTCGACGACAACTCAAAACCTTGGTCTAGTTTTAGTCTAGATTTAGTCTAGATTTAATCTAGATTTAGTCGATGACAACTCAAAACCTTGGTCTAGTTTTAGTCTAGTTTTAGTCTAGATTTAATCTAGATTTAATCTAGATTTAGTCGATGACAACTCAAAACCTTGGTCTAGTTTTAATCTAGTTTTAGTATAGTTTTAGTCTAGATTTAATCTAGATTTAGTCGATGACAACTCAAAACCTTGGTCTAGTTTTAGTCTAGTTTTAGTCTAGATTTAATCTAGATTTAGTCGACGACAACTCAAAACCTTGGTCTAGTTTTAGTCTAGTTTTAGTCTAGATTTAGTCGACGACAACTCAAAACTTAAACCACATTTTAGTCTCGTATTTTTTCATCAACGATATTGTGCCGTCTTGCCTTAGTCATGGAAAATTGGTTGTATTACTAACGTATTTCGTCATAACGATAACGATACAAACACTGATGGAGCGTGTGCATGCAAAAGCAAAAACGTCCTTATAAGTGGTCTCCTCACTGGATGGCTGTAATCCTGAAGGTGCACAAAACTGTCATCCTCCAAAAACTGGATGCTCAGCAACACTCGCGTGAGACAGAGACGGGGAGTGAAGAAGTCTCAGTCGTCCCTCATCTGCTGCCTGCTGGAATGGAATAAAATGTGCGGGGTGCGTTTTGATATTACGGTCATTTCATGCTTGGTTTGTGAGTGAAGGTGGGAGACGAGGGTGGATATAAATAGTCCTCCGCCCTCTCTGTTCCTCGCCGAGCCCTCTCATTGTCTAGTTGTACTTTTCTCCCAGGGCGGCAGACTGTAAAGACACCTTCACAAAAGGACGTCCTCTCCTTTGTCCATTGGATTACCTCGTGTGTGTGTGTGTGTCACGAGGGACGGTATTTTTTCAAATGTCTCTTTTTGTCACCTTGACATTTAAGCGTCTGATTGTCCCCTTCCCCTCCGGCTAGGAAACGAGCGCCGCCATTTTAGGGGACGCTCTGAAAATGGACGGATCCGTGTTCCTCCGGGGGCGCGCTAAATGGGTTTTTAAGTAGTACTACAGAAATGTGTCGCCACTCTCTGTTTACCCCCCGAACTTAATCACTCGTCGAAGTGGAAGTTGTTGGTCAGGTTGCAGGTTCAGGCCACCACGGGCTAAATCAAATATATTGACTTTCTCATTTATTCCGAGTGCCTCAAACCTGCTTAGCTGTTGCAGCTCAACTCCCCGAGCCGAGGCCACAATCTCTTCCAATCTGCTCCTCCTTTTGTTTCCCTTTAAAAATCAATCAACTCCTCAACTATTTCCCTGTTAAATCTTGATAACGGAGCTTTTTATTAGCGCCGTCTTCGCCCGTTAGTCGTGAATATTAATTGTTTTATTATTGTTAGTGTCTTTTCATTCGGTCACAGCCTCGTGCCTTTTTCTCTCATTTCGCCTCAGTGCACCAAGCCATGATGCCAAACCCAGCGTCCAGCTACCAGACCATAGTGGGCATGCAGCCAACATCCAACCTCGCGCTCACTGGCAACCAGCAAAGCAATATGGGCAACCAGATGCAAGGCATGATGGTCCAGTACCCTCCAATGCAGTCTTATCAGGTATTTGGATGATGAGATGATGAGTGTCTGATTAATATTCCCAGTGCAGAGACGACAAAGAGCATTTTGTTTCGTTGTGAATGGAGTTTGTCTTGAGATCGTTGTCGAGGCACAGGAAGAGACGAGGGCTTTAAAAATAAAAGCATGATATTAAAGGGATAGTTCAGGTGTTTTGAAGTGGGGTTGTACGACGTACTTATCCATAATCAGTGTATTACCTACAGTAGATGACGGTCTGCACGCCCCCAGTTTGGAGAAACGGCACCGAAGCAAAGCAATGTACTGCTGTGGGGCGTGCCGACTGTCATCTACTGTAGGTAATACACTGACTATGGATAAGTACCTCATACAACCCCACTTCAAAACACCCAAACTATCCTTTTAATGGAGAAAACCAGCGTTGACTTTGAGTTATTTGTCGTTAAGATTAGGGAGAATACAAAATTATGACATAGTGGATTTCAAAAATGTCCAAACAAGGAGTGCTCACTCAAAACAGTAATAGAAAAAGCACTCTCTCCGTGGTGCTCTTACACCGGTATTCATAGCAAGTGCAAATCTCAAAAGATAAGATTTTATCGCTTCTTATCCAGCGAAGAAAATGAATATCTATTTGACAGGTACGTGAGTTTTCTGTTTTCTGTGTGGCTCGATTGCCATGTTTACCTGCTGTTTTTCCCTCCAGCAGGTTTCTATGCCACAGCAGACGTACCAGCAGCCAGTGTTTGTGTCCTGTCAGCCAGGACAGGGGGCGGTGGCTGTGGCTGGCATGCAGCCCTGCTACGGCCTGCTCCCCCCGAACCAGCACACCACCATGAGGTACCGTCTCAGATTAACACTCTCAAATCTGTTCAAAATGTACCTTAAAGGGAGATTTATCAAGTATTTAATACTCTTATCAACATGGAAGTGGACAAATATGCTGCTTTATGCAAATGTATGTATATATTTATTATTGGAAATCAATTAACAACACAAAACAATGACACATATTGTGCAGAAACCCTCACAGGTACTGCATTTAGCATAAAAAATATGCTTTTGTATTAACCCGGTTTACATTAATCCATTAAATAATCATTCTAAAGAGTTTTCTGGTTCAGATTTTTGCTGCAAACTGATAATAAACCTCCTCTGATTTATGTTCAACCTTTTTATAATGACAGTTTCTAATAGGTGGAGGTGCTTTAATCAGGTTTAGGTGGAATTATTAGCTCGCCTGTAGATGTACTCTGTCCCAGAAACCGATTTGCAGGTGTTGGATGCTCCTGAAGGTGCCTCTTATTTATAGACCTGATGAGAGCATCCCCAAAGCACCGCCGAGCCAAGGTCATCTTTGTTCACCGCGGGGGGGGAAAATGAAGTTATTAGCACGGCGCTTTTGGCGAAGCGGGTCGGCGTGCAGCTGATGGATGTCGACTCTTGACGCCCTCTCAGAGAGCTTTACTCGTTTCCCTCCATTACTCTGGCGGTGTGAGCGCCGCTCTCTCTCATTATACGCTGATTGATAGAACTAGTTCACAGAAAGCAAAACATGTAATTAGTTTCTACCTCCATGGACCCAATCAATCTGGATCCTGGTGAGGGGAAGCACTACTGGGACCGTCCGTACACATGACAAACAGCAGACATGAAGCAGCCGTGTTCGCTAGTCGTCACCTGCAGAAGAACAACACGCACACACACACGGGAGAGGAGAGGTCACTCTCTCATTGTCCCAGCTGTAAAACGAGGCTGCTTCTTTAGTAGGGCAGTCAGTGTGGGAATGATTTATGCGGCGGCGTTTCGACTGGCTCAGCGTTCTCCCACGAGACCCCGACTGTCCACCTGCAGCCTGCTTCCTCGCCAGCTGTACGCGAGTCCCCGCAGGCAGGTTGCTTGCGGAGCAGAGCGCCTGCTTTGCAGATGGACTTAAAGTTAAATTTCAAATATAATACCCCAGCTGCGGCGTCAAGATCTGCGAGCTCCTGGAGGTTTTGCGTCTTCTGCGGGTTTAGAAGTGGTCTTAACTTAGGTGTACTTCTTTTTCTTCAGGTGCAACATTTAAACCTGACACAGGGTATCTGCAGACCTTTTTCTAATTGGTTAATCCATCCGTTAGAGCTGGATCGATTAATCGATTAATCGATTATCTAACCTGTTCCTCTGTGTGTTCATTCACAGTTCAACAGTGAGTTTCCTGCCCGCCCAGATGATGGAGCAGCTCCAGTTTCCTCAGACCTCGTCGCCCTGCGTCTCCCAGCAGCACCCAGGACAGCAGTATGCAGGTACGCAGCTCTAGATCCACACACATAGTGATGTGCAGCAGAAGCAGAAGAAGCAGCAGCAGCAGCAGCGTCTCCGCCATTAGCCGCCCTGGAGATTCCCCATCACTGCCAGCGCTCCGACATCCTTTATTTTCCCTCATCTCTCAGTGTCAATAACGGCAGAATGTATTCCTCCATAGCTACGACCCACAGCTTCATAATGAAATAATCTTCCCCGGGTTTACTCTGCCATTGTGTGCGCGTCAGAAGCGTGATTAGATTTACACCCTGGAATTTTCAAAATGAGAAAGAGTGAGGCGTGGTGATGACGGCTCCCCGGAGAGGGGATAAGTGAAAGTGATTTGCACATGCACCTCTTCTTCCTCCGGAGCTGCACGGAGATTAAAGAGTACGTCGACCACTGCGAATGTTATGTTGATGTTTGGTCCAGTGAAAAACTACCCTGTCCTACTCCTAAATGATGATTCTAAAGGAAACACTGCATCATACGTTATCTGAATCACATTCATGCTTTGATTTCATTAATACAGTACAGAAAACATGTTGATATATGAATGTTATATCTGTAATAAGCTTATATCAGCAGATATATGGGCCTTATGGGTGATATATCTGTCTAGTTTTAAAGCTAGTTGGGGCAGGAATCACCAGAGGCGATACTTAAGGCATAATATGTTTTTATTTCGATAAGATATATTGAGATTTATTCCCTTTTTTCAACTGCAAATTATGCAGTTTGTCAACATCTGTTTTATCTAATTAGATACAGTTTTCACTCCGTTCATCTCAGAGTTTTCATTCACATATCTTGAGGTCAGAGGTCAAGGGACCCTTTTGAAAATGGACATGCCAGTTTTTCCTCACCAAGCTAGTATGACATGGTTGTTACCTATGGATTCCTTAGGTTTTCTAGTTTCATATGATACCAGTATCTTCACTCTAGGTTTAAGACTGAGCCCACTACAACCTCCGAAAGACAGAATTGTCGGATTGTTAAGAGGTTAATAGTTTATATACTAAAAGATCAATACTTGACGTCCGTGTATCGATGCAATATTGGCACGCAAAATATCTTGATACTATGCTGTATCACTTTTTCCCCCATCCCTAAAAAATAGGGTTGGTAATGTTGAGAAACTATTAAGAGCACACTCACTTTCTAAACTCTTTACCAATGAAAGTAACAGCACAAGCTCCAAAATTTCGGAAAGTCGGTAACTCCCTCCAAAGCCACTCCCCCAAAATGTTCAATATCAACGTAAAAACAACGAACATGGCTGTTGTAAGTACTTAAACCCGGAAAGTGGTTACCATTTTAACACTTCCGGTTTCCTCGTCTCGAGGAGTCAATGGGGTTTTTAGTTAGATGCCAGAAATAAGGTCTGTGGTTAACACAACGTTTTGTTCTACGACATAAAATGCATCAATAAATACCCCACTCGGGAATGTTGAAGCCTTAATGTGTCTTAAAAAAGGCGGTTGCTAACAAGGTTAAATGAGACTACTAAACGCCATCACGCCGACTCGTCCTCCTTTACAGCCTCGTTGTATATACTCGCGCTTATGCGACTGTGGTGTAACTCGTTTATAGCCTAATGTTAAAATACGTCATCCCTGGAGCTCTCTATTACAGCCCTGCGACAGCCACAGATACCAGATTTCTTTATGTCAGAGCATTTGATTGATTGATTGCTGTCAGGATGAAATGAGAATTTCAACAAATATAACAAAAAAATATTTTTGAAGAAAATTACCAACCCTATCTTTAATAGATAGTTAGTAGTTTAAAGGAACAGAACTCACCATAATAACCCGTCTTTTCATGTCCTGGCCTTTCGAGAGGCTCCACAGATCGTCTGTCCAGAGGCCCAGGTGGGGCCGTCTCCTTACTAATGACCTTTATTATTCATGCCTGATTATTATGGGTAGAGCGATGGAGGGAGCCATCATTTCCAGTCCGTCAGTAATGAGGTCACATGAAGGTCTCGCGGGCGGCCTCACCTACAGCGTCACCAGTAAACATTTTTAATTGGCCGGGCCACGGCCAGAAGTAATCTGCAAATTAATAAGTCCAAATATCCATTGTCCTTGCTACTGTGTAGTAATTCATAAATCAACAGCGGCGGCGCCGGCTGTGCAATATGATTTCCACGTAATGTGAGTAAACAGAAATTAATTAGATGGGAAAAAAAATGTTTTTTTTGTTCACGTTAATGCTAATAACTAATAAGATAATCGGATCTTGTGGATCATCGAGAGGATTTAGCAGCGAGAGGGAATGGTCTGTTAAAGCCACTACGGATGTGCCTTTATAATCAAGGCACTTAGAAGCTAATTGCTCGGCGGCTAACGGCGTTGGAGCGGCGTTTTCACTGCTGAAAAATGCTGAAAAAGGGCAAAAGAAACGCGTTTATGTGATGATTTAAATAATAATAAGTCGTGTTAAGTGTCTGTTTCTTGTCAACACCGCATTTTAATTCCAGCTTTTTTTGTGTGTGCAGGGTTGTTACCCCCGGGCGCCGGCGGCGGCATGGTGATGCTGCAAATGACAGCACCCTCCTGCCAGCCCCGCGCCCCCTCCCCCTGCCAGCGGAAACAGCCCAGCCACAAACACCCGGGCCCCGAGCACCAGCGCGGCCGCCGGCCTGCCGAGCTCCCCGCGCCTCCGGACAACACCCAGGTACAAACGCTGCCCATGTGCATCCATTTAGGCGACTCTAAACAACACCACTAACAGCATTCTTGTGCTAAGATTATATTTGTAACCTTTTAATAACCTTATTGAGGTTGTGGCCCCGAGGTTTTCTTGACAACAACAAACGATGTTAAATTAAATTTGCTCCGCTAATGTTTGCCACGTAGAACAATACAGTATGTGTCAGAAAGTTAAGACGGTCACAAGAAAGCAATTTGAAAGCCAATTTACTTTGGTTGTTTGAGTCCGAGAGTGACGCGGGGAATTGCCGAAACGCAGCCTCCCCGGCGCTCCAGGCAGGTTAAATGTCATAGTAAATAGGTTCCGCAAATGAAGTCAACGCTGGCGTAACCTGAAAACGAGGAGCAAATAGTCCTGAGCATTAGGGTGTAATGGTACATTAGGGGGACTAATGTGGATGGAACGGTACATTAAAGCAACAACTTGAACAACAGAATGACTTTACGAAAGAGAAACGTCGACGCTTGCTTTTTTTGAATGAAAGTGTTTGTTCTTCCCCCTCCCCCACCTCGTTTCCCTCACGCCCGCACCGCCGGTGTGTTGTGTGTAGAGCAGCCTGCCCTTGTCTCCGGCACTCACTCCCTCGCCAGGCCAGCCGCCCAGCGTCAAGGGCCTCCCATCAGGCATCTCGTCCATCCCTGTCATGGCCCACCACCCGCACCACCACCACCCGCCGCTCCCTACAGCCTTCTGCCACAGTGGACAAGGTCAGAGACGCATCCGGTCACCGGGGTGTTTACTCAGTATTACAGACAAAGCATGCTTACCAACACAGACGTGGTATTTCTGCTTCAATCCGGAGTGTGCAAAGATTATTACAAACATTTTAAAGGTCTTATTGATAACATTTTTATGTAGACAAATATTAAAAGAAACAAAAAACTACAGAGCATTTAGAAAAATTATCAATATGGCTTTTCCTGAAAAATGTTGGCGGGTCCAAAATGAATGTTTTGTTTATCTAAAACAAGGGCCAGGTTGCAATCTAATAAACTACAGACTAACGTATAAATGATCTATTATTTAGCTCAAATTAAATACTGTTTTTGTAATTTTTATACAAAATCGAATTCCCTAAATTCCCATTGTTCGCTCAGGATTGAAGGCACAAATATGACTCCATATAAACTCACAGTAGATGTTCAGTTTGTGATGTCTTTTTGTTTTGACTGTGACGTCCAGGTGAAGCACACTACTCTCTACTGGGCCAACCTCTGCAGTTCAAACCCTCCATCAGACCTCCGCTGATCCACACTGCCCACATGGTGGCCAAACACCAGATCGGACACACCAACACACACCACATGGTAACGCTTGAATGTTATTCTATCTAAGTTCTTCCTCTTTATATCAGAATACAGATGTAACCGTTGTGCTGTGTCTCCTCAGGGTCCACTGGGGGTTTGGCGTAGCGGTCATGGGAGGAAGGCCAGCAGAAAACCTCTGTCTTCAGATCTCAGTGTAGGTGAAGCAGGTAATAGGAAGTCCAGAGGGAGGCTTGAGTTTAGTGGACCTCGAGTTAACAGCGCACCATTTTGACCAAAAGTTGACCTTCCTTTATACAGAAAGAAGCACCGAAATCTGCTATATTATGACGTGATTTCTACACAGCAGTTTCCTGAACCATCAATCATTAAAAGTTGAGATTTCCTCACGTGATAAGCTCCGCATGCTGCGTAGTCTATTTAGCAGATTAACTGAAATAACGCTTTTTTTTGTTGTGTCAAAATCTGCTTGCCGCGCTCCGCAGCTGCGGAGAATAAGTTTGTGAATGTAAGCAGAATAAATCACAGACAGGGCAGAATCCACACCTGGCAGTGGAACCTGCAGCCCCGGCGGTATTGTACCGGGAGAAAATGTGCTGATTATTTCAAATATTGCGTCGTATTTTTTATTTATTTTTGCTCGCCGAGGTATTTTTTTTGCATTATTCAGGTGCTTTTGTCAACAATCCCGCTCGTACTATCAACAAGGAGGGGGGGCTCGTACGCAGCGGTGGAAAGTTCAACATTAAAATGTCTTTAACTGACAATCGTGCTTTTTTTATTTACCAAGAAACAGTCAAAATGTGATATTTGAGTTGTGAGTGACCTTCCACCTGCTTTAAAGCTGACAGCAGCAGTTTATTGAAGCCTCCCGATGGTGCAGGTCTGATTTTTCTCTCCACCCGTGACATTTTATTTACTGCTCACAGTGCTGTCTGTGTGTGTCTGCAGTGAGCAGTCAGATCCTGGAAGTGACAGATCCTCCGGAGGGGATCAGCTGTACAGACTCCCACCACCTCCTGGCAGAGCTCTGCAAAGGGGGCGAATTGATCCAGCGGCTGTCGGACCATCAGCCCCGGCTGCGCAACACGACCAGGGACGCTCCCGGCGGACACCTGGCCTCATCATACTCCATCTTCGCCATGCTACCCTCCAGATATGCTGTTCCCCCGAGCGCCGCGCTCCACCACGGCGGCCCCCGGGCCACCTTTAAACTCAGAACTAGCGCCAGACACAACGGGGAGCTGTGCGACTCGGACAAGGCCGGCTCATAGCTGCTAAGATCCCGGCGCGCCTTAAGGAGCGCCACATGAACGCACATCCAACCACCTGCCTCTGCTGCCTCAGTCTGGACCGTCTCGGAGTCCCAGACTCTGTCCAAATCAAAAAAAATCAAACGTTTGAAGAATGAATGTTCACTTTTTATTTTATTTTTAGTTCATTTTTATCATTTGTTTTCTGGTCCGTTTGTGAAACACGTCCCCTCTCTATTCTGAATTTGCTGTTTAAGTGTTTTGGAGAGCTTTGGGATTCATTCGCCAGCTGTTCGTGGCTCTTTTTAATAGCAGGTGTACGAGTGTGACGGCACCATGTTGAGCCACATAATCTTGTTTCTGGTTCAAGAATGTTTTTGTGCCCACTTTTTGAAAAATTTAAAAAACTGAGCATTCATATCAAAGTATTTTATTTAACATTCAATAACCGTGTCCTCGCCACTGACTTATCTCCCAGGTATCTCGTATAACTCCCGAACAATAACACGCAGCAGCACTTGTACAATGTGAGCCCATACAATAATAAACACTGAATAATAGATATACTACCTGAATTATTTAAAGTCACTTTTATACACAGTGAATGTTGGATTTGCACTGAAGTGATGAACGAGACGGAGATTTGATCGGTGTCGGACGGGGCCTGGATTTTTCTTTTATCAACTCCTCCCTCCCTCCTCCTCGTACCTGTTTGTTGCACTCGGCCAGGTCTTTCTTTTATATTTAATTAAAATGTTTATATGCACAAGAAAAATGCAATCGAGTTTGTCACTCTACTTGGCTTCTTTTTTTTGGGATTTTTTTTTGTTTGTGTGAATCATGAAAGGCTTTAATTTCTTTTTTTTCTTTGGTTTGACTCTAATAAATGTTTGCACCACACTTGTTGACATAACTTTTTCCAAATGCTAAATAATCTGATTATTTATTTATTATTTTATTTATTTTTAGTGTGTGTTTGGGGGGGGATAAAAGCAACATGATGAGGCAACTCTTTTCATTTCATTTCAAAATTTATTTCGAACATGTAGAATACAAAAAATAAAGAAAATAAAGAAAAAGAGAATGATCGTACCAACAAGTGTATTTACATACAATGAAAAGCGTAATTAAAATAAATTATTAACCAGCTTCCATATACTCTAATTCAATTTTCCTAAATTTTGTCTAACTATAATTATTATTATTTATAATTATTCTAACTATAATCTCTTTATAAATCTTTGTAAAATGTTGCCAGGTTTGTGTCTTTGCTTTCTGGGCATTGCAGTGATATTAACATAAATTAGCCATCTTCAACAAATGTGCTTAATGTAGAGAAATAGAGACACCTAGTGGATGCATTATGTTACTGCATCCTCTAAGCACCACACAGCAGAGTGAAAGTGAAACTTAACACATGCAAATGTGTGTTTATAGCAACAGTGCTAGGTTGCATGATGGAAAGCTGCAGGATTGTGGTGGTGTCCGGTGTACCTGATGTGTTACCAGACAGCAGGATGATAGATAAGCTCACTATTCACTTCCAGAGCTACAAGAGGAGTCGAGGAGGAGACGTGGAGGAGGTCAAATACCCAACCAACATGGAGGGAGTCGCTTTTGTCACTTTTGACACAGCTAAAGGTAAATAAACCAGCATTTTGCAGCTAAAACAGGTTAGGAGCACAAGTTAATAAGTTAATAAACACTTTAATAGCCGTTTTTCATAATAATAATAACAATAAACACCTTAATAGCAAGTTATTGTTTGCACGCCGAACTCCATTCAAAAAATGACAGTTTTAAGCTGACATCCTCATTCAGTAGCCACAGTTTGTGCCTTTGAGTATGTAATTCATTCCAGTTATATAACTAAGCATAAATAAATATTCGGCCAAGTTTGAGAACACTTGCTTGCTGGGAAAATATGGAAAAATCACTTTTTCAGTGCTTGTGTACGTCCATGTAATAACCCACCCACACTGAAATATGACACCAAACACCATTAAAAAAATGACAGTTTTAAGCTGACTTCCTCATCCAGTAGCCACAGTTTGTGCCTCTTACTATGTAATTCATTCCAGTTACATAGCTAAGTATAAATAAATATACAGCCAAGTTTGAGAACACTTGCTGCTGGGGTAATATGGAAAATCACTTTTTCCACTGAAATATGACACACCAAAGTCCATTAAAAAAATGACTGTTTTTAAGCTGACTTCCTCATCCAGTAGCCCCAGTTTGTGCATTTTAGTATTTTATTTATTCCAGTTACAGAGCTAAGCATAAATAAATATACGGCTATGTTTGCAAACACTTGCTGCTGAAAAACTCACTTTTGCAGTGCTTGTGTACATCCATTTGGGTATCTCTGGAGTGCATACCAACCCACACTGAAATATGACAACCCAGTCAGTTGCAGTTCCAGATCAAAACACAAACTAAATCTCACTTTTTCTTAATACTTTTAGTGCATACTGTAGCTGCCTTTACAAAGTACGTACTGTTGCATGCACTGCAGTATGCATACAATTGAGATGCACTACTTAGTCATGACATTGCGCCTTGAACTTTGACCCTCTTGCTCATGCAGTATATCTGCTGTGCAGAGGATTGTGGGTCAGAATAGCCAGAAAAGTGTGCTGCCTTGCATACTGCAAAATGCAACCAGATGTAGTAGAACATCCTGGTATGTTTGGCATACTGCATTTGACATAGTGGCATTTACATACTCAATATGTGTAATATGTCAATAAACAGTAGTATTAAAAAGAGCAAGGACGTATATATACAGTACATTCTGGCGACCTGGATCAGGAAATACAGTCACAAATTGTGTAACAGATTTTTAAAAATTGTTTTAGCGCCCACAACACTGAATATTTTTCCGTCCAGATGGCCACAAGACTCTTCCTGGATATATATTCAGCATCCTTTGTGATTGTCAAAGATGGTCGTGTATTTATCTTTTATTTATTTATTTATTTTTGATGCTTATTAGCTGTGATTGGATTGTAATGGCAGTACATAAATGCCTTAAACCAACTGCAGTCATCGTTTAATGTATCTCCCATCTTATGCTCTAATTGGTTCCCATGGGAACCACAATTGGTTCCCATGGGAACCACTCATACAGTACAGAGAGGTGAAGTACAGATAAAACATTTATTTACACTGAAGTGCTGCCTGGATGTACGCCCGGCTGATGAATGGTTTAATTCACCATGTTATATAGTCTTTGGCTTGATGAAGCATCATAATAATAATAATGTTTACACGGGTGGAGAACGTAGCAGAACAGTGCGGTTCTCTTTGCAGATGCAGAGCGGGTGGTGCGACAGGAGCAGCAGATCATGATGGACAGCGAGTTACCTGACGAATACCTTCTCACTGTGTTCCCCTTCACCAGAGATGTGAGTTTGGTAACTCATCTGCATCTTAAAGAGGACATATTGTGCTTTTCCCTTTTCCTTTAACACAGGGGTCAGCAACCTTTACTATCAAAAGAGACATTTTGGGCACAAAAAAAAATAAAAATCTGTCTGGAGCCGCAAAACATTTGATCATTGTGATGAAGGTAACACAGTTTATAGTCTAAGTATATAGTATATAAGTCTAATGCAGTGAGGGCCAAAGAGACAATGTACTACGGAGTATTAGGGCCACATTGAGGGGAAACAAATCTGAGATTTCCAGAAAAAAAGTTGTAATATTACGATAAAAAAGTCGTAACTCTCCGAGAAAAATAGTCGTAATATTATGAGAAAAAAAGTTGTAATATTACATGAATAAAGTCATAACTTTACGAGAAAAAAGTCGTAATATTATGAGAAAAAAAGTCATAACTTTAACAGGAAAAAAAGAAAATAACACGTAAAATTACTACTACTATAAATAAACTAATATTATGACTTTATTCTCGTAATATTGCGACTTTATTATCGAAATCTCAGATTTTTTTTTTCTTCCTTAATGTGGCCCTAATACTTCGTCGTACCGTAGACCTACAACAATGATAAATAAAAATGAAAATGTAAACAAAAACAGTTATTCATTTCCATTTTTAAAACTCCACAGGGAGCCACTGGAGCAGCAGGTTGCTGACCCCTGCTTTTTTGTGTTATATAGTCTTTTGTGAATGCAAAGTTACAGATCTTTTATTACTCTTTAAATATTATATTTTTCTCTCATGATATAAGATACTGATTTTAATGTGTTCTTCTGCTGCAGGTGTTTTTATACGTCTCCAGCGCTACAGTCGATCTCTCCGTATTCGGCAGACATGAATCGTTGCTGATTCAGACTCTGCGCTCGGCTCACAGGTCGCTACGTTTCCAGCCTTCCCTCCAGAACATGAAAGCTATCGTCGAGGGGCCTTTCGTTGCCGTCCAGGCCCTGAGACAGGACCTCATCCTCAGGGCCGGCCGGCTTAAATCCAACGTCTCAGCCCAAACCGTCAAACTGAGAGAGACTCCTCTTAATCCGAGGGTAATATCTCATCGCGAGTGTGTCGGCTGTGTAAGCTGCAGCGGTTCTAAAGCTAAGCCGGGACCGGCGAGCTCAAACTGCTTATCGCCGCCGCCGCAGACTACAGGTAAGGCAACTGAAGACTCAAATGCAAAAACTGAAAACGCTTCCTCCAGGCGAAAAGTTGTAGGGAGCTTGGGCGACACATGTAGTGATGAAGAGGAGGAGCAGAGAGATCGGTCCAGGCTGGAAATGCCCACAGAGCGAGCCGAGGCCGAGCCCAGACAAGAGCTCAATGCCGGGGTTACATCTTCCTTATCAGGCCCGGACCTGCTCTCGGATGAGGAAATAACAAAACAGCCAGGAGAGGACATTTCTGAAAAACGCACCAGACCAGACAGGATTTCTGCAACCACAGATGAGGATCAGGAGGATCAGGAGGATACGTGCGTCTGGGTCGACTCGTACATATTCAGATACATTGAGAAATTCGACAGCAAGCAGTTCGACAGTTGCTTGAAAGATCTCAATGCATCCATCGAGCGCGAAGCTTCAGACCTCATGCGGATTTTGTTGCCCAAGAGGCAACCTTCCAAGTCGGCCTCAAGGATCCAGTACGCGTTGGAAGACCTCAAGAGTTTGGTGAAGTATTGGCAGTCGTGGTTAAGAGTGCAGCAGATCGACTACGATGAAGAGGAGCCTGAGACACTGATTCAAATCTGTGACGACGTGAATCGCCGGTACGATAATGTTCTGTACATAGTGGAGGAGTCTTGCGTGAAAGTGATCGGCTCCTCAGTGTTTAGTCATCTGTTCTGTAAGCTGGTGGAGGATGGACTAGCTAAACTCAGACACTGAGAAGGAGGGCTGTAATTCTTTTTAACAGATTAACGCAACTTGTGATTTATAGGTTGTAGCGGCTCAGTGTTAAAGTTACAGTGAATATACTCACATCATATGAAACTACAAAACCTAATGAATCCATCGGTACCAACCATGTCATACTAGCTTGTCATAAAGGAGGTTAAATAACGCTCCAAATCTACGCTGAATTTTGGCGAGGAAAAACAGTCATGTCCATTTCCAAAGGGGTCCTTTGACCTCTGACCTCCAGATATGTGAATGTAAATGGGTTCTATGGGTACCCACGAGTCTCCCCTTTACAGACATGCCCACTTTATGATAATCACATGCAGTTTGGGGCAAGTCATAGTCAAATGTTATGATTTGAGCATATTGTTTTATGCTAAATGCAGTACCTGTGAGGGTTTCTGGACAATACCTGTCATTGTTTTGTGTTGTTAATTGATTTTAAATAATAAATATATACACACATTTGCATAAAGCAGAATATTTGCCAACTCCCATGTAATAAGAGTATTAAATTGTTGACAAATCTCCCTTTAAGGTACATTTTGAACAGATAAAAATGTGTAATTAATCACGATTAATGTTGGACAATCATGCGATTAATCATGATTAAATATTTGAATCGATTGACGGTCCTACTGAGAATGTAATATATGCATGTACTTTTATGAATGACCACAAGGTGGTGCAGTGGAGCTGCTTCACATATCCGTCTCCTGCAGTCTGAAATCATGATTTTAATTCCTCATGCTGTTATTTTTAATTTTCCTGGCTCATAATTAAAACTATAAAAAACAATAATCCTGTTTCTATTACATATCTGCATCCATTACTCCAAAAAGTTTAGTTCTCTTATTAAGTTAAAAAGTCCTCTTGCTCTTCCTGTGTGTCTGTGGTGAAGCTTCTGTTTGTGCGTGGGTTAATAATCATGCCTTCAAACAACAGGTGTTAATCCACACCATGTTCTCATAAGTCTTCATTAACCTCCTCACATCTTAATTACACAAGATGGGCTTCTAATTAAAAGCAAATATGACAGATGACAACCTGTCTCACATAATCACATCTTATTATCATTTCCACAGATTCTTTCATCATTTTATCACATTTTATTGACAATAAATCATTTTCTTTGAGGTGTTTGTTGTGTTTTTTTAATGTCAGACAGATGAAAAATTAATCTACAAGAAGAAAACGTACTTTTAAAAGTTTCTGTGTTTAACATGTTTCATTACAGAATTAAATTTGAAGCTGGTAAAAATGTCCTCCATCGAGGCTCTATGTATGAGTATGGGTATATTCTGTGCTTGCTTTGGTGCCTGCTGTGGATCAGAGCTGTGATTGGACCATGGATGATCACTGAACGGGTCTACTAGGCACAGGATGGTGGTGACTGAGTGGTGACATTTCTGATTGGAAAGTCAATTAAACGACCATAAAGAGTCACTTAATGACAACAAAGTGATGCAAAATGGTTATAATAGGAAGCAAAATGGCCATAAAGGGAAGCAAAATTACCACAAAGAGATGCAAGATGACTTCAAATAGATGTAGAATGGTCATAAAGCGAAGCAAAATGACACCAAAGAGACGTAAGACTACCATAAAGGTAAGCAAAATTACCACAAGGAGATGCAAAATGGTCATAAAGGGAAGCATAATTACTACAAAGAGACACTAAACAACCACAAAGATTCAAAATGACAACAGAGAGACGCAAGATAACTACAAAGAGATGCAAAATGGTCATATAGGGAAGCAAAAGGACAATAAAATTAAACAAAACTACCACAAAGGGACTCAAAACAACCACAGAGATGCAAAATTACCACAAGGAGATGCAAAATGGTCATAAAGGGAAGCAAAACTACCACAAAGAGATTCAAAACGACCACAAAAAGACGCAAGATGACCACAAAGAGATGTGAAATGTTCATAAATGGAAGCAAAATGACAATAAAGAGACGCAAAACTACCACAGAGATGCAAAATGGTCATAAAGGGAAGCAAAACTACCACAAAGAGATTCAAAACGACCTCAAAAAGACGCAAGATGACCACAAAGAGATGCGAAACGGTCATAAATGGAAGCAAAATGACAATAAAGAGACGCAAAACTACCACAGAGATGCAAAATGGTCATAAAGGGAAGCAAAACTACCACAAAGAGATGCAAAACTAGCACAAAGAGATGCATAATTACCACAAGGAGATGCAAAATAGTCATAAAGGGAAGCAAAATGAGCACAAAGATACTCAAAACTATCACAAAGAGATTCAGCTGGTAAAAATGTAAAATTTCCTCTATTAAGATTAACTATCATATTAAATATGTGTTGTGCTCGTCTGTGATGTGTTCACAGGTCCTACTGTATAGTGATGCTGTGATCAGGATCCTGTCCCAGCGTTGGACAGTAGGTGGCGGTGTGACACTTCCTCCCATACAGTGAGCTGTTTAAAAATAGAGCCTCTGTAGCTGCCCAGTGAAGCTATTATGGAGGCTGGGTTTGGCAGGCAGGGTGCAGATTGGCAGGCAAATGATGTCAGTTGGACGTCCCATTATACGCCCTCTCCCTCCACATGCACACTCAGTGTTTCACCTTCTCCCGGGGAAAGACTGCTCTGTACGTGTGATGATGTGTGAGGAGGATGCTCAGTAAAATCATCTTGTTGTTTTTTACCCTGTCTGCGATTATGCAAATGAGCTCGCTCTGCAGCCTCCATAATTGATTCATTATGTAAAAATAAGCCACACAACCATAATGAACACACACAAACATAGACAATCGCTCATCTCCTGGAGACACACACACACACACACACACACAGTGGGTTGTTACCATAGGAACATAGTGGAAGAGGTTGGCGAGCTGCAGGGCTGGGCGTTGTTAGGGGGAAGCTCTCGAACACAATGAAAACATCCAGGAGGACGGAGGAATTACATTACAGCACAAGAACCCTTCATCAAAGACGCACTGCCTCTTAACACCCAGACCTCTCTGCTGCCCCTTTCATAGCACGTCTCAGACAATTACCCCTCATTTAGGTGTGGGGGTGGAGTCACGGGGGTGTAACGGAGAGGAGGGTCAACAAGCAGAAAGGATGCATTTGTTTTGCTGAAACACTCCAGACACTGCTCCTCCATTTCCATCCTCTCTCCTCATTATGCGTAAAGTATAATTAGGTAATTGCATCTTTGAATATATTAAACTGACTTTCAGGATGGAGGTCAGAAGCAGCAGCAGGCCAGAAGAGGAAGCCTGACTTAATTTCTCAAGGATGCTTCCTGGGGGACGAGACCCGCTGTGGATCAGAGCTGTGATTGGACCACGGGGTGGATTACTGAACAGGCCTACCGTGGATGTATTAAAAGGGCCTACGGGGCGCAGGATGGTGGTGACTGTGACTGTTCTCTATTGGAAAGTCAATCAAACGACCACAAAGAGGCACAAAATGACTACAAAGAGATGCAAAATGGTTATAAAGGGAAGCGAAATGACCACCAAGACACAAAACTACCTCATAGGACACCAAAGAGGCACACAATGACCACAAAGAGAAGATAAACAACCACAAAGATGCATAATGATGACAAAGAGATGCAAAACAAGCGCAAAGAGAAGCAAAATGATCATAAAGGGAAGCAAAACGACCACAGACGCATAACGATCACAAAGAGATGCAAAACAACCACAAAAAGGCTAAAACAACCATCAAGAGAAGCAAAACAACCTCAAAGAGACGCAAAATAACTATAAAGGGAAACAAAACAACCTCTAAAAGATGCAAAACAACCATCAAGAAAAGCAAAACAACCACAAAGAGACTCAAAACAACCACTAAGAGATGCATAACAACCACAGAGAGAAGCATAACAACCGCAAAGAGATGCAAAACGACCACAAAGAGTCTCAAAATGACCACAAAGAGACTCAAAATGACCATAAAGTGATACAAAACAACCACAAAGAGATGCAAAATGGCCACAAGGAGAAGCAAAATGATTACAAAGAGAGGCAAAAGGCCCATTAAGACACGCAAAATGATCACAACTACGGAGAACAAAGAGAAACACAACAATTATAAAGCAATAGGAGGGCTGGATGTTGCCTATCACCACCAGACCACCTATTGTTTTATGTTTGATTTCTCAGTGTGTGGTCACGTTCAGGCACACACACACACACACACACACATCTTGGAGGTCAGAGGTCGTGTAGACAAGCAGCAGGCCTCTTCGTCATATTTTTCCAGAGTGAGGAATGGAGCTGCTGGTGATGAATCATCCTCTCCAGGCGATGTGTGTGTGTGTGTGTGTGTGTGTGTGTGTGTGTGTGCCCGTCGCAGTCACAAATTGCGTCTTAATGATTCTCTTTACAGATCATCAACCTGCCCAGGAGGAGGGAATATGAATTGCAGCCCCCCATCTCCATCTCCATCTCCATCTCCATCTCCATCTCCATCTCCATCTCCATCTCCATCCCATGCTGCTCTGCCTAAATGTCACACTGGTGTTAGGGAGTCGTGATGGACGGTAGGAGGCTCGTGGGAGAAATTGGGGGCAACAGAGCAAGAAAAGCTGCGGAAAAAAGGCCGAATGGTGTTTAATTGGTCTCACAACATATGACCCGTAATGTAAACAGACCCAGTCCTCTTGAATTTAACAAACCTGACTCATGTGTGACTAATTATTAATGTGTAAATTGCACGTCCTCAGATTGGTGATCTCATTTACTGCAGTGCTCTTTAAGCTCAGAGAGTTTCCCGCCTTTGCTGGTCACCTGACCTTGCAACTCCCTGCACACCTGTCCCTCGTTTGTGTCCTCACACCTGCCTCTAATTACCCCAAGAGGATGCCATAGTGGAGAGATCATTTCAGCATGTATCATGATGTTCTGTTGCTACTATGTGACTCTAGTTGAGGATGCACGGAAAATAAAAGACCCACGTTGTAGTTAAGTGGCGCCCCATCTGCACGACGCCCGTCCAGGAAGTGTGAGTACAATTATCAGTCTCTCCTCTCCGACCATTTCAAATAGCTCACAGTTAGCGGGGTGTGAAGAAGAAACGCGATTGCCTGTTAAACCTCGACACCGCAGGCCGCAACGCTCAACACACGGACGCCACATGTGGGCCCCCCTGAATTTACAGCTATCAGGGTGGAAACAGTGATTTCCTATGGATGCAAACAAAGATCCTCTGGGACTGAGTGTCTCACTCTGATTTATCTTTGCAAGCCAACCTCCGGGTCTGAAAAGTGTCTTAAAGCTGCATTCTTTCTAATAGCCAGCAGGGGGCGACTCCTCTGGTTGTAAATATAGAAGTCTATGAGAAAATGAGCCTACTTCTCTCTTGATTTATTACATCAGTAAACATTGTAAACATGAGTTTATGGTCTCAATCGCTACACTGTAAAAAAAAAAGTGTAAAATAACGAAAATTTTCCGGCAGCAGAGGCACAAGAAAATGTATGTTAAAAAACGGAAAGATACTGTCCGTTAATTAACATAAATAAACTGTAAAAAAATAAAAAAGCAGTAATTATCTTTATATAATTAGCCTTTGTTACTGTAATTTTAAAAGAAATATTTTACTTTTAACATATATTTATTGTTAGAATAGAGTAATACACCGTAAATCTAAGACCATTTATATATAAATCACAAATGAAACATGTATTTTTTACATTTGTTTTCTCTGTCATTTTGAAATACAGACAAAAGAATTTAAATTTCTTGAAAAAAACTGTAAAAATGTTTTTTTTTTTTTTTTTACAGTTTAGTTTCTAGTCTTCAATACAGCATGATGTTCATTTAGTAAATGATGGTCCCATTTAGAGTCAAATAGACCATAAAGCAGGGGATGCTTTAGGGCGGGGCTACTTTGTGATTGACAGGTCGCTATCACGGCGTTGTCCAGTCTTGGAGTTGTCCGTGTTTTTGTCGTAGAACTTTAACCCTTTCACAGTGTGATTTCAGTTCATGAAAGTTAATTAGAACATTTTGGTCGCCTAAAAATGTCTTATTCAGCGTTCGGTTGTACTTAGCTCCAACGTCTTGGGTCACTTCTGGTTGCAGAAACTCAAGATGGTGACGGCCAAGAACCAAGATGACGAAGGCCAAAAACCAAGATGACGACGGTCAAAAACAAAGATGCCGAAAGACAAAATGCCGAACTTGAGGGTTACGTCAGGGTGAGTACGTCCACTTCTTCTATACAGTCTATGTTTCAAGCCAACTTGGGCTCTAAATGTTGTACTTTTCCTGTTATGATGTTATGATGTCAGAAAGAGAAGATATCAGTGTTATATGATATGATATGATAGAAATCACAGAAGAAAATGAAGCCTTTGTGGAGAGAGTGAGTAGATTTGGTAGATTTGGTCCCAGACACAGTCTTAATGGACGAACTGGTTTATTGTCTGCAGCTGGTCCCAAATATCATATGATTGGCCATGTGGCCTTGTGGGAGAGCTTCTCAATTTCATCCCTCATCTCTCGGCTCCATTAACTGACAAAAGACACCAGAAACCGGAGAGAGAGAGAGAGAGAGAGAGAGGCACATTTCTCAGGTGGCATCAGATGATTAGTGCGTCTCTAGATTATTCGAGGCACTCGGTCTTTATTTTAAACCGCGTGCAGGAAAAACACTCTCCAGAAATAGTTCTAATAATTGAGATTTGTGTGAAAGCACCTGTAGGATTTAATGGTCTGGACATTTTTCGAAAATTGAAGCCTCTGCGGAAATGGCATCGGTGGCACCATCTCATAATCTGTGTGCAATTCCACCTGCTGCGCTGACCATGATGGGACCCCAGGTTGATAATAAACTCGGTGACACTGCGAAAGCTCAGATGTAATCTTCGTGGTGCGTTCACTGCACAGAATTACACCCCAAAAAAAGTGCCATTTTACAGTCTGTGACAGCCAAATCCAAGAAATCCCCCTCGACAAAAGAAAGATTTACATAATTACACTGGGAACAGATTACATAAAGAGAATCCCTGTATAATTCATAACCTGCTCCGTGCACACCAGTGTTCTCCGGTTTGTCTGGACTGAAATGGTAAAAGGAGAAGGGACAGATGGAGAAGGGGAGAGGCGGCGGCGTGTAAGAAAAGGTTGTGAATACATCAGTGGCCCACTGAGCCAACAGGATGTGCCAGCATGGGTGTGTTTGCACATGCAGGTGTGTGTGATGAGTGCATTTGTATGCTGTCGGCGGCTGAAACCGGTCGCGTGGTGAAGATGAATGATGCTGGCTTTAAGTGAAACGTTAATGCTTAGACAAAGGACAAAGATATATATATCTGAAGGACAACCAACATGCTGGCTAGTTGAGTCAGTCCCAGTCAGTCCCAGTCAGTGGGTCACAGATAAACATACAACACAGTCTCACCTGAAATAGTCCCGAAATTGAATCTATTTGATTTGTGTACATTGATTCCCCTTTTTTTCGTGACCTTCAGCAACGTATTTTTTGTGCATTGTACGTGACAATTTCCGCTCCAGTCTTTTCAAAATAAAATTACTTAGTTAGGTTTAGGAAAAGATCATGGTTTGAGTTTAAATAACACCGGAAGTGGCGTAACTTAAGTACAGAAGTTACGTGACAAAAACTGCTTAGGTAGCTTTAGGAAAAGATCGTGGTTTGGGTTAAAAAAAAAAAAAGATTGTGGTAACGTGACAAAAACTATAGTTAGGTTTAGGAAAAGATTGTTGTTTGGGATAAAATTAGACCGAAAGTCATGTAACTTAAGTACGGAGGTAACGTGACAAATAAATTAACATTGACTTCCGGTTTCACACGGGACACAAACACCGGTCTCCTGGGCGAACGTACGGTATTTTTTATACAACGGTTCATATGATATCTTACATAAAGTTTTTCTATGAACGTGGCAATATAGCGTCAATTTCCGCACCAGTCTTTTCAAAATAAACTTCTGTTTTCACATGAAATAACTTGGTTCGGTTTAGGCAACAAAACTGCTTAGTTAGGTTTAGGAAAAGATCGTTGTTTGGGTTAAAAATAACACCGGAAGTGATGTAATTTAAGTACGGAAGTTACGTGACAAATAAATCAACATTAACTTCTGGTTTCACACGGGACACGAACACCAGTCTTTCGGGCAAAAGTCTGTTGTTTTTTTACCTGCCCATCCACTCCGACCTCCTTACATGGTCGCTTTTTATACTTCTTTGTTCACAATTACGTGGATTACATACAAATTGATTTTGTGGGATATATATATATATGAATTACAGTGCATTACCTTTCAGAGGTATAGCTACTACCGGTGTATGAGGACAGCCTGCATGGCTGATGAGTCTGCAGAAGGACTTGTATCTATACAGAAAGTTCAAACGTCTTTTCATTCATTCAGAAAGCACTTAGACACAAAGTCTCCTCATCTCGAAACCCCATAAAAAACCCAAACTCCTGAGAGGCTGGCCGCATACATGCTACCTAACCTCGAAGAGAGCAAGCGCACGCTGATTTGATTAGCCCGACTCGAGTCTTTACAGTCTCCTGGAAATGTCAGCAGAATCATGAAAGCGTCCGTCCCCTTCATAAAGCCTTGATCAAAGGCATTCTCGGCATACTGCGCCCTCTATACTGTTAGCTCACGGGTAAAACGTCTACATCTGCACAACATTATTGGTTTTATGGGAGTTTTATAAGTGGAGACAGACCGAAATCGGGGCAAGACAAGTGACATTTCCCCCCTTTCAGCTGCACCCTCGGCCCACCAACTCTCTGGTGCATTTGGGAATGTGTCACATGTACTTATGTACTTGTTTTACAAGGATTTCCTCTTTGTTTGGCCAGGCTGCCTCCCCCATATATTACAATAATGTACTTTCTCTCTGCAAGAGAAGTAGCTAGTAATCCAAATGTTTTGTTCTCATCCACCTGAAGGACAAACGGTGGGTTTTTGCCATCTGCAGCCAAAATGTTTAGTCGAAATGAGAGAAAAGTAAGTTCAGTAATTCTTTGAGAGGCCAATAAATCATACTCGCTCTCATTCACAGCATCGTAATCTCACATCAACACCTCCCCCACGCGTATAAAATGGAAGAATTGGACGGTATGAACTTAAAGCCCCCCTGTAGAGGTTTCTTGTAAACAAACACAGCTTTGTTTGCATTCATTGTTTCTCACCAAAACTCATTGTGTGTGTCCTAAGAGTAACAAATGTGATTTTCCTTCCTCATCAACCCGATCTCACGGGAAGGCGTATAAATAGCACGACATTACTAGAGCTGTGTCTCAATTCGGATACTTCTGCTAGTACACTTCCATGTAGTACACTATGTGCTTACTTGCATAGTTCGTGAATTTCAACAGGGCGGACATCATGCCGTATCGGCAGTAATTCAATTCAGACGGATAAATTAACCCAATAATGGCTTCTATCCGACTACAGTATAGTGGTACTAAAAATACACGTATATCTTAAATTTGTATAGTCCAGTATTTGCCGTTTGAATCGCAACCGCTGCAGCTTCCTCGCTCCCGCCATTTACACAAGTTTGAAATAGGTTGGAGGCCCCAGATGGCGACCGTTGAGGGTAAGAAGTGTCCAGCGTTCCACACTCAACGTTTTGACCGTTTTGAGTTCAACATCTGGGTATTTACGTACAGTATAGTGCACTGCATTTTGCCATACTTCTCAGTGTGAACGCACTTATGCACTCAGAATAGCAATTGTAAGTACGGAAGTACGCAAATTGAGACACAGTAAAGGACATTCCGCGCCTCATGAGGACGCATTTTAGGCTTTTCACGTGTCATTTGCACACTACGCACCAAAACTACGGTAACGTCGGCAGTTATGTTTAGCCAACAAAACCACTTAGTTAGGTTTAGGAACAACATCATGGTTGGGCTCAAAATAAGTATATAATCTAAGTAAAATATGTACGGAAACAATGTAACATAAGTATGGAAAACACGTCACAAATATCACCAAAAAAACGTGACAAACATCACTAACGTAACTAAAACACCGGTCTGGATCAAAGGTCTCCAGCGCCCAAAGTTGGGCTTGGCTCAACGTCGCGAAAAGCCGTCGTGGCGTGGTGCAACTCGTTAAAAATAACGTGTTTCAGAGCGTGGTGGTGCCGTTGTTGCGTTGTATTTGAAAGGACCTTCAGTGAGTGAGAGAAAGAGAGAAATGGAGAAAGCTAAAAGAAAGAAATACTCAAGCAGGAGCAAAATATTAATAAAAAACTGATAGATATTAGTTTATGCCAGAGAGGCGAAGTTTTCTTTCCTGAGAATTAAAGGTAAAATTAGTTTTGAAATCCTCCCTATTTTTAAGGTCTCAAGGTTGCCAAGTAAACCAATAAAACACTCTCATATATCATCATACTGTCTCATACACATATGCAGACCATTATTCTATTTCACACACACACACTGCTATTCTCTCTTATTCTTAATCTTACACATCGTTCTTTCATTATATCTGTCTCACATATAATGGTTTATGTGTGCAAGTGTGATTTATGAACTAAACAGCCTCTCGTATTAATCTCACCCGACGCACAATAAAACAATTACCTTGCAATACAAGGCGATTCACTGCAGTGTTTTCACGCGTATCCTCGGTTTTATGTGTTGGATTACACACACACCTCTACCCCACCTGCACCTATACCCGCCCCCACTCAGCAGGCTGCTCAGACCTCAGGCCACTTCAGTAGATGAAAGAAACCTCTAAATCCCAGCACCACAGTGGGTCAAAGGAGCCCCACAAGTACTCTTTCTCTTTCAGGAAACCCTAAAAAACCCAGCTGTAAGAGGTTTGTTTTTATTCCCATCCTTGTCTGGGATATCCCAACCATTTTTGCTGGTTCTGTGCACGTACAGACATCAAATCCTCATATGCAGGATATTCCTGCACATAAATGCGCACTCACAGATGCTGACACAATCACACCTCCAGCATCCACACCCATCCCCATCCCCCTCCTCCCAAAGCTCCCTCCCAGCATCACTTTGGGCAGCGTTACGGTTTGGCGTAGCATCCATCACCACGTCTGGTGCTGATTTCCAGGCGACAGTGCCAAGGCGTGCCAGTAGGCGCGTTGGGCTGAGCCGTGGAAGAGCTCCAGAGATCGCATGAGCATCACCACAGTGCTGACAAAGAGACGAGGAGCTATTAGGAGGCTCTGTGATGCTCTCATGTGGTACACCGCAGTGAGGAATCCACACGACAGTGATGCTCCACTTTCTGCCTCCTCACGTACTCTAATTAGACCGTTTATTTCATCACGACATGCATTCGAATTACTCGGCGTCACTCTGCTCATCTGTCTGTTAAAAAAAACAGCTGATCAATGGATAATTAATTTTCAACTATTTAGGTAAACAAGTAATTATTTGACTTATTTACCAAGTAAAAAGGCCAAATATTTGCTAATTATATCTTCTCAAATGTGAAGAAATGTGTAAAATTATCTATCGATAATGACAATAATATTCAGCCGTCATTCGTTTTATTAGTTCCACCTGTGTTATATATATAATTAACCATTTACTCATTTAAAGTCTGACTACAGAAGTGGCTTGTTGGACAGTTAACAGTTAACAAGGCACGGTGTACTTTAGCACATCGTTGCCCCTATAGAGGCTCTCGCATCTCCCAGCAGCCGTCTGGCACTTTCATATAGGTCTGATGGAGAGTTAACACGTATATGGGCCAGAGAGATGGCCTGGTTGTTAGCTATATTTAGCCTGAACATGAAGTATCTGAGAGGGTGATTTTAGTGTGGATGTAGAGGCTTCTTTTAGAGAGTTAGACGGATGAACGTCTGTTAACACCTCAAATCAAATGTGTCAAAAAAACAAGGCCATTTGTTAGCAAAGTAAAGTTTACAGTCGGAAAATGGCATCAAAATGTCCATGTTGTATTGCTCTTGAAATTAGATACATTTTATTTTTGCATTATGTTTTGCAGTGATTAGGCCTTTACGGACTGGGGGCGTGACTAATTGACGGTGCGAAAATGCGAAGTGCTTGCCTTACGAATATTATATGTCTCGGGCTTTTATTGTGAAAGGTAAGAATGGAAGGAGTGGATATGGTATGCGCTACCTGGAGTAATAAAGTTTGCCGTCCTGGTTCAGACTACGGTTGTTGTTTCATAAATAAAGGCGCAACTCAACCCGTTCCGCTCAATGTGATTGGTTGATGGCTTTATTCGCGGTGCAGAAGCTCAGAAAATTGACCTTGTTCCGAAAATGGCAACGGCCAAAAACCAACTCTAGTCTCCTAGCTTTCTCTAGCTTCGTATTTACCGTATGAGAGTTGTATTAACCCTCTCCTATAACACTCGTCAAAAAGGCTAATAATACTTATTTTTAGGACGCTAACACTAAGCATACGCTGTTTTAAGTAAGGTAGCAAGTTATGCAAAGTAGTCAGCGACACATGGTTGATGTCATGTTTAATATAAGCGTCCAGGTAGCAGAACAGAGACAGGTGGAGCCACAACCATCCACATTAAAATTAGATGTTTTATAATAAAGTAATTGACTGTGAAAATTAGATGCATAATACTGATCATGCATTTAAATTAGAAATGCAATCAGCTACTGTCTGACATTAACAGCTGAGGACCTCCAAAGCAGCAGCCTGGAGGCACATTGTGTCACCTGAAGGAACTCATCCAAACCCTACTATCATGTCGACATTAACATCAGTCAATGGTAATTACAATCTCAAAGCTTTTTATCAGACCGATAGGCGACAGCAGCGGTTGCATCTTTCTTTTGCTCTTTTGTGTATTTCATATCTGAGGGGCCAATTTCAGTCCCGACATTGAAATCATCCCAACACATATGGAGCGTCTCGTTTATCATTCCTGTGATAAAGAGCTGGATGACACCGGAGGCTGTTTCTCTGGCTGTCACCCTCATCTCCACCTCACACATCACACACACACACACACACACACACACTCCGCTTCAGATCTGGATGGCCGTGTGATGTGATTTGACTCATCGTGGGGTGACTGCGGTGGGTCTGCGCACGGTTGTTAAATAGAAAAAACCCACATCCCAGCACAGCAGCCGCACATTTCCGAGGATCATGAGGATTTACAGCAGGCGCTGGTTTGGAAACCAGACTACGTGACTGCAAGATAGAGCTGGGGTGAACTGGTGAGCCTTTTTTTGCAAGCCAAACCAGAGCAAAAGTAAAGAACCTGTGATTACAAAAACTACAATTACGATTTTCAACAATATTAAAGGTGCAGTGTGTAGGATTTGGCGGCTTAAGAGGGTGAGGTTGCAGATTGCAACTAACTGCATGGTGGTTGCTAAATGAGACTACAAAATGTCATCACGCCAACTCATCCGCCTTTACAGCCTCGTTGTGTATACTCACGCTCATGCAACCGTGGTGTAGTTTGTTTATAGCCTAACGTTAGCTTTTTACTTCTGGTGATTGCATTCACGCTTCAAAAATCATTAAAGTGGTGTTCATTAGTGGAGGTTATCTTGCTGAATAAATCGTGTAAGTATCATAAACGTTTGTTTGCCACAGAGCTTATTTTCTGCAATAATCCGAAACCCAATGGAACAATCCCATTGGCTTTTAGACGAGGGAACCAGGGCGATGCTAACTTCCTGGTTCCCTACGGATGACACCTGTAATTGACGTTGAAAAGACGTCTGAAATGACGTAAAACTTTGATTTTGAACCATGTAAGGATGTCACTTGGACGTCAATAGTAAACGTTTAAACAAAGTTTTGGACGGTTGACAAAGACGTCTTTTTAAGGTTCACTATTGACGTCCAATTGAGATCAATAGTTGAACGTTAAAAAGACGTTTAAAAAAGACGTTTAAAAAATTCTGGTTCCTCAGTGGACGTCTTTTGGACGGTCGACAAAGATGTTAAATTGACGTCTTTTGGACGTGTCTTTGCTCAGTGGGCTTGAGCACTCTATTAGCTTATCTTAGCATAAAGACTGGAGGCAGGGGGAAACATCTAGTCTGACTCTGTCCAAACGTAAAAACATCTGTTCCAATCCGTCTACAAAAATACCGTTAGCTAGTTCTCAGCGCTATTTAACGACAACGCTACGTCAACTAACACCTCATCAACGACTTGGCGACACTGTAGCTCGCCGTTTTGTTGCTTTTGTCGCTCATAGTGTGAACATAGCACCATCTTTCATTCCATTTTTAATATTTAATTTTAAAAATAAATATAAATATAAAAAGAAAACTTTCAGGCAGTTTTTTGTGTTATCCGAACAAATCGAAACAGGTATAATGAAAGGTTTAATAATTCTTTCCACTGTTGTCATTTAATGATTGGACTCACAAATATCCTTTGTTGCTGTCATGTAACTGACAGATATGATTATTGTCCCATCATGTGGTTTATCTTGAGGAGATGCTAATGAAGACATCATTTCATGCACCATTAACGCCCCCAAACACGCACACGCACACGCACACGCACACGCACACGCACACACACACACACGTACTGTACAAACTTCCCTGAAGAATCAGGTCATCCCAGGAATGATTCATCCTTCAATCTGCTAAACACACACACAGTCTGAACACATTGCCCGTGCCTCATTACGTCAGTGTATCCATGCCTGAACAGACCTAATGACTGACGGGAGACACTCCACGGACTGTACTGTACGTCTGTGTGTTCCCGTCACAGTGTGTGAGCCGTGCCCTCGCTGCCCTACAGTACATTCAGCGGAGGATATTAAGCTAATGGTTTATTAAAACAAAATGTCATGTGTTAGTAAGCCAAGGGGGGGAGGAAAAGAGACGAAGCTTATTAGGATTCATTACAGGGTTCCAGTCGGTTACCATCGCTTCATGCACTAGAAAACCCATTTTTACCTGTTAAATTTTTCTGATCCTATTTATCTGATGTAATGTTGAGGGATAACAGGTGACTCATACTGTATTTGGTAAAACTGTGTACTCCCGTGAAGGTTTGAACAGACTGAACCTGGAGACTGGACCCCTAAGTATTACTCATAAGTACTGGCAATGGAGATTAAAGGACCAGCTGCCACAGTTTACATTACAAAAATTAACAAATTATTAATATGTAAAACCAGAGTTTGATGTTAATTTCATTTCTCGCATGCCTCTCTTTTACTCCGCGAAAGCTTGAGCCAAAAAAAAAATGAAAGAACAGGATGAACTAAGAGGGTTTCTGGAAACAGGAAGAGACATTTCTCAAGATATTTTTCATGCTAAAAGGAATTTTGGAAATCTTCCCAGATGTGTTCATGATGTTCCAATCCACAATTCATAAGATACCAGATCCAAAAAAACAAAATACATCACAGTGGACAAAGTGATGTCAGTACAGTGATATCTCAATACGTCGTCACTATGGTTCTAAATATAGAAATAGATCCACTATGATTTGTTTTTTATAGTGAAACTTTGGAAAGTTCAGTGATGTTATTTAAAAAGAATCCCTAAGGGGAAGTTACAGTGGGTGCAACTGATTGTTTGTTAATACCCCACAACCACAGAACGGTGTAGTCATAGATTAGCAACCAGTAGTAGCACAGCAGACCAGTCCAGCTTTGGATTTCTTCATATGTCGACGTCACTCTTATTTTAACCTTCCCAAAACCAAAAACAGTAGTTAACATATCTGTTCAAAATGTACCTTTAAAGGGAGATTTGTCAAGTATTTAATACTCTTATCAACATGGGAGTGGGTAAATATGTTGTTTTATGCAAATATGTGTATATATTTATTATTAGAAATCAATTAACAACACAAAACAATGACAGATATTGTCCAGAAACCCTCACAGGTACTGCATTTAGCATAAAACATATGCTCAAATCATAACAAACTGCAGCCCAACAGGCAACAACAGCTGTCAGTGCGTCAGTGGGCTGACTTGACTATGACTTGCCCCAAACTGCATGTGATTAAGTGGGCATGTCTGTAAAGGGGAGACTCGTGGGAACTCAAAGAACCCATTTACTTTCACATATCTGGAGGTCAGAGGTCAAGGGACCCCCTTTGAAAATAGCCATGTCAGTTTTTCCTCGCTAAAATTTAGCGCAAATGTGGAGCGTTATTTAACCTCCTTCCCGATAAGCTAGTATGACATGGTTGGTACCAATGGATTCATTAGCTTTTTTAGCTTCATATGATATCAGTATCTTCACTCTAGCTTTAAAACTGAGCCCGCTACAACCTCTAAATTAATGTTTTATTCGTCTCTGTGGAAGATATCTAACGTTTGATTCCCACTTCTAACAAGGCTTGTGAGACAATAGTATCACGACGTTGGTGTCCCGTGGTATCTCTGTGTCGCCAGTTAGTGTGGAAAAGACAGATTGACGCTTAGTGCCTGGCAATGACTTGTTGTGAAGTAAATGCAATGGAACGGGGGAGGGAGAATGCGACATCTAGTTGCTGAATGTTATCAATAGCACCTTTTAATGATGTCACCATGGTGAAATTGCAGGAACACACACTCACACACATCCAGTATGATATAAAGACATTAAGGGTCAGTCACTGGCTCAGCTGGTGTGAAATAACATCTCCTCTTGTTCTGAAACCAGAGTACGTTAAAGAGACGGCGGCCCCCTGCTGCTGTCAGACGAACATCAAGGCTGAGAGCTGAGAGCAGTTAACCCGAATACTGAGAGGTCAAACTACTCTCTGACATTTAGCCAAATGTATTTTATTTTACAGAGGAGATGATATTCAAGCCTTTAACACAAAAGCCGTAGCGACTACAATTCATCCCATGCTCTTGTTATTGAGTAAAGAACAAAGGAGTCACTATTTCTCCCTGAACTATCTTGAATCTGCCCTTAATTTCCCAGCCGCGGTGACTAAACCGTCGAGGAAATCCCTCTGAATGTGTGCTGCGTTTGCCCCGGCAGTAAATGTCAGCGCTCCGCTGATTGAATGCGCGTGGACAGAGATAACTGTGGGGCAGCATGCTGTCAGGGGCCGAGGCAGAGCGGCCCAGTGACCTAGACTCCTCGCACACCTCCAGCGCTGCCGGCCCGCTGGCTAAAAAACACTTCACATCCACTTTATTATTTGTTACTCATTCTTAATCATCTTGTGACCTGTTTGGAGAAACTGATTGTTTTTTTTTATTTCAAATGGTTACTGTAACTGTGATTGCTTCACATTTCTGGAAATCATTGCAACAACAAGACAAATCATTCGGTTCTCCAAGAAGCTTTCACACACGGGAAGAATTATGTGCACCAGTATGGAGGACAAAACCTGCCAAAATAAAAAATAAATAAATAATGTAGCAAAAAGAATATTAAAAATAATTGTAGCCATTAATTAACTGGTAAAATGTGACGTAAATTGATATTTCTGTTTTAATTTGCTTTTTTATTTATTTATTTAAAATAATATCAAAAATAATTGTAGCCATTAATTAACTGATAAAATGTGACGTAAATTGATATTTCTGTTTTAATTTGCTTTTTTATTTATTTTTATTTATTTAAAATAATATCAAAAATAATTGTAGCCATTAATTAACTGATAAAATGTGACATAAATTGATATTTCTGTTTTAATTTGCTTTTTATTTATTTATCTTTGTATTAATTCCCTTATTTATTTACTCTTCTGTTTAACTTTCCCTTTTATTTATTTATTTATGTTTTTATTTTTATTGACATAACATTTTATCAATTAAATTATGGCTACTATTATTTTTAATACAATAACGTGTTAACGCTAATTTGTTTTAACGCCACTAATTTCTTTAACGCATTAATGCAATCGATTTTTCGGAGGTTGTAGCGGGCTCAGTTTTAAATCGGGAGTGAAGATATTGGTATCATATGAAACTAGAAAACCTAAGGAATCCATTGGTACCAACCATGTTGCTAAATGCAGTACCTGTGAGGGTTTCTGGACAATATCTGTCATTGTTTTGTGTTGTTAATTGATTTCCAATAATAAATATATAAATAAATTTGCATAAAGCAGCATATTTGTCCACTCCCATGTTGATAAGAGTATTAAATACTTGACAAATCTCCCTTTAAGGTACATTTTGAACAGATAAAAACTATGATTAATCATGATTAAATGGTTTAATCAATTGAAATATTATATTTGCTTCATTTAATGACATATTTATTCATTTATTTTTTATTTTGGCAGGTTCCGTCTTCCATACACTGGTGCGTGACCCAGACCTGACCTGTGCTGATGTCAATGGATGCTCGCCATAGAAAACACACACAGACGTGAGTTCATCATTGGAAACTCCAGCATTGCTGCTTCGAGGTACTTTCAGTATGAATGATTCAAATTATTTATAGCTTTAAAAATATCTGTAGCAGACTTTTTTCCAACATTTAACCTGCCAACACATGGGATCGCTTTAAAGAAAATACTGCAAGGTAGATGAGTGCTGACCTAGTTGTGCGATAAAGCGTTACGGGAATAAACACCAAGGTCATCCAGTATTCATCTCATCCAGTTTGTACGTTTTGAATTTGATTAATTATAGTGGATTCATTAAAATGCACGGTATACCATTATTTTGTTATTATAAATTAGCATTTGAACATCCAAAATCATCCAAGGACTCAGAGTCTATTTGCCTGCATCACATTTATACAGTTACATCCACAGAGCTACTGAATCCCTCACTTTCCAAGGGCATCGCTGCATTATTCTATTGTGACGGGCAGTGAGCTCCCAAAGGAGAGGTGCGGTATTTGAGCTTATTGACGTCTCAGTCAAGGATACCTCAAGATCATCTCTGAAAACCCCAGCTGGTGCTAACCTGCACGTTCTGTTAACTCCCATTATCTCCACAATAAGACTGTTGTGGTGCTTACAAATATCCACTAGTTGGTGTTTGCATACCTCATGGAAATTTACAGGATGTACAAGATGTTGACAGCACCACGTGACCATGAAACAGGTGGTACCCTCGTTTCTATTCTGGGAACCATGTACAGTATTTGGGAAACGGCACTTGTCTGCCAGTTCCATTAACATAAAGACCCACTTTAATGTTGACCACAGTGTTTGTTCATCTGGGTCCATTTTGTCATCTATTTCAGCATCAATCATGCTGTAGTTGCAGAGGGAAGGGGATTTCTATATTGACATAAGACTCAATAGACCAGAATGCAATACAAGACATTTCTTTACCAGACTCTTTCCTCTAATCTGAAATACTCAGGCAAGTTTATGTCATAGTTTATATGAAGTGGACGTAGTCACAGCGACATCACCCATTGGTTTGTGGACTGCTGTTTTGAAGCTGTTTTTGGCTGTTGCAGTCTTGGTTTTTGGCTGTTGCCATTGTTTTTTTGCAACCAGAATTGACACGAGAGGGTGGAGCTAAGTACAACCGAACGCTGAATTAGACATTTTTAAGCGACCAAAATGTTACAGTTAACTTTCATGAACTGAAAACACGTTGTGAAAGGGTTAAAGTTGTAAGACAAAAACACGGACAACACCCAAACTGGACAACGCCGTGGTAGCGACCTGTCAATCACAAGGTAGCCCCGCCCTAAAGCATCCCCTGCTTTATGGTCTATTTGACTGTAAATGGGACCATAATTTACTAAATGAACATCATGCTGTATTGAAGAAGACTTGAAACTAGAGATTGAGACCATAAACTCATGTTTATAATCTTTACTGAGGTAATAAATCAAGTGAGAAGTAGGCTCATTTTCTCATAGACTTCTATGCAAACAGACTTCTTTTTGCAACCAGAGGAGTCGCCCCCTGCTGGCTGTTAGAAAGAATGCACGCTTAAGGCACTTCAGCATTGGCTTCACTTTTCAGACCACGTTGCCTACTGGTTTATACCCCTTCTCTGTGGTTTGCTGCAAGGCATATTGGGATTGGTAGGAAGTCAGAGATGTAGATTTAGACATGGCAGATTAAGGGAACACATGAAATATCTCCTAAATGCGTTACACATTGATGATATCTTATATATAAAAGGGAGACATTTTCCCTTATGATGTTTCTGCACAGTCTCACTTTGGCCCAAATGTGTGGCTGCACCCAAGTGAGATTGGCAACGCTGCAGGCTATAGCAGAATGCAGCACACATACACACACACACACACACCGGCAGTCGGCCTGGAAAAAAAAAATGAGAAGGGCACAGGGGCACAGTGTGTAAACACCTCAGCTAATGTGGTTTTGCTCACTGTCTCCTCTGCTATGGCCCCTTTCAATCTCAGCAAGCTGCATTTATGTTGACATAAAGAAATGATAAAGATCAGAGGAAGGATTAGCTAGGGAGCATGTATTTTCTTTTAGACTGTTTTGCAACCCTTGCAGGTAAAAATCTCTTCTGATCCAGCCAGAATATGAATGAGGTCAAATGCATATGGTACGGAGACGGCAGCCAAACACGCAGAGCTATAGTGTGTAAAATCCCTGGCAGCGTTGCGTCCTGGAGGCAGCGCTCCCACACAACAGACGGGACTCCCACCACACAGCCTGCAGGGTGGAGCTGTCTCACTGAAACAAAAAAAAAACACTGCCAGCAACACACAGAGAGTCCAATCACTCTGTCACAGAGGGGAGAGATGATGCACAACGCTGCTGTTTTTCCATTATTTGTAAAAAAAAATTAACGGCGGAAGTAGCCTGAAGGCTGAGGGATGAGGCCTCGCTTCCAGAAGGGTGTCTGCTCACACTCCGAAAAAGATAGAAAATGTGGTGCATTATCAAGCCTGTAGGGAAATCTACTTTACCCCTCTTTCCTTCTCATAAGGTTCTGGATGAATGCCTCAATAAGTATACGTGCATTATTCACAGATAATGAAGGGAAAGCCGCTCACTAGAAATAAGCAGCACTGGGGTTCACTGGGTTTATTGGTTTCCCAATTTGATTGCTCCTAAACAGAAACCTCTATATGTGTGTAACTCGATCAATACCTGCTCGTAATGTTCAGCTAATACGGCGCCCGAGGGCTCATTCTCTGTAGGAATTGAGTGATTTAAGGAAAGGTGATAAGAAGTTGTGTTGCTGCATCACCTTGGGATAAAACTGGAGTTACAGGAGCCTTGACGGGTCCTTTATTGTGCTTCGGCCCAGCAGAAACATCTTAAAGCACTTTTTTATTAAAACTGCCACTTTCAGCATATTGTTTAAAGTGTAGGGAATA
Source organism: Sebastes fasciatus (assembly GCF_043250625.1). Taxonomy (NCBI): domain Eukaryota; kingdom Metazoa; phylum Chordata; class Actinopteri; order Perciformes; family Sebastidae; genus Sebastes; species Sebastes fasciatus. Next base: position 6,087,751 of record NC_133818.1, on the reverse strand, counting down.
TATTAAAGAGTAAATTATTCCTTCTTGTTGTAAGTAGTGCAACACTAGTGCTTCAAATTTATCAGTAGCATTACAGGGGATTTTAAAGGAAACAAGTCTTATTTATGTTTTATTTATGTAATAATTATTTTCCTTAAGGCTACTCTATACTCTTTGTTTACTCTTATTCTTATTTTGTGCTATGCGTATGTACGTTAGATGCGGGAAGATGCCTCATTTAAAAACAATGTGTATTAAAGGTGCAGTGTGTAGGATTTGGCGACATATATAGCGGTGAGGTTGCAGATTGCAACCAACTGAAACTTCTCCCGTGTGCCAAGCGTAAATAAAGCGTAATAAATACAAAGAAATTAGGCTTTTTTGGGTAAATTTACACTCATTACTGTCTTTGTCACTGTAATCATAGCAACCAAATATAATATTTCTATAGTACAGTGCAAAATCTGAGAAAATGTTAACAAGTATAAAATTATTGACATCTTTCCACAATTCACATGTAAATGTACAGGACCAGAATAAATGAGAGCAAGTTTCATGATGTTTTCCTAATATTATAATATTAATATATATTTATATATTTCATGTAAGAGTCAGTGTAGTCTCAATCTCTTCCTAATATAATAATATTAATATATTCTTATGTGTATATATATATATATATATATATATATATATAATAATGTTTATATATTCTTATGTATATATATATATAATATATAATATTGTTAATATATTCTTATGTATATTTATATATATATATATAATATATAATATTGATAATATATTCTTATGTATATATATATATAATATATAATATTGTTAATATATTCTTATGTATATTTATATATATATATAATATATAATATTGATAATATATTCTTATGTATATATATATATATATTATATATATATATATATATATATATATATATAATATATATAATATTGCTAATATATTCTTATGTATGTATATATATATATATATAATATATACATATATTATATATATATATAATAATGTTAATATATTCTTATGTTTATATATATCTATAATATATAATAATATTAATATAAAGTTACAGTATGTATTCCAAACGGGGGCGCCATGTTGGTGGTTGCAGGTTGCAGGCTCCTGTGACGCAGCTGTGACGTGGAGGGGCGGAGCCTGCTGTGATTGGCTCCTGCGACGGTATAAAGCAGCCGCCCCCTTTTCACCGGCTCAGAACAGGAGGAGACACCAGAGGAGCAGGCAGAGCACGCTGGGAGAGACACAGTCTGCAGCCTTTACATCAACACAAAACAGGAATTGTGGACCTTTAACGTTTCATTTGCGACTGGAAATCAATGAAGGAGAGACGCTGCAGTCAGAAACTATCTCTGAAGTCCAGCATGGATCCCAGTCAGAGTGTGAAGTGTAAGATAGTGGTGGTGGGAGACAGCCAGTGTGGGAAGACAGCTCTGCTTCACGTGTTCGCCAAGGACTGCTTCCCAGAGGTGAGTCTCATGATGGGAGGGATGGGCTGGTGCTCTACTAGTGATGAAGGACATGCATACAGGGTTATATAGGATGCATCTATATGCATTAGTATGTGTTGCAGCTGTACATGCAGGTTATAGTGGTAACAGTCCTGTAGTATTATGAGTATTGGCACTAGTTATTGCAATTTAAAGGTAATAATCTGTTTATAAGCCTAATTTGGGTTATTTTTCATCAAAGTTTACTGGTATTGGTACTAGTTATTGTAATTTAAAGGTAATACTGTGTTATTCCTCTGTTTATAAGCCTCATTTTGGTCATTTTTTTATCAAAGTTTACTTGTATAGGCACTAGTTATTGTAATTTAAGGGTAATACTCTGTTTATAAGTCTAATTTTGGTCATTTTTCATCATGTATTGGCACTAGTTATTGTAATTTAAAGGTAATAATCTGTTTATAAGCCTAATTTTTGGTAATTTTGCATCAAAGTTTACTTGTATTGACACTAGTTATTGTAATTTAAAGGTAATACTGTGTTATTCCTCTGTTTATAAGCCTCATTTTGGTCATTTTTCATCATAACTACTACAACTAGCATAACAAAATCTAAATTATAAACATAGAATAACCCACTATATACATTAGCAAATGTGCATTAATGTAATTTAAAGGTAATAGTGTGGTATTGCTTTGTTTATAAGCCTCATTTTGGTCATTTTGCATCAAAGTTTACTTGTATTGGCACTAGTTGTTGATAGATAGATAGATAGATAGATAGATAGATAGATATTATTGTGTTAGAGCAGCATGTTATCCAGGCAATGCACAGGAACAGTACATTAAATGTACATGTCAACACTAAAGAAATATATCCAAAGAATACAAAATACAAAGATTATTGGAATACACTATAAATATACCTGACAACGACAACTAGCATACAAAAATCTAAATTATAAACGTAGAATAACCCACTATATACATCAGCTAGTGTGCAATAACATACCTTATACATTAGCAAATGTGCATTATTGTAATTTAAAGGTAATAATGTGTTATTCTTCTGTTTATAAGCCTCATTTTGCTCATTTTTCACACTTCTTTTATTCATATTTCCCTGCAGAGCTATGTCCCCACTGTGTTCGAGAACTACACGGCCAGTTTTGAAATCGACACGCAGAGGATCGAGCTCAGTTTGTGGGACACCTCAGGTAATTATACGCCCCGTCACCTCTCTCTTGTGCTGTGCGCTTCGTGTTGGGTGTAAATCTGTTGTGGTGAAATATGTCCAGACATGTCCAAACATGCAGGTCACTTGCACAAGTGACCCCTGTGGACATGCTCTCCTGCTGGTTAGAGATGATCAGATAGAGTTAAAGCTGCATTTTTGGCATAATAACCTTTCAGCATATTGTAATTCAAGTGCTCTGAGAGAAAACTAGACTTCTGCACCTCCTCATGGCTCTGTTTTCAGCCCGTGACGGGAGACTTTGACCTATCAGAGGTCATTTCAGAGAGAGCGTTCCTATTGGCTGTGCTCTGGCTGGTGGGCGGTGCTTGGTATTTCCTCAACTGATGTCAACATGGCTGCAGGGTTTCCTCATTTTACAGCTAAACATTACACTACAAGATGTTTCTGAAAACATTTGAGTAGAGAAATAGGCATTATAGTAAGAGAATATTGATTCATATTTGATCAGCGCTGCCTAGTTTGATCGTTTGATCGGAGTTTATGAGTGATTGACAGCTGCTCTGAGACTCTGATTGGTTGTTTTCCTCCGGTCTGCAGCACCGGAGGACACAGAGGCACATGATTTTAATCAGATTACTGTCAGGATATAGTGACCGCTTTATAAAAATAGCTTTTTTTTAATCATATTTGCTCCATTTCTACCCACTGCTGCTTTAAAATTGAGCCATATCTTCATGAATTAACTCTGACGCTGAGGTATTTCCCTAAAAAAATCATGTGATATAAAGAGGCTTGCATTTCTGAATAATGAAATGACCCATTTTAATCAATAAAGCTGGGTTAATCCTCCCCCTGAGTCCAGACACGTTTCCCCTCTGATTAGGAACCTTTTACCTACATAGAACCGTTTAGCAGAGTCGAGCGTTAACACAGAAACGCATCAAAGTGCTGGATTCTTTCCCAGCTGAGAAAAACAGAAACAGGGAAAGAAATCATAATGACACATCTGGAGAACACACTTTCGGTTTTCGGGGAAAGTTTTGTTGTGCAACACGTGTCCCCGGCTCCAGCTTTATCACTTGTTTGTCGTACTTTAGCGTTCAGGGTCCAAACCAGCTGCTGCGTCCCCCCCCGTGTGTGAGTGCGTGTGTGTAAACAAACTCAAAACCTTCCCATCCATCAATGCCCGGCAGTGAATAGCCCAGCAGTGAATAGCGTATGGTGTGTGTGTGAGCATGTGTGTGTGTGGTGGGGCGGGGACAAGCAGACGGCCAGCTGTTGCGGGTCTTCGGCCTGGAATTCCTGAACGATGTTTGAGTTGCTTTTGTCGAACTTTAAAAGATCAGAATTAGATTTTTTCTGAGCAGTAAAAGCAAGTTGTTGCTGTGTTTTTACACTTCAGAGTAAGCGATGCTCATTTTCTAGGCTCAGGCGAACAAAACAAGGAGGTCAAATTTCACATTCTTTCACCCTCCGACGCCGTGTGTGTGCTGTGGAAGTGGAAAGGCGAAGAAATGAAAGTCGGGCCAGAGTGAGAATTTAGTTTTATTGCGCCGTGTTGGCCGACCGCCTGGAGCCATTTTTCTTTTTCTCTCTGCCTCATAAAACAGCGAGGGATGGGGTGGCGAAGAGGGGGGGGGAGAGCGCCGTTCCTATTAGATCAGTGGACATGCAGCCAGACTCCCCCACCCAGCATGCACCCACTGACTGATTGATAGGGCTTTCGGCTTGACTGGTCCCTTTGTAGAGACGCCCATCGGCCATTCTGATCGATCCCTTATCTCCTGAGGTGTGCTGTGTTTGACCCCAGCATGCACCGGGACAAAGACTGAAGACAAACACCGCCAACCCCCTCTCCTTCATAAACACACCTACCCACTGTCTTTGTTCTGCAGTGATGAGTAGCTTAATGAGATGGTTGGTGTTTGAAAAGGGAGGGTTGTGGCACTAATTAAGGTCATTAAAGGTAAATGCCTTTGCTTTCCATTTGTCCCCCCACCATCCCCCTCTCACACCCGTGCTTGTCTTTGCTTCCTGGGCCTCAGGGTGGGGCCCGACGAGGCCTGGGCGCAGCCTTTGATGCCTTCGCACGTCTTTCAGCAGCAGAGGAAGCGGTTTATGCTGTCTGCCTGTGTGTTTAAATGAGCTGCAGAAAAAGGTGTTTGGTGTGGAGCGGTAAACAGGAGGAAGGTAAACAGAACGACCCCCGTGGCTCGGCGGCTGTGTGCCCGAGGCCTCTTGTCAATCCAGTTGAAATGAGCAAAAATCCATCTCACAACCTCTAAAGGAGGTAATCACAAGCAGGGCTGCAGCTACGAATGATTTCCTTATTAAAACGTCAGAAAATAGAGGAAAAAAGAGCCCTAGGTGATGTCTTATAATTGCTTTTCCGACTCAAAGATATTTAATTTACAATCATATAGACCTCTTTTCTGTTAGTAAACAAACACCCAGAGAGTAGGAGGAGGCAGAATCATCCTCTCAACACATTAGCTAACGCTGCTTAGCAAGTTTTGTTGGCTTGTTTTCTTATGAAGGAAAGTTTTACTGAATAAGTCACTCACTCTCAGTTAGTGTTAGTGTTGGAGACGGTCTTACAATATTCATATCGTAGCTCACTAGAGCCTCGAATCACAGTTTGTCATCTCAAATGTATGCAACTGCCTCCAGTCTTTCCTTTGTTTTGCCTCCAGCTAACACCATGATGTAGTCTAATCATGACGTCGGCTGTAAAAGGGACTTTTTTTTAACGATTTATTGATTCTTAAACCTGCATAAATGTTTTTTTTTGCAGCACAACAAGCTGTAAACACAACACTGACGTACATATGGCTAACATGTTAGAAAACAGCTGCTTATTTACACATCCAGAGCAGATACGGGGCAACAGTAGCATTCATTTAGGGTTATGTTTCTGGCCACAGAATAAATATAAATCCAGTATTCACTCCTTTTAGCTCTGGTTTGGTCTCCACCATCTCCTTTTTTTAGCTGTTAAATGCTCCATCGTATTCACCAGCTAGTTGCTAACTGTGTCTGTCTGCTATTTGGTGGGTTTATCATCATCATTACAGTCATCTGACCCATTGTTTATATTAAAATATTGATTAGAGCAGCTTTAAAATTGCTGTTCTTTTCGACGTTAATCCCAGAATTGGTTTAATCAGATTGGACACCTTTGCACTGGTGAAATATTCACAATGTGCTTATGTTTGTTTGGACGGTATGAACCAGCTTAGTACTTCACAAATCAGCGTGAGGTGTTTGTTCCAGCTTTCCTCGGCAATTTCCCAAAGCTAGGACAAATAAAAGCCTCAATAAAAAATCTTATCAGGAAAAACAACACAGGAACTCTCACATCAAGGACTCCCCTAGAGACCCCGTGTTAGACCCCACGGAGCTCATTTGATAATATGTATCCCGGGGAACCTTGAGGGAAAGATCTTGTTGTTTTATCTCGAGTGTTGATTTGAACAGCTGCCGACTTTGCACATTAAAAGATGACCCACTTTGGAACAACAGGAAGTTTTTTAAAGGAAGATAATGATAGAGAAGCCCCAGATTACCATTTCTAGAACATGTTGCATGTGTTTCTCCTGTAACGCCAGACAGCTGAACTATGAGACTTTTCCATGCGCTCGGTAAGCTCCTCCGCCGCTGCGCCCCCCACCTCCATTCTTGTGTCGGCGGCCATTGTTGCGTTGGATCACATTTCTAGGCTCAGCGAATTGGAGCCGCATGTCTGGCATTCCTCAGACTGAAGGTTTCTACTTCCTTCTTCACAAAGACCCCCATTGTACCCAGCAGGCCCCGGATCCTTATAGCGGAGTGAAAGAGAAGTTCACTAAAGAGCTACCTCGTTTCCAGGGAGAAATCGAATCATGCTGGAATTTGCAGAGAGAGAGCCTTGAGCAAACGGTGGCGGTGGCGGTGGCGGAGGCGGAGGCGGAGGCGGAGGCGGGGGCGGGGGCGGGGGCGATGGCGATACAGTGTATGAACTTAAGGACAGTGGGATCCTGGGAGAGATTAATAGGCTTCCTGTCTGCTAATGTAGTTGAAGGACTTTCTGTGTGATGTTACACCTGACATTACAATCCGCGTCCGGTCTTGACGCTGAACACCTCGCACTCTTGGCTCTCTGTGACCTCTAAACAAACTTTTATCACCATCCTCCCGGAACCATGCCGAAAGTAGTACTAATAGTTTAGCAACATTTTCTCTCCATCTCTCTAATACTGTATATATTAGCTATTAGATACCTTTACCAATGTGTTTGCAGCAGCAGATATCTTGGTAACCACAGCAACTACAGCTGATGTTGATGCAGGTTACTTCAGTTTAAATTGCCCTTCCTCTCTGTTGACGCTGAATGTGTCTGGCTGGTGAGACGTTGCATATTTAAGCCGAGCGGTTTGGGATGGGTGGACGTTCCTGTCGTCCGTTTGTTGTTTCCACAGGTGTCCCCGAAGGCTTAACGCCTCTCCGCTCAGACACATGCTCTCACCAGCCCCTCAGCCCAGCTCTGCTCAGCTATGTTAGCTATGCAGTAAATCAGCAGGCCTGCAGACCTGTTGGCCATACCTCCAGTCTGTCGGTCGCAGCTGGCTTACCTCAGGCCTGTGTGTGTGTCTGCATGAGATAAAGTACATTTCCATGTCTGTAAGCCATTCATGTGACGGCTGTGCAACAGAAAAGTGGGGATGTCTTAAAACATCATGGAATATCTCAGAACTGTATTTCAGGCAGGAAAACATCAGGAAATACCAGAATCTTTTGTATTTTGGTGGAAGTCAGGGAACATCTGGGGATTTGAATATTGAGTCACATTACATGAATAGAGCATTTTCCAACTCGTTTCATGCTGCATTAAGCAGTGCCTTTCATCCCAGCTGTTGTGGAAATCAGCCTGAAAAAAAAGCACATTAAAGAGGATCTATTATTATAATTATTTTCAGGTGCATACCTGTTTTGGGGGTTTCTACTAGAACATGTTTACATGCTTTAATGTTAAAAAAAACACTTTTTTTTTCTCATACTAGCTGTGCCTCTTTTCACCCTCTGTCTGAAACGCTCTGTTTGAGCTCCGCCCCCAAAAAAAGCCCAGTCTCCTCTGATTGGTCAGCTGGCCCGCTCTGTTGTGATTGGTCAACCGAACCAAACTCTTCGGACTCAGCTCCAGCTCCGCTTTAATTAGCTTTGTTTGAGGGCGTGCCAGACTAGCCGTAATGCGAATATGTTACTTGGTGACATCACTACGTTACGGAAGAGAAGGCGGGACTTCAAGCCAGGCTTTTCAGGCAGTTCAGGAGCAGTGTTTCTCTCTTTTTGGCGTGGACTTTGGGTTAGGGATGCACCGATACCGGACCGGATATCGAGCCGTTACTGACTCAAATAGCTGGATCGGGTATTCGTGACAATAGGGCCGATATTTTTAATTCAATTATGTTTATATACTAACAATGTCATTTATATTTTCCGTTTAGTTTAGACCAATTTGTTTTTACAAAGTTGCTGGTGCACGATTTGTTATTTTAATACAATTCAGATCCCAGTCACGTCCACACAATGAAGCATACAGCTTAGTAATTAAGCACGGTTTATTCGGTATATACCCAAAGTCCAGGTATCATTATCGGTATCAGGACTGAAACAGTCGTATTGGTGCATCCCTACTTTGGGCTTTGTAACTTTGCAGACCTTTTACATGCACAAAAAACGATCTAACACACTGAAGGAAAAAGCCCAAAAGCATAATAGTTCCTCTTTAACAAACCAGGAAGGAAGAACATTTTTACATTTTCTTCCTGCTTAGTCATGGAAAGTTTTTCATCAGGACCACAGTGGACGTTAAGTATTGTCTTGCAGTATATCGAATCCTCTCTTGTCATTGTGGATTCATTTGCTGCGAGCAAGACACAAGGGGGATATATGTTTAAGAGAAGGCGAGAGGGCGGTGGAGTGTGTGTTTAAAGGACGGACAGGGAGGACAGGGCGTGTGTCTTCCTTCCAGATTTAGAGATCCTGTGGGAGAACAATGACAGAAGCTAATTAGATGACGGTCACCAGGTCTTGTGTGTGTGTGTGTGTGTGTGTATGTGTGTGTGTGCTAGCGGTGGGATTTCCTCTTATCTTTCCGGTTGGCAGGACGATGACCTCAACGTTTAGTTTAGTCCCAGACGCAGGCCTAATGCAGCAAACGGCAGACAAGAGAGAAAACGTCTCCTATTAAAAGTCTCCTGAACACCATTAACAGACCTGCACAGAGACACATTTTGATCCTCCGGTAAAGTTTCCTGTTTGTGTTTGGTTTGCTGAGATGCGCTCGGAGGATTTGCAGCTATAAATACTTTAATCACCAGGTAAATTCACAGGAATATGTGCAGAGGTGCATGGAAACCACACACTGCACCCAGCAACTCAGATATGTGTGTCTCCCTTCATTGGTCAAACCAATCAATTCATTGTAAAATGTCAACTGAATCTACAGCTTACCCTTTCAGTCGCAGGGTCTTATTTTCCCAGTGATTGGTTCCAGGCAGTCAAGGCTGACACACAAAAAAAGGAAAACCTTCAAACAATGCATTGCGGTCGTGATTGATTGTGAGACAGCCGTGAAAAATGGGAAATTAATTCTTGCGGGGATCCCACATTCCTGTTCGCCTTGTTCTTCCCATGTCGTGTCGATGATAGCGGCTCAGAGTCGGGCCTTTTTGTTTCGGTGGTGTCACCTATCAGGCGGCTTTCCAACATATCCTCGGGGAGGGAGTGGGAAAGCAACGAGCCTGTTCTCATCTGAAACACATTGTGTTCAGATCAAGACATCAGAATAATTTATTCGGTGTAGTTCCTGGCGTTTTTTGGAATAGTAAAATGCATCGGGTGTTTTCACACTTGGTGATTCAGCATTTTTGGGTGCCAAAAAAACTCAGACTCCTCTGAAACGAACCGAACTCGGGAGTTGGTCTTGAGTACGGTTCGCTTCAGGTCCATGTTGCAGTTCGCTTAACCTGTATATCGTGAACACAAAGCGCTCCAGCGTCGCTTTAGGGATGTCACGAGAACCGATACTTCCACACCAAGTCGATGCAAAAAATTCTGAAGACGTGACGCTACTCGTTTTTCTACAGAAACGCAGGTAACCGTATGTACCGTACTAATGGCGTCCCGGGGACAAAAGAAAATGTTTTTAAAGGTTTTACAATATGAAATAGAGACACTATGCATGTGCATTTTATGTCTGTATCAGTCCTGCTCCCAAATGCTTGTTATGATTGTAATAATTGATGACAAAAACACAATAATAATTGCATTGATTGCACATGCAGAACATCATAAAACACCGTAAAACACCATACTTAAAAATCGCTAAACACCCAAGTACCGTGATAGTATTGAATCAGGATATAGGTGAATCGTCCCAGCCCTAGTAGTCAGTGGCACAACCCTGGTCAAACAAAGAGGTTATGTTCTAATATCATTTCTTATATTATTTAAATGTGACTTTGTTGCACTCTGTCGGGTTTCGGCCTACAGTTTTCACAGTATTGTTTATTGTCCCCGTTGGATGTAGCAGTGATCTAACCGGCCCGTTTGACCTCCTCCCCCCCCACCGGCTCAAACTCTGGGAATGTACGATTGTGGACACAGATACGGTTCAGATTTCTGTATGCAGCAGCGCTGCGTTTATTGTGCACACATCAGCTATCGTCATGCTTTGTTGTGCGAGGCCCAGGCCTGGAAGGAAGCGCAGATTGTATAAACGGTGTCGTCTCCCATCCAGACTGTTTAGATTAGGAAAACTAGATCCCTGAGAGTGTGTGTGTGTGTGTGTGTGTGCACATGACGGCGGCACATTCCTGGCTTTTCTCCACGGCAGTGTTTGGAAAAGACCTCCCAGGGGAACCTTCATTTACCAAAAACTAAATTCTCCAGATTCTTGGCAGCCGGTTGTGTGTGGTCAGCTCGAGCTCGTCATGTGATCTTGACTCACCTTGACATTACGCCACCCTCCTCCACCCTCCCTTCCCCTCCCTTCACCCTCCCTTCCCCTCCCCTCCCTTCCTCTCCGGAGATGTTTCAGTCTGCCGGAGAGAGATGGGCGTCTCCCTCACACATGGTTTCAATCTGGAGTATGGCAGTCATTTCCCGCTCTGAAGTTCTCCGTTTCTCCGGAGAGGATTTCTTCAACAAGTGATCACGTCGTAGTCAGCACATTTTTTCGACTGATGCGGCATTATTTGTTTTTCCTCGCCTAGTTGCTAGGGATTATGGCTGAGCTGCAATCATACCATATGAGAATAACTGTCAGAAATGCTTTAGAGTTGAAAGCGGTGATTTGGCCGCTTTCATGCTTTCAAGAAATGTGTTTGTGGTTTTTCTGTAGAGTTTAGTTGCTGGTATTTCCTTTTTTCAGGGAGGAATTTTAGGCCTCTGGGAAAAAAAGTCCCTTCTACCGTCACAGTCTTGAATTCGGGGAACCTGTGCTAATCCTTGTGGCACAAGTTGTGCAATTTTCTGGTGTATGCACTTGGATAAAAAAAAATTTCTCAACAGGGCAATGCAAACGTGCAAAGCAGGAATATGAAAAACCCATGTGCAAGCTTTTATAAGAACTAACAAAATCAGTTTTTGATGAAAAGCCGTGCTTGTATGTACATTTGTCATGAGCCTCTTGTTTTTTCTGTTTCAGGATCTCCGTACTACGACAACGTGAGGCCTCTCTCCTACCCCGACTCTGACGCCGTCCTCATCTGCTTCGACATCAGCCGCCCTGAAACCCTCGACAGCGTCATGAAGAAGGTTTGTAACTCTTCACATTCATTCAAGAGGCGATCATCGAGCCTTTTGATAGGCTCAGTCGGAAGTCTTTTAGCTTTTAGACTCTAATCACTCCTCCACTGTAAAGTCTTTGATTTAGTTTGATCCGCTGACAAAGGCCAAGTCTGCAGTCAAGAGGTTTTTCTCAGTCGCGTCAGATCTTGTGATGTGAGGATGTAAAGCCGTAGTGTGTGTTAAATCCCCGGAGCGTCTGGTAGAAGGAAGTAAACGCTCTTTACTGACCGACGTTTAAACTGAGGTGTCGTCGCCAGTTACTCACATGGAGCTGCCCGGGGGTTAAACGTCTGATGACTGTGGTCGCACTGGCTGACTCCCACATGTGTGCACTGAACATGAAGCAGGACATGCAGCAGCAGTCATCTGACTTTGCTAAAACATGTAAAAGCCTTGTTTTTGGACAGTGGAAAGCACCTGGTGGTGCTCTTCATTTATAAGGAACTTCCTGTTTTCATGACTTAAGTTTACTGTGTTTCCTTAAAGGGATAGTTTGGGTGTTTTAAAGTGGAGTTGTACGAGGTACTTATCCATAGTCAGGGTATTACCTTCAATAGATGACGACCCCAGTTTGGAGAAACAGACAGGAGTACCAGCACGGGAGCAAAGCAATGTACTGCTGTGGACGAGGGCAGCAGCAAAACCTATTTTAGACACATAAAAGAATCAATATCAGTTTAAGTGTACTCTATATTTAGAGTATTTTCACAGCTTTACCTTGCCACCAGACGGCCTTTTCTAATCTATGCTCGCGCCAAAGCCAGTAGGAGTCTTGTTGCTTTGGCGGATAGATAACGGCTTCAATTCCCAGTTTGAAACATAGACTGTACAGCTGTTTCATAGCAAGATAAACCAGCAAAAATATTCTAAATATAGCATAAACTGATTTTTTTTAGGTGTTTAAAATACGTTTCTCCAAACTGGGGGTAATACACTGACTATGGAGAAGTACCTCATACAACCCCACTTCAAAAACACCCAAACTATCCCTTTACCATTGTGTCAGCCACAGGTCATGTTTCAGACAATGCGCGTGATCAGAATTAGCATTGGTCTCATTGGCTCGTAGTCAAGTGGTGTTTGTGCAGACAGAAAGTGACAGACGAGGTGTACAACAACTTCCTCTTTGGATGTTGATCTTGATCCCCTGACCAGCCGGCCGTCCGGCCAACCAGTCAGCCCTGAGGCACATTAGCCTCAGATTAAAGCCCCTGGAGAAATACCATCGATCACAGAGCGTGTATTGTTAGTCAGGGAGGAAGCGTGGGGATTATTTGTAGTTCGTTTCCAGGGTTGAAAGCGTGAGGGGGGCTGCAGGAAGTGGCAGCTTTAACCTTTGTACTTAGAGGACGGGTGACGGATGGGGGGGGGGTTGAACTCATGGGATGTTGTGTCAGGTCGTTCTGGCCAACATGCATATTTGAACACTTTATTGCCGTTAAATGAATGTAGATCATTTCTCATTTTCCCCACTCCTGTTGAATGAATTAAAAGGTTTTCTTTGTTTTTCCTCCACAGTGGAAAGGGGAGATCCAGGAGTTTTGTCCCAACACTAAGATGCTGTTGGTCGGATGCAAGTCAGACTTGCGCACTGACCTGAACACGCTGGTGGAGCTGTCCAACCACAGACAGACACCCGTCTCCTATGACCAGGTATGCACATTAAAAGTGCTGTAAATGACACATATTTTGTGACTGGATTCATTCATGAATAATCGCTTATTGTGTTCAATTTTAAGCCATAACTGATCCCTAAGAGAAAATCCTGTCGGCATTGTGCTTAGAAAATGACCTGACCTGCGAGCCCTTTTCTTCCGGCGCTGACCGTGTTTGACCTCTCCCTCCTCAGGGTTCCAGCATGGCCAAGCAGATCTCGGCGCCCTACATCGAGTGCTCGGCCCAGCAGTCGGAGAACAGCGTCAGAGACATTTTCCACGTGGCCACGCTGGCGTGCATCAACAAGAACAACAAGAACGTCAAGCGCAGCAAGGCCACCCGCGGCAACAAGAGGATTTCACACATGCCCGGCAGGCCCGACCTGGCGGCCGTGGCCTCGGACCTCCGGAAGGACAAAGCCAAAAGTTGCTCGGTCATGTGACTGATCAGACTGCGGCGGATTAGACTGAGGATGAGGACAGAGCACAGTGCAAGCAGGAAGCTGTGGGGCGACGCTCTTTCCTGCATGCGAAAGACCCCTTATTTGTCCGGAGAGGGGTTTTATAAGCTTCAATTCATGTACATGTTACTGGAATACTCTGCACCGGTGGAGACTCAATGCGTAGTAGCGTCCCAATCCATGTGGCCCCGCCAGACTAGGAAGCTATCCGTCAGCGAGCTACCTGCTCGGGGAAGTGACCCGCTTCCTCCGGGAGGACGGAGCGGATACGGTGGAGGCTTTCCACGCCGACAGGAAATGAGCAGGAGGAGTGATGTCATGAGGAGACGCTCGTTCGTAAAGGAAGAACATGTGATCTTTTGAATGAGAGCCAAAGCCGGCGATGGGGGGTTTGCTGCTCGCAGGAAAAAAAAAAGAGACGCTGGATCAAAGAGGTTTTGCTCGAAGGGCTTAAACACCAACTCGTACTGATTCACGCTCACCCCCTGCTCCTGTAACTGTAGCGCAGAGGACATTGGAAGAGGAAGTTCGTGGTCCTGACGCTGTTTGTCCCCTGTCTCTGATATGTTGTCGGTATAATGTGAAGTCATTGGTGTGTAACTGCATCATTGTTTTATTTTAGCTTCATCCTGTTGAGTTGCTGATCCTCAACGATTCTTGCGTTCGTAACTGCACGTTTGTAGCAGACATTTTGTGCCCGTTTATTTCAACACCTGCAGACACTCTGATGACAGATTAACTGTGGTTAACTGACAGGTTTATGGACTCCTCTGTATTTCGTAAGTAGAATGACTCAAAGCTGTAGTCACCCTTCAGGCCAACAAGTCCACGTGATAAACAATTTGGCCCTTCAGTTAGTGACACTGTTTGGAAACAACAAAACACAAATAACTTGCGCAACACGTTTTAAAAACCTTAATGGGCCGACAAGCGTCCTGACAGGCTGACAGCCAGTTTGAGCTGTGAGTCACTGCACTTCAGGGAGGGAGTGGAAATGTAAGCAACAATTAAAGCTTGTTTATCAGACTCTGAAAACATCGGAGCTCTCTGCTTTGCTTTTCCTTCAAGTGTTCAGACTCTGCTGTTGGTTAAATCCTCATAAAGGCCCGGTCACGCACGCCAGCAACTACTGGGATCAGACAATTAACTGGTTTCATTACTTTCTAACATTTTATAGACTAAATGACTAATCAAGAAAATAATAAGCAGATTAATCAATAACAAAATTAGCTGGTTGACAATAAACAAGATCATTTTAGCTTGCTAACGTGACGTTGGTTTGGAGAATGGGTCAAAATAACGTCTCCATACAACTAAACTGCATTTTCAATTACGTTTCAGGGGAAACGTATTTTCTCGCGGATTATGGTCACAGTTTTAAACAGTTTTAATCATGTAGAAACAAAACAAAACAAAAAAGCAACCCAACTACTCGGTTAGGTTTAGGCAACAAAATGACTCGGTTAGTTTTAGGCAACAAAACAACTTTGTTAGTTTTAGTCAACAAAACGACTCGGTTAGGTTTAGGCAACAAAACTACTTGGTTAGGTTTAGGCAACAAAATGACTCGGTTAGGTTTAGGCAACAAAACTACTTGGTTAGTTTTAGGCAACAAAACAACTTTGTTAGTTTTAGTCAACAAAACGACTCGGTTAGGTTTAGGCAACAAAACGACTCGGTTAGGTTTAGGCAACAAAACGACTCGGTTAGGTTTAGGCAACAAAACTACTTGATTAGGTTTAGGCAACAAAACGACTCGGTTAGGTTAAGTAAAAAAACATCATGGTTTTGCTTAAAATGACTACGAAATTTAAACAAATCAAAAACGCAACAAAACTACTTGGTTAGGTTTAGTCGAAAAATATTATTTAATATAATTTACTTGTAGTTTCACACGGGACACGAACAGCGGTCTCGAATGTGGAATTCCTGTGTTTTTTGTGAACGTGATCCGCAACAAAATGCGTTTCCCTCGAAATGTAATTCACAATTTCCACTTCCTAATGTGACCGGGCCTTCACTCACGAACTTGTATTTAAAATATAATACAAACAACAAATGGTGTTAATTTGAAAATGAGAAACAGTGTTGTTTACGGTGTACATTTGTGTTTTTCCCCCTAACAGTGCAATTAAGGAGCTGTTTAAATATCAAAGGTATTTGATGCACTTTTAATGTAACTTCCCGATTATCTTGTTGAAATGCCAGCGCTGTCACATTTGGCAGCTCGGTGGTCCAACGCTTATCTTGATTTTCTAATCTGTCGTCTCCTCCCCGTGTACATTATCATGTTTTCTTGAATGTTGATGTCACCTTCAAATGTCTTTGCCAATGTTGTTTGCCGCAATATTTATTGAATTATATATTTTCCCTTTAGAATAAATGCAAATGGAATTGAAGTGAAGTGTTTTCTGTTCATTGAGAGACAACAAGTTACATGGAAAAGAAAAAATACTGAGAAAACAATCACCGTAGATGCCCTACTAAACGGGTTGAATAGTTTTTACACAGCTCTACAGTATGACAACAGTCTTTCCTCTCAGAAAAACAAGTTGGACACGAGTCCCGACCGTCTTGACATCTCAGTGAAAAGCAGGTTTTGTAGCAGCTGAATGGAACAAACAGCTCTCTGTGAGTCAGACAACATCAGCTCGTACAGTATCGCTGGGAGCAGACAATGTCGTACAGGCCCGGGTTGAATTCCCCCCGGAGGGCTGCCGAGCATGCAGACTGCTTTTCCTCACACAGCGAGCCTATATATCACGCAATGACTTCATCACATACACAAGGGCTGAGATGTATGAGGCTGTCAGGGGCAGGAAAACAGGGCTGTCAGGTGAAAAATAAATGTCGGAGATGAAAGACGACACACAACTCCTTGCATTGAGGGAACTTTTCTTATATTAGATAAGTCTTATTTGTTAAGTCTGAAGACTCACTTCTCATATTTCTAAGTGGACGGACATACTGCAGCTACAATATAGAGCAGAGTAACAGCCTTCATAGATTTGATCTCAAGTCTGTATGATGTTTATAGTAAGTTTATTCTTTTTACAACGTGATCTCACAGAAATACTTACGCATTTATGTAAAAACAAATCCAACAATTTAACTGTTTGAAGAACCAAATAAGCTGTATGAGAATAAAAAAAGATGCAAACGTAATGTTAGCTTGGCTCCTGTGGAGTAACACACAATCCTGTCTCCTACAAAATTACGTTCCCAGGCTGTCTTTTTACCCTTCCAAATTAAAGGAACAGTGTGTAACATTTCGGGGGATCTACGTATTAGCAGTTTTCATTAGTGTATAATCACCTGAAACTAAGAATCATAGTGTTTTCGTAAGCTTAGAATGAGCCGTTCATATCTACATTTACATGGCGAGCGAGTCCTCTTCACGGAGTCCACCATGTTTCTACAGTAGCCCAGAACGGACAAACCAAACACTGGCTCTAGAGAGGGCGCCTAGCGTTTTTACGTTACTTAAAGGCCACCGTAGTTTTCCGACTGCTTGTGAAATTGCGTTAACCTGAGTGGATAAACCGTGGTACCGCCAGCTGGTTGCAATCTGCAACCACACTACTTAGATGCCACTAAATCCTACACACGTTACCTTTAAAGGAGAAATGGAATATAATATTTATAACTATGTTTTCATTAGTGTATGATCACCTTAAAATAAGAATCATTGTGTTTTCGTTAGCTTAGAAATTGCCGTTTATATCTACATCGGGAGCGGGTCCTCTTCACGGAGTTGCGACAGTAGCTCAGAACGAACAAACCAAACTCTGGCTCTAGAGAGGGCGCTTAGCGTTTTTACGTTATCTGAAGGCCACCGTAGTTCTCCGACACGCTTGGGAAATTGCGCTAACGTGAGCCGCAGAGTGCAAAACTGTGGTATCGCCCGGCTGGTTGCAATCTGCAACCACACCACTTAGATGCCACTAAATCCTACACATGTTAAAGGAATAGTTCGACAGCTAGCCTAGGTATGTACGGATTTAACAAACGAGATACAAAATGTTATTTCTTGAGCTTTAAAGGTGCTAATAGGTCGATTTTGTTACCTTTGCTGTTGGCAGTTTCCCTGTTTCCAGTCTTTATGCTAAGCTAAGCAAGCCATTGCTTCGTATTTAGTGTACAGACATGAGTGTGGTGTCGATCTTCTCATCTAACTCCTGTAAGAAAGCAAAAAACTAAATCCCCAAAATGTTTTTCTTTCAGTCTTATCTGATGTTGTTCCTGCATTCGGATACAGTAACATATTATTTCCTGCAAAACAACAGCTGCAATTGTTCTTTGGTGTCAATCCCTCATCATTAAACAGCGAGCTAGGGCATCTTTTTCAGAGTAAAGTTTTCCTTCTATTTCCACCAGACACACTAGGGAGTTGTCTGCTGTGCAAGATGTGGATCAAATAACACTTTCTCCACCCAGAGCATAGCCTCATAAACCAGAACGTCTGACATGTCGAGCATTGCTTGTTCTCAACTGGATAAACCTGCTTTTTTTAACCATTATTGCCTCCATTGTCGTTTCATACACTCTCACTTACGTGCACACATATTTGAACGGTGATGTCCACGCACACTCCGAGGCTTGTTGAAAAGCATTTGGGAAATGTAGGACATAACTCAGCGCGGTGGAGAAGAGGGACTGAATTACAACACTTTGTCACCAAGCAACTTCAACACTGACCCTTACAAACAACACAACATATATGTGGCAATTGAACCTTAATTCTACCGCCGGGTCCGTACTGTAATAGTATTTAGCCTGACCCAGATACTGTAATAAGAAAGGAATCCCACTAAACCAGAGCGCCTGGTCTTAAACACTCCCTATTGGTCGGCCGAGCTGGCAGAAAATCAGTCTTTAGCAAGTCTGCAGTCCACCCTGTCTGGATGTGTCCCACAATGTTTTAACAAGTTTTACAGTACTCAGCCATGTTGTTTAAGTATGCGAAGTGAAGTGAGCTAATACATTGATTTCAGATGTGCTGTGGGTGATTTCCGCTGTTTTCCCAAGGTGGTGTCCTTATGGTCTGCAGATGTTCAGACACACTGTTTTTTTAAGCCATACTAGTGTTGGTTGGACCACCACGTCCAGAATGAGATATCTCAACAACTATTGCAAGGATTGCCATGAAATTTGGCACAGACATTCATGGTCCCCAGAGGATGAATCCTACTCACTTTGGTGATCCACTTACATTTCCTTAAGTGCCACAATGAGGTTGACATTTTTACTGTAAATGTCTCTACAGCTATTGGATGGATTGCCATGAAATTTGGTATATATATATATATATATGTGTATAGGCATTCATGGTCCCCAGAGGATGAATCCTCTTGACTTGGCAGTCCCCCGACTTTTCTTCTAGCGCCACCAGCAGGTCAAAGTTGTCACTTATTCTGTGAAATATGTAAACATCTATGTGAAGTATTGGCACAAAATTTGGTACAGACAGCGTTTTCACTTATCCTGTGACATATTTCAACATCTACATGATGTATTGGCACAAAATTTGGTACAGACATTCATAGTCCCCAGAGTATGAATCCTACTGACATTTCCTCTAGATTAATCTCTAAATTAGATGTTTTTTGCCTGAAACTGCATGTGATTATCATGAAGTGGGCATGTCTGTAAAGGGGAGACTCGTGGGTACCCAGAGAACCCATTTTCATTCACATATCTTGAGGTCAGAGGTCAAGGGACCCCTTTGAAAATGTCCATGACAGTTTGGGAATGTAATTTTGTTGGAGACAGGGTTGGGTTGTGAACATAGTAAACACTATAGGCCTACAGTACCTGAGCCTGTTAGCATGCCGATGGTAGCATTAATCTCAAAGCACCACTCTGTCTTAGTACTCACAGAGCCTCTAGCATGGCTGTAAACTCCTTTGTTTAATATAAAACTCTCTGACACAGACATGACTCACGCACACATACGGCGTTGGCATTTATGTGGGATAAATGTGACAAGAAGCCACTCCTATCTGGCACATGGAAAGGTTGAGCTCCATTGTAGCCTTTGGCAGCTCCGTCCCGAAAGACAAGAATTGTTTGAAGAAAAGCGTCATATTCTTTTGTTTACACCTGACTCCCAGTCCGTTAATCTGACGGCTGACAAACTGTGTGCTTTGGAATGGAGCTGGAAGCCACTCCTCGTTGGACATTTTTCATAAATTCACACAAATAAGTGGATAAAAAAAAGCTCTCGATTGCTTATTTGACTTTGATTCATGAAGGGCAAACTATCCTAAGACTATTTTATCAATCAGGATTTCCCTCACGTACAGTTTTGATAAATAGTTTTAATATTAAGCCCACTCTCCGGTGCAAAACAGAATAAATATCTTAATCCGTCTGCAGTAACAGGCTTAGAAAGAGATGGACTCTATTCATCACCATCTTTTGTAGGAGCCATCTTTTTTTTCATCTTGATTAAGGAATAAAATTGCTTGGGTGAACTGTTATGGCAACTCGATTGAGCATGAATGACCATCTATCACACACATATTGCTTTTTATGTGCAATCGACTGCCTGGTATTGAACCGGGTGAAGTCAAGGCCGAGGTGGAAGTGAGTTGTTTCAGGCAACAGCTCAATAAAGCTCATTGCTGCTCGCCCACAGAATATCCTCACACAAGTTCTCTGAAAATGCGAGCTTCCCCGAGTTGTTGGTGTGTTTGTTTGAGCAGCCGCTAACCTCAACCCCCCCACCATTTTCCTGCAGGACCAGCTGGGACGGACGCAGACTGGGAGCGTGTAGATCAATAGGTCTAAACTGGTGGCGCATTGTTTCCCCCCCAATCCTCCTGCCTCAAACAATCAGTCATGCACAGCTGTAAAATAGAGACGGGCTGAAAGCGAAACAATGGGCGTTTTTTTTCCTTCTTTACAGAATAAGCTTGTGCTGAAGGTCTTGAGAAAAGAGGATGAAGAGGAGAACGTGTTCGTGCAGACGGCTTGAGCTTAATGACAAGCCTTTAGTTCATTATGAATGAACTGGTGGGAAAATGTGGCTTAATCTAAAATGCTGACACAGCGAGGCGAAGTATAACAGTGTAGAGCCTTTTGTATGTATCCTCATACAACGGTATCGTATGATATCTTTTGAAAAGTTATACCTCATTTTTCATGCATCTTCCTACAAATGTCGTGTCAATTTCCGCTCCAGTCTTTTCGAAATAAACTTCCGTCTTCACAGGAAAGTACTTAGTTAGGTTTAGGCAACAAAACTATTTAGTTTAGGAGAAGATCGTGGTTTTGGGTTGAAATAACACCGAAAGTGGTGTAACTTAAGTACAGAAGGTATTTGATTTAAAACAACTTAGTTAGGTTTAGGAAAGGATTGTGGTTTGGGTTGAAATAACATCGTATGTGTTGTAACTTAAGTACGAAAGGTACGCGACAAAAACTACTTAGTTAGGTTTAGGAAAAGATTGTGGTTTGCGTTAAACTACACCAAAAGTGGTGTAACTTAAGTATGGGATGTACGCAACAAAAAATACTTACGTTTAGGAAAAGATCGTGGTTTGTGTTAAACTACACCGAAAGTGGCGTAACTCAAGTACAGAAGGTATGCGACAAAACACTACTTAGTTAGGTCTAGAAAAGGATCATGGTTTGGGTTGAAATAACATCGTAAGTGTTGTAACGTAAGTACAAAAGGTACGCGACAAAAACTACTTAGTTAGGTTTAGGAAAAGATCGTAGTTTGGGTTGAAATAACACCGAAAGTGGCGTAACTTAAGTACGGAACATGCATGAAAAGAACTACATAGTTAGGCTTAGGAAAAGATCGTGGTTTGCGTTAAACTACACCGAAAGTGGCGTAACTCAACTATGGAATTTACGCAACAAACACTACTTTGTTAGGTTTAGGAAAAGATCGTTTGGGTTAAAACAACACATAAAGTGGCGTAACTTAAGTACGGAAGGTATGCGACAAAAATGGCCATATGTGTATATATATAAATGTATAAATGTTTCCTGGTGTTCATATCTGCATTATTAGATTTTCTCATCATCATCTCATATACTATTTATGTGCTATAGTCATTCTCTTATGTGTAGAAAAGATCACTGAAAAATCATTTCAGTTGTGGCTTGTAATATTTAACTCAGTGTGTGATTTAAAGAGCCCCAAAACTCTGTTTCAAATCTTCACTACAACATTAAATATTCATGACTAAATAAGAAACAATCAAAGTTAAATTTGGAAAAACATCCTTATTTATTATTTATTAAGACTTTAAAGCAACGTTTGTAACATTAGCCACCATAATCTGGTCCTACCAGACCAAGTTAG
The DNA here is from genome assembly GCF_043250625.1 of Sebastes fasciatus. Taxonomy (NCBI): domain Eukaryota; kingdom Metazoa; phylum Chordata; class Actinopteri; order Perciformes; family Sebastidae; genus Sebastes; species Sebastes fasciatus. The sequence continues at coordinate 6,065,813 of NC_133818.1, read as the reverse complement.
ACTGCAACAGCAAAATCCCTAGGTGTATTGGACTGAGTAATGGTGAGTTTTATTAGTTTTTAAGAAGAAGAATGTGTATTCTTTCGAAAATTACAGAGTCTCACTTTAATGCTTTTTTGTTAAAAACAAAGAACTTTTAACCAAATTAAAAGCTATTATTTCAGCTTGGACCACTGCCTGATAGTGCATCCTTATTGTACTAATGAGTTCTACTTTTCACGTCAGCTCTCATGCGATCCACCATCAGTATATTATTATTTCAGTGAAACTTTTCCACATTGGCTCACTGCTGCCCTCCATGGGGTATTGAGTTTGGAGACGACTGTGGGAACAACAGGAAAAGCTTTTCATGAGAGGAATGTTTCTGTGGTGAGCTGCCGAGCCGCTGCCAATTCACCAGAAAAAGGTCCTGACTCATGTTTTACTGGATACAGTTTGCTGTTACGCCACAGTTTTCAGAGGCACAAATCGAGCTTTGACTGTAAAGCTCAAAGCTGTTTTGACATTTACATTTGACATTAAATAACAGATTATTATACTCTGTATTCCATCATCTTTCTCTGGTCTGGTTTACCATATGTCGGATCCTCACCGAGGGCTACATGCAGACCGCTGACCTCCTGCCTCTCTCCTCTCTCTTTGCCATCTGCTCCCCGGCTCGCCCTTTTTGGTCAGAGGCCAAACGCAACACATGTCTCAGCATGTTGTCCGGAGAGAGTCCTCATCGCCTGCTTAAGCTCTAAATTTATCTCCTCCGTAGCAATAAGATCAGTCAACATCATGCATGCTAACGTGGGCTGCAGCCAATGATCCACTGGGGACAAACAGTTGGACCTCAAGGAGCAAAACTTAAAGCGACGCAACACAAAAATACATTTATTTTAGCCACTGTGGCTCCACCACTTTGGTGAACTATTGGATAGATTTTCATTCATGGTTCCCAGAGGATAAATTCGTTGTCACTTCACAATAAATTTCATTCACTTTGATGATCCTGTAATTTTTCTTTAAGCACCATCAATTACCATAATGTCAATTTACCCAATACTTCAATCCACAAATTTGTTTATATTTCATAGTATGTATATGTATCTTCTCCTATACGAAATGTGAAATTAATTACTTAATCTGTATGTATGTTTTATTTTATTAATTTTGTGTTTACTGGCTTTTTTATTTATTTATTTATTTATTTATTTATTTATTTATTTATTTATTTATTTATTTATTTATTTATTTATTTATTTATTCATTTATTTATTTGTTATTTACAATTTGTTTTTTATTTTTTATATTATTTTTTTATTCGTACTACTCAATTTTGAACCAAGTGAAAACTAAAGTGAAAATGCTCTATGTTAAATATCTGTGAATAATGTTCTTTATATATATATATATATATATATATATAGTATATTCTATCTGTTCTTTTTAAATAAAAATACCATCAAAAAACTTGCTAAACTAGGTTAGTGAACAAAGTAATGCACTGTAATTCATAAATAATAAGTAATAAGTAAGATAGTCACTATCTTAGTTTAGCAAGTAAGCATGCTAACATTTGCTTATCAGCACAGTACAGCTGAGAGTGATGGGGATGCCGGTAGTTTTGCAGGTATTTGGTTGTAAACCAAAGTACTGGGCAAATTGACGTTATTAAAGAAAAGTTATGCTTGTGTTTTTGTGCACATTTTCCGATGCCGGTAGAAGTTTTTCGATAATGAAGACAACATTTTACCTTCTCAAAAAGATAGCAAAGCCATCCCCAGAGCAAACGTTCTCCTCTTGTACAGTGAATGAAAGAATGTAAACAGCATTATTCAGGTATGTGTTTGCACAGCAGGTGTGTTCCTTTTCATTAGCTCGACAAATATGTGTTTTATGATTCAGCCAGCGAAGTCCCTTCTCTTCTCGTCTCTCCATCTTGTTATTAAGCCGCCTCTCCTCCGGGCTTTAACCTCGTTAACCTTCGCCAATCATCACTTCCTGTCCAGCAGTCCCACACGTGGGACACTTGGGGTCACAACTAATCCAGATTCCCGCCATTCTCAATGAAGCATTAACGCCTTTGAGTGTTTGTTTGTTTATTAGTTCATTTACAGTATCTCCATGAGCCGAGGACCCCCCCTAAAGATTAGAGAAACTGGAGCGTCACTAGATCACTTTGTGTGAGAGACACAGTGACACCCGCCTCCTGCTGAGTGTGTTTACTTCACCAGGAACAAAAACGCACTCGGGATTCCCACCTGCCCCGATTAGCATGCCCGCCACCCATCAACACCCCCCCTACTGCGCCACTGATGCTACATTGAGCCAAAGACGCTTATCAGTTGTCAGCCGCTCCTGGAGCGCTGCTGCAGCCCTGCTGTGCGTTTGTTATGCTGTGACTCAATTTGCTTCAAAATCTCATTTCCACCCGCGGACATTGTTTTGTTCTGATGAGCTGCTAATGTCTCAGATCTCATTTTGTTAGTAAAAATGACAAGTTTTTATTGTAGCAGAAGGAAAATGTTGCCTGAAGTCTCATCCATACAGGCTCATTAGCCGGGTTTCCACCCAAAGTTCCCAGGACTTTGTTTCACATTTCTTTTTCAGCATGAAATCAATTCGTATGTAATCCACGTAATTGTGAACTGGGAAGTTTAAAGAGCAGCTAATGTCATGTAGGGAGGATGTTTGGGGTGGATGGATGGGTGAAAAAAACACAGGACTTTTGCCCAGTAGACCGGTGTTGGTGTCCCGTTTGAAACCAGAAGTCAAAATTGAACTTCCGTACCTTATGTTACGGCACTTTCAGTGTTATTTTAACCAAAACCATAATCTTTTCCTAAAGCTATCTAAGTAGATTTGTCACGTTACTTCTGTACTTACGTTACAGCACTGTTGGAGTTATTTGAACCCAAACTGTGATCTTTTCCAAAAGCTAACTAAGTAGTTTTTGTCATGTAACTTCCGTACTTAAGTTACGGCATTTCCGGAGTTATTTTAACCGAAACCAAAGTAGTTTTTATGATGTAACTTCCGTACTTAAGTTACGGCATTTCCAGAGTTATTTTAACTGAAACCAAAGTAGTTTTTATGATGTAACTTCCGTACTTAAGTTACGGCATTTCCAGAGTTATTTTAACCGAAACCAAAGTAGTTTTTATGATGTAACTTCCGTACTTAAGTTACGCCACTTCCGGTGTTATTTTAACCCAAAGCCACAATCTTTTCCTAGACCTAACTTAGTAGTTTTTGTCATGTAACTTCCGTACTTAAGTTACAGCATTGCCGGGGTTATTTTAACCGAAACCGTGGTCTTTTCCTAAAGCTATCTAAGTAGTTTATGTCATGTAACTTCCGTACTTAAGTCACGGCACTTCCGTTGTTTTTTTAATCGAACCCACGATCTTTTCCTAAACCTAATTAAGTAGTTTTATTTTGAAAAGACTGGAGTGGAAATTGACATGTGCTGGATATTCATAGGAAAAAGCATGAAAAAATAGTTTACAGTCGTGCTGAGCGTCACGAAAACAAAGGGAAATTTGTGTCTATGTACACGAATCAGATAGATTCCATTTTGTGACTATTTCACGACCTGCGGTGACACTGTGTTGGCACGCCTGTTTCATCTAAAAAACATTTGGTCTTGCCACAACGATATTTACTGCTGCATATATTTACCACTCAGTGTTGGTCATCCCTGCAAACTCCACCCCGAAAGTTGCTTTACTTCCAGAAAGTCCTTCCCCCCCAACCAGGGCCTTTTTAGGTTCCTGTGGTGGAAACAGGGCGTATAAATATCACAGAAAAAGCTTGAGGTAAAGCCAAACGAAACCAATCTTAACATGCTATTTCTGCACATTTCAGAGATGGTTCCCACTCACTGATCATCTTCTTAATCAAACTTGTCTTATCCATTTGGTACCTCTCCTGTCTCGGGCTGTTAAATCACACTTACATCCCTGCAGCGGCTGTTTGTTAATGGACTGTAATGCAGTCAGACGCATTAGCTCAGCGGAGAGCCTCTCAAATTGCTTTTGTATGAGGGTGGAGAGATTTTTGCAGTCCACCCACACTTCTGACTTTAAAAGTACACTTTGATAGCTGAATACAGATAGAAATGCGAGGAGGTGGCGTCTCCACACGCCTCTAAACTGTGGGTGACGGGCATCTCAGCAGGGAGGAAGGGGGGAGGAGGACTCCGTATGCTGATGGTGCATCATTAGCATAACTGTTTACTAAGCCGATCAACCCCCTGCCAAGGTCAGATATGGACCAATGAGGTGTCAGCCTCTGATTTTGTTGTATTTCCGTGGTAACAGAGTTTTTTTTTTGCATCATACATGACGAGAGAGAGTGGAAATAGGAACGAGAAGGGAGAATGCCACATGTAGTGGCTGAATGTTATCAATATCACCTTTAAAGGTCCCATATTATGCTTCTTTTCAGGTTCATAGTATTTATAGTATTATAAAAAATTAGTATTTCTGTTTCTACTAGAGGGGCTGCACGGTGGTGCAGTGGTTAGCACTGGCGCCTCACAGCTAGAGGGTTGCAGGTTCGAATCCGGCTTGGGACCCTTCTGTGTGGAGTTTGCATGTTCTCCCCGTGTTAGCGTGGGTTTTCTCCGGGTACTCCGGTTTCCTCCCACAGTCCAAAGACATGCAGGTTAGGTTAATTGTGGACTCTAAAATTGCCCGTAGGTGTGAATGTGAGCGTGAATGGTTGTATGTCTCTATGTGTCAGCCCTGCGATGGACTGGCGACCTGTCCAGGGTGTACCCTGCCTTCGCCCAATGTCGGCTGGGATCGGCTCCAGCCCCCCCGCGACCCCTAACGGGATAAGCGGTTGCAGATGGATGGATGGATGGTTTCTACTAGAACATGTTTACATGCTTTAATGATCAAAACACAATTTATTTTCCTCATACTGTCTGCCTGAATATACCTGTCTGTCGGAAACGCTCCGTTTTAGCGCATTTCAATGGAATTGCAACAGAATTCCGTTGCTAGGCAACAGCTTGGTTCCATGTTTACTTCCTGTCAGCTGATGTCATTCATATACACTGCAAACGGAAATAAACTGGTACACATTTAGAACGTTTAAAACTGTGAAATTGTCTAAATATTGTATATTTGTGACATCACAAAATGACAGAAATCCTGACGGCTTATTTAAAGGCACAGTTTCTGAATACGGCATGTTTGTATTTCTCCGTGGATTGAGCATTTGGATACTTTCAGAGTATTTATATATCACTTAAACCTGCTTTATAATAAAAAAAAGACAATATGGGACCTTTAAAAGCAACATGTTGAAGCCATGTAGCAGATTTTATTGTCGTTATTGTTTCATCAACTTCCCTTAGAGGAGCAATAATACAGTTTACTTTGGGACAGACCACTTAATTAACAATAAATTAATTTATCTGTTCCATCAGAAGCAAATGCTATTAATCACATGCACTAAAGACTTTTCCTGAAGCCGTTGCTGTGAACATAAATCAGTTTGAAGGGTCAAAGTGTGCAACCAGTAGCTCCGTCTTTACACTTCCACTTTAAGCTCGCTAGATAAAATCTCCTCAGCCTTTTAAAATTAAACTGCCAAGGTTAGGTGGCCCACACACACACATAGAAACCTCTGGAATCAAACTGTGTGTGGAGATTAGAGGTGAGTCCATAGGGTTTGTGCAGACTTGGCTTATCAGCAGCGTGCAGCCTACTGACTCTTCACCTATCAGCCATCTCTGAGGCAAAGCCAAAGATTGAGGATGGATCACAGATGGAAGAAGCAACACTATTATTAGAAACCTTATTAGAAACATCCACACGCGTGCAACCAGAGTGCATCTTTGCTCATTCAAATCAAGGTGAAATAAGAAAACTGTGTATCTGAGGAGACACCTCTGTTGACGGCATGGGTGCATTGAAAAAAAATAATTCAAGGCTCTTCTTTTAACATCGGCTCACAAAGGAGTGCAAGCAGGAGAAGAAAATGTGTGAGTAAGATGACATTTGTTAGCCAACATACGGCACTTTTCCGCTATGTAATCATGACGGATTATGTGGGCTGAAAATGTAATATAATTAATTTGTTGGTGCAGACGTAGAGGCAGGGTTTGACTGCACTCCTTAATTGGTAGAAATGACACTCTTGCATGGATAAAGAGATACTAGATACCAAACCGTGATGCACTTTATTTGAAAATCTGCTTATTCTCTGCATGATGAGTGTAAAAAAGCCTTTTAGTTCGGCGCCGGAGCACCTCCTAACACAGGAATCCTGCTCAGCTGCCGCTCTTCTCCCCAAGGTGCTCGACAGCCAAAACCAATTAGGTTGGATGACTCAACGTCCCTGTGAGGTGGGGGCCCAAAATCTGAAACTCAATTAAACAAGGGGAACACTGTAGCTCCGCTGTCATCCTGCATATTCCAAAAGACGAACTCTCGGGACTTCCACCGCCATCTGGAAAATTAAGAACTAACCCAACGAAAAAAGAACATCCTGCATCATCTAATCAGATAAAAACACCTGAAAGATCATGCATGGGTCGTTTATTTAAATAAAGCACAACAGATTTGGAGTTTTTTTATATTAGATTTAAGTGATGGATGATGGGAAATGGTCTCCACCCAGAAGGAGCGGCAAAGGAAATACAGTCTACTGTAAAACATTCCCTCCATCCAAAAATCACCAACAAAAGTTAATCCAGATGCTAAATAATCTTCAGTCCCTCAGGCCACACAGAAGAAATGTGGGTGTTTCGTATGAGATTGCTGATTTAAAGGTGCTATTGATAACATTTTTATGCAGACAAATATATCTATTTTTTAAATAAATACATCCACAGAGCTTTCAGAAAGGTGCAAAAAAAGTATGGCTTTTCCTGAAAAAAATTACTATTCATTTAAAAAATGTTGGCTGGTCCGAAATGAATGTTTGGCAACGGCCAAAAACCAAGATGGTGATGGCCAAAAACCAAGATGGCGACGACCAAAAACCAAGATGGCGACGACCAAAAACCAAGATGGTGATGGCCAAAAACCAAGATGGCGACGACCAAAAACCAAGATGGCTCGGCCAAAAACCAAGATGGCTCGGCCAAAAACCAAGATGGCTCGGCCAAAAACCAAGATGGCGATGGCCAAAAACCAAGATGGCGATGGCCAAAAACCAAGATGGAGACGGACAAAAACCAAGATGGCGATGGTCAAAAACCAAGATGGCTCGGCCAAAAACTAAGATGGCGATGGTCAAAAACCAAGATGGCGATGGCCAAAAACCAAGATGGCGATGGCCAACAACCAAGATGGCGACATCCAAAAACCAAGATGGCGACGGCCAAAAACCAAGATGGTGATGGCCAAAAACCAAGATGGTGACGGCCAAAAACCAAGATGGTGACTGCCCAAAACCAAGATGGTGACGGCCAACAACCAAGATGGCGACATCCAAAAACCAAGATGGCGACGGCCAAAAACCAAGATGGTGATGGCCAAAAACCAAGATGGTGACGGCCAAAAACCAAGATGGTGACGGCCAAAAACCAAGATGGCGATGGCCAACAACCAAGATGGCGACATCCAAAAACCAAGATGGCGACGGCCAAAAACCAAGATGGTGATGGCCAAAAACCAAGATGGTGACGGCCAAAAACCAAGATGGTGACGGCCCAAAACCAAGATGGTGACGGCCAAAAACCAATATGGTGACGGCCAAAAACCAAGATGGCGACGGCCAAAAACCAAGATGGAGACAACCAAAAACTAAGATGGCGACATCTAAAAACCAAGATGGCGACGGCAAAAACCAAGATGGTGACGGCCAAAACCAAGATGGTGACATCCAAAAACCACGATGGAGACAGACAAAAATTAAGATGGTGACATCCAAAAACCAAGTTGGGGGTGACCAAAACCAAGTTGGCAGTGGCCAAAACCAAGATGGCGAAGGCCAAAAACCAAGATGGCGATATCCAAAAACCAAGATAGCCACAGCCAAAAAACCAAGATGGTGACATCCAAAAACCAAGTTGGCGACAACATAATGTCGAATTCGAGGCTTCAAAACCGTAGTCCCAAAACCAATGGGTGACATCACGGTGTTACGTCCACTTCTTATATACAGTCTATGGTTAGACCTCAAGTGTTCTCAGCTACTGTATTGGTTAACATGAGCGAACCAAGTGCAGTTTACTGAAGTCACATTGTTGGATTTCAGGCGACCTAAACTCATTACATCTCAAGCACTTATCTCCTGCTTCCATTTGCGGCTGCCAGTATGTGAAATTGTCTCGTGCTGCTTTAATGTCAGACATTCAAAGAGGTCCCTTTAGAGATCCCTTAATGGTCCCATTAAATGAAAAAAGGCCTTTTTGTGTTGTTACCATGTGTCGCAGGGTGAGTGGTGTCATTTACTGAATCCAGTTTCAGGAAAAAAAGCATTTTCTTGTGTTTTTAAATCCAAATTGACTCTTTTCCTTTAATGGATCTAAGATTTTCTAAACTAAACACACTAGCAGTAAGATTTTGGAGTCGTAGAGCTGATCCTTGGCTATTGTTTACCTGCTTCAAACACAAGGATAACTGAAGGTTCCTTTTTGTCTTACTTTTACGTCTATGTAAAAGACTTTTCTTGATCTAGGAGTCACACCTGTGTTCTTCGTGTGAATGAGTATAGTTTTGACTCGATGTGGATGTCAAGGTTTTTAATTCAAAGACAGTTGGCAGATAATGTGTTTTTCATAATACAGATTCTTTAGAGGGGTGTGTAACAGCAGTAAACTAAAAAATGACTCACTTCATTTTGTCGAGTTTTTTCCTTATTTGAACCGTCTGCTGATAAAAATCATGACACAAAAGGACAAAGATTCTTCCTGCCTGTTTAAAATGAGGAGGATGATGACAACAATGATATTAATGATGACTTTAAGGGCTGCAACATTAATCAACAACATTAATAACAAGGCAGGAAAAACTTTCTTTTTTTCCAGGAAATTTGCCAAGGACAGTTTTTCCCGTAGCTACTGCCAGTAATATATATATATATGCTGTGTGCAGAAAAAATATCCCTCTGAGGAATCTCACACACTCAGACCAAAAAGCTGCACCTCAGCATTATTAATAATGGATCAAAGGAGACCATGTAACCCCGGCAGTCATCCATGTTGGCTTTGCATTGATCCATGTAAAGCATTTGGTGCAGGGGGAGCGCTGATACATGACCTTGTGGATTGGATACAAAAAAAAAAATCGTCTCACATTCAGCATTGATCCACTCTGAAATTGGAGTGATCGTAACGTCAAATGCATTAATTGGATTAGATTGGATTGGATTTTATAAATATTTAACCCTCTGAGACCCACAATAGACGCGTTTTTGTCTTTTTTTAGGGGGGTACAGGGGGTCTTTAGGGGGAGACAGCAGGTCAACAGTAGATGTCACATAGAAGTGGTGTACATCATCTGAAAGCTGGGAACCTGGAAATTAATTTGAGGTGCAGATCAGCACTGTGTCTCATGGTATTCTAGTCATAAATCAGAAATAAACATGAATTCATTGATTAAAATGAATTGTAAAAGTGCATAAGGGTTTAGAACATTATGATCAAAGTATATGATGGTCATCATTAGATTGTACTTAGCTCCACCGTCTCGTGTCACTCCTGGTTGAAGAAAATCAAGAAGGTGACGGCCAAAAACCAAGACGGATAGAAGTATATGATGGTCATCCCCATGCTCTATTATGTCTCATAAGTTGTTGCAGCAATTGTTGGGTTGATACCATTTGTTACACAGATTTGGAGCTAAATTTAACCATTTTACCACTCGAGAATTGATAAAAATAATCAATAATCCCTCCAGAATACCACATTAAGACACCAAGACCTTGAGGAACACCATAGAAAAAGCCATGCTGTGATTTGGTATCAAAAACGTTTGACATTTGGAGCAAGAATTGCATTTTTCGGCGATTGGATGGCGAGCACTTCTGTTGTGTAAACTGCTCCCTTATTGTCAATCTACCTAGGAAAGCCATCCATCCTCTGAATGCTCTAGGTCTCTAGTTTGTGGCTGTAAAGTTTCATGAGGCTGTGATTATCCTAGAGGTCACCACACGTCATTTTATACAGCGAGGTTAAAAAGAAATGGTCTCACTACAATGAAATGTCTCGTATGGGGACTAACATCATCACACATGAATACAGTTGGGTTCATTGGATCCACAAGAGTCTCAGCTTTACAGTGATACCCAATTTATGTAATTCAGAGACTGTGTATGGACTCCAATATGCAGAAATATTCAGATACACCATTTTAAAATAGGCGAAAATAACACATTTATACGGAAACTGAAAGCCTTTGACGAGATATGAAATACCATATTAGGCTCTGCTGACGCATAAGAATGACTCTGAGACAAGAATGTAACCAAGGTCCAGCTCGCATTCACAATTTCACATCTAGCTAGATAATATATTTTTTTCTGTACCCACTTTACCTGAATGCCTTTCTTGTGCGTAAAAACAGGTCAGTTGTCAGATCAAACCTTTCATCATTTTATAAGAAATATGTGGCTTCCAATTAATTTTCAAGCTTTCAATATGCATACGACTGTTCCTTCCAGCGATCTGTATGAAAACCAAAGCTGAGCTGTTATCTTAATGGATATTATCTCAAGTATTGTATGACGGTTCAGTACACACACACACACATATAGAGGAATCAATACAGCTGCCTCCAACCATCTCCTGTCTCAGATGACTGCAGTTTGACCACATCCTGCCTGGACTCCCTTTATAATCGATCGGCTATTTGTTCACTGGAAGGGAAAGAAAAAACATGCCGGTTATCTTAACGACAAGAATCATTTCTTCATCATATTATAATCCGAAAAGCATTTGCTGTTATAGATAACAATGATAATGACGTTAACCATTTATTGTACGGTGCAATTTTAAATCCTCCTCGGGTAGTGATGTAAGATGGATTAAAAAGTTGGTAACAATTTCACCCATGAGGCAAATAATGCAGAATAAGTCACCACTAAAATATTCATTTAGTCTTTTCTACTTGTCTTGTAATGTGGCTGGTGTTATATTTTCAAAATGTCCCTTTAATGTGGTAGAATATGCACATAAAAAGGTTACGAAAGGAAGGACATCAGCCTACAGATATGGGCTACTTTATGTATAAATTATATATATTAATCCTTATTCCTGTAAAGTGATAGAAAGAGTGCTATTCCTAATTGTGGAATTAAGTTGAAATGAATAATTAAACTGAATTTATAACTCATTTTTCAGATTGGAACAAACCAGACCGTGAAGCCTGAACCCTTCGTCCTCCAGGTGAGATGTCCCTTTTTAATATTTCATTGTTTTACTGTTATTATTAATATTTCAAATGATAAATTGTTCAGTGAAGAAGTCCTGACTCCTTCTGTTATAATGTACTATAGCTCTTTTAAGATGTACGTGATTTAGCGTTAGAGCTGCTACAAGTACGAAATGCGTCCGTTTTCGTCCTGCTGTTACCGGATGTACAGCCCAGACGCACAAAAAGGTGTATGAACGACACGCAAATTTGCATATAAGAACACCGCTCTTGCTTTTGGCGTGTAGTCTGCATTGACTGTGATGTAAACGTGTCTGCGTACATTTGCTACGCTCAGAGCTTGTGACGGAGAATAAAAAGTGAGGCGGGAGGAAGAGAAGGTGGATTGATCCAACAAACACTGGTGTTCGTGTCCTCAACGTGTTGTTGAGTTATTTTGAAGAAAGTGACGTGTATTTTGTCTTCTGTTACGTTGTTTCCGTTCGTATTTTACTAAGTTTACATACTTATTGTAAGCCCAGGTAACACTTCATGTTACAGGTCCGCAAATTTCATGGTTATTAGGTGATAATTAGCAGGTAACCTATTTGAAATCTCCTAGGAATTAGTGCCAAATCACCCCAATATTTACCTAAAAATTGATCTAGATCAGCTTGTAGATCTTAACGTCATATACCTACGGCCTCCAAAGATGAACATGCCTCTGTCAGCTTCTCTTTATATGAATATTTATCTTTTGCACGTACTTTACACATTTCTGTTGATGAACGATTGACAGTTGACAGATGAATAGAGCGGTGACAGATGATGAGAGTCTACCGTAGCTCCGTACGCTCCCCTGAATGCTCCACGATTCCTTCTCAGAGCACTTGACCTTGAACACACGGATGATCTTGGTGTCCATCCTTTTTCTCGTTACGTACCAGCCCAATCCTCTCCAAACTGGGTGTATAACTTTAAGACCCCTGTAGCAGCCGGAGGATGTGTATCTTTACACTCTGACCTCCTGTGTAATGGGACTTTGCAGCGGTGTGCGTGGGTCTGCTGGGTGAAGGAGCTCATCTCCTCTCAGATCCTTAACTGCTGGAGGTTTCACAGGAAGTGTCCCCTCCACCACCTCCTCCTCCTCCTCCTCCGCTCTCCTCTTTCCTCTCCTCTCCCTTCGTCTTTCCTTCCTCTCAGCTGGGATTGAAACCGGCGGAGTTCAAAGTGGAAACACAGACGGAGAGGAGAGGAGAGGGCTGGTCTCTCTAAACATCCTGGTAGCAGACTTCCCTTTAAGACACATTTGATTCCTGAATACTCCCAAACACACCGGGGCTTTACTTCGGCTTTGATGAAGTATTTTCTCTCCTAAATACCTTTCATTACTGAAGCCTCACTTGAATAGGTTTTGTGCATACCTCTGAATGTTTGCTTGCTTTGCTGGCTTGGCATAAAGGAGGTTAAATAACGCTCCAAACTTGAGCTACATTTTGGCGAGGAAAAACTGGCGTGACCATTTTCAAAGTGGTCCCTTGACCTCTGACCTCCAGATGTGTGAATGTAAATGGGTTCTATGGGTACCCACGAGTCTCCCCTTTACAGACATGCCCACTTTATGATGATCACATGCAGTTTGGGGCAAGTCATAGTCAAGTCAGCACACTGACACACTGACAGCTGTTGTTGCCTGTTGGGCTGCAGTTTGCCATGTTATGATTGGAGCATATTGTTTTATGCTAAATGCAGTACCTGTGAGGGTTCCTGGACAATATCTGTCATTGTTTTGTGTTGTTAATTGATTTCCAATATTAAATATATACATACATTTGCATAAAGCAGCATATTTGTCCACTCCCATGTTAATAAAAGGATTAAATACTTGACAAATCTCCCTTTAAGGTACATTTACATAAAAAAATGTGTGATTAATTTGCGATTAACTATTTTGACAGCCCTTGTAGATATAGATTTGTATTTCATGGATTCAATGCACTAAAATGTTTATTGTGTATTTCATGTTGGGTCTTAGATATGTGGATATTTAACGCCCTGGGAATGAGAACGGGCTCCATATTTACACATTGCAGTCACTACAGACTACAAGCAAGAAAGGCGACACTAAATGCCTCGTGCATTTTATCCATACGCCTTCAAGTAAATTGATTATTACTGTTATTTATTTATACTTGCTGCTGAAAGAAGTACTGTAACGCATTACAAAGTCATGCAAACACTGGTGACAACATACATTAGCAACGCAGACATCTGCTACTAAAATAAAGATAACTGGGACTGCGTTGTTAAGAATTCACTGACAGAATAGTACCGAGAATTAATAATAGATAATAAAGAAAACAATGTGGTCCGTATACATTTGAAAATAGGAAAAAAAGGAAGAGACTCTCTGGAAAAAAAAGTTAGAAGTTGCTGTGAAGCACATGAGATATTCAACTTTTGATTTAGTTTTCAAGGCTTGAAACTGTCACACAGAAACTTTGCGCCAAAGTAAAGAGGAACGCTGTCACTCCTCCATCCCTCTACCTTTTACTCTTTATTGTCCTCTCGTTCTCTGTGTAAACCCGTGTGGGAGTGAGGAGGCAAGAGACTTTCAGCATCTCTCCGTAGATTAGTCTCTCTAATAGCGCCTCAGATAAATGACTAATTAAAAAACGCTGCAGGTGCGTCCCGGCTTTTCTCTCGCCTCCAAATCAGTCGCAGAGAACAAACTAGAAAGTATTTAATTGCTTTTAGAAAATCCTTCTGTACAGCATCAATTTAAACCATAATAAATAATAATATCCAATAATACTGTAGCAGAGAGATCCAGTCTTTTGTTGGGTTCAGTGTGAGGTGAAAGGGAACGTTTCATTGAGAACTTGTGGGGATGTTTTCAGTGTTAAAATGACAGCTTTGCATTGCGTAACATGTGAATTCTTCCCCCTACGTGCTGCTGCCGCTGCGTTGGTAAGAAGGTTTTCTTGTCAGCCGGGCTGCTTTGATCTCGCTCCAGGTTTGACACGTTAGTTATTATCTCCAGTGTGTTTTCCACAGGCTTCCTACACACTGAAGTTCCCCCTCTCTCTCTCTGTGTGGATGTGAAAGCCAGAGGATGGCGGTGGGAGTCTATCCAGAGGCTTAGCGAGCAAAGTCGCAGTTCTTTCAAGTAACTCTCGTTAGAGCGGCGACGGGCAGACTTGCTGACGTGTTGGAAAAGTGTGCGTTAGCAGAGTTGAATAAGCAAAAGGGACGTTAGGGGATACAGTCTGAGGGGGCTTCAGATCAGTTTGGTGTAGAGTGTTAAAACAGAGCCGTCAGTGTCACGTGTTTAACTTTCATTACGAGGACATTTGTTCCCATGAAAAGACCAAAACCAACCATGTGTTGGTTGATCTTTGACCTCCCTGGTCTGTAGTCCAGTATCTCTGGTATTCACGTCCATAAAGTCGGTTACACACAGTATATTTTTCGGAACTGTTGTTTTTGTAATAAGTACGTAAATATGAAATCACATTGTGCATCAAAGGCAGCGCGGACCATAGACTGTATATAAGAAGTGGACGTAGTCACCGCAACGTCAGCCATTGGTTTGTGGACTGCCGTTTTGAAGCCTTGAGTTCAGCATTTTGGCCGCGGCCATCTTGGTTTTTGGCCGTCGCCATCTTGGTTTTGGGGTTTTTGGTCGTCACCATCTTGGTTTTTGGCCGTCGTCTTCTTGGTTTTTGACTGTCACCATCTTGATTTTGGGGTTTTTGGTCGTCGCCATCTTGGTTTTGTGGTTTTTGGTCGTCACCATCTTGTTTTTTGGCCGTCGTCTTCTTGGTTTTGGGGTTTTTGAGTTCAGCATTTTGGCCGCGGCCATCTTGGTTTTTGGCCGTCACCATCCTGGTTTTGGGGTTTTTTGGTCGTCGCCATCTTGGTTTTGGGGTTATTGGCCATCACCATCTTGGTTTTTGGCCGTCTTCTTCTTGGTTTTTGGCTGTCACCATCTTGGTTTTTCAGGGTTTTTGGTCGTCGTCATCTTGGTTTTGGGGTTTTTGGCCATAACCATCTTGGTTTTAGGGTTTGTGGTCATCACCATCTTGGTTTTTGGCTTTTGCCATCTTGGTTTTTGGCCGTCCCCATCTTGGTTTTTAGCCATCGTCATCTTGGTTTTTAGTCGTCACCATCTTGGTTTTTGGCCGTCGTCTTCTTGGTTTTTGCAACCAGAAGTGACACGAGATGTTGGAGTTAAGTACAACCTAACGATGACCATCATATACTTTGATCATAATGTTCTAAACCCTTATGCACTTTTACAATTAACTTTAATCAATTAATTCATGTTTATTTCTGATTCATGAACAACTTGACACACAGTGCTGAGCTGCATCTCAAATTAATCTTCAGGTTCTCAGCTTTCAGATGATGTACACCACTTCTACGTGACATCTACTGTTGACCTGCTATCTCCCCCTAAAGACCCCCTGTGCCCCCTAAAGAAGACTAAAACTGCTCTATTGTGGGTCTCAGAGGGTTAACTAAACTAAGCTAAAATATAAATGAAGTGAAAGTTGTATAAAGTGGATACAGAGTAGTGTGACGTTCTGCATAGTAACTGTCTGGAAATAGTCCTAATGTGTGTTTGTGAAACCAGCACAGCAGGAGCAGCTTGACTAATTTAAACCTGAAATCCTGAATACAACTGACTCAGTGACGCCGGCACGGAGTGGAAATGTGACAGCGAGTTGTCGTGACTTCACTTATGCGAGTCTGAGACGATTTTTCCACGCTGGTGGGGGGACCCAGATATGTCATATCTGTGATGTGTTTTTATAGAAGACTTATCTTTTCAAATTTCTGAAGCCGCAGACTTTTACTCCAGTGGCTGAGCATTTTTCCTCCGCCATAGATTTGCTTGTCAGATTGTGTAAACATGACGTCCTCCTCTCCGCACACAGCTACACGCACATGCACACACTTTGCCCTTTGGTTATTGTCGGCAATGTCATTGGAAGGACCTGAAATGTCACTGATTGTGTGTTCGTGTGTGTGAGAAGGTGAACTGTTTTTCTTCATGCGAGGACAGATGACGCCGTTTACTCTTTTCCATGTTTACAACCTCACCTCCTGTACATATTAATGTGTCTAAGTGGAGGATGTGAGGTCCATATTTTTAGACTTTTACTTTATTTATATACCTTACTTTATTCTAATGTAGGCCTTTTTTAAATGATGTTGATTTTTCTTATTATTTTTCTTAAATTTATTGTTCCATAAAAAAGTAAATTCGCCCTTTAACCCTCTGAGACCCATAATAGACCCGTTTTTCTCTTTTTTTAGGGGGGTACAGGAGGTCTTTAGGGGGAGATAGCAGGTCAACAGTAGATGTCACATAGAAGTGGTGTACATCATATGAAAGCTGGGAACCTGGAGATTAATTTGAGACAATTCAATACATTGTGACAGTGTATAAGAGCGGAGAACATGTTGATATGAGTTTGTGGTGTTCATCCCCATGCTCTATTATGTCTCATAAGTTGTTGCAGCAATGTTTGGGTTGATACCATTTGTTACACAGATTTGATGCTACATTTAATTTTTTTACCACTCAAGAATTGATAAAAATGATAAATAATCCCTCCAAAATACCACATTAAGACACCAAGACCTTGAGGAACATCATAGAAAAAGCCATGCTGTGATTTAGAATCAAAAACTTTTGACATTTGGAGATTTCTGCAAGAAGTGCATTTTTTCAGCGATAAGATGGCGAGCACTTGTGTTGTGTAAACTGCTCAGAAACCCCCTTATTTTCAATCTAGCTAGGAAAGCCATCCATCCTCTGAATGCTCTAGGTCTCTAGTTTGTGGCTGTAAAGTTTCATGAGGCTGTGATTATCCTAGAGGTCACCACAGGTCATTTTATACAGCGAGGTCAAGTTTCAAAAAATGGTTTCACTACAATGAAATGGCTCCTATGGGGATTAACATCATCCCACATTTGGATCCACAACAGTTTCAGCTTTACAGTGAGACCCAATTTATGTAATTCAAGACTGTTTAGGGACCCCAGTATGCAGAAAAATAAGTTTAGTTTTATGGGAATGTAATTTTGTAGGAGACGGGGCTGGATATCTGTCTCTCGTGAACAAAATACTCAAGTTCAGGAGGTGTTTTCCTCCAACTTTAGTGTGATGATTAAGCTGCAAAATACCAGAGAAAAAGGCCCAAAATGAGTGATGCATGTGTCTGTGTCCATCCATTAGCTCCAGATGTAACATCAACAGTGAATGTGATGTTTTCTTATTGATGGCCACTGAGGAGGGATTGCTAAATCTTATCTTCCCGGCTCTCCGAGGGGGTTTTTGTTCTGCGATGACGCAACGTAATATGTTTTCTGAATTGATTTTTATCTAATTATTACGAGGCGTGCCGACAAAAACCATGAAGACAAGTCCTATTAAAGTGCCCATTCCTTTTGTAAATAATCAGAACAAAACGGTATGGCCTGCAGCCATGACACACATACTCAAACGTGTAAAAGAACTCTCATTCCTTTGTAGTCTCTGAGCACATGAAACTCAAAAGTTGAACAAAAGTCCAGCGCCGACATCAATAGAAGCAGAATTGATGTGATTATTTTTCTCACATGGTGGCAGAGACTGGCGGCGGAAAAGACGGACTACAATTCATCGTGACCGAGGGGCAAAATTACTGTAAGAAGTTAATGCTTTGTTATCCATAATAAGTGAATGTACAAGTTCTAACGTGTCTGCAATCAGTTTCAAATCCAGCCGCAGCCTTTTCATGATAAAAGCAACCAGACTGACGCTTCAGGGCTCTCTGTGGTTTTTTCTTTTTGTTTCGTATGTTTTGTTTCATAGTTTCAGGGCAGTAGAATAGCTTTTTTCCAGGCAGGGGATTAACAAAAGCAAGATGGATATCTCTCAAGAGTCGTCAGCGTGGCTCGCTTTTCCGGAAGACAAACAAATCAGGATTAAGTCGGAGAAGGAGAGCGAGAGAGAGAGAGGGTCGGGCCGGATCTGTGTGTTGAACATGTGTGTACCAAGTACCTTTACGACTCCTCGGAGACACACGGCGGAGATGTAACAGAGCCAGCGGATTGGCTGAGTCACAGGAAGAACAGGTGCTGTGTGGGAGTTAAGCACCTTACAGATTTACATGTTTTGGTGCTTTTCACCTCCAGTGTTTTGGCATCTGGAGTTCTTTATGACGACTATATGTGGGATAAGATATACATGCAGAAAAAAACCCCCAAAGAAAATAAAAATACATGAACAAAAATACAGCTTGAAATAGAGTAGAACGGACATTCCCATTCAAATCAACCTAGCAGGATTTGTATGTGTACTGTTGTAGGCGGTTCTCATACACCGTTCGTATCTATACCTATGAAAAGTAATGCACTGTAATTCATATATATAACCCATGAAATCAATTCGTATAATCCACGTAATGCCATGTAGGGAGGAGGTCTGGTTGGATGGGTGGGTTGAAAAACACCAGACGTTCGCCCAGGAGACCGCTGTTCAGACCTCGTGTGAAACCAGAAGTCAACGTTGATTTATTTGCCACGTAACTTCCGTACTTAAAGGTAGCGTTGACGATGTTCTCCAGTAGGCACTATTTGTTCTATTGGTTGAAATGGTCTTTACACCCCGACAGCGATCCATTACTGATGAGCTCTGAAAAAGGACCGGAGAAGAGCCGTCATCTGTAGCTGCTGTAATCCTGTAATAACGTCTACCAATCACTGCCTCGCGGTCCACTTGGAAAGAACCAATCAGATGCCTCCCTGCCTCCCTGCTCGTTCTCTACCCTTGGCGTGCACCAGCCTGAACTCAAAGCGCGTCACCGCCGCACGTTTACTGGAGAATGGAAGAGAAAACTCTTTATATTAACCCAAACCGCGATCTTTTCCTAAATCTAAAGTAGATTTGTTGTCTAAACCTAACCAAGTTGTTTCCTTTGAAGACAAAAGTTTATTTTGAAAAGACATGTATGCATGTAACAAACGGATATTGACATGTTGCTGAGACATTCATCACCTGTTGCTGGACGTTAGTAGGAAAACACACAAAAAACGAGGAATAATGTTAATGTTTTATGCTAAATGCAGTACCTGTGAGGGTTTCTGGACAATATTTGTTATTATTTTGTTGTTAATTGATTTCCAATAATAAATATATACATACATTTACATAAAGCAGCATATTTGCCCACTCCCATGTTGATAAGAGTATTAAAAACTAGACAAATCTCCCTTTAAGGTACATTTTGAACAGATAAAAGAAGTGCGATTAATTTTGTCAGGTAGCTCTCAAATATGTAACCAGCTGTTGTGTTTATTTTATGCGTAATCATAGACTTTTTCCTCTTTCTGTCTCTTTACCTGCCTCTAAAACTCTAACTCAGTGTTTGCACTTACAGTCTGCAAATGGAAAAGTTTTAAATTAAATATACTCCGGCAATGTTTGCCTGAGTTTCTATGATTCGTGAGACATCATGCAGTTTATTGTTCCTCGCCTTTATTCTACGTTGCTTTGCTTGCCTTCCAAATAATATTACAAAAGCAATGAAAACGTCTCCCCAGCATTCGTAGTTTTGGATATTATTATTAGAACTTAGATTTGACATTTTACTGCAAACTGCTGATTTTACAGTAGAGCTTAACTTTGTTCATAAGCACAAAACTTTTAGAGAGATGAGCATGTCGGTCCAAGTCCTACTTCCTGTGTAATCTCCTCTGTGTGCTTCAGATGAATACTGAAACTCCCCCTCTAAACACTGGCAGCATTTTATTTCTGTTAATAACTTCTAAGACAGAGTGGGAGATATTATTGACTCTCAATATTGAAAAGAATTCAGCACATGTTAGTTTATTTGATGCTTTAATTCCCAAGAAAACTGCAATTAAAAAAGAAACCACCTACAGACGCTTTCCTGCACGTCATCTGGCTAAAAACGATTACAGAGCTTCACACAAAAAATTCTGTTTCAGGGCATCCAAGTGGCAGCTGTGTAGTACATACCGGTAATTTGTTTATCTCTCTTCTGTTATAGTTCACATATTTAAACATGAAGGATTTTGAACAGTTACCACTCAGTTCCTTACAAAGTAAATCAGTTCATTTCAGGCTTTATCTCCCGCAGCAGTCTGGTTCTCTCCGACGGCTCGGCACGCTGATATCTCCGCAGTTAGATCAGTTCACATTTAAATTTATTTAATCTTCTGATAAATGCGGACGCCAACTGTGATGATGATAAAGATGAGGGCCGTAATTTAATCACCGTCTCGCACTGCAGCCCATTTGCTCGAAAAGGCGTGTGAATTACAATAATGCGTAAGGCATTTAGTGTGCAATAAGAACGCCTGTCTTGCTTCTGGCGTGTCATTTGTACGCCATTTAGTCTGTACTGACTGCACTGTAAATGCATCCGTGTAAATATGCTACGCTTGAAGCTAGTGATGTAGAATATAAAGCGAGAAAGGCCGCTGTTGGGGGCAGGGAGATGGGGACGTGGATGGGTCCAAAAACACAAGACTTTTAACCAGGAGGCCGCTGTTCGAGACCGCTATTTTGTTTTGTTTGTTGACGTTGGT
The DNA here is from genome assembly GCF_043250625.1 of Sebastes fasciatus. Lineage (NCBI taxonomy): Eukaryota > Metazoa > Chordata > Actinopteri > Perciformes > Sebastidae > Sebastes > Sebastes fasciatus. The sequence goes on along the minus strand of NC_133818.1, from coordinate 6,044,904 downwards.
CACGTGTTTTTAGTGACGTGTTTTCCGTACTTTTGTTACGTTGTTTCTGTACGTATTTTACTTAGTTTACGTACTTATTTTAAGCTCAACCTTGGCATTTTTCCTAAACCTAACTAAGTGGTTTTGTTGCTTAAACCTAACTGCCTTATCGTAGTTTTGTTGCGTGGCGTACAAATGACAAGCCTAAAATGCGTCCTCATGACACGCGGAATATCCTTGTAATGTCACGGTATTAATACGCTTTGCAAACCAAGTACGTATTTTTCATATACGTTTTTTTTAATCCAACAAAAAACACGTTGAGATGCAAAAACCTCGCAGAAATCAAATCTGTTCCGAAAACTTTAATAATGAACAATCAGCCCGTATTTTGTTTTCTTAGTGACATTTGTGACGTGTTTTCCGTACTTATGTTACGTTGGTTCCGTACGTATTTTACTTTGTTTACGTACTTATTTTAAGCTTGACCATGATGTTTTTCCTAAACCTAACTAAGTGGTTTTGTTGCCTAAACTGCTGACATTATCATAGTTTTGTTGCGGGGCGTACATATGACACGCAAAAAGCCTAAAATGCGTCCTCACGTAATGATGTAATGTCGTGCTATTCATACGCCTAAAAGTCTTTGCACACCAAATGTTCACTATTTTGTCAGCTACAAAAAAAATGTCCCAAGTGAAACACATGCAGCATTACTGAAAGCAACCCCTGCTCCACTTCAGCAGCCTGCCAGCGTTTTGTACCCGCCCATCACAAAAACGACCAGCGATCATCTCGTGACCCATAAAAACAGTGACTGGGTGGCTGCAGAGGCGCCAGATGTGGGCAGGTGTTGCCATCGCTGCTTCACTCTCCCTCCCCGGAGCAGGTGGTTAAAGGCAGAGTAGTGACAGTCCGCTGTGGGGGAACAATGCTGTTGATGCGAGCGGACAGAGTGTCACTGCAGAGCACAGTGGTCTCTACAGCCTGCTGTCACATCCTGTGACACTCAGTGGACGCTGCGAAGCAGAGATGTCTTTGAAATATTCTGAATGCTATTTATACAGCACCGCTCCATCATTCTGGATTTAAGATTAAATAAACTCGCTGCCTGATTTGAAAAGAAACGGTGCACAGAAAAGCTAAAACATGGGGTCTGAAAATGTTCTTTTTTTTCCATTTCAGATCTTTAAATGATGTTATACTGAAGCTCCTACTTTGCCACCTTATTATGCTTATTTTTCAGGTGCATACTTGTATTTTGGGTTTCTACGAGAACATGTTTACGTGCTTTAATGTTCCAAATACTCTTTATTTTTCTCATACCAGCTGTGCTGCAGCTCCTCTTTTCACCCTCTGTCTGAAATGCTGTGTTTGAGCTCCTGACCCGCCCTAAAAAGCCCAGTCACAAGTCACAACCACAGCTCCTTGTGGCTAAGAGTGCTGGAAAAAACAAACAAACTACATTTCCCATAATGCATTTCGAACCAAACTCTTCAGACTCCGCTCTACTTAGCTGTGTTTGAGGGCGTGCCAAAATAGCCGCTAGGCAGGTTTTATGCAAATGTGTTACTTGGTGACATCACCACATTACGGAAGAAGAGGCGTGACTTCAAGCGAGGCGTTTCAGGCAGTTCAGGAGCAGTGTTTCTCCCTTTGGTGTGTGGACTTTGGGCTTTGTAACTTTGCAGACCTTTTACATGCACCAAAACACGATATAACACACTTAAAGGAAAGGGAAAAAGCACAAACGCATAATAGGTCCTCTTTAAGGAAAACCTTTTATGTCTCATTATCTCCTAATTCTGTTCCAGTCGAAAAAATATTGTTGCTTAGATGAGCTGCCTCCTTACACTGTGGCGTTTAATCAATAAGCCAGTGTGTTTACGCTCTTTGAATATGGAGAATGAATCATCCGCTTTGACACAATATTGATGCACTATTACACGCATGTACGGGTTCACATATATGTACAAACTGTCACTCAAACAGAATTCATACGAAGCTTTCAAATCACACACGATCCCTATCCTTCAGCTTCTGAGTCGGTGAATGAGAAAAATGGCAAAGTCGTGTCCTGCATTGATTGCTTTCTGGTTTCCTACTGACTTAATGAAACACGAGTTGTGTTTTCCTTTCTCGCGGCTTCCTTTGTTTTCTGCCTCTTTGAGGGAAGTGTTGCAGGGAGCCACAGATTAAATGAGCGGTGGCATATTCCCCCAGGAAGCTGAAAATGATATCTCACCGAGCCAACGTTCTGCAGACTCTGTAAAATGGTGATAAGGCCGCTTATTGCTTTTAAATGGATTTGTTTCATCAGTTCAGAGTGAATTCGGTGCTTTATTGCACCACAAGAATGCAATATAATCTTCTTTGTACCAAACGTGAATATTGGTTCAGTTATTCTAAATTGCATCTGCGTTTTCAAGACTCAAAACAAGAATGTGAATTAAAGCTTCAAGCAGCGATGATCGGCACCTCGGTCGACACACCTGTACATTTCGGTGACCACTGGACACTGCACGCACAAGTTAGACGTTATTTCCTGCGGGGATTGAGTGGCACAGGAAATGGCAGATTGAAAATTTTGCACCACTTCCTGTGTCCACTATGTAAGGGATAATGTACAGTGAGACGGTCATTGTTGTGAAAGGAACCCGGACAGGGCGATGCTGGTCTCTCATCGCCCTGGAGGGGTTTCTTTCAGCTGCAAATTATCCCACTTATTACACGGCTACTTACTTAAGAAAAAAATGGTCCGCCAGAGTCCGACATCAGAACTGAGCCCATTGCAATGTTCTGTTATACATAGCAACGGTCTGCTATAAAGAAATAACAGACCGTAGAACGCCATAATTCACCAATCAGAATCGAGTATTCAATAAAGCTGTGTAAAAAGTGGCGCCAGAGAACACTTGCTAAACATGCATTATGTTGCTCTTTATCAAGTGTAGATCACAAAATGTAAATTTCCTGTTGCTAGTAGGTGGCACTATGACTATGAGTTAATATTGCCATGTAGATGTCCTCAGGCTGCTATGAAGTAGGTCAAGTTTGGGGCAGATTGGACCAAGTACAGTCGACTTACAACAGCTTGTCATTCAATGGCGAATCATATAAATTCCCCGCCACGCCATGTGAACGCCGTTTCATAAAAACTCAAGCTTTTAACAACTTTTCATCACAAAGGTCTTCAGATTGGACTGACCCAATGTGAAGTCGATCGGGTTAAATCTGTAGGAGGAGTTCGTTAAAGTACAGAGCCTGGTAATGATAAAAAAAATACAGTAAAAGAAATCACACTAAATTCAAAATGTCCGACTTCCTGTTGGGTTTAGAGCATGGCCCCAAGAGACTTTTGTTTAAGTCTACATGTGATACATGTGCCTACCAAATTTCATACATCTAGGTGAAACATCCTGCGAGGGCTGCTTCGTTGAACTTTTTTAGGGGGCGCTATTGAGCCACCATGCCACACCCAAGCACAAGAACCATATCAGATAACGTATTTTAACACTTTTAATGCTTTTACCAAGTTTACAAACATCTCTAGGCCTTCAAATACAGTAAATATCTGTGATCTACTGTGTGAATGACTTCATCTTGTACAGGGCGAGTGACACAGAGGCCTCAGGGTGTCAGTGCAGCACTGCTGAACAGCTACTGTATTCAGAGTCACAACAGCTTTAGTCCCAGACTGACACACCAGCAGCTGACACATTAAATATGGATGCTTCATTAGACGGCTATGACTGCTCATATCACTGCTAGGTGTGTGTGTGTGTGTTTTAATCAGACTGCTGCGCTCTGATCACTGTCACCACTCATCAAGGCATTACAGTCTAATGCTGTTGCAGCTCGGAGCTATTCGGTGTGCAATAATGTGCAGAGGATGAGGTCGTAATGAAGTGCGTCTAACAGCTTTAATGTGGTCTGACTGAGAAAACTCATTTAGTGAGCTGCTGCGAGAAAACAATAAAACACATGCTGTTGGAATTATTGATTTTGCTGCAAAATGTTGCCGTTTAAAAGGAGGTAGTAATTAAGGGTGGGGAAAAAATCGATCCATCTATGTATCGCGATTTCTTTGCGAATGATTTTTCACATCTTGAATCGATCGCGCTCAAAGTAAATGAGATTTCCCCTGTTAAAGATTAACCAAACCACACATTTGCTCCCACTGAATCAAAAAAAGAAAAACCTCCGGTTGGATAATCGGAACCATAAGAAGCAACTAAAAGCTCCGCTTTGCACAAGATGGCATGCAAACTGCTCTTGTTTTTACAAAGAATAAAGCTCTCTGTCAAATAAACGCTGAGAGCAATAACCGCAGATTACACAACAACAGAGACCTGCAGACGGGATCATTTAAACACGCTAAATCGCTGTTATCATGCAAAACATGTAACGTTCAAACTGCATTTCATCCTATTTCACAGTCAAACTGAAACTAAATCTCATATATAGGGCAGCTAGGATGCATATTAGCAGCATGCATGCTTTTATCATCAGTTTAAGGTGATTTTCATCGCAAACATTCACTAAAAAATCCTTGAAAATGAAACAACAACAACAGAAGAAGTCACATATTGTGGCATGCCGAGCACCTATCATAATAAGATTAGCTAACGCGCAGAATAAACCACATTTTCCATCTTTCATCGTCTCATTATAACAATTTCCTGCAGCTCTGAGATGAAACACTGTCCTACTTTACAGACATGAACTGAAATTTAAGCTTTTGTGGAGAACATTTCAGGAAAAAGGACTTGACCTTTGACCTTTGTCTGTGATCAAACCAAAGGTTCTCTTGTTTATGCTCTTTGAGGAGGAGAAAATCAGTCGGAAGTCATGACGCATGAGCATGATGGAGGTCAAAATATGATCTTTGATCTGGTTAAAAGTCAGTAAAAGCTGCAGCAAACAACAGCTGATTTTCCTCCTCAAAGAGACATTATGCAACGCTAACGATGCAAAGTTGTTTATCCTGATATTTCTGGTCCGTCGGGCACAAAAAGGAGCTGATTTTGCATTTGTCGTATATGAAGCATCTCGCCGTTTCCTCAGGGTCGGGACTCTGAACTGCAGACGGTCGTGGTGTCATGCTCCACCACCTGAGCTTCGAAATAGCATCACACTGATTAATGAAGGTGAACGCAGGACAAAAAACATCCATGCACCCAAAGTCATCTGGCACATCTGGTTTTATCCACCATGTGGAGGTCATTCTGTCTCAGCTGAATGCTGAATGCAGAAGAAATCATCATGATGTTGAATATTTTATTTGTTTGAATGTCCACACAAATGTAATATGTATGCACACAAGCAAAACATTTACTAATGAACTAGGTTTTCTACCTCGTAAAGTAGGCAATTATTCATCTAATTCATAGAATGGGATGTCTCCTTAAAACTTCTCCAAGGTCGTCTCTAGCTCCGTTCTCTTTATTCATCCATGGTGAGCTCCATCGGGGCCGTTTGAATGCATTTAACATAAATGTCAGTATCTGGGTGCTCTACAGTTGTAGCGTCGGCCCATTTGACCACAGAGATGAGAGCGACGGCCGGCTTGACCGCACGTTACCGCGATACGATAACGTTTCCTGTCTGTGACAGAGTTAGCATGCAGCTTTAACCATGATGTCTAGCTCTGCTTTTCCTGTCAATGTGTGAAACCCAAAGTGTTTCCATACTTTACTGGATGTGTAGTGTTTAAAATAATTAATTCGCAATCATAATTTTTTATTTTTTTCAGGAAAAGCCATATTTTTGTATTCAGCACCTTTCTTAAAGCTCTGTAGATGATTTATTTATTTATCTATTTATCTATTTATCTATTTATTTATTTATTTATTTATTTATTTATTTATTAATTTAGTTATTTGGTTATTTATTTATTTATTTATTTATTTATTTATTTATTAATTTAGTTATTTGGTTATTTAGTTATTTATTTAGTTATTTATTTATTTCAGTTTAAAGAAATACTTTAATAACACTAAAAGTACTAGGTGGACAGTTATTTTGGGTTTCCATTGAAGGAATATACTGACTTTTGGTAATTATTTTATTATTTACTTTTGTGTTCTTAGAGTTCATCTTTGTTTTTTTTGTTTTTTTCTATATTTTATTTATAAATTACCGTTAGGGCTGTCAAATTTAACGCGATAATAACTTGATTAACACTTTGCATTAACGCAACTTGCGAGTTTTAGGTTGTAGCAGGTTTTTAAAAATGTATTAAATACTCGACAAATCTCTCTTTAAAGTACATTTTGAACAGATAAAAAAATGTGCAATTAATTTGCGATTAATCGCGATTAAATATTTGAATCGATTGACAGCCCTAATTTTTGTATTTTTTTTAAATTAAATAAATAAATATGTTATCAATACGACCTTTAAAACAGAGACTTGAGAATAGATTTGCCGTCACCCTCGTCTAACATGAGGTCATGCTCCGAAGGCATCAATCAGCTCGCTCCTGTGATGGAGGACTCGCTGTCCCCTTGGAAAAAAAAAAAACGCATAAAAAAAATAAAAAAAGAAGAGCTCAGCGGGACGGCGAGGTCATTACTATCTTGTGCAAGGTCACCAAAATGCCACTGGGTAATTGAGTGAGGCTCGGCTGGTAGCTGCAAATCGAGAAAGAACGAGAGAGGTGCTTCACCTCCATCTGTCGGGGGGGAAATGAATCAGAGCTATTTCATATCAAGGCTGGTTTTGTGTCGTGGGGGAACAGAAGCAGACTGAAATTACAGTTTATTTTTCCCATTTTTTGGATGCTCAGCAGAAACATGCATCGCCAGCGAGGAAGACAAAGGTGGAAGTTTATCTACTGGGAGGAAATGGTGCTCCCCACCAATCCTTGTTGCTTTGCGAGGCGACAAAGGGAAAAGCACTCTCACAGCAACCAGAGTGCCGCCACACTGTCGCTGTGAGTGCATCAGCGAGGAAGTGAATTCAATGTTATTTGCCCATTACCTGCAGGCACAGAACTGCTGATGGCAGGGCTTTTCTATATTGTAGAAGCCTCTCTATCCCATCAGTGCCTTGTCACAACCAATCCAGCTGCTTCTTCTGATAGCTTTCTTTCATTTGCCTCTCTGCATCCCGGCATCTGTGTTTGTTTTGGAGAGGCCATCAGCTCCCAACAATGTCTCTCCGAGGTCCCACCTGTCCTTGACCCTCATCTTCTGCTGCTGCTGCTGCCGGTGTGTGTGTGTTTGCTCGTCTCTGTGTGTGCATGAATAAGCAATGGAGGGTGACATTGTGTGTGCAGAGGTAAAGGGTAGAGTTTTTTAACCTTTGCTGAGCAGAGTGAATGGAGAGAAAAAGCAGAGAGAGAGATAGTAGAAGATGGAGGAGCGCTGCGACACAGTATTTACACCAACAATCATTCAAGGTTCTTCAGAGCAGAACATATTTACACATGCCTGCACATCCCATGCTGGCATAGAGGTGAAAAAAATGTATTTGTATCTTGAGCCTTAGAGAATAAAATGTTTTTAGGGCTGTCAATCGATTAAAAAATGTATTCGAATCTGTTCAAAATGTACCTTAAAGGGAGATTTTGTCAAGTATTTAATCCTCTTATCAACATGGGAGTAAACAATTATGCTGCTTTATGCAAATGTATGTATATATGTATTATTGTAAATCAATTAACAACACAAAACAATGAGAAATATTGTCCAGAAACCCTCACAGGTACTGCATTTAGCATAAAACAATATGCTCAAATCATAACATGGCAAACTGCAGGCCAACAGGCAACAACAGCTGTCAGTGTGTCAGTGTGCTGACTTGACTATGACTTGCCCCAAACTGCATGTGATTATCATAAAGTGGGCATGTCTGTAAAGGGGAGACTCGTGGGTACCCATAGAGCCCATTTACATTCACATATCTGGAGGTCAGAGGTCAAGGGACCCCTTTGAAAATGGCCATGACAGTTTTTCCTCGACAAAATTTAAGGTAAATTTGGAGCGTTATTTAACCTCCTTCACGACAAACTAGTATGACATGGTTGGCACCAATGGGTTCATTAGGTTTTCTAGTTTCATATGATACCAGTACCTTCACTCTAGTTTTAAAAATGAGCAACCAAATATATGTAGCATCTTTAAATAAAGGGCTAAAAGTTCAAAACCCACATATCTTCCCTACCTTGGCAACAGCACCTGTACCTGCTTCATTGTATCTAGATTATAGAGCCACCCTGAATATAAATGTCTTTATCTGTGTTGTGTGTCCTTCACCCTCCTTTAAAACACACAATGCCGCCGCCCGGTCCAGCCTTAGAGGCTTTGTAATGTGCTGTCAAAACCTATTTACCTCCTTCATCTGGCTCCGCTCCACCTCGAGTGCACGGTGGGGGTGGTGGGACTGGTAGGCTGCTATCTGTGTGGTAATCTACAAGATCCTCCTTTTTGTTGTTGTTGTTGTTTTACTCCATTGTTGCTTGTAAAGTGCTTGTTGTGGTGATGTTTCTGCTTCCCGGAGATCACTTATCAAATCAGATGGATTTAGTTTGTTGCTGGTTTCTGGCTGTCGTTTCTGTTACTTCCTGTTTACTCCAAACAAAATACATCACGTCCTGAAAAACAACTAAAAAAGCTTCCTGATGTTTCTCAATGGCTTGCAGCAAAACAGCACTCATTAAAGCTGCTTTTGTCAATATTTATATATTTAACAATGGATCAAATGACTACTTTTAATGTGACCACTTTCGTAATATTAAAATGCAATTGATAACGTTCAGCCACTACATGTTGCATTCTCCCTCCCCCATTGTATTCACTTCACAACAAGTGGTTGCCAGGCACTTACTGTCAATCTCAGCCATTTATCTGTTTTTTATTTATTTTATTTATTTTATTTATTTTATTTATTTTATTTATTTTATTTATTTTATTTATTTTATTTATTTTATTTTATTTATGTTGAGTTGCGCCTTTATTTATATCAACACGGAGGCTACTGCAAAATGTATTACCCCTTACCTTTCACAATAAAAGCCCTAGACATATGATATTCGCAGGGAAGTATTTTGCATTTTTGTGTTGTCTGCTGTGTAAAGGCCTTTAGCAACTAGATTTAACACAGTGAAGCATTTAGCAGTTAAAGTGTGTTAATGCAGGTTTAACTCTGGTAGCCTGTATGAACACCTCATCAATAGATTTCAATGGGAAGGGATGCTTCACTCCCCCACCGTCTACAGGGGTTTGAGGAGTACCTGCTGCTCAATAGTCTGGCTATTGTCTTTATTCACTTAGTCCTCCTAAACCTCATCATCGTAGACTTCAGACAATGAAGGTTTCTTGTAGAGTTGGCTATACGAGTATTTTGTAACATCTCTCTACGAGTCAGTTTTCCACATAACATCCACAACATCCACAACAGCGATGAGATTACGATCGTCTCGCCTGAATCCATCACGGCCGGTATTGATTTTGTGAACCTCTTCCTCAGGAGATCCCAACCAATTTGGGCTCCGTTATGAGTTTTTCTTCGCTGCTGGTGAGGATGCGGCGCTGCCATAATCGAGGATGGATGCTGGGCCACATGTTGAGAGGGAGCTGTGGGAAGATTAAAGCAGGTAGGCTTATTGATTGGGCGATAGACGGCGGTGAGATGGCCATTGATTGGGCAAACAGCCAATTTTTGACCTCGAAGTGCAGCGGGTGAATCGATGGCATTAATCCAGTGGGACCAGTGAAGAATGAGAGGACTGGTTCCATCTAGTTTAGCGCTATGTGGCGGCCTATTCCATTTGGATTTGACTTAATTTAATGTTTCTGTGGTTAATTAATCTAAATGTTTTAATTGATAGCTTGGAGACGATCTTGACTTGGTAATTGTCAGACATACATGCCAAGACAATCAGCTTCAAGTCCTCTCTGTTCCGTCTTTCTGTCACACTAATAACCTAAACGCATACATTTGTCTATTTAGTCAGATTCATTCAGTGTACTCCCGGTCCAGATGGATCATTTTGACCTTTTCAAATGACAATCAATACCATAATAGATACAGTTCTTCTCCTTTCATATTCATGAGGGGCCTCAAAGAGTGGAGGAACAGCGCCTGCATGACATTACTGTAAATTAGCATAATGTGGTCTAACAAATAATGCACATAAAATGGCTTTAAAGTCAGAAATGTGCATTTTGCATTGTGTGTTGCGTTGTTTAAACGTGCAACAATTTCGTACGAAAAATACAGACTTTTTGTTTTCTACTAATATTATTTCTTCAAATCATGATCGCTACTGACGCATTCAGAGTTATAAACATGTATGCACTAGATATGTGTGTTTGTTATTTATAGAAATTTTATTCAATATGTAATATTATTATTATTTTATTTTATTTTTAATTTTTGTATATGTTTTTTATTTTCTAATCATTTTTCTTTATTATTTCAATCATTATTTTGAATGGATCTTATATTTTTATATTCACTTATTATTATATTAATTTCATTAATAGTATATTATTTATTATTATTATTATTATTATTATTATTATTATTATTAATATTAATATTATTATTATTATTATGTAGTTAAAGTATATTTGATTCAAGGATAGGTTCATTATCAATAATTCGTTTTGATTTAGCACTAAACACAAAGCACAGCTGAGGCTGATAGGAATGTCTTCAGTTTTGCAAAATTGGTAGGATCCGTCCTCTGGGGATCATGAATATCTGAATTAAATTTCATAGCGATCCGTCCAATAGTTGTTGGTGGACTGACCGACCTACAGACCCAACATAGCCATCCCTACAACTGTTGATCAGAGATTTAATTCCCTAAATTCTCTAAAATGACTCAAAATGACTTCACATAGCATCTGATATAAAAGAACATTTCATCATGCATGTTTCAAAAGTCCTTTGTTTACATTAAAATAAGTAAAAATTATATATATTTGTTTTTGTCAGACAACAAAAAGGCATTATAGTAAAGCTACAACACGGACCCGGATCAGCCAACACACCATCCTGATTCCCCCTCCACCTGTCACCACTAACAGCTGCAGGGAATTTAAGCGGCGCGCAGGTTGCTGAAGGTAACGTGAGCGGATCAGAGATACCCCCCCCCCACCAAATTAGGTCAGCGCTTGTCGGATCATTGCTCCTGTCTGATCGAGAGAGAGGTCAGCGCTCTCACCTTGTCTGGCACGCCACACACATGCACATTCCTATACTGTATACTCGGGCGCGAGGCCAGGAGACAAAGCCGGCAACAGTGGAACAATATGGCCACGCTTCAACGCTCACTACTGTAAACCCTGCCCGCAGACTGGAAAACAGAAAACCTCTCAAGTGTGGCGGCATTCTGGTTTACGGAGTGCGAGTCATTAAAAGAGGAAAGGACATGTGCACACTTTGATATGTCACAAGGCTTTTATTTAATGATGCTGCAGAGCCGAGGTTACCACGGGGACTACGGGCCAGCAAACACGGAAGATCATTTCAACTACAGAGATACAAGTTGGACCGCTGTTTGTGGAGTTTCTTTAGATTAGGGAGATTTTCTGTGTGTTAAATCATTACTTTCAGTTCAATGTTCTGTTAATTGATCAGTCAAGTTATACAAATTACACAAAACAAGCTTGTCAAGTTGTGGAAGGAAGGGTAAAACTGTTCTGCAGTGAATGACACGCTGGTAAATTGTGACGCCAGCACTAACTGTTTAATTAATGCCGTTTATAGTTATAGTTATAGTGTGTTGTTTCAGTGCTTCATATCTGTTGAGCTCACCCTGTGGTTGCCTGAGCAGATGCTAGCTTCCAATTAGGAGAGGCTGAGAATGTAAAATGCATCGACAACAGGAGGAAAGTAGGAGGCAGCTCGCTGCGAAACTGCAGGTTTTTATCTAAGTTGTTTGCTTTGTCTCAGTTTCATTAATATTCTCAGACATGTTAAATGTTGATGTGGCTTTAAAGATGGCAGAGTTGGTCAGGTTGATCTCATACACTGGTCGTAGCTGTACCTACAAAACGTAATATCTGCCCAGGAGTCCGCTGTTCGTATCCCGTGTGAAACCAGAAGATTTTATTTATTAGTCACGTAACTTCCGTACTTAAATTACGCCACTTCCGGTGTTATTTTAACCCAAATCACGATCTTTTCTTAGACTTAACTAATTCGTTTTTGTCACTTCCGTACTTAAGTTACGCCACTTCCGGTGTTATTTTTAACCCAAATCGCAATCTTTTCCTAAACCTAACTAAGTAGATTTTGTCACGTAACTTCCGTACTTAAGTTACGCCACTTCCGGTGTTATTTTAACCCAAACCCATGATCTTTTCTTAGACCTAACTAAATGGTTTTGTTGCTTAAACCTAACCAAGTCAATCTTTTCCTAAACCTAACTAAGTAGATTTTGTCACGTAACTTCCGTACTTAAGTTACGCCACTTCTGGTGTTATTTTAACCCAAAACCACAATCTTTGCATAAACCTAAGTAGTTGTATTGCTTAAATCTAACCAAGTCGATCTTTTTCTAAACCTAACTAAGTACTTTTGTTGCCTAAACCTAACTAATTAATTTTGTTGCCTAAACCTAACTAAGTAGTTTTGTTGCCTAAACCTAACTAAGTAGTTTTGTTGCCTAAACCTAACCATTCCTGTGAGGACGGAAGTTTATTTTGAAAAAACTGGGGCGGAAATTGACACGTGCGTCACATGTTGCTGGACATTCATAGGAAAATGCACAAAAAATGAGGAATAACTAAGATATCATACAAACCGTTGTATGAGAATACATTGAAAACAATAAAGATGATGAACATTGTAAACATCACCTGCTAAAAGAAAATGAATGAACCCATGAAAACACGTTTCATTCCTTCTATAAAGGAGTGAAATCATTCTTTATGTACTCTAACATTCTCTTAGACCTTTTATTTGACCTGACACAACACATGTAGGAAACTGTACAACACTTGACCTTTGAGAGAATTGTCTCAGCTCGTGTGGTCACTCAAAGGTGCTTTGCCCGTCGGCGCAGGATCATGCCGCTGTGTGTAATCCAACCACGAAGAGTTAAATCAGCCCTGGGGTGCCCGATGTGTGATGAACTCATTGGATCACCTCCAGCTGTCTGCTAACATTATCCGCTCCCTCCTGTTTAATAACATTGGTCAGTTTTCTGGAGGCTAATTCGCACATTTAATTGTTTTAGTGCAACCTGGCTGGTGTTAGAGCAAATGTGTGTCACGGATACATTTCATTTCCATCCTTCCTCGCTGCCACATCCTCCTATAGATTGTATAATAAGCCCTCTGTGGTCTTAAAGCCCCATGTGGTCTGTGTAGGTGGCTCACAGGCGGGATGGTGATCATCAGAGCGTGTGACAAAGCCAAAGAGACAACTGACATGAACACATCAATACACATCAGGCTTCACACTGCGAGCTTGTTTAGCCCCTTGCTCTGATGGATTTAATCTTTCATAGGATGGCCTTTCCCCGTGACATTATCGTCGTTATAGTGCCACAAATCCATCCGAGATTTGCGTTTCTATGAGGAATTCTTTCATCCTCCGATGGGTTGGCGAACAGCAGCATTGTACGCTGAGATTAGCTTCGTTACCGTTGGGCATAGAGTGTGAAAACCCCTCTATCAAACTGTATTAGAGTCACAGGACCGTCGCCTTTCGCGCTGAGTTGCCACCCTCCTAGATGTGACAAGGACTATGATCTTCTGTTGTTTTGAATGGAAACTGAAAGCACAGGTTAGCGGGGCATTATGAGCCGTGGCGTCGCCGAGCCCCGTCCACACCCTTTGTGCACCACCCAGTCATCGCGATGTGGTCTTGTGTCATTCAGCCTGAAGGTGTGGAGGAGTTTCTCACATGGCCTGGGTGTACTATGTTGTTGGATCACAGTGAAACAATGCTGTATTTGCTTTCTACTGCCTGATAGACAGATATCTCAAAACCTCAGCACATAAAACAAAACTATCTGCATGATTAGACACCACAGTGCAAAAAACATCTTTGTTTTATCAAGTCATTAGAGCCATGTTAGGAAAGGCAGTCATAATATTACAAGAAAATAACAAAGTTATAATATTTTAAGAACAAGGACATAATATTTCTGGGTTTAAAATTACAATATTTTGAAAAAAAATTCAGAATAAAGTTGCAATATTTTCAGAATAAAGTCATACTATTTTGAGAATAAAGTTGTACTATTTTCAGAATAACAATATTTAGAGAATATAGCCATAATATTTTGATAATAAAGGTGTAGTGTTCATAATATTTCTGGGATCAAAGTTACAATATTTAGAGAAAAAAGTTGTAATATTTTCAGAATAAAGTTGTATTATTTTTCAGAATAAAGTTGCAATATTTTCAGAATACAATTATACTATTTTGAGAATATAGCCATAATATTTTGATAATAAAGTCGCAATGTTCATAGTATTTCTGGGATTAAAGTTACAATATTTAGAGAAAAAAGTCGTAATATTTTCCACAATAAAGTCATATTAATTTCAGAATAAAGTCGCAATATTTTCAGAATAAAGTTGTAATATTTTGAGAATAACTTCATAATATTTTGAGAACATAGCCATAATAATCTGAGAATAAAGTCTGAATTTTTTGGGAGTTACATAATGATTTGACAATAAATTAATATTATTTTGAGACTAAAGTCAAAAACTTCTTGGGAATAAGTTGGAAATTTATGAGAAAAAGTCCAGAAAATATATATTTCCAGAAAATCTGATTTTCTTTCCCTAACTATGGCCTCTAAAACTGTTATAGTTCTCAAAAAACAGATTTTCCTAGTGACAGAATCTGCCAATTCTAGAAATTAAAAGAATTAAAACAGAAAAGTTTAACTTCATTTTATAAGATACAGTATCTGAAGCATTTTCATTTGCAACTGAGCAAACAGTATGACATGACTTTAAGAAACGTCTTGGCATACCAGGGTTTAGTTATAAAATGTGTTTAATTTGGGTGAACTGACCCTTTAACTTCTTATGAAACAAGTTAGCTTGTTATTCCAAACGAGTGCTTCCGAGGTATGAAGAAAATATGCCATAATTGTCTCATTGTGGATAATCGCTTCATTAGTATTCAAGCTGTTTTCCTGCGTTTAGAGAGCATATAACACACACACAATTCAACATAAACCGGTACTCACCAGCCCCTTTTAATACGCACTGAAGTCATGTTGTCTATTTTCATTTTCTGTGTATATCAGACATGACAGAAGTTGGATATTTTTACACACTTTCAGAGAGCCTTCTCTGTCGACACTGCACAACACTGCCGCTGTAATCCGAACAGACAGTGCTGTGAGACAGTGGCAAGGTTTTACGTGCCTTCAGAAATGTCACCCTACCTCCGGTCCCTGAAAACTGACGAGCGACGACACATTGCACAGATGCCATGCGGGTGTACATGAGAATAGAAGTTTTAGTTACACAAACATTTCTCGCGGGTATAGCTGATATCCAGAGGCGGTAGCAATCTCATTGGTTGAGTTAAATGTCACAGGACTGAAGCACAGACTTGTTAGATTGAGGCCTGGTTAAAAGGCAAGAGATAAGAGAGGAGGAAATAAGAAGTCCGACACTGTTGCTTCAAACTGCAAACATACAGTCGGTTATAAATTATCCTGCCACTTCGCCTGGCTGACCTTCACAGTTTCATCTCGTTGGAGTAGCTTTTGTGACCAAAGGCTTCTGTTGACCTTCCAACACCGAGGATGCTGTTCTCATTACTGAATGCAAAATGATGTCATTGCATTCATAATTTATATTCACAATTTGATGAAAGTGTGCTCCTGTCATTCATGGTAAGCTATAATTTTCTACACACATAGGTGATATGAGAGCCGTGCCATTTATTGAATATTATAAAACAAGATGTCGACAGCCAAAAACCAAGATGGTTTTATAATATTTTGATAATAAAGTCCTAATGTTCTTAATATTTCTGGGATTAAAGTTACAATATTTAGAGAAAAAAAGTCATAATATTTTCAGAATAAAGTCATATTATTTTCAGAATAAAGTTGCAATATTTTCAGAATAAAATCATACTATTTTGAGAATATTTTGAGAACATAGCCATAATATTTTGATGATAAAGTCGTAATGTTCATAGTATTTCTGGGATTAAAGTTACAATATGTAGAGAAAAAAGTCTAAATATTTTCAGTAAACAGTTATATTATTTTCAGAATAAAGTTGCAATATTTTCAGAATAAAATTATACTATTTTGAGAATATAGCCATAATATTTTGATAATAAAGTCGTAATGTTCTTAATATTTCTGGGATTAAAGTTACAATATTTAGAGAAAAAAAGTCATAATATTTTCAGAATAAAGTCATATTATTTTCAGAATAAAGTTGCAATATTTTCAGAATAAAATCATACTATTTTGAGAATATTTTGAGAACATAGCCATAATATTTTGATGATAAAGTCATAATGTTCATAGTATTTTTGGGATTAAAGTTACAATATTTAGAGAAAAAATTCATAATATACTCACAATAAAGTCATATTATTTTCAGAATAAAGTTACAATATTTTGAGAATATCGTCATAATATTTTGAGAATATAGCCATATTATTTTCAGAATAAACTCATAAAATGTTTTTGGAATAACATCATAATATTTCGACAATAAAGCCATATTAGTTTGAGACTAACGTCATAAAATTTGTTAGAAATAAATTGGACCACCTAACTCGTAAGGATCGATATCATAAACTAACTTCAATTTTGTAATATATTCGCCCTTTGCCTCGGTCAGCTTCTCTTTATATGGGTATTTGTCTTTCATACATACTTTATACATTTCTGATGATGAACGATTGATAGATGAATAAACCGGTAACAGATATTGATCCGTATGTTACCCTCCAAAAATGGCGCTGCACCCCAGAATCCTCCGCAATTCCCTATCCTCCAAAACCCAACTTTCCTCCATCTGGATTACTCCACCTGTACGTTTTTATCTGCTTTACAGGCTTCTTCATGTGGACGGTTCCAAATCTCCCAAGAGAGCAAGAAGTAGAAATCCGTACACGTGACGGAAATTCAAGTGAGTAATTTCATGTAGACAGGTATTGGTTCTGCTTGTGGGTGGTGGTGGAAATCACATACACAAAAGGGAATCTGGTGGAAAAGCAATTGAGGGAGGAGAAGCTTTGCCTCTGAGTGAATTCACATGCGGCAAATTCTGAACGTTTTTTAATCTAGGATGGTCAGAAATACACGTGCAACCATATTTCTATTTATAGCCGCTACTTCCTTCTTCTCAGGCTGACGGGAGAAGAAACAGTGTTGGGAATATCATTTGAACCAGAATGCCATTAGAGCACTTTGCTCTGTAGGCGTGCATTCATGATATGTAAAGATATGTAAAATGGCATAAATGGCACATGCTTGAGTGTTCTCGTATGCAAACTGTGTAGTAATTATCTTCCTCATAATTACTACTCGCCTGAATTTTAATGAACTCTTTGCTGCGTAACGAAGCGGTTTGCAGGTGACGTCCGTGTTGGTGAACAAAGTAAAACTGAGTGATATACCAGCTTATCAGAATCCGCTGTAAACTACCACCAGTCACTAGTGGAGCACCAGTTGGTGCTGGTGGTGCAGCTACGCCCCGAGGCCCTCTATCCATATACATAATTTTATGCGCACAGTGCAACAGCAGACACACACCCACCGCTACCTCATTAGTGACTGCAGCCCCGAGGCTTGCAACTGGGAAAAGGCCTAATTGCACAGTTCAGCAGCATTGACAGCGCTCACAGCGTTTTGGAACAGACTTCGACAAATGAGCATCAGGTGCAACCACCTACAGTAATATTCTGTTATTTCTGACCATAGCTGTCACAGAAGTAACAGCCAAGTTAAGCTCGTGGTAAGCTTAGTAACTTTCTGGAGCTCCGAGTCAACGAGCCGAGAAGTTGGACTGATTAGGTGTCAATCACTTTGTGGAGCACAAGACCCGTTAAATCTTTTATATACTCATTCGTGAGTATAACTATAACCTAAAAGTGTGTTATCTTGAGCTATAGGTTAAGCTGTAGTCATGAAGCCATGTTGGTTTTTGGCCGTCACCTTCTTGGTTTTTGGACGTCAGCATCTTGGTTTTTGGCGGTTGCCTTCTTGGTTTTTGGCCATCGCCATCTTAGTTTTTGGCCGTCGCCATCTTGGTTTTTGGCGGTTGCCTTCTTGGTTTTTGGCCATCGCCATCTTAGTTTTTGGCCGTCGCCATCTTGGTTTTTGGCCGTCGTCATCTTGATTTTTGGACGTCACCATCTTGGTTTTTGGCCGTCGCCATCTTGGCTTTTGGCCGTCACCTTCTTGGTTTTTGGCGGTTGCCTTCTTGGTTTTTGGCCGTCACCATCTTGGTTTTTGGCCGTCACCATCTTGATTTTGTGCCGTCTCCATCTTGATTTTTGAAGGTCACTATCTTGGTTTTTGTCCGTTGCCATCTTGTTGTTTTGCAACCAGAAGTGACACGAGAGGGTGAAGTTTGCTTCAGACTCTTAAGTCCTGTTGGGACACCACGGCAGTGTTTTGGCAATATTAATCAGCCGGCATGTTTTATTAAACCACTGAAATCATCTCTTCAGTGCTTGATTGCACTTGCTTGAGCCTCTGCGCGACTTTCTTGAGATGTTATCATCCTTGCACCTGGTGCTTATTTGTTAAAATGGATTCCAAAATGCTCTGAGCGTTGTCAGCAGAGCTGAACTCTTCAATTATTTTCCGCGTGCATGCCTGGGGTTTACAGTCACTAATGAGGTAGCACTGTGTATGAGTGTGTTATTCTGTATTCATATAATTATGCATGTTTCAGGAGGGGCTGTTCATGCATTTTGCATCAGTGCCCACTGTGGCCATGTTCACCGAGTTAGGTCAATCAGGGAAGAAAATGGATGTTGGGTTTAATATTTAAAAGATTAACCCCATCATTTAAATCATTTTATAGGGTAAGGACCTTTAAAGAGAGCGAGAACGAACAAAGAACATTGAGGTCATTGGATAATAATTGAGAGCCGTTAGACCTGGAGAGACGAGGAAATCAATATTGTCTTCCTGCTTGAACTTCAGCTAAAAGCTTCTTTATTTTGTGAAGGTTACATCTATTTTATCATAACAGGATAACCTCTCATAATACAACTAAAATAAACATTTGTCACATTATTATCTGGGAGTTTCACAGGCGTTTTCTTTATCCTTCTCTTTAGTAAGTCGAAGGGAAAAGCAGGGGCTGCTGGGAAATACTGACAGCTTCCACTGGTCTGTGGAGACCAACTTGTCCAAACTATCATACCGCAATATGCTCATTATGAAAAACTACATTTATCCAGATAAACAGACAACGTGTTTCTCTTTATTCAGCTAAATAAAATGATCCACTGTGGTGTCAGCAGGCAGTTGGTGGCCAGATGGTGGACGCTCCGCAGTGGCTGAGACTCTGTAGACCTGCGTTAACCCGTCTGGCTGCTTGAATTATTAAACATGTGACTGCTTCATGGAAAATGGACCTCTTGGAACCATCATAGCTCGAAAATACATTTACAATTATAGCTGTTTTTACATGTTAAAGAAATAGTTTTGGGACATGTGTTTATTTGTTTTCTTGAGAGTTAGATGAGAAGATTGATACCACTCTCGAGAGACTCACAGCTGCCAATCATGACGTCCGACCCCTTTTTATAGCATCAAATAACTAATTAAAACCAAACTTGAACATACATTAGCGGGATAAGAACTACCTAAAATGACAGAAACCAATCTTTGGGAAAAATGTATTTGACTTTGACTTTTTAGTTTGTCCCATTTGCTAACATGGAGGGGGCGGGGTTTTATGACTTTACTGCAACCAGCCACCAGGGGGCGATCAAGATGTTTTGGCTTCACTTTTGGGGAATACCGTCCATCTTTATATACAGCCTACACTGTTAAAAAAAAAAAAAGTTTAAAATAACGGAAATTTTCCGGCAGCAGGGGCGCCAGAAAATGTCTGTTAAAAAAACGGAAAAATACTGTCCATTAATTAACATAAATAAACTGTAAAAAAACCCCAAAAAACAGTAATTATCTTTATATAATTAGCCTTTATTACTGTAATTTTACAAGAAATATTTTACTTCTAACATATATTTATTGTTAGAATAGAGTAATACACCGTAAATCTAAAACCATTTACATATAAATCACAAATGAAACATGTAACTTTACGTTGCAAAGGCCCAAATTTACATTAACTCAGCAGTTTTGCAAAAAAAAATTGTATTTTCACAAGAAATATTTTTAGAATTTCATGAAATCCTATTCTTCTAACATAAATTAATGGTTAAAATAGAGTCATAAACCTTTAAAAAACTGAATAATTATCTTTAAAAATGATCAAGAAAAGCTTAAATACAGATAATTACGATTGTGATTACAAAAAATACTGTAAATCTAAGACTATTTACATATAAATCACAAATGAAACATGTCATTTTTACATTAAAATTTTTTTTTACAGTGTATGCTCTCTCTCCTGATGGGTATTGGTTTACAGCTGCAAGGTAAATAAACAATTGTAAGAATGTAAATGCCATAGAGTTTCAAGTAGTGGCGAAGAGCAAAACAAGGGCTGATATGGAGGTACCGGACCGCAGCTTTGAAGATACAGGGGGATTTAAAGCCTTACACATGAGCACCAAGGCTTTAAATCCTGCACGAGCAAGCACAGATAAACAGTCAGATGGAGGTGGGAAACATGTCATCCTCACACGGCGAGGAGATGGGATATAGGCCTTTAATGGCTCTCACTATATCATTAGTTAAGGAGTGAGCACGGTTAATAGAGTGCTGA
Organism: Sebastes fasciatus; assembly: GCF_043250625.1. Lineage (NCBI taxonomy): Eukaryota > Metazoa > Chordata > Actinopteri > Perciformes > Sebastidae > Sebastes > Sebastes fasciatus. Next base: position 6,024,046 of record NC_133818.1, on the reverse strand, counting down.
CGCAGGCAGGTATAGCTCCCAATGTGTGCGATGGAAATGTGGCTTTTTCGACAGTGGATGAAATGTTAATGGAAAAGTGCTGATTCCAGACAAGATGCGATGTGGCCTGACAGCGCAGCAATATAAGACCAGGAATGACTCATGGCTTCGTCTGGAGGTCTCAAGGCCTTCGCTGCACTTAGGAAATCCACTCACGAAACCAGTCACTGCTGTCCAGGGAAACGTGTTTCATAGAAACAATTAGAGGCTGATACCGTACTATTATTTAACACTGGGTAATGGTGAGGCCAAGCGGATAAACAGACTGAAAAATACACAGTTAATTGTATTTATTTGCCCATTTCAATTTTTATTATTAATTAAATATCTTTGAATGTGGACTGTTGCTTGGACGAAACAAGCAATTTGAAGACGTCACCTTGGGCTCTGGGAACTCAGGTTGGCACTTTATCATGTTTTCTCCATTTAAGAACATCCTAGAGGGCACTTTATCATGTTTTCGCCATCGTAAGGGCACTCTAGAGGGCACTTTATCTTGTTTTCTCCACTAGAAGGGCACCCTAGAGGGCACTTTATCATGTTTTCGCCACCGTAAGGGTACTCTAGAGGGCACTTTATGCCATTTTCTCTACTGGAAGGGCACCCTACAGGGCACTTCATCTGGTTTTCTCCATTTGAGAGCATCTTAGAGGGCACTCTATCATGTTTTCTCCACTGGAAGGGCACCCTAGAAGGCATATTATCTTGTTTTCTCCACTGGAAGGGCACCCTAGAGGGCACTTTTGCCGTTTAAGAGCACCCTAGAGGGCACTTTATCATGTTTTCTCCACTGGAGGGGCACCCTAGAGGGCACTTTCGCCGTTTAAGAGCACCCTAGAGGGCACTTTATCTCATTTTCTCCACTGGAAGGGCATCCTAGAAGGCATATTATCTTGTTTTCTCCACTGGAAGGGCACCCTAGAGGGTACTTCATCTGGTTTTCTCCATTTAAGGGCCCCCTAGAGGGCACTTTATCATGTTTTCTCCACCGTAAGGGCACCCTAGAGGGCACTTTATAACATTTTCTCTACAGGAAAGGCACCTTAGAGGGTACTATATCTTGTTTTCTCCACTGGAACAGCATCTCATCTTGTTTTCTCCATTGGAAGGGCAACCTAGAGGGCACTTTATCATGTTTTGTCTATTATAGGGCATTTTTGCTTTTCTTTCTAGCATTGTAGCACGAAGGGTCCAAGGGCGCCAGTTTTCTGGTAATTTACTGATAAACAACAAACTGAAAAACGTACATTGCCGTTTTAATATCAGTCGAGCTGCATCATATTATCGCACTACAAAACAGAGTACTGAATTTCCACCAGACTCGACTCGTCTTGATTCATTCAATTCTTTTCACCTCCAACATAACAACACTGTGGAGAGAGCCTGAGGTGAAGAATTCATTTGGTAGCTGCTTTGGGATGCTGGTGCAAATCTGTGTGTGTGTGTGTGTGTGTGTGTGTGTGTGTGTGTGTGTGTGTGTGTGTGTGTGTGTGTGTGTGTGTGTGTGTGTGTGTGTGAGTGTGTGTGTGTGTGTGTGTGTGTGTGTGTGTGTGTGTGTGTGTGTGTGTGTGTGTGTGTGTGTGTGTGTGTGTGTGTGTGTGTGTGTGTACATCCCACAGGGGCTCCATCTAGGGTGGATGCTGCATAGCTGTTACAAATGATCCTGTGGGAGACTCGCTGACAGCCAAACTCTGTGCGGTTCCACATGCCTCATCACCACACACACACACACACACACACACTTCATGTGGCTGCAGCAGCCCACAGTGAGTGAAGCATGTTGGTCCCCGGGTAAACTCCCACTGCATATCCTGTCAGTTCAGAGAAAGTGTCAATCAGCTTGTCCAAGTCAGCTAAAGAGATGTGTCTACGCCAGCAAAATGCACTTTAGCTGTCCTTGTCCTTCACCACTTCTGACAGCAAAATAACACTGTTATTGCCAGGACAATTCCTCTATTCTACTTTTTAAACTTTATTGATCAAGGGAGGTTTTTTTTTTGCTGAGCATGTGTACCTTTTCTCCACAGTTTGCCACCTGGGAACTGTCCAGTACAAACACACTTTGATTGTGGACATTGTTTAGAGGTTAGCCAAGGTAAAGTTCAAGAGAATTCTTCTTCTTCATAAGTGAACGTGCTGTTAATTCACTTTCACTGCCCTGGTGGTCATAACTTACACAGGGGCATTGGGTGTTGATATATTGTACATTTTTTAAATGTATTTTTTTATAATGCTTTATTGAACACATGCTCATTTACAGAGGTACATTAGTAGACCAAAAAAAAGAAGATAAAACAAAAATAATACATGTACGTTTTATAATGCCAAAGTTTAGTTTATATACATCATATTATGTTAATTTAGGTTAGGTAAGTTCTTAATGTTTTCTTTGTTTTTAACATTGGTTAAGATGGTGCTATATTGTTTGAATTCAATAATAAAGTGCAGGAAAATTGGCTCGATCCCTGACCTTTTTTTCTTATGAATATTGAATTGTTCAAAAATAATAAATAATTGTTTTCAATCTTATCTTGACTAAAAAAAAAAATAAAGAAGTATAGTATGTTGGGAAAAAAAATTAAAAAGTATAATATGCAGAAAAAAGGCATAGTATAGTATGTCGAAAAAAATATAAAAGTATAGTATGTTGAAAAAAAAGTCATAGTATATGTCTAAAAAAAATTTAAAAGTCATAGTAAAGTATGTCGAAAAAAATTAAGTATAGTATATCGAAAATGTTTTTTTAAAAAGTATAGTATGTTTTAAAAAATCGTAGCATAATATGTCGAAAAAAGTAAAAAATAAAATAGTATTGTATGTCGATAAAAAAATAAAAGTCATAGTATAGTATGTCGGAAAAAAAAGTCATGCTATAGTATGTCGAAAAATTTAAAAAGAGATAGTATAGTATGTTAAAAAAAAAAATAATTCATAATATAATGTCAAAAAGTCATAGTATAGTATATCGAAATAGATTTTTTTTAAAGTCGTAGTATAGTATGTCAAAAAAATAAAAGTATAATATGTCGAAAAAAAATAAAAAAGTCATAGTAAAGTAAGTTGAAAAAAATAAGTATAGTATGTCAAATTAATTTTTTTAAAAAGTATAATATGTCGAAAAAAAAAAAGAAAAAGTCATAGTATAGTATGTCGAAAAAAATTAAAAGTCATAGTATAGTATGTTGAGAAAAAAATGTATAGTATGTCGAAAAAAAAATCAGGAATATACTATCAGGCGTGTGACATCATCATCATCATCTGCCTAATCAATACAGCTGAGCAATCAGCTGCCACACCTGGTGTTAATTAGCTGCTGTATCCTGTATCCTGCTGTAACACCTCTACCTGCTGCTTGTGATAGTTTTATAGTAAAAACCGACGGCTTGAAACAAACAATGTGCCTTTATTTAGTTGGACAGCACCATTATCATCATGCTGGAACCCAGAGATGTCAACAAAGGTAAGTCTGAATTGAAAGTGTGTTAATATGCTGCCATCTTGTGGTGAAGCATGGGAAACACTGCTTTTCAATATATGATGTTCAGCTCTGGTTCAAATGACCAAAATGTCTGGAATTATATAATGAATAATGTCTCAGTATTGCACAATTTCGTGAAATGGTTTTAAAACATCCATCATCTCAGTGCTTTAAGACTAATGAAAGGACAACATGCAAAGTCTCTTCTCAGAGCTTATGAAGAACTGAACATACTGTATATGATGATGACCCCTAGAGCTACGATGGAAGAGTGCAGTCTTATTATTTATTTATTTATTTATTTATTTATTTATTTATTTATTTATTTATGCATTTATTTATGCATTTATTTATGCATTTCTTTTTTTTGTTCCTTTAATTATTTTCTACCCTCTTTTATTTTTCTTATTATATATTTTTTTTATAATTTAAGTTATCTTTCCTATCCAATTGTGCCTTGTATGTTAGAAGTATTGAGTTTAGATTACTTTGTTTTTTAACAATGTATGGTGTTATTATGTTATTTTAAAAAAGGTTTAAAAACAGGTTGGACACACATTAATTGACACCGATTTAGACGATTAATTTGAATTAGTTTCAAATGTTTTTATTAATACAAAACTTCTTTTCCATGCAAATATATAAACAAACATAATGTCAAAAGACACAAGAAGAACTCTCTTCAAAAATAAATAAGTAAATACATTTTGCACAAATTAAGACTACACAAACATGACTCACAAAAAAATATATATATACAGTGCAGGAAGAGGCATAAATTGGTTTAAATATCTACACTGACATACATAAATACATAATTATAAAAGGAAAATAAATAAATACTGAATAATATAATTGAAATATATACATAAATGTTAAAATAAAACTAATAATAAAAACAATAATTATAATAATAAATAATTTAAAAAAATGATGAAAAACCTTAATGTTTGTAAATGAATTATCTTCAATAAAAAAAAAAGAAAATAAATAAATTCTGAATAATATAATTGAAATATATACATAAATGTTAAAATAAATCTAATAATAAAAACAATAATTATAGTAATAACTAATACAAATAAAAAATGAATGAAAACCCTTAATGTTTGTAAATTAATTATCTTCAATAAAAAAAATTGGTTTAAATATCTACACTGACATACATAAATACATAATTAAAAAAGGAAAATAAATAAATTCTGAATAATATAATTGATATATATATATAAATGTTAAAATAAATCTAATAATAAAAACAATAATTATAGTAATAAATAATAAAAATAAAAAATTAATGAAAAACCTTAATGTTTGTAAATTAATTATCTTCAATAAAAAAAATTGGTTTAAACATCTACACTGACATACATAAATACATAATTAAAAAAGGAAAATAAATAAATACTGAATAATATAATTGAAATATATATATATATATATATATATATATATATATATGTTAAAATAAATCTAATAATAAAAACAATAATTATAGTAATAAATAATAAAAATAAAAAATGAATGAAAACCCTTAATGTTTGTAAATTAATTATCTTCAATAAAAAAAATTGGTTTAAACATCTACACTGACATACATAAATACATAATTAAAAAAGGAAAATAAATAAATTCTGAATAATATAATTGATATATATATATAAATGTTAAAATAAATCTAATAATAAAAACAATAATTATAGTAATAAATAATAAAAATAAAAAATGAATGAAAACCCTTAATGTTTGTAAATTAATTATCTTCAATAAAAAAAAATGGTTTAAACATCTACACTGACATACATAAATACATAATTAAAAAAGGAAAATAAATAAATACTGAATAATATAATTGAAATATATATATATATATGTTAAAATAAATCTAATAATAAAAACAATAATTATAGTAATAAATAATAAAAATAAAAAATGAATGAAAACCCTTAATGTTTGTAAATTAATTATCTTCAATAAAAAAAAATTGGTTTAAACATCTACACTGACATACATAAATACATAATTAAAAAAGGAAAATAAATAAATACTGAATAATATAATTGAAATATATACATAAATGTTAAAATAAAACTAATAATAAAAACAATAATCATAATAATAAATAATAAAAATAAAAAATTTATGAAAAACCTTAATGTTTGTAAATTAATCTTCAATAAAAAAAATAGAACATAAATAAATAAAAACAAGTATCATTTACGTCACATTAAAACGTCAGTTGACGTAACCCGTTACGCAAGCTTCGCGTTTGTGTCCCTCCCCGCTTCCCGTCGTTGTTGTTATAACAGCAGAAGAAGAAGAAGATAACAGGTAAGAACAGAACAACGTGTTCTCTCACCATTATAAACACATTAACACACGTGTATCTGATCTGTTTTACATTGTACACATTAACACAGTCATGGTGAACGTTGTTGTGGTGTTTTTATCAAGCTAGGAAGTGTGAAAAGTATATAAAAATAAGACATCAGCTGACCTAGCCACAGAGCTACCTAGCTCAAGCTGCTAATGCTAGTAGATAGCATGTGGTAGATAGTACAGTTACATAGCTAGTTGAGTTTGTGTCTCACATTTGTGATGATTTATAACAATTTACATCTATTACAAGTTGTTTATTCTGAAGTGTATGATAGACCCGACCCTTGCTGCTGTTTGCTGCAATATTACATCATGTCAAGCTAGCTTAGCACTTAGCTTCAGTTTGAGTTGTTTTTCTCTGTTGTTTTTGTTTTTGTTTTTGTCCTGTCCTGTCCTGTCCTGTCCTTGTCCTTCACACCTTCTGACAGCAAAATAACACTGTTATTGCCAGGACAATTCTTCTATTCTACTTTTTAAACTTTATGGATCTAGGGAGTTTTTTTTTTGCTGAACATGTGTACCTTTTCTCCACAATTTACCACCTGGGAACTGTCCAGTACAAACATATATATCCCTAACACACATATATATATATATATATATATATATGTACATATATATACACCTAACATATATATATATACATACATATATACATATATATATATATGTACATATATACATATATATATATATGTACATATACATATATATGTATATATATACATACATATATATATGTATGTATATATATACATACATATATATATGTACATATATATATATGTATGTATATATATATGTACATATATATATATATATATATATGTTAGGGATATATATATATGTATATGTTAGGGATATATATATATATATATATGTATATATACATATATATATATACACATATATATCAAACATATATACCAAACATATATAAACCCAACCCTTACTGCTTTTGCTGAAATATTACATCATGTCAGCTAGCTCAGCACTCTGGCTAGTAAAAAGCTTCATTTTGATTTGTCCTCTGTTGTACAAACTGTTTTTATTATCCAACAGGTTAGAAGAAGCAGAAGGATTTGAACCACAATGTCCAGCAGTGTAAGTGACATAACTTTCCAGTAGCTCTAGCTCACTGTATGGCTACTTGTACCTCTGCTGTGCCTTGTGTGAAGAGTGAGAGTGTCCACCAGACAGGATATTGCTTCAGCGTACAAATTACACGCAGGATACAAAGTATCTTAGGATTTTCTAGACTAATATTTAACCCATGATGATTGTGGACATTATTTAGAGGTTAGTTAAGGTAAAGTTCAAGAGAATTCTTCTTCTTCTTAAGTGAAAGTGCTGTTAATTCACTTTCAAAGCCCTGGTTGTCATAATTTACACAGGGGCATTGGGTGTTGATATATTGTACATTGATATTTAATATAAGATTAGTTGACCAAAAAAAAATAAACAAAAAAGAAGATAAAACAAACATAATTACATATATATTTTGTAATGCCATAGTTTAGTTTATATACATCATATTATGTTAATTTAATAACTTAACAGTATTAATTGCTTTTTTTGTTTTTAACATTGGGTAAGATGGTGCTATATTGTTTGAATTCAATAATAAAGTGCAGGAAATGTACCAGAAATGTGGTCTTTAGCTTGGTATTCTTTCAGTGCTTAAAGCATTAGATTCAAGATTCAAGCCCTTTATTGTCTTTGTGTAATACAATGAAATTAGATTCTGACAATCCCATAGGTGCTAATGAAAAGATAATACAATAAAAAAAGAGATAGTGCAATATAAATATAAAAGATAATACAATAAAAATACAATATGTATATTGATGAGATGACAGTTTTGCCAGATTATTGCACAAAGTGTCCATCAGGTAATTATATAATTATTGCACAGCATCAGATAATTATTGCACAGAGAGAGATCAGCATGTTATTGCACATATCAGTAACAGTAGATTTACAGTATTTACACTGCAAAAGTGACACAAACATTTCCAGATTTTATCCCACTTGTAGTGAGCTGTGTGAATCAGATTGATGAATCACTTAAATGCCGAATTTACCATGACGTTTCAAGCAATTACTAAAAGTCAACTTGGGTTACATTAGATGTGCATGTTTACCTAAAACACACAGGAGTGTATAGCTTCAGGCATACTGTCTTGTGCTAAGGAGTAATGAAATACTGTTTTATGTTGGCTTCCTTAAAATGTTTCTGTCTGTTAACAGATGCCTTTTGTTCCCATGTAGTTGCTGTGTAGTCGAGGCAGGTTGGTCCTATGTAAGACCTCTGGCTATCAAGCATTAGCTGCCCTCCGGGTCGGCAGAACCAGAACCTTCTCTGCTGCAAGCTCAGATGAGCCTTACATTACTGTATCACACACAGACTCAGGTGAGTCAAGTAGTAAATTAAGGAAAATAGGTTGGGAACCACTGACTTATATTTTAGTTAGGGCTGTCAATCAATTGAAATATTTAATCTCACATTTTTTATCTGTTCAAAATGTACCTTAAAGGGAAATTTGTCAAGTATTTAATACTCTTATCAACACAGGAGTGGACAATATGTTGCTTTATGCAAATGTATGTATATATTTATTATTATAAATCAATTAACAACACAAAACAATGACAAATATAATCCAGAAACCCTCACAGGTACTGCATTTAGCATAAAAAATGGCAAACTGAAGCCCAACAGGCAACAACAGCTGTCAGTGTGTCAGTGTGCTGACTTGACTATGACTTAAAAACATAAAGAGGCAAACACACTCAGATATCTTTGTCACGTCCCCTCCAGGCCCCAGGACCGTGTGGCCTGATGAGAACATGGGACCATTCGGACCTCAGGACCAGCGCTTTCAGTTACCGGGTAACGTTGGGTTTGACTGCCACCTGGAGGGCATGGAGGACCAGAGGAAGACTCCGGTCCACCGGACGGTGCCTGATGTACTGACGGCCCCAAGCTGCACAGAGAGACACCAGTTCATACTGGCCCAGTTTGTTAACGAGTTCCAAGTAAGTGTTTTTTTTTTACTTGTGGCAGGGCTGTAGCTACCATAGAGAACATTTCTAATGTAATCACACATGTGATTATCATAAAGTGGGCATGTCTGTAAAGGGGAGACTCGTGGGTACCCATACAACTCATTTTCATTCACATATTTGGAGGTCAGAGGTCAAGGGACCCCTTTGAAAATAGCCATGACAGTTTTTCCTCACCAAATTGTAGCGCAAGTTTGGAGTGTTATTTAACCTCTTTCGCGACAAGCTAGTATGACATGGTATCAATGGATTCATTAAGTTTTTCTAGTTTCAGACGATAGCAGTATCTTCACTGTTGCTTTAAAACTGAGCCCTCTACACCCTCCAAAAGATGGCAGCCCGTTGGATATTTAAGAGGTTAACTAAAAATTGTAATTTGCATTAACGCGTTATAACGTTAACTTTGACAGCCCTAATTTGGATAGATTATTCAATCGACCAATATCACATTATCCACTGCGACACGAACACATATTAAAACATTCTCCAAGACAGCTTTGTACACTGCATGTGTCCAAATGTTCATTTTGGGTTTAATTTCCAAAGAAATTGATATTATCAGTCAGAATAGATGATTTCCAGACCTCAGAGCTGCTTTGCCAATGTGTATTTGTGTGTTCATCAGGGAAACCTGGGTACTATAGACACCAGAGTCCACAAAGCTGAGCAGTACTTTAATCAGACGGACGCAGACTGCTCCATAAGTTCCTGCCCTGAGCTGTTAAGGAAAGGTAAGAAACTGCTATTTGGCATCTTATACAGTGACTCTTCATAACCTGAAGTAACAAAACTCTCTCGCTCTCTCTGTGTGTCAGATCTTGAGCTCATGTTCCCCTCAGCGCCCACCACCTCCATCACAGTAGTGACGGTCACACAGAGTAACAGTCGGCGTGCGGAGGAGACAGCAGCAGAGCTGGACAAAGACCAGCTGCTCCACAAAGTGAGTCCTGTGATATTTTATTGTTGTTGTAAGTGTGATGAGATGTGACGTCATGTTGAAACAGCAGCTAACTCGGTTTCCTCCTCCCTGCAGTTTGTGAGCGGAGCAAAGGAGATGTGCTTCGCTCTGTGGACCGCAGGCTACTGGGCCGACTTCATCGACCCAACAACAGGAGAAGCTGTGAGTTGTTCCGTTTGTAGTAGTCATTTTTTTCATCTGTCATATTGCTGTCTTCAAAGCCACCAGACTACATTGAGAAAAGGAGTAATTTCACCTCGCAGAACGCAGGAGTATACTGTACATACAACCCCACTTCAAAAAATCCCAACTAACCCTTTCAGTTATTTACAAATTGCTAGCGTTTCCATAAGTCATAACCTTGTTGATTAGCTGACTCTGGTAACCTACATCACTGCTTTTTGCAACAGCTGACAGAGCGCAGATGGACCCGCCCTTTAACTGTGAATACCAGGGAATTTTATGCATTTTTTAATTATGGGGTATTCAAAAAAAATAATTTAAACGAGTTTAGCATAAGGCTGCAACATAATTATAAATACAATGCCGTCCAGTACGTCACCATCACCTTGTTCCCCAACAGTTCTTTGCATCTCCATCGAGTCAAACCAAACTGCGGACAGAGGAGGAGCTAAGAGATCTGGGCTTCCACATCGAAGTGTCGGGCTCCTGCACGGTCATCCGCCACATCCTGAGAGGAACGGCGTTGTTTGTGGGGACTGTTTTCACCAACGCACCCGCTCACAGCTCAGCTATAGCGAGACTACAAGGACTTTCTAATGTACTCGCTGATGAGGAATAGGCTTTTTTAAAATATATATTCCACAGAACTAAATCCAAACGAGGCCTCTATTTATGGTTTGAAGAAGCTTGGAATATGGTAGTGTTGGTACAGGGTTGTATCCGTGAAAGGAAAGTTTGTCGTAACTGTAACAAGGACTTGACTGAGACTATAATCAGGTCAACCCGGCTTACCCTGCACTACACCCAGGGAGAAACACAGTGCAGAGGGCAGGGCTCTGACTACAAATAAAAGGCGTTTGAACATGTAATATCTGTTGTTTGAGAAGCTTGTAGACGATGTTTGGAGGATGACATCGTCTGTGTTTTTATGCTAGAACTATGGATTTGAGATGGAAACTCAAATATACGGTCAATAACTTTTCATACGAACATGTACAGTGTTGTTTCTTTTTGTTCTAAAGAGATATGGGTACTGTTTGAGTTGAAGCACTACCGCTGTGAAAGTCAAATAAAGTGTCTCCAGTGACGCTGTACTCCCCGTAGCTCTGAGTGTTCCTTCACAGAAGTGCAATAAATTCACCACCCCATTCTTCATACACGGATAACCAAATTATCCAGATTGAAATGTAATTTTCATAATGAAGAGTTACCTATATTTAAACGTGTTAAAGTATACAACAAAATAAAAGTTTGTACACTAAAAAAATCTGAGTGTAATTTGAGATACTGTGAGCAAAAAGACATAAACTCAACACAAATATTCTGACAATGGAGCAATGCATTTAAGACACCAAGACCTTGAAGAACACCATAGTGAGTGTGATTTGTTATCAAAAACTTGACATTTTGAGATTTCTGAGATTCGTGGGTACCCATAGAACCCATTTACATTCACATATCTTGAGGTCAGAGGTCAAGGGACCCCTTTGAAAATGGCCATGCCAGTTTTTCCTTGCTAAAATTCAGCCCCACTTTGGAGTGTTATTTAACCTCCTTCCCGAGAAGCTAGTATGACATTTTCTCGTTTCATATGATATCTGTAGCTTCACCTTAGCTCTAAAACTGAACCTACTACAGCCTCTGAAAGACAGTAAAGTCAGTCGGGTCTCAGAGGGTTAATTTGCATGCCACATACACACATTGATGCTTTACCTTTGTATACTTTTTTATGAGAACATGGTGCTTATTTTACAGCAATATCCAGTCAAGCGTAAAAAAAATAAGTTCAAATGACATTTTGTTGCAAAAGGTTATAATACATTTTCAAAGTTACCAAATAGGTCAAGACGGATGCTCGAGACTATAAGTAGGTGGTTAGGTTACTTGGTGACATCACCACATTACGGAAGAAAAGGTGGGGCTTCAAGGGAGGTGTTTCTCCCTTTGGCGTGGACTTTGCAGACCTTTTACATGCACAAAAACACTAAATAACACACTAAAGGAAAGGGGAAAAAAGCACAATAGGTCCTCTTTAATGCTCTGAGTGTTGCATAGAGCACCTTTAAGTTCGGTCTGATATGCACACAGATGCAGAGTTTCCCCTCTCAAACATGTCCAGCTATGAAGATGCAGATGATGATGATGATGACGTAGCTCAGTGTCGCAGGAAGAAACCCTCCGCTCGAGCTGACCAGAGGAGAAGTGGAGGAGAAGACGGAGCTGCTGGCGTTCCTCGGCACCAACACGTTACAGATGTTCCCCTCACAGCAGGATGAGCACATCTGGCGGAGGAGATTTAAATGTTGAGTCCCCAAAATATTCTGCGACTACTTTTTTTTTATAACAACTCTACACACCTGATAGCCGTTATCAGTGACATCAGCACAGCCGGTAAACAGACAGTTCTCCAGGGTCGCACACCGCTTGGTCACGGACACACTGTCGCCGTGGTTATCCATCATGTGGAGCGTGTGACAGTATCTGGCATCTGGAAGACAAAAATAATAATCAAATGTAGTCTTTGGGGTTTGTATTCAGCTCAGTCCAGCTGCACACATAGGCACAAATGCTGACGTACCTTTTGGACAGTAGACGTCCGGCGCCCAGCGGTTACACTCATAGTTATCTGCAGCGTCTTCACACGTGAAGCACTTGAAGCCTCCAGGATGAGGAGTAGCTGTGGAGGACACACACACTTCAGTACTTCTCAGTATTTTTAGTATATTTACATGTGTGTAAAGTAAATTACAGCAAAATCAATTTTTAAACTATGTTAAGCAGGAGACAAATAAAATGTGGAATGTAATATAAAGCAGATTAATAACTAAAACGAATAACAGAGTACACTTGAGTGAATAATTTTTGCAATATTTTAAAGTTTAATTATTCATCATTGAGACTGAACAAGGAGATTATCTCTTTTCTTAGAGCTGTCAATCGATTAAAATATAAAATTGCATGATTGTTCATAATTAATCGGGATTAATCGCATATTTATCTGTTCAAAATGTACCTTAAAGGGAGATTTGTCAAGTATTTAATACTCTTATCAACATAGGAGTGGGCAAATATGCTGCTTTATGCAAATGTATGTATATATTTATTATTGGAAATCAATTAACAACACAACACAATGACAAATATTGTCCAGAAACCCTCACAGGCACTGCATTTAGCATAAAACAATATGCTGAAATCATAACATTTGACTTTGACTTGCCCCAAACTGCATGTGATTATCATAAAATGGGCATGTCTGTAAAGGGGAGACTCGTGGGTACCCATAGAACCCATTTACATTCACATATCTGGAGGTCAGAGGTCAAGGGACCCCTTTGAAAATGTTTTTTTACATTCAAAACACACGTTATGCAAACAGTAATATTAAGCTCCTACTTGAGGGATGCAGCAGGATGATGTCCGTCATGGTGAAGTCCCGTGACTGGACCGTTCTCAGCCAATCAGCGACGCTGGTCATTAGCAGGACCCAGGCCACTGTTGGCCAGGCCTCCATCATTGGCCCAAAGTTCCTTCATGCACTTTTCTGTTTGGGCGAGCAAACTCTGTGGGAGAGAAGAGACGATGAGTAGCTGAAATACACCAGATAAATCCCCAGGAGCTGTACGTTGATGAATTTTAAATTAATACAACTTGAAACATATTAAAAAATACGTTGCAGTGAATCGTCTCGAAGCCTCAGAGCCAACGTCTAATAATAAAAGTGATCAGCTGCTGCTCACGCTGTGAGCTCGCTTCATTATTTAAACATCAAAAGGAACCCTACCGGTCTACACACAGAGGACAGGAAGACATCTATTATAACTATCACTTCTGACATAAACATGAGTTATGTTTCAATTACAAGCCCCATTTGCCCTCTGGGAATTTAGCCATTCGTCCCCGCTTGCCAGATTTCTTTTTTTCTCTGTCATGCAGCGGGTCATTTGTTTGTAAAGCCAAGTCAGCATGTGTATTGTCTTTTAGTCCGACTCCTTTAAAACGGAGATCGCGACAACAAAGAGACACTTCCCCCTTCTAGATGTTCAGTATGAGACTGACTTTGTTGAGGGATTAAGGGACAATGTAATGCATGCATGCAAGAAAGAAGTCTTTGATTGATATAAAACTGAAATGTAAAAAACAATTTTTTCTAAGGGCTTTGGTGTGCGTTTAAGCAAAAAAAAAATGATTTCATTACCATTAACAGACTTCTATTAGACATACACAGGCTATGTTATATATATATATTTGCTGTCATAGTATTCAGCTACAGTCCAGGAAGAACAAATACTCTTCTTAGATTCACTGAGACGTCCATCAATGAATTAGACACCAGATGACCTGGTTTTGCCCTGAATTGACATCGGTAGTGTAAGATCAGCGATGAGTTCAGATGCCTCTGACTCCATTTTCTGTTTTTATCCCCGGGCATTGTGCGGGCTGTGTGGTTTGTAAATGCTTGTTTTCTTAGCATTATGCATGCCCCAATAACATTGATCAACGTCTTTGCTGCAGACAGAATAACCATGCTGCACTCTGCTGTGCACAGCAGGCTCTAAAGGCTCTGATTACTCAGTTTAAACCACATTGAACATTGTACTGTGAAGAATTTTACATAATAATTAAGAGTAAAATCACTTTGAATGCTATGCAAATCTATTTAATTGGACTATGATGAACACGTAGAGTATATTGCAGCCTGGTTGCACAAAAATTGTGTGAATGACACGATTATCCGGAAGGCAAAAGTGTGTAATAAGAGCGCCGTTCTTGCTTCAGGCGTGTCATTTTCACACAATGTAGTGACTACAATGTAAATGCATCCACGTGAATATGCTACGTACAAAGCTAGTGACGTTACGTAGGATAAATAGCGAGAAAGACCACTTATGGTGAGCGAGAGGGCAGGTGGATGGGTCCAACAAACAGGACTTTCAATCAGGAAACTGGTGTTCAAAGTTACGTTAGTTAGTGATGGGTTTTCCGTACTGATGTTACGTTGTTTTTGTACGTATTTTATTTAGTTTACGTACTTATTTTAAGGCCAACCATCACCTTTTTTTCCCCTAACCCTAACTAAGTGGTTTTGTTGCCCCCTGCTGGTAGGCTACTGCACCTACATACATGTAATATTCAAGCCTCGGCGAGACAGAACATGACGCTGATGCACTATCCTCTGGTGGACAGGAGGGTCTATTAGACGCGTTGACGTTATACCGGGTTGCATATTGACAGGAAGACAGCATGATAGTAGCTAGAGCTGAAGCAATTAGTCGTTAAAATCGCAAATTTTCACTAGTTCTAGCTTCTCAAATGTGAAGATTTGCTGGTTTCTTAGTGTTTTATGATATTAAACTTAATATCTTTGGGGTTTGGGCCGTTTGCTTTGACAAAACAAGACATTTTATAAGGTTAACGTGGGCTTTGGAGACTTGTGATGTGCTTTTTTCACAATAATTAATTGATTTATCAACTAAATAGAGGCACAATGTATGCATAAACACTTTTTTTTAGCTCATTTAAAGTAAGATTGTTTCAGCGCTAACATGTTTGAATGGATTTTTAAAGAGGAATTAATATGCTTTTTTTCTCCCTTTTCCTTTAGTGTGTTATATAGTTTTTAGTGCATGTAAAAGGTCTGCAAAGTTACACGCCAAAGGGAGAAACACTGCTCCTGAACTGCCTGAAAAACCTCGCTAGAAGTCCCGCCTTTTTCTTCCGTAACGTGGTGATGTCACCAAGTAACACGTTTGCATAACGGCTGCAGCACAGCCCGTATGAGAAAAGTGAAGCGTTTTTTGAACAATAAAAGCATGTAAACATGTTCTAGTAGAAACCCAAAATACAAGTATGAACCTGAAAATAACCATAATAGGTTAAATTGCAGTATTGAAACAATTTAATATATTTTTACAAAAGTTGAGTTGTGGAAACACGTCCTAATTACACAATACGGTATTATTTGATGTGATTCAGAGATGTCTTTCAGTCCATGGGCTTGTATTCATTAAGCACCTCCTCAGAGCACCAGTGCTACTGTATAGCTCTTAATGATATTCTGTACGCTGAAAGGAAAACTTGAGATTAGCTCTCCAACTTTGAGCTGTCTGAGAGATGCCGGGCCTCGCCTGGAGTAAAATTTGGAGTGCTGGGGATTAGGTACAATGGCTCCCTGTTACAACTGGAGAGGGTTTATATCACTCAGGGTTCAATCGGCACCGACCAACTTGTTCAGGTCGCAGGGCTGAAAGAATCTGAAGGAGAGCGGGTATTAAATCTTTCTGTCTCCTAAAAAAATTACGTTCCCATACAGCGAAACTGCGTTGACGCATCATAAAGTTTGCAGATTGTGAGTGTAAAAGTTGATGAGATATTACCGCAAAAGCATCCAAAACGTTGTCCAGAAAATATGTTTAAATACTGACTCGTGACTCTGCCAGTGACCTCTTCATACCAGAGATAAGTTGCCGAGTCCAATGCCATAAATCAGTCATCAGAGGTTCAGAGGTTGAGCTGTGTTTTGTGCAAATATATTACTTAAAGTATATATAAATATAGACCTGAATTAATAATAATTCAAAGGAAAAAAGATCAAGTTATTTCCAAGAAGTTTAGATTAACATTCAAACTGTTAGCTAATAACTTCACATCTTGTGTCCGTAGGCAGCGCTCTGCTGCTTTCAAGTGCTGTCAGAGAGCTCATATTTATGACTTTAAACATACACGAATGACCCAAAACATTGTAAATATTACTGGGAAAGTCACCTTCATCCAAAATCACACTGCAACCGATGGTTCTCGACTATTTATTTGAGCATTTAAATGTTTACAACTTAGAAAAGCAAGTTTACTGAAACAGAGAAATGGTTTAATATGTATGTTTTCATTAGTGTATAATCACCTGAAAATAAGAATCGTTGTGTTTTCATTAGCTTAGATTGAGCCCTTCATATCTACATAGGGAGCGGGTCCTCTTCACGGAGTCCGCCAAGTTGCACCGTCATGTTTCCACACAGCCCATTGGCACGAAAAAGCTGTATGAATGCCACGATAATGCGCAAGGCATTTAGCGTGCAATAAGAACGCCATTTTTGGACTGAAAGCGACAAACTGGATGCCGGTAAAACGTCCGCCTAAAAAGTGTCGTACAAAAGTAAAACTAAATTATTCCTATTCTCTTGTCATATTTAGTGTCTCTACCGAAATGGCCTGTGTTGAACAATAAAATATGTAAGGGATAATGTACAGCGAGCCGGTCGTTGTTGTGAAAGAATCCCCGACAGGGCGACGCCGCATCCCGAGGCGAAGCCCTGAAGGGGTTTATTTCACAATAATGACCCTCTAGCTGTACATTGTCCCGCTTATTACACGGCTACTTACTTAAGAAAACGATATTTTGGCACAAAAACGGTCTGCCAGAGTCCGACATCAGAGCTGCGCCCATAGCAACAGTCTGTTATACATAGCAACGGTTTGCTATGCATAGCAACAGTCTGTTATACATAGCAACGGTCTGCTATACAGGAATTACAGTCCGCAGAACGCCGTGATTGACCAATCAGAATTGAGTATTCAGCACAGCCGTGTAATAATATAAATATAATAAGCGTTGTCAGTCCAAAATGGTGGCAGCGAAAACACCAGAATTTCGTCTGTTTGCTTCTATTCTCTTTGCTTCCGCTGCTCCTGAAGTCGTGTTATTATGGTAACCTCTGAGCGAGGTGAACGACGTTACCACGGTTTTGCACTCTGCATCTCACGTTATCGCAGTCTTGGAAAAGGAGGAGTGAGTGGAGGGGTACTCAGTTGGTTGCAATCTGCAACCACACCACTAGGTGCCGCCAAACTGCACCTTTAAACACCCTTTGCAGTTGTTCAAACCCACTCAAAGTCAAACATGAATGCATCAAATACAAACACTGGCAGCTTTAGGGGAGGATTTGCGTGGTTCGACCCTTCCAACAGAGCCAAATTGAATGTTTATAATCATAAAGTGATCGAGGCTGCTATAGATGGTAAAACAAAATGTCAAATGTGAACTACTTAGTCCCTTAGATGGAGGATAATTGCTCCACGTTGGTCATGCGTGTCAAAAGAATACAAGATTAGGCCACCAGGGTTGCCTTTGAAGTTCAGCTGATACCCAGCAGCTCAGTCCCATCGACCAGACACACATGTGGCAGCGGCTTAACTTCTGACATACAACTGCTCATGTTATTCACTTCTACACTGAGGTCGGAGACACATGACTGCACCAGAGGAATTACAGCGAGGGTTGCTGGATTCTCCTGTTTAACACTTCACTGTTGACCGAAACAGTACAGCGTATAACTTCAATATTTAGTCACATCTATGGTTAAAGTACACACAAATGAAGTAAAAGTACTTAATCCATTGGTACCAACCATGTCATACCAGCTTGTCGTGAAGGAGGTTAAAAAACGCTCCAAACTTACGCTACATTTTGGCGAGGACTGTCATGTCCATTTTCAAAGGGGTCCCTTGACCTCTGACCTCAAGATATGTGAATGTAAATGGGTTCTATGGGTACCCACGAGTCTCCCCTTTGCAGACATGCCCACTTTATGATAATCACATGCAGTTTGGGGCAAGTCATAGTCAAGTCAGCACACTGACACACTGACACACTGACAGCTGTTGTTGCCTGTTGGGCTGCATGTTATGATTTGAGCATATTTGTTATGCTAAATGCAGTACCTGTGAGGGTTTCTGGACAATATCTGTCATTGTTTTGTGTTGTTAATTCATTTCCAATAATAAATATATACATACATTTGCATAAAGCAGCATATTTGCCCACTCCCATGTTGATAAGAGTATTAAATCTCCCTTTAAGGTTCATTTTGAACAGATAAAAAAAATGTAATAATGAAATAATCTAGTAGTAATAATGGTCCAAAATGATGTAAAATTGCATAGTTTTAAGTCAAAAACCTTCAAATGTTCTTAATGGAGGACCCCCAAACTCAATATCTCCTAGTATCTTATATTCACTGTAATAATTCAGAATATATCTCTTTATCCTGCTGCATAATATGTACAACACTGCTCCAAAAACCTGAATGATACCCGACTATAGGCTGCAAATAACACTTTAGCACTTTAACTATTAACACACCACCTTAACCCTATAATGTTCAAGTTGGAACATTATTGGAGTATTATAGGCCAACTATAGGAGATGCATACTCCAAGTATATATAGCAATAAAACCCACAGCTGATTATGACTGAAACACTATAACATGATTAAAGAAATAATAGAATAAATAGGAATAAATGGCAATTGCATTGTGATTAAGAGGAGTACTGGCACTGGAGTACTTGTAGTGGAGGTAAATTATAAAGTAAAGTTAAATAGAAATCAAGAAAAATAACGTGTGTAAAAATACACAGTATAGACTCTAACATGTGATCAAAGATGTATACTCAAACACATAAATTAAAACAGCCTAATTAATTAAAAAGCCTATTGAGATAGATAGATAGATAGATAGATTGATATATAGATAGATAGCATAAAAAAATCTAAATTATAAACATACAATAACCCATTATATACATGAACAGAGTTAACAACTTACTCACCGGCTTTATGTCCTCGGTGGACCTGCAGCAGACTCACAGCTCAGATGAGAATCAGAAACTATACTGAGCTGCTGCTCTGTGTGGAGCTGAGGGGGGAGGGTGCTGCAGCGTCGCTGCAGCGTCACTGCTACGTCACTACAGCTCCCAGCTATTCTACAGCTGGACCAGTAGAAATATATGCTTATAGAGGTTTTAAAGGTCCCATGTCGTGCTCATTTTCAGGTTCATATTTGTATTTTGTGTTTCTACTAGAACATGTTTACATGCTGTAATGTTAAAAAAAATACTTTATTTTCCTCAAACTGTCAGCCTGAATATACCTGTATTTACCCTCTGTCTGAAACGCTCCGTTTTAGCGCATTTTGACGGAATTGCAACAGAATTGCGTTGCTAGGCAACAGCTTGGGTCCATGTGTACTTCCTGTCAGCTGATGACGTTCACATACACTGCAACCAGGAATAAACTGGGACACATTTAGAATGTTTACGTTTAAAATTGTGTAAAGGGTCTAAATATTGTATATTTGTGACATCACAAATGGGCGGAAATCCTGACAGCTTGTTTCAAATGCAGAGTTTCTGAATACGGGCTGTGTGTATTTCCCTGTGGATTGAGTGTTTCGATACTTTCACAGTATTTATATAGGACTTAAGCCTGCTTTATAATGAAAAAAACATGAAAATCTCACATTTTTATAATATGGGACCTTTAACCTTGAATACTGTATGTCACGCTAATTAGTGGAGCGGATAACATACATTTTTCAATCAAATCGTGCAAATAGTGATACAAGCACCAAATTTGGCATGATGATTATGTTGAAAACATTAAGAGCAGCGTGGCTCTTCCTTTAAGCTAATAAAAGTTTCTAAATACACATATTCGTCTTTGGAGCGTGTTGTAGTAAACATGTGTCACGTAGAAAAACTCTTCATCCCTTTAAGAAAAAAAACAAATGAATAAAAATGTCAGGTTTTACGGGAATCTCCGTCTGTCACTCAAACCACAGTTTGTCACTCAAACCACAGTTTGAGTGACAGACCGAGGTTTCCTCCAATGCGCCACCAGCACTGAGATGCTCACAGGTGAAGGTCATATTCATCTCAAATATCATCCGCTAAGTAGTCGCTCTGAGACGCAGAAGGCAGCCAGATTAACTTGTGACCACACTGTCCGTGTACTTCAGACCATCTGATTTACAACACAAATAAGTGTCTGTTGTTGTTGTTGTTGTTGTATTCACGTGGAAATATTGAAGTTTGAAGATCTCGCATCAGCTGCACCATAAAGAAAATGTTTTCAAACCAAAAAGGCACTGGATTGAGAATTGACCCAGACAACAACACAGAAGTCAAACACTCAAGTTATTTTTATTTAGGAGAGGCCAACAAATTTCACTTGTAGCCAATCAATCTGCACAATAATAATAACGGCTCCTTAGATCAACCACATGAACCACACCCATGTGGTTGAAGTGTAGCACTTGTTGTCGTATGATTCATAACGAAGGAATGGACATTTGATTGATTTCCAGTAATAAATATATATACATTAATTTGCAAAAAGCAGCATATTTGTCCACTCCATGTTAATAAAAGTATTAAATACTTCACAAATTTGACTTTAAGGTTCATTTTGAGCAGATATCAAATGTGCTATTAATCACGATTAAATATTCTGATCGATTGACAGAAACCCAAAATACCAGTATGATCCTGAAAATGAGCATAATAGATCCCCTTTAGATTACAGAAAAGCATCTTTAAATTTAACGGAAGTGTCTTTAAACAACAATGACGGCGAGACAGGAAGACATGACACCTCATGTCTTCCCATCTTGCAGTCAGTTGTACAAAACATGACAGTCATGATACAGGAAGTCATCAAAACCAGAAAACACGTTTCGGGGCTTTGGGTTTGCGGGTTACAGAGAATGACTCTACTAACCCTGGAGAGGATGAGTAATAGACTTCACTTCCTCTTTCCCCCTCACAATAAAAGCTCAGTAGCCTACTGCCTTGTATTCACTAACACTAACAATCCACTCAATAATAAAGGTTACAAGAGCACAGACGGTCCCTGACCACTGTCTGACTGTCTGTAGCTCGTTGTCTACTTTACTATGGGTAGTTCCTTCATGAGTTATTGATACCGGAAGTTCGAATCTGTCAATATCTTTCTAGCTTGACAGACTTGAAAATACAGTCGCGGTTGCGGTGTAGATCTTGTTTGACATTAAATTGGCTGAGTATGACGTGCAGACGTCTAGTTCTCATCACTATATCAATATTTTACACAAAGATGTTTGGATGCTTTCGCATGGTAAGTTGATTAAATGTGTTTTTTTATTTGTCATTTATCACAAAAAGTATTTTCTCTAATGTCAAAGTAATTAGAAACTTCTGCTAACAATGTAATAAATATAAAACAAATGTAATGATTACTTAAGATTACTTAAAGTGTCTTTGAGTTTCTTCTTGAAAAGTGCTATATAAATGTAATGTATTATTATGTTGTTATGGCTTGTGAGCCAGTAGCAGTGCTTAAAGTGGATATAAAACTGGTGGGAGTAGTGCTCTTATTCACATGTTTTTATAATGTTAGAATAGAGACTTTATTGTTATTGTCATGGAAAACAATGAAAAACAGTTTAGCAGCTCTTTGCAGTAAGAGCAAACATTAAAAGCAAAAATAAAAACATTCAATTCAAAATATAGACAAATAAATGGATCATCATGTGCATGACTAGTTTCAGTAGCTATTTCAAAATGACATGGTCTTGCGGTTTAAGACACATCATCTACGTGAAAACCACAGCGAAACGGAAAATAGTGCGCCACTGATGTCATAAAGCTCTGTAATCTTAAGTGAAACTAGTTATCAACACTAAGAGACACATAAGAGATGTATTCTGAATTTATACAGTGAATAACAGACACTAGGAGATATTGAGATTGGGGGTCCTCCCCAAGAACATTTTAAGGTTTTTGACTGAGGATTATGCAATTTTACATCATTTTGCACCATTATTATTACTAGTTAAATGATTATTTTTTATTATTTATCACAGCCGTTGTCTGAACTTTTAATTCTTCTGGAAATGTTTGCCCAGTAAAATCATATTCTATAAATCAGAAGAGCAGATTAAATAATGTTTCATTCATTATTGTTCAAAATTAAAAAAAAAAAAAGAAAAGAAAAAGTTATGACAAACAATTCACTAATTATTTTACAAAAAGGACGTGAACATTGTATTGATAAATTACAGCAGCGTTGTTCTCACCCATATACCCCCCCATGCCGTGCGTCAGCTTGTCCAGATGATCCTTTCCGGTGGACCAACATGGGACATTATTTTTAGGTTTAGATGGTCTAAACGTGTCCAAATATTCTGTCTTTTAGTATTATAAAGGTCACGAGGATCCTCAGGTGAAGGAAGTCACAGAGGCCATGGCCAAACTTACGATAAGTGAACAGACGCACCTCACCTCCAGGTCCTCCAGTAGCCCCATGGACATTGATGCTGAGCCCACCAGAGTCAAGTGGACTCTAAAAGATGCCAAACCTTCCTATAAAAGGAAATGGGAGACTGTTAATCCAGCCGGTGTCACAAGGTACGTGTTATATAGTACCACTTCAATGTACTGATGATTTCTGTTGGTGTTAAGATACTGGAGATTCAAACAACTGTTCATCTTTATGCAAAAGGCCAGACAGCCTCGGTCCAGACAGCCTCGGTCCAGACAGCCTCAGTCCAGACAGCCTCGGTCCAGACAGAAAGAGGAGAAGAGTGGACCTAAATGGTAAGCAGGCAAACAGAAACGACAAATTGTGCAGATGAACACAGATAGGTTAAAATTAAAATTTTACTGCTGATATTAAAGAGATTGAAATAATTATTTATCTGTGCAGAAACCCAGAATGCTCCGTTCACACCGTGAAAAAGACCTGCAGGTACCTTATTTGATATGTTTTCATTCTCAGGATTTGATTTTCAAGCTGTTTGTGACTCAGGAACTTGTTCTTTGAGTGTTATACTTTCTTTGAACTTGTGTAATAAATTCTCATACAGGTCATTCTTTGACCAAAAAAAAGGGACCAAATAAGAGCAGCGCTCCAGCTCGCCATCGCTCCAGACCTTCTCGCCAAAGAGAGCAAAATGGGACGTATTCCAGAAGACGGAGAAACCCACAGAACCTGCACTGCTGTCAAGAATTAAATGAATGTAATTGTACATTTTCAGGAATCATACTTGTATTTTGTGTTCCTGTCAATCGATTCAAATATTGAATCGAGCTTAATTGCACATTTTATATCTGATCAAAGTGAACCTTAAATGGAAATTTGTCAAGTATTTAATACTTTTATCAACATGGCAGTGGGCAAATATGCTGCTTTATGCAAATGAATGTATATGTTTATTATTGGAAATCAAAATAATAAATAATGCAATAAAGAAATGATCAAGTGGCCGCCTCTCTCTCTCTCTCTCTCTCTCTCTCTCTTATGTTGTGGTAAGTAGCTAAACTAACCACTGACACACACCTCACATGTGCGTAGGATTCACTCATACTCACATGTGAGGTGTGCGGCGTGGAAGTGGTTAGAGGACGAACTGTTTTCCTTCTTATCAAAACAGTTCATGTTCATGTTGCACAGATTCATGTGCAAACTGTAAAAGGAAGAAGAAGACAGGTTCTTGCCTGAACATGCCAGGGGATAAACCGCTTACAAGTACAATGCCAGGGAAGAGTTTCCGTCTTAATAGCTTAATAGAGAGAATCAATTTAATGTATTGTTTGGTTTCATGTTCAAATACAAAAAAATGAAAGTTTAGATTTACTAAATTTGGATTTATGTATTTAAATTTAGCTAAGAGAATAATAATAATAATAATATAATGTTCTTTGATTTTACTGTTACCTTTATGGAAACCAAACAAAACATTCTCTAGACATAGAATAAAATCAGGGTCATTATTATCAATAATGAATGTACTCAAGTCCTTCCACAGCCTTTTGCTATGGTCACAGTGCCAGAATAAATGGTAAATGGACTTGGACTTATATAGCGCTTTTCTAGTCTTCCGACCACAAAGCGATTTACACTACATGTCAGCATTCACCCATTCACACACACATTCATACACTGATGGCAGAGGCTGCTAAGGTGCCAACTTTGCCCATCAGGATCTAATCTAAATACTCATTCACACACCGATGGCTATGCCTCCGGGAGCAATTTGGGGTTAAGTGTCTTCGACATGTGACCCGAGATCGAACCATCGAACCACCTTCCGATTGGTGGACAACCTGCTCTAACCTCTGAGACACAGCCGCCACCACGTTTCCCGTTTTTAAACCACTGTAGCTCACAACGTACTTTCCCGGTCATGCCTTCAAAAAAGAAGTAACGCTCCACCCAAAACAACCTACCTACCACAACATAAGAGAGAGAGGCGGCCACTTGATCATTTCTTTATTGCATTATTTATTATTTTGATTTCAAATAATAAACATATACATTCATTTGCATAAAGCAGCATATTTGCCCACTGCCATGTTGATAAAAGTATTAACTACTTGACAAATCTCCCTTTAAGGTTCATTTTGAACGGATATAAAATGTGCAATTAAGCTCGATTAAATATTTTAATCGATTGACAGAAACGCAAAATACAAGTATGCTCCTGAAAATGAGCATTATAGGTCCTCTTTAAATTACAGAAAGGCATCTTTAAATTAAACACAAATGAATTGCGAGATAGGAAGACACGCTAGTTCAGGGAACATCAAGAAATTACATTCATTTCATTCATTTAATTCTTGACAGCAGTGCAGGTTCTGTGGGTTTCTCCATCTTCTGGAATACGTCCCATTTTGCTCTCTTTGGAGAGAAGGTCTGGAGCGATGGCGAGCTGGAGCACTGCTCTTTGGTCCCTTTTTGTTTTGTCAAAGAATGACCTGTATGAGAATTTATTCCACAAGTTCAAAGAAAGTATAACACTCAAAGAACAAGTTCCTGAGTCACAAACAGCTTGAAAATCAAATCCTGAGAATGAAAACATATCAAATAAGGTACCTGCAGGTCTTTTTCACGGTGTGAACGGAGCATTCTGGGTTTCTGCACAGATAAAAAACGGTTTCAATCTCTTTAATATCAGCAGTAAAATTTTAATTTTAACCTATCTGTGTTCATCTGCACAATTTGTCGCTAAGATTTGTCGTTTCTGTTTGCCTGCTTACCTTTCAGGTCCACTCTTCTCCTCTTTCTGTCTGGACCGAGGCTGTCTGGGCCGAGGCTGTCTGGACCGAGGCTGTCTGGCCTTTTGCATAAAGATGAACAGTTGTTTGAATCTCCAGTATCTTAACACCAACAGAAATCATCAGTACAGTGAAGTGGTACTATATAACACGTACCTTGCGGCACCGGCTGGATTAACAGCCTCCCATTTCCTTTTACAGGAAGGTCTGGCATCTTTTAGAGTCTGCTTGACTCTGGTGGGCTCAGCATCAATGTCCATGGGGCTACTGGAGGACCTGGAGGTGAGGTGCGTCTGTTCACTTATCGTAAGTTTGGCCATGGCCTCTGTGACTTCCTTCACCTGAGGATCCTCGTGACCTTTATAATACTAAAAGACAGAATATTTGGACACGTTTAAACCATCTGAATCTTAAATAACTGCCAAACACAAGACACACAACTAAATAAAACTTTAAGTAAGCACGTGTTATTTAGTTGAATATAAGAATAATCAAAGCACTTATGTGCATAATGGCAAAATAGTCATTTGTTACTTGCACCATGTAGAATATAAGTATCTGTTCACTTCATATCTATACGAACAATGTGTTTAAGATTAAATTGTTTAATAGAGCACGAAGATTGCACCAGATTGATTATCATACGGAGTCAACTTGTTATGAAATGTGGTTTGACACTTGATACTTTGTCACATTTAGAGGAACTCAGTGGTTTCTGATTATGAGATACGCTGACCGTTGCTGTGGTTTTGAAGGTGGAAGTGAGTTGTATTTTAAGGTATATTATGGAAGCATTATAAGTCAGTGTTAATAAGTCTGTAAATGTCATGAATCGATGTAATAATAGGCGCTAATTTAAGATGAATTATGATATTTAAAAGACACGTGAATTGATCGTGACTCAATCAATCAAATACTGATAGTTTACTAGTTATATACTTGTTGCCCACTTTATAGTTTATGGAAGAGCACTTTAAAGTATATTCAGTAAACTACAAGTTAAATAGTTTTTATCCTTCAAGTATACTAACTTATACTTTTCTTAAGTATATCTTTATCAAAAGATTAAGTACAAGTATAAGCCAAGTTAGACTTTTCTGTACACGCTTGTCAGTATGAGCCAAGTACTGTATAATTAAATATACTTTTAAGTATATCTCTGATAAGTACATAAAAAGTAAACTGAAAGTATACTCTCTTATTTAATAATAGCAAAGAAGAAATAAATCAACACATTTAATCAACTTACCGTGCGGCCACTTGTTCCAAACATCCTTGCAGAAGAGAATGCTGGTCTGGTCTGCAGCATCTGCTGGTTAATTTTTTTTTCATGTACTGGCAGCAAGTTTCGAGTCTAAACCACACTGTTGCAAGGTTTCTGACTCATGCAGACTACAATGTCCAACTTCCACTTCTGCAGACAATCAACCCCTTGACCATCTTGAAAGATTATGTTTGGAGTCAGAAAAATTGTTGCTCCCCATCCTGCTCCACTTTTCTGTCCCTGCATCAGGGACAAGCCCACATTGTCCAATAGCAGGAAGACTAGAGGAGAACATCTTAACAGGGCAAAACGCACATCATTGAGTCTATATAGATCAAAATCCATTCTATTACATGACTAACTGACCTAAATTCTAATGTATGTCATAACTTTTTTGATGGCATAACTTTTTAAATGATAATCAAATTCAAAAAACTGTAAATAATACAAAAGATCTCTAAATCACGTGACAAATTGGATTGCATCCAACTTGACAAGTGATTTA
Organism: Sebastes fasciatus; assembly: GCF_043250625.1. Classification (NCBI taxonomy): domain Eukaryota; kingdom Metazoa; phylum Chordata; class Actinopteri; order Perciformes; family Sebastidae; genus Sebastes; species Sebastes fasciatus. The sequence continues at coordinate 5,996,302 of NC_133818.1, read as the reverse complement.
GAGACATCACAAACGTCTCTAAATCTCTCACTAACCCATAGCAGGGTGTGAAATTACAAAAATCTATATCTACACTAAATCATATAAACCAAGACAAAAACGCTTAACAAGACAATACAGACATTGAACATGGATGTTTAAGACATATCTCGCCCCAGTGGGGGTACACAATGGACTCTCCCATAGAAGCCGGAAGCACCCACAGAAAGACCCACAGAGAGGAACCCACAGAAGCACCCACAGAGAGGAACCCACAGAAGCACCCACAGAAAGACCCACACAGAAACACCCACAGAGAAGAACCCACAGAAGAACCCACAGAAGCGCCCAGAGAAGCGCTCGCAGCGGCAGTCGATGTGCTGTGATGTCAGATATCTGAAACACAAAGGGTTGGGAGAAACATTACACACAAGATGTAACTAACATGTAGAAAGCTGAGAGCAAACACTGAAACATGCTACCCAGTTAATTTGGATATGGTTCAAACAATTTGTGTTAAAGTCGCATTTATCTTGTGTTTTTTTGCCCACTTAGGTACAGGACTCAACAAACTGAAACAAGCACACGCTTGACACATTATCACCTTATAAAGTTTATATGGCTGAATGCTGTTGAGTGAAAGATTTACTCCTTTTAACTTGTTTTGGTCTCCACCATCTCCTAGTGGGTTTATTCTGATGGTTTGTCACTACAAGCAACATCTTAAATTTGACCTATTGTTTATTAAAAAATATTGATTAGTGCAGCTTTATAAAAAGAAAAAATCTCACAATTCATTGTTATACATGTATGTCCATAATGTCCATAATGAGATTATTAAATGTAAAAAATTCCCCTCTTCATCCGTTAAGGAGTTGATCCATCTCAGGTGGGGAAGTTGTCCGCCTAGCCCGGTAGAGTCTAAGGAGCCTTGGTGTGTGCTGATCAATGGCTGCTCTGAAGTTGTGTACAGTATTAGGTTCTTGTTGGTGATCCGATGAAACTCTTCCCCGATCTGTTGATCATTTTAGAACAGCAAATGTAAATCTTCAATACAAAGTCAGTACAATTTCAACACTGTTCAGTGTAGCACATCCACAGACTAAAGAGACACCACAGAGATACACATCTGGACTGGAGAGACACCAATGGGACACACATCTGGACTAGGGACACACCACGGAGACACCCATCTGGACTGTTTTGTGAATAATTAAAAGAAACACAAAAGAACAAGAAACTGGAAGATGTAGGATGAGTTGGAAAGGTATGTTTTTAAATTGAGAATAATTCAGTATTAAGCATGTTTAAGTTGAAGATATGATGGGTTTTTTTCTATTGTTTCATTCGAGTTAATAAGGACAGAAGGGAGGAAGGGAGTAATGGTGAAAAGGACAGATGAGATGGGGGAAGACAAAAGTAAAGGCAAAAGGAGAAAAGCTTTTCCCATTCAAAAGATTTGTTATTAAAGCATTTTATTATTTTTTTTCTGTTCAGAACTATGGATTAAAAATGTTCAAGTTTGCTATGTTTGAGCTTCCATAAACATTCTGTCAAAGTTTTAATGTTGTAATGTTTTTTAATCCATTCAATTGAAATTTAACTCATCAGCTTAATTGCATATGACACTTAAAATTGTGTAATCAAAATAAAGTTTGTATCTTAAAAAAGGTTTATCTTGTTCTCCTAATGCGTCCTGTCAACTGTGTCAATTGACATAAGATGGACTGATATGCAACAACTGTGGTTTCCTCCAACAAACCACAAAAGATGTGCCACATTCATTTCCTCTTCATGTCTTCCTTCAGAACATCTGCGTTAACCCTTTTAGTTTTTTTGTGCTGCTGGTCACACACACCGGAACCAGGCTCTGGGTGGTGGCAGTTGACTTGTTTCCCAGTTCCCTCTCTCTCTCTCTCTCAACATCACTGAATTCACCATTAACTATTTACCTGAACAGTTTATGATGTTGTGTATGGTATCATTGTAAACATTGGCCATCGGACTTCCGGTCGATAGGCAGATGGAGTAGACGCACTAGCCGGTGCTCCGGTAAACTTTTCATTTTTATACCATCCAGCCCTCTAACTTCCACGCCAAAACGAAACCTTTTTTTTATTTATCTAATTTCTCTCCTTCTCCTTCTCTTCCACAGTTCATAAAGTTGATTGTTTAAGCCAAAATATTGTTTTAGAGGTGCTTGAAATCTACTTTTGTATGTATACCGGAGCAGCAGTTAATTTAGTTTAAGACAGGAAGAGTTGTTGTGCAATGTTTGTTCTGAAGAACTTGCTGCTTTCTTTTTTAGCAGTTTTCTTGGTTGGGGAGGGGGGTGGGGGGAAGGGATATGTCACTGCCAGTAACACCTTAGTAACTTACACAAACCTATTACTGTACACTAGTCACTCCTGGTCTCCACTGACCTGCTACAGCTTTATCTTAAAGCAACCACTTGAATACTGTGCTCACGTCCTAACCTTTTTAGTCAAGCTGCATGGATAGGCACCTAAAACCACAGAGCTGGAATGTCAAGGGTTTGAACCACCCCATTAAAAGAAAGAAGGTTTTCTCACACCTCAAACAACTTAAAACAGAAATAGCCTTCCTGCAAGAAACCCATATTCGCAGTTCAGACAGTGGTCGCCTTCTGTCAGGCTGGATGGGGCAGAAATTTCACTCCGCTTTTCAAGCCAAAGCCAGAGGGTTTCAATCCTTATCAGTCAAAGTATTTCCTTTGAACCACACAATGTGATTGCTGACAGGTTCGGTCGATATGTTATTGTATCTGGGAAATTATATGACACACTGGTAGTGCTTGTGAACGTGTATGCCCCTAACTCAGATGATGTAGGTTTTTTCGAACATTTGTTTTCTCTGCTGCCAGACCTCAACACATACTCTCTCATACTTGGTGGTGATTTAAATTGTTGGCTAGACCCAGTTTTAGACCGATCTTCCACTAACCCCAGCACAATAAGTAAATCAGCCTCTTTCATTCAAGCCTTTCTCTCTGACTACGGTGTCTGTGATGTGTGGCGCTCTCTACATCCAAACGATAGGGAATACTCGTTTTTCTCGCACGTCCATCATACATACTCCAGGATTGATTATTTTTTTATCGACAACCAACTAGTCCCGCTGGTTCAGTCCTGCGCCTATCAGAGTATTGTCATTTCAGACCACGCTCCTATTGGTTTGACCATGTCCCTCCCTGGCCTCCCACAGAGGAGCAGACACTGGCGGTTTAACTCAACCCTACTGTCTGACGATAATTTTGTGAAACATATGGAGAAAGAGATAGCCTTTTTTCTTACCACTAATATATCCCCTGAAATCTCTAGCCTAATTGTATGGGATGCTCTTAAAGCTTATCTTAGGGGGCAGATCATAGCATACACCGCTCAAGTGAAGAGAAAATCCTATAAAGAGCGCTTGGATCTGGCCCACCAAATTGGAGAGATTGACAAACAATATGCTCAAACTCAAAGTCCAGACCTTTATAAAAAACGATTAGAACTCAAAACCAAATTTGACCTGCTTACAACTCACTCAACTGAACACTTGCTTTTAAAAAACAAGGCCAGGTTTTACATATATGGAGACAAATCTGACAAAATGCTAGCCAACCAACTCAAAGGCTTTAAAGCAAAACAAAATATCTCCAAAATCCGAAACATTGGCCATCAAAACATAAGGGTAGACATCACCTTTTCTGTGTTCTCATGTTTGGTTCAGGAGATAACTGTGTTCTGGATTATGTGTTAACTTCTTCGTATTTGTCTAATATAGTTTACTCTTCCTTTGTTAAATGTGTCTCTCTCTCGTTTTATAGGCCGTGTACTTTAACGAACTCCTCCTACAGATTTCATCAGATCAACTTGAAATTTGGTCAGGACTATCTTAAGACCTTAGTGATGAAAAGTTATCAAAATGGGGAGTTTTCACTTAACGACCTGACCGTGGCGTGGCGGCCATTTTGAGCCATTCGCCATGAAACAGGAAGTAGCTGTTACTCAACTATACATACTCCGATCTGTCCTAAATTTCTCAGGTATGATAAGGGTCTGGTCCTGAGGACATGTACATGCACAAATATACTCATAGCCCCACCCCAATACGTTAGCCACGCCCCCTTTCATAACTCATGAACCGTTTGTCGTAGAGGCTTGTGGGAGGTGTCATATCACTCAGCGGAGACTTCCTGTTTCATTGGTGAAGGTTAGCCCACCCCAACATTTAGCCACGCCCCCTCTTTCATTTGTTGCGAGTAAAAATAATATGGCCTTTCATGTAAATGCCAAAACAATCAGCAGGACACCGCAGGGAATCGAACCCCATCCCAGTAAACCAGGAGTACCATTACCAGTGCCTTTTGCTTTTTGACGCTACATGGAAGGTAAAGCACAACCTGCATTAGCAACAGCATATGAGTGGCAGCATTTCCTAGTGTGGCATTATCGTACCATCATTTGTTTACCAAATGTGGATTGTTATGTAATTAATGCAGTTTTGAACTGCTATACATGGAGTAAATGTTTGTCAAAACAAATTTTAGTTCTAAATACTGTTGGAATACAGGAAAGGAAACCTTTTTCTTTTTTTTTTATAACTTGTAGAGAAAACATATAATATAATATAATATAATGTAATAATATAATATTATAATATAATAATATAATGTAAACATTCTCTAAATATATAAACACAAAAACAAATGTCCCTTCCCCACTTCCTACCCCATACTTCCAGTGCCCTTACTCAGACCACGCACATCTTTGAACTTGGCTTTCATTTTGATCTCAACTACACACCTGTAAAGTTTTGTGACTGCATCTTGCACGGTTATGACGCTATCGCGCTGACAAAATCTGTCCAGAAATATAAACACCATATGTAAGTAGTCAAAATTGCTTCTATGTTAGTTCCCGCTACAGTAGGTATGTCCAGGACCACATTTTGCCAGGATGACACATACAGCAGCAACAACCCCACCTCGGTTGCCAAATAAAGCTGAATACCTACAGCTGTCACAAGTCTAAAGTTATTCTGCTATGTCATTTTGGGATGTTCTACATTTAAAATCCCCTCATGATCACTGAAATAGGTTGGCAACACTACTGATTCTACATCATATTGTGTTGTCTTCACATATACATGGTCAATTAAAGTCCCTTTCTCTGTTGTGGGTTGTGTGACAAGCTGAACATAACCTTTGTCTGTTAGAAATTTGGAGATTGTGGATGATTTCAGGATGTCGTCATTGAAATCTCCCATGACCGCTATTGTGTTACTTTTTGGATCTAGCCAATCAAGTAACTTGCCTAGATATTCTTTAAACAAAGACATAGGATAAGATGGTGGTCTGTAAATGACTGCTATAACTATGTTGTAAGTCACACAGTTGTACACTAAACATTCCAAATTTGCATCTGGTACTTTAAGTATGTTGTATGTCAAACTATCTGCACTATACATGCCAACACCACCATGTTGTTGGTCTTGCAAAGCAACCAATGTGGGGTTTTTGCTGCTGTATGATGAACTTCGAGGACAACTATCAAAAGTATAACCATTGATCTTTACAGAGTCAAATGAGGAAGTAGCAGGTAGCCATGTTTCTGTAACAGCAATACAGTTAGGCCGTAAATGCTGCGTACACAATGCCAAATCTGAAACATGTCGAGTCAAATGTTTCACATTCATCAAAAACACTGTAAAACTATGTGTACTCAATTTGTGCCCCGCCCTCTTTCATAACTTATGAACCGTTTGTCGTAGAGTCTTGTGTGAGGTGTCATATCACTCAGCAGAGAGTTGCTGTTTCATTGTTGAAAGTTGGCCGCGTCATTCGGCGTCCCGCCAGTACCCCCAACGCGCAAGGAGGGGCGAGAGCCCGTTCATCGCTGCTCGCAGCTTTAATTATTATTATTATTATTTATTTTTTTATTTTTGTTTTTAATTATTAGAATTTATTACAATTTATCTACTCACCGTACCATGTACATGTGTAAAATAAAAACATGAATATATGAACCTGTGTATTATTTGAATAGCTTAGTATTGAATGCACAATAACAAGGTACATTTATACATGGCACTAGGCCCAGTTTAATATAAAACACAATTTTATACAATACATATAGTAGGGGGTCCCTGCTCCATCTCTCCATCAGTTTGGGGGTCCTTGGCCTGAAAAACGTTGAGGACCCCTGGTTTAGATGGTCTAAACGCTGCTGCGAGCGGCGCTTCTATGGGTGCTTCAGGCTTCAATGGGAGAGTCCATTGTGTACCCCCACTGGGGCGAGATAAGTCTTAAACATGTCCATGTTCAATGTCTGTATTGCTTTGTGCTGCCCAAGGCTTTAACTATTAACACTAAACACACCACCTTAATCCTATAATGTTAGTGAGAGACGTCTCTAAATCACGTGTCAAGTTGGATGCAATCCAATTTGTCACATGATTTAGAGATCTTTTGTATTATTTACAGTTTTTTTGCATTTGATTATCATTTAAAAAGTTATGACATACATTAGAATTTAGGTCAGTTAGTCATGTAATAGATGTGTGTTTGCCCTGTTAAGATGTTATCCTTTTGCCTTGTGTTGCGCAATGTTGGCATTCAAGTAAGGTGAGTCAAAATGAAACAAGTTTTGTGACACCTAACTTATTACAGCATCCTCTTCTGCAAGGATGTTTGGAACAAGTGGCCAGGGTAAGTTGATTAAATGTGTTGATTTATTTCTTTCCTTACCAATAAGAAGTTTATTCAAGTGTGCTATTATTAAATAAGAGAGTATACTTTCAGTTTACTTTTTATGTACTTATCAGAGATATACTTAAAAGTATATTTAATTATACAGTACTTGGCTCATACTGACATGTACAGAAAAGTCTAACTTGGCTTATACTGGTACTTAATCTTTTGATAAAGATATACTTAAGAAAAGTATAAGTTAATATACTTGTAGGATAAAAACTATTTAACTTGTAGTTTACTGAATATACTTTAAAGAACACTTTCATAAACTATAAAGTGTATAAAGTATATAACTAGTAAACTATCAGTATTTGATTGATTGAGTCACGATCAATTCACAAGTGTCTTTCAAATGTCATAATTTGTCTTAAATTAGCGCCTATTATTACATTGATTCATGACATTTACAGACTTATTAACACTGACTTATAATGCTTCCATAATAAAAATAAAAGTGCTCATATTTTTAAGTGTGAGATGTAAAAACAAACTGATTTGTGAACAGCCTACACAAGATTTACAGTATGATCATCAGTGGCTGATTATACAAAGGGGGTGGGGAATGTTAGCCAAAGTGGCCAGTTTAAATTCAGAAAATGTTATTGTAAATGTGACTGCACCTCCTGGTGGACTCCTGCAGTAATGACTCCTTTACATGTACAGAAGGGAATCAATGACGTAACCGTTTTATAGCTTTAGTGTTGCTGTCATAACTACTATTAATACTTTTAATCATGTATAATTATTGATTTTCAAGTATGTGCTTCTTTTATGTGATTATTTGTTTTTTTAGATCTTTAACATTTTTTCTTTAAAAATAGAAAAAGAAATTGCATTGCAATGCGTGGACTCATGGTCCAAAAATGACAAACTGATTACAGAAAATTACATTAAAAAAAAAAAAAAAAAAAAAGCAGGAGTCCCATGTTTTACCTTTTTTTTTTTAGAAAGAGGGGTGTGAAATTTGAGGCAAATTTGTCATGTTTTAAGGGCACTTGGAACAACATTTCACAGAACATTAGTCATCAACTCCGTCCTATCCCTTATAATCACCTAGTTCGACACTCCTCTATCAACTGTACAGTAGTATAAAATACAACTCACTTTCCAGCTTCATGTTTTGTAAAACCAATGTAATAAATATAAAACAAATGTAATGATTACTTAAGATTACTTAAAGTGTCTTTGAGTTTCTTCTTGAAAAGTGCTATATAAATGTAATGTGTTATTATTATTATGTTGTTATGGCTTGTGAGCCAGAAGCAGTGCTTAAAGTGAATATGAAACTGGTGGGAGTAGTGCTCTTATTCACATGTTTTTATAATATTAGAATAGAGTCTTTATTGTCATTGTCATGGAAAACAACGAAAAACAGTTTAGCAGCTCTTTGCAGTAAGAGCAAACATTAAAAGCAAAAATAAAAACATTCAATTCAAAGTATAGACAAATAAATGGATCATAAAGTGCAGGTGCCATGATTATGTTTCAGCAGCTAGTGTAGCTAGTGCAAAATACCACCCCCTAGAGGCAAACACCTGTAAAGTTACATATACGTCACATTGGGCGTTAATGGTAAATTTATTATTCCTCATTTGAACATAAATCAGCCTGACAGTATTTTTGTGTTTGGTAACAAAAACGTGTCTTTTTATTTGCATTCCCACAACATTATAACTTTACTTCTTAGGTTTAACAACAAAATCTTTTTTTCAGATTTGTTTTACAACACAAAAATGTGCAAACTGAATAAAAATAAATAAGACTGCCTCATATTGGAGGTTTTCTCAACAAGTTACTATAGCTGTAGAAAACTGAGCAGCAGACTTATGTAGTAAACTCGATAAAACACATATTTAAAAAAAAAAAGTTCAGGTTTAGATGGTTTAAACGTGTCCAAATATTCTGTCTTTTAGTATTATAAAGGTCACGAGGATCCTCAGGTGAAGGAAGTCACAGAGGCCATGGCCAGACTTACGATAAGTGAACAGACACACCTCACATCCAGGTCCTCCAGTAGCCCCATGGACATTGATGCTGAGCCCACCAGAGTCAAGTGGACTCTAAAAGATGCCAAACCTTCCTATAAAAGGAAATGGGAGGCTGTTAATCCAGCCGGTGTCACAAGGTACGTGTTATATAGTACCACTTCACTGTACTGATGATTTCTGTTGGTGTTAAGATACTGGAGATTCAAACAACTGTTCATCTTTATGCAAAAGGCCAGACAGCCTCGGTCCAGACAGCCTCGGTCCAGACAGCCCCGGTCCAGACAGCCTCGGTCCAGACAGCCCCGGTCCAGACAGCCTCGGTCCAGACAGCCTCGGTCCAGACAGCCCCGGTCCAGACAGAAAGAGGAGAAGAGTGGACCTAAAAGGTAAGCAGGCAAACAGAAACGACAAATCTGTGCGACTCTGTTTGTGACTCAGGAACTTGTTCTTTGAGTGTTATACTTTCTTTGAACTTGTGTAATAAATTCTCATACAGGTCATTCTTTGACAAAAAAAGGGACCAAAGAGCAGCGCTCCAGCTCGCCATCGCTCCAGACCTACTCACCAAAGAGAGCAAAATGGGACGTATTGCAGAAGACGGAGAAACCCACAGAACCTGCACTGCTGTCAAGAATTAAATGAATGTAATGAATGTAATTTCTTGATGTTCCCTGAAGTAGCGTGTCTTCCTATCTCGCAATTCATTTGTGTTTAAAGACACTTCTGTTAAATTTAAAGATGCCTTTCTGTAATTTAAAGGGGACCTATTATGCTCATTTTCAGGAGCATACTTGTATTTTGGGTTTCTGTCAATCGATTAAAATATTTAATCGCACTTAATTGCACATTTTATGGGGATTGTTTGTAACTTCTTACACTATAAACCACCCGGGTTGGTGTCCCATGCGCTCTCTCGCACATGCGAGCGCGCGCATATGCATTTCTTTCAACTTAAAGTTGAATGTTTCATTCACTTGTTTATAACAAGAAAAATGTAAAGGTACAAGCAAAAAATGGATGAAATGCATGCAATCCGAAATAAATCCATATCCCATGTAGGACACCATCTCAGCACTGGAGAGCTCCTTCAGCGACAGGCTGCTCCACCCAAAGTGTGTGAAGGAGCTCTATCGCAGGTCCTTCATCCTGCAGCTGTCAGACTCCACAAACTGCACAACTCCACTGCTCCCAGTAGACCAAATACACACCAAAGAAAAATAACCACAATAACCTGATATTTTCAGGTGGAATTTCATTCATTCATTCATTCATTCATTCATTCATTCATTCATTCATTCATTCATTCATTCATTCATTCATTCATTCATTCAGGGGCTGCTCCTATTTTTAGACTTCCTTCTATTTATATGGTTCATATTTTGTTACACTTTGTTCAGCTCTTTTTTACTGTGTTAGCTGATGCATCTTGTTTTTTGCACTATCCCCTTTGCTGCTGTACACTGCACATCTCCCCACTGAGGGACTAATAAAGGAATATCTGATCTTATCTTATCTCATGGTATTTGTCTGTTTACACTCTTTGGCCAGGTGGTTTCGTGCACATGAAGCCTCGAGCAATGAACCCTTTAACGAACCAATTTGCTGGAAAGCTTCAAAGCTTCATGAGGCTTCATCTCGCCATCACTAGTTACGGTTTAACAGGCGACCCTGTTAACTGGCGACTTTCAGCCGAATGAGTCTGTGGTTGTAGTAGTTACGGCAGCTGTTGAAAGCAGGAAGAGAATACGTAGCTGTCCTCGTGAATGCCTCTTTGTTTAGTATTTCATTACAATGTTTAAACATACCGGATTCGTCTTTGGAGCTTTGGAGTCTTGTTTGTGGAAACGTGTCCGCTATATTCTGCTCGCGTTTGAAACGTTGCTTGTTATGATGATTATGTTGAAATCAGGAAGAGCAGCGTGGCTCTTCCTGTGAGCTAATACAAGTTTCTAAATACACATATTCGTCTTTGGAGCTTGTTGTAGTAAACATGTGTCACGTAGAAGAACTCTTCATCCCTTTAAGAAAAAAAACAAATGAATAAAAATGTCAGGTTTTACGGGAATCTCCGTCTGTCACTCAAACCACAGTTTGAGTGACAGACCGAGGTTTCCTCCAATGCGCCCCCGGTACTGAGATGCTCACAGGTGAAGGTCATATTCATCTCAAATATCACACGCTAAGTAGTCGCTCTGAGACGCAGAAGGCAGCCAGATTAACTTGTGACCACACTGTCCGTGTACTTCAGACCATCTGATTTACAACACAAATAAGTGTCTGTTTATGTTTATGTTGTTGTATTCACGTGGAAATATTGAAGTTTGAAGATCTCGCATCAGCTGCACCATAAAGAAAATGTTTTCAAACCAAAAAGGCACTGGATTGAGAATTGACCCAGACAACAACACAGAAGTCAAACACTCAAGTTATTTTTATTTAGGAGAGGCCAACAAATTTCACTTGTAGCCAATCAATCTGCACAATAATAATAACGGCTCCTTAGATCAACCACATGAACCACAGACATGGTTTTTGAAGTGTAGCACTCGCTGTCGTATGATTCATAACGAAGGAATGGAAATTTGATTGATTTCCATATATATATATATATATATACATTAATTTGCAAAAAGCAGCATATTTGTCCACTCCATGTTAATAAAAGTATTAAATACTTCACAAATTTGACTTTAAGGTTCATTTTGAGCAGATATCAAATGTGCTATTAATCACGATTAAATATTCTGATCGATTGACAGAAACCCAAAATACCAGTATGATCCTGAAAATGAGCATAATAGATCCCCTTTAGATTACAGAAAAGCATCTTTAAATTTAACGGAAGTGTCTTTAAATACAACTGACTGCAAGACAGGAAGACATGACACCTCATGTCTTCCCCATCTTGCAGTCAGTTGTACAAAACATGACAGTCATGATACAGGAAGTCATCAAAACCAGAAAACACGTTTTGGGGCTTTGCGGTTGCGGGTTACAGAGAATGACACTCTACTAATCAATGGCGAGGATGAGTAATAGACTTCACTTCCTCTTTCCCCTTCACAATAAAAGCTCAGTAGCCTACTGCCTTGTATTCGCTAACACTAACAATCCACTCAATAATAAAGGTTACAAGAGCACAGACGGTCCCTGACCACTGTCTGACTGTCTGTAGCTCGTTGTCTACTTTACTATGGGTAGTTCCTTCATGATTTATTGATACCGGAAGTTCGAATCTGTCAATATCTTTCCAACTTTACAACAGGTGTACTGAGCATGAAAAGTTGTCTTGGTGTAGTTGGCACACATAAACCTAAATTTGCACGAGTTCAGACGTCTAGTTCTCATCACTATATCAATATTTTACACAAAGATGTTTGGATGCTTTCGCATGGTAAGTTGATTAAATGTGTTTTTTTATTTGTCATTTATCACAAAAAGTATTTTCTCTAATGTCAAAGTAATTAGAAACTTCTGCTAACAATGTAATAAATATAAAACAAATGTAATGATTACTTAAGATTACTTAAAGTGTCTTTGAGTTTCTTCTTGAAAAGTGCTATATAAATGTAATGTATTATTATTATTATGTTGTTATGGCTTGTGAGCCAGTAGCAGTGCTTGAAGTGAATATAAATCTGGTGGGAGTAGTGCTCTTATTCACATGTTTTTATAATGTTAGAATAGAGACTTTATTGTCATTGTCATGGAAAACAACGAAAAACAGTTTTGCAGCTCTTTGCAGTAAGAGCAAACATTAAAAGCAAAAATAAAAACATTCAATTCAAAGTATAGACAAATAAATGGATCATAAAGTGCAGGTGCCATGACTAGTTTCAGCAGCTAGTGTCCTCAGCCTTAGTCCACATAATTGTAATAACATGATAAAAATGGGAAAAATCTATTGGTTTAAACTCTAAAACGGTTTATTAATAATAATAATAATAATAATACTATTAATAATGTCATTATAGCTTTTGTTATTCTCATTAGATTTAATAATATTCTTGTTGATGCTATTATTATTATTATTATCATGATGTAGTGTTTCCGGAAGTGCCTCTTCATTTCACATATCTTCACTTTTGATGTCATTTAAAAATGAAAAATAACCCACAAATCAATCACAGTCTTGCTTTACATTTTCACCTTCAAATATCATCACTAGTCTGAGTTTGAGCTTGTTTTTCTTAATTTTCTTATTAAAATGTAAATAAAACTAGCTTATAATAACCAAACAAACAAAACAGTTTGAAAAAATCCGTTTGTCTTGGAGCAGTGCAGCATGCAGCGCAAACGTAAAACGGAAGTGTGACGCGCCCCGTTTATTAGAAATCGCAAAAACTACTTTATAAGATACTGCAGGTTTAAACTATTTATTCTGACAGCTCATAAAGAATTCCGACAAACAGGATCATCAACGAGGAGAGACGGGAAATATAAAACATTCATCCACAACGTTTACTTTACTCAAACTGCTTTTTCAGTTACAGCAACAAAACAAATGGACCGATCTCCCTCCAGATATTAGAGAAATGTTAAAAAAGTGTCATGTTGTCTCAGAAGCTGCTCTTTCCCTCGCCACTCTGCGTGGAGAGCAGCCAAAAGCTCGGCACAGACCGTCACGGTCGGCTGTTTTGATACCCGTATTGTGCTGTTCCAGCGCTTTGCATTGTGGAATTTGAATTGTAGGCGGGGTAGACTGGTCTGATGCATACTGGAGAATTTTTCCAAATAAGATAAGATAAGATAAGATGAACCTTTATTAATCCCCGGAGGGAAATTCAATAGACAATAATAGAGATATAAAAGATAAAGAGTTAATGGGTGAACATAGTGTGTACAGTCTGTCAATAAATAAATGTAGAATGTGCAATAAATAAATAAATAAATAAATGTAATATGTACATATGTGCAGTCAGCAATAAAGTGGTATATAGGATGTATAGTGTAAAGTGAGTGTAAAGTGCGCCAGATAGTGCATGTTTAAATTTCTTAAAAGTCCTAATAGTTGTCATATGGGGGTCAGCCTTGGTTGTGGAGCCTGATGGCTACCAGCATGAAGGACTGACCCAGGCGCTTTGTGTTGTGCCGAGGAGGGATGAGTCTGTGGCTGAATGTGCTCCTCATCTTGACTAGCTCATCATGGAGGGGGTGGGAGGGGTTTTCCAGGATAGCGTCCAGCTTCCTCCTCATCCTGCCCTCTGCCACCACCTCCAGACCGTCCAGCTCAGATCCAACCACAGAGCCAGCCTTCCTCACCAGCCTGTTCAGTCTGTTGGCATCCCTTGTGTTCATGTTACCCCCCCAACATACCACAGCAAAAAAGAGAACACTGGCTACTACAGACTGGTAAAACATCTGCAGCAGCCTATTGCACACATTAAAAGACCTGAGCCTCCTCAGGAAGAACAGTTTGCTCTGTCCCTTCCTGTAGAGGGCCTCGGTGTTATCAGTCCAGTCAAGTCTACTGTTCATGTGTACTCCCAGGAACTTGTAGGTGTCCACCACCTCCACCTCCTCCCCTCGGATGGTGATGGGAGTTGGGGGCCTCGTGCTCCGCCGGAAGTCCACCACCAGCTCCTTGGTCTTTCCAATGTTGAGCTGGAGGTGATTGTTATCACACCACCCTATGAAGTTCTCCACCAGGGCTCTGTACTCCTCCTCGTTGTCATCTGTGATGCAGCTGACGATGGAGGAGTCATCGGAGAACTTCTGTAGGTGACATGTACCCGAGTGGAAGCGAAAGTCGGAGGTGTAGGTGGTGAACAGGAAGGGAGACAGCACAGTTCCTTGGGGGGCGCCGGTGTTGCTCACCAGCACATCTGACAGGCTGCCCTGCAGTCTGACATACTGTGGTCTGCTGGTGAGGTAGTCCGTAATCCAGGCCACCAGGCCATGATCTACCTGCATCGCTGAGAGCTTCTCAGCTAGCCGGAGTGGCAGGATGGTGTTGAAGGCGCTGGAGAAGTCGAAGAACATGATTCTTACAGTGCTGTGCGGCCTCTCCAGGTGTGTGTAGGCTCTGTGGAGCATGTAGGTGATGGCATCATCCACACCGATGTTTTCCTGGTATGCAAACTGCAGGGGGTCCAGGGAGTCGCTCACAAGGGGCTTGAGGTGCTGCAGAACCAGTCTCTCAAAGATCTTCATGACGTGTGACGTCAGAGCAACTGGCCTGTAGTCATTGGGGGTGCTGGGGTGTCCCTTCTTGGCCACCGGGACGATGCAGGAGGTCTTCCAGAGCTGGGGAACCTTCTTCAGCCTCAGGGAGAGGCTGAAGAGGTGCTGGAACGCTGGGGCACCAGGCCCTGGCCTTGTTCACGCTGATCTTTGAGAGCTGCTTCCTCACCTGGCTGGTTGTGATGATCAGGGTGGATGTTGCGATGTCTCCAGGTGCAAAGGACATGCTGTGGATGTGATCCTCAGGGTAGGTATGGGGGGGGGCAAGCTGCTGCTGCCTCCTGGGGATGGGTGCTGGGGGGAGGAGGAGAGGTGTGGGAGGGGGAGGGAAGGTGTGGAGGGGGGGCACTGGTGTTGGTGAGTGAGGACCCAGGCTGTCCTGCTGAGCTCATGGGGGTTGGTTGGTCAAACCTGTTGAAAAACAGGTTTAGCTCATTTGCATGTTCCTGGGTCCCCTCAACACCAGGGCTCGGCTGTTTGTAGCCAGTTATCTTCCTGAACCCCCCCCCCACTCCTCCCTGGAGCTGTCGGCCTGTAGTCTCCCCTCCAGTCTGTCTTTGTAGGTGTCCTTGGCCGCCCTCAGCTCCTTCTTCAGCTCCTTCTGGACAACCTTGGCCCCCTCAATGTCCCTGGCCATGAACGCCCTTTTCTTCCTGTTCAACAGGGCTTTAATGTCCCCATTGATCCAGGGCTTGTTGTTAGGAAAGCAGCGTACCTTTTTGGTGGGTACGATGCTCTCCTCACAGAACCTAATGTAGTCTGTGATGCAGTGGGAGAGTCCATCGATGTCCTCACCGTGGACCCTGTCAAACAACTCCCAGTCTGTTGACCTGTAACACTCCCTCAGCTCCTCCTCAACTTCCACTGACCACTGTTGAACAGTCCTGAATCAGTACGTCATCCGGGTATTTTTGGCATACTGTAGATTTTGCTTTTGTTCGCATACTGCATACTACATACTACATTTTGGCCAAATCAGTACGTACTACTAGTATAGTATGCAGTTTCGAATACAGCCACTCTCAGGGGACGTGCATCACCTCTACTCAATTCCGCACATACCTTAGTCACAAAACAAACCCTAGCGGAAACTGAAAGTAGTGCGCCAGTCTGAAAGCTCTGTAATCTTAAAGGGACTATTTGTAACTTTTTAAGCGTATAAATGTAGCGGGTCGCCACACATGCGCGCTCGCATATGCGCGTTCGCGTGTGGTCGCTGCCTTTCCTCCTCTGCCTGCCTGCCCTCACTCAGAGAGCGCGCGCGTTCTCAGCTCGCTCCACCTCTACACGTGAACGCGCGCTCACTCCTCACTGCAGAAGAGTTAGTTTAGCTCTGAGAATATCTAGTGAATGTACAGTTGACGTTTGTGCAGAAATAACTGCTGCAGCTCCTCCAGACCAACAGAGAGTTTCCCGTGTTTTGTGAAGTGACGGAGCTCCTCAGCGAGAAACGTTATCGTCTCGTTACCGACCGGGTGCCGGTGTCTCCTTGCTCTCTCCGGCTGCGGGCGGAGAGAGCAGGGAGACACGCTGCAGAGCCCCGCTGCATCAGCCTGCGCTGAGGCAGGAAAAGCCAACACTAAGATCAGATCGAAATCATGTTCATGGAGAGACTTTCGTCTGGTCAGCTAACATTACTGCCAAGCAGCTGAAATATAGAGTGATATTGTGGTTTTAGCTGACGTGTGTCGCCTCACTGTTTTGAGCGATGCTCGTTCAGGTATATTGAGAGCGAGCAGGCGCGGGCTTCACGCTGACTTTCGTTGATTTCACGACCACAGGTGTCGCTGTTAAGAAGCATTTCTGAAAGTTACAAATAGTCCCTTTAAAGTGACACTAGGTATCAACACTAAGGTTGGAACAGGCTACAAAACACTCTTCAACCATTAGCAAACAAATGTTTACAATATATTTATCAGGATTTTGTGGAATTTCAACATAAAAATAAAGCTATAATTTCAACCTGGTTACATAGGCCTATAATACTCCAATAATGCTCCAACTGGAACATTATAGGGTTACGGTGGTGTGTTAATAGTTAAAGTGCTAAAGTGTTATTTGCAGCCTATAGTCGGGTACCATTCAGATTTTTGGAGCAGTGTTGTACATATTATGCAGCAGGATAAAGAGATATATTCTGAATTTATACAGTGAATAACAGATACTAGGAGATATTGAGTTTGGGGGTCCTCCCCAAGAACATTTGAAGGTTTTTGACTGAGAATTATGCAATTTTACATCATTTTGCACCATTATTATTACTAGTTAAATGATTATTTTTTATTATTTATCACAGCCGTTGTCTGAACTTTTAATTCTTCTGGAAATGTTTGCCCAGTAAAATCATATAGAGGATATAGAAGGGCAGATTAAATATGAATTTCATTCATTATTGTTCAAAATTTAAAAAAAATAAATAAAAGAAAAAGTTATGACAAACAGTTCACTAATTATTTTACAAAAAGGACGTGAACATTGTATTGCTAAATTACAGCAGCGTTGTTCTCCCCCATATACCCCCCCATGCCGTGCGTCAGCTTGTCCAGATGATCCTTTCTGGTGGACCAACATGGGACATTATTTTTAGGTTCAGATGGTCTAAACGTGTCCAAATATTCTGTCTTTTAGTATTATAAAGGTGACAAGGATCCTCAGGTGAAGGAAGTCACAGAGGCCATGGCCAAACTTACGATAAGTGAACAGACGCACCTCACCTCCAGGTCCTCCAGTAGCCCCATGGACATTGATGCTGAGCCCACCAGAGTCAAGCAGACTCTAAAAGATGCCAAATCTTCCTATAAAAGGAAATGGGAGGCTGTTAATCCAGCCGGTGTCACAAGGTACGTGTTATATAGTACCACTTCAATGTACTGATGATTTCTGTTGGTGTTAAGATACTGGAGATTCAAACAACTGTTCATCTTTATGCAAAAGGCCAGACAGCCTCGGTCCAGACAGCCTCGGCCCAGACAGCCCCGGTCCAGACAGCCTCGGTCCAGACAGCCCCGGTCCAGACAGCCTCGGTCCAGACAGCCTCGGTCCAGACAGAAAGAGGAGAAGAGTGGACCTGAAAGGTAAGCAGGCAAACAGAAACGACAAATCTTAGCCACAAATTGTGCAGATGAACACAGATAGGTTAAAATTAAAATTGTACTGCTGATATTAAAGAGATTGAAATAATTATTTATCTGTGCAGAAACCCAGAATGCTCCGTTCACACCGTGAAAAAGACCTGCAGGTACCTTATTTGATATGTTTTCATTCTCAGGATTTGATTTTCAAGCTGTTTGTGACTCAGGAACTTGTTCTTTGAGTGTTATACTTTCTTTGAACTTGTGTAATAAATTCTCATACAGGTCATTCTTTGACAAAACAAAAAGGGACCAAAGAGCAGCGCTCCAGCTCGCCATCGCTCCAGACCTTCTCACCAAAGAGAGCAAACTGGGACGTATTCCAGAAGATGGAGAAACCCACAGAACCTGCACTGCTGTCAAGAATTAAATGAATGTAATTGATGTTCCCTGAACGTGCGTTCAGGGAACATTTTCAGGAATCATACTTGTATTTTGGGTTTCTGTCAATCGATTAAAATATTTAATCGAGCTTAATTGCACATTTTATATCTGCTCAAAATGAACCTTAAAGGGAGATTTGTCAAGTATTTAATACTTTTATCAACATGGCAATGCAAATATGCTGCTTTATGCAAATGAATGTACATGTTTATTATTGGAAATCAAAATAATAAATAATGCAATAAAGAAATGATCAAGTGGCCGCCTCTCTCTCTCTCTCTCTCTCTCTCTCTCTCTCTCTCTCTCTTATGTTGTGGTAGGTAGGTTGTTTTGGGTTGATAGTTACTTCTTTTGGGCTTGTTTCTATTGACCTGGTTGCTTGTTTCTCTCGCGAGATCTGGCAACACTGGTTGCACACGCAGCCGTCGCCGTCTTGGAAACTCAGGAGGTGTGCACCCCTAAACACTCTCACTATTATAAGAGACTTTAGGCTTGTTTTCATGAAAGGTTGATCACAAATATCGGTAGTTTTGGGTTGCGGTGTTTGGGGCTTGTTTCTAAAGTGTAGTTGATTATTTGGGCTCCTGTTTCTCTCCTCTATACCGGTCTAGTTTGTCCTATTTTAGGATCCATACACAACCCCGATCTAAATCTAGATCTAAACTTGTAAAATTACAAGCTAAAAATGGATGCAAAAATAACAAGAAACGTTCAATTTCTATTTTA
Organism: Sebastes fasciatus; assembly: GCF_043250625.1. Classification (NCBI taxonomy): domain Eukaryota; kingdom Metazoa; phylum Chordata; class Actinopteri; order Perciformes; family Sebastidae; genus Sebastes; species Sebastes fasciatus. The sequence goes on along the minus strand of NC_133818.1, from coordinate 5,977,151 downwards.
TAATAAGAACAATGTTAAGTTACAAGCTAAAAATGGATGCAATGAAATGCAAGCAATCCAAAATAAATGTATATGCTTGTTTGTTATTTCTATTGACCTGGGGCCTGTTTCACAAAAGCAGAATAAAGATATCCAGGATAAGAGAGAAAGCGAGGCTTGACCTAGTCTAGTTAGTTCATCCTGGCTTAACTGGTTTCAGGAAGGCCAAGCCAGGCTGAGGAGGAGAGACTAGGTTGAGCAGGGTGTAAGTAATTCAGATAGATGCGCCTTCACTGTTTTCCTCAATAGACCACGAGGTAGATCACAGATCTACTGACGCACGTTCAGTGTACTTTAAACCATAGACACATATACATATGTATATAGTGTATATACATAGTGTGAAATGTCTTCCTCTGTTTTAGAGATCATGCTTTCAATCTATAGGCTACCACTAACACTGCTACTGCTATTACTATTATGTTCATTTTCAGGCACCTTATCAATATCATACTAATAAGAGCAATCAAAATAACAGGCAAATAGTAGTGTATAAATAAATATTAGTATAATAATATTAGTTATGATCTGAATTTATTGAAATAATGGCGATAATACAGCAATTATTTTTTTAAAATGATAATCTAATGGCGTAATTTTTAATCATTGGTTTCACACATTCAGTGGAAACACTGGCGTGTTGCCTTAAGGAGCGTCCACAGTACTTCAAAGTTTACTAAGTAACGAAATTTAGCTGGGCAAAAAAATATCATTTCATTTTTAAAGTATTACAAATATTAATAAAAATGTGTGATTAGTCTGTATTTCAGTCCACAAAGAATATCTGAACTGTCATTTTTGTTTTGTATGATAATTAGAGTCAGGGCAGTGTAATTGCATCTTTATATCCTGAAATCAACTGTATTTCTTCCTGGATGATGTATTATTTTTGGCTGTTTTATCAGTTTTCATCAGTTACCATAACCATCTATAACGGAGGTTATAGTACATTATATTTAGTTTAACTTGCGTATCTCACACATCTGACAACCACCAACAGGGCTTTGATCGACAGTTGTAAACTTCAGAGTTACTAACCAATTCCAAAGTTGAAGTACTGAACTGAAGTAATCCAAGGTGACCAGAAGATGGCACTCACACCAAAATAGTGACATCACAGTTACCCATGGCAGACCTGAGGCCTGTTTCACAAAAGCAGAATAAAGCTCGGTTTCTACTCTGGCAGCAACATTTTATTGGAGTAAGTTTGTTAGTGATTTTGACTGCAAGAAAGTTTGGTCCTTACCGCAAAAGTTCCCTCTAACGAAAAAGAGGAGTCTTTTAAGTTGATCCACAGATTCTATCCAGTGCAACATTTCTTACTAAAGTTAAAGAGTGACATAGAGATGTAAATTGTTCCTTCTGCGAATCACATCATGAAACTTGCTCTCATTTATTCTGGTCCTGTAAATTTACATGTGAATTATGGAAAGATGTCAATAATTTTATACTGGTTATTTTCTCAGATTTTGCACTGTACTATAGAAATATTATATTTGGTTGCCACTTACTTTACACTATACTTCCTATATACCACTTTATAGACTGCACATATGTACATATTACATTTATTTATTGACGGACTGCACACACTATGTTCACCCATTCACTCTGTATCTTTTATATCTCTATTATTGTTTTTATCATTTTTGTATTTCTTTACCTCTCCTGAGGTTTCACACTTCTGTCTTTTTTTGTGTTTTTTTATAGTATGTTTTTTATAGTATGTTGAACTCGCTTCGTAGTACAGGCCTCTGAAAAATTCTCAATTTTAGTTTTTGGGGTCTTCTGATTAATATAACGTCCTGTGAAACACATCTTACTTAATAGGATTAACCATTAACGTCTTCTCAACACTTCGAAGCGCCGGAAGTACAGAACAGACCACAACTACATGTACATAAGTGAAACGACTGAGCAGACAAAAAACAAGAAAATAAAAGAGGAACCTTTATCATAACCCCTAAATCAAAGCAGAAAAAACACAACAAAGAAAGCTGACCTTTCACCAGTACTCCACCTGAGGCCTGTACTGCGAAGCAGGATTTGGCGTTAGAGAGGTAACTTCAGGGTTCACTCTGGGTTTTCGGTACTACGAAAATACTATTTAAATAGTCATAGACCATCATCAAATCTCGTTATGAGCGCGTTCGTTCACACGAACGAAGAGGTGTTTGCGGCATCTGACTAATCACAGACATGAACAAGTCTAACGGACAAGACAGAGTGACACATTTAACAAAGGAAGAGTAAACTATATTAGACAAATACGAAGAAATTAAACACTTAATCCAGGCTAAAAGTAACATAGTTGAAGCTGCTAAATGCAGGAAAGACAGCTGGTAAAAGAAAAAACTCCGGATGTGTGAATGCGTAAATTAACAGATTTATTAATTTAACGGAACACTCAAAAGTAGAGTATTCTTGTCTAAATATAAATAGCGTTTACGAGAATAATAAATAAATGGAATTTACTTTACGAATATTGTGCGAGGTCTATGACTATTTAAAAATCCTTTCAGCTGCTTCCCCCCTCTCTGACGGTGTGAAACGGACTCAAGAGCAAGTAAAAAAAAAAATATATATATATATAAAATATAATTCAAAGCGGTAAACACCCTCAACATAGAGTCCGCTGTCCTTCCTGTATTTTTCAGTTTAAACTGTGTTGTTTTTAGTCTGGATTATGACTTAAACTTCTTCATAATGTTTGTAATATTATCATACAATCACCGCACAGAGCTCTGACTGGTCAGTAGGAAGGGCTTTCATACGTTACCATGGAGATCTACAGAAGTAAACCAGCTTCGTAATACAGAAAACCCAGAGTGAAACTGTTGAAAGTGATGACGCAGAGCAGCCTCAGAGCACCGGTGTGGGGTGGGGTGTCACCGGTGTGTGCAGAACATGCATGGAAACTAACACAGAACAGCAGTCTCTTCGGCAAGGATTGTTGGAACAAGTGGCCACAGGGTAAGTTGATTTATTTCTTCCCTTACCAATAAGAAGTTTATTCAAGTGTGCTATTATTAAATAAGAGAGTATACTTTCAGTTTACTTTTAATGTACTTATCAGAGATATACTTAAAAGTATATTTAATTATACAGTACTTGGCTCATACTGACAAGTACAGAAAAGTCTAACTTGGCTTATACTTGTACTTAATCTTTTGATAAAGATATACTTAAGAAAAGTATAAGTTAGTATACTTGCAGGATAAAAACTATTTAACTTGTAGTTTACTGAATATACTTTAAAGTGCACTTCCATAAACTATAAAGTGGGCTACAAGTATATAACTAGTAAACTATCAGTATTTGATTGATTGAGTCACGATCAATTCATAAGTGTCTAATAAGTATAAGTATAAGTCTTTTAAATATCATAATTCATCTTAAATTAGCGCCCATAATTACATCGATTCATGACATTTACAGACTTATTAACACTGACTTATAATGCTTCCATAATATACCTTAAAATACAACTCACTTTCCAGCTTCATGTTTTGTAAAACCACTCCCAGGTATCTCATAATTGGAAACCACTTTAGTTCCTGCGGACAAACGAGCACCCACGCACTGTTCCTCTAAATCTAAGTGTCAAACCACATTTCAAGACAAGTTGACTCCGTATGATAATCAATCTGGTGCAATCTTCGTGCTCTATTCAACAATTTAATCTTAAACACATTGTTTGTATAGATATGAAGTGAGCAGATACTTATATTCTACATGGTTCAAGTAACAAATGACTATTTTGCCATTCTGCCAAAACGTGCTTACTTAAAGTGTTATTTAGTTGTGTGTCTTGTGTTTGGCAGTTATTTAAGATTCAGATGGTCTAAACGTGTCCAAATATTCTGTCTTTTAGTATTATTTACGTGACGAGAAACCTGTTAAATTACGCTCATAGGCCGTTTTTTAACTGAACTATAATGCATTCTTAAAAAACATCACTTTACTGCTGATCAACTGTCTAAAGTATCATCAGTAAGTTTCATGCAGTGTTGTTTTAATTCTGGGACCTGATCTGCACATGTGAGGCTTGTACATTGTACATGATTGTAAAATCAGTGAATTAGCTTTGTTGTTCTTCACTCACATGTTGTTATGGTTTGCATTCTGTGCCTGTAGCAGCTGGAGACACACATTGTCTGCGGTCCCCTCCGTTATGAGTCATAAATCCAACTTTGCTCAACGAGTGCAGACGTATCTAGTTCTCATCACTATTTTACACAAAGATTTGGGGAACACACTTCCACAACTTGCAGAGATGGTAGGTTGATTCAATTTGTTGATTTATTTGTCATCTATCACAGAAAGTATTTTCTCTAATGTCAAAGTAATTAGAAACTTCTGCTAACAATGTAATAAATATAAAACAATTGTAATGCTTACTTATTTACATTTTATACAAGGTGGAAAAGGTATTAGCGTGACATACAGTATGCAAGGTTAAAAGTATTTCAATATTTTATTATTATTTTAATGTTGATTTAAGATAAGATAATATATATGTATTCCTTTATTAATCCCACAGTGGGGAAATTTACAACAGTGGAATTACTGTTACTTCTGCTAACAATGTAATAAATATAAAACAAATGTAATGATTACTTAAGATTACTTAAAGTGTCTTTGAGTTTCTTCTTGAAAAGTGCTATATAAATGTAATGTATTATTATGTTGTTATGGCTTGTGAGCCAGTAGCAGTGCTTAAAGTGGATATAAATCTGGTGGGAGTAGTGCTCTTATTCACATGTTTTTATAATGTTAGAATAGAGACTTTATTGTTATTGTCATGGAAAACAACGAAAAACAGTTTAGCAGCTCTTTGCAGTAAGAGCAAACATTAAAAGCAAAAATAAAAACATTAAATTCAAAGTTTAGACAAATAAATGGATCATAAAGTGTTGGATGTTATGACCTGTTTCAGCAGCTAAATGTGTCGTCAGCCTGACATACCGCACATTCCTTCCGGTCACAATTCATAGCGGGGAAGTAGTGCGCCACTGATGCCATAAAGCTTTGTGATCTTAAGTGACACTAGGTATCAACACTCAGGTTGGAACAGGCTACAAAATACTCTTCAACCATTAGCAAACAAATGTTTACAATATATTTATCAGGATTTGGTGGAATTTCATATTCTATAAATCAGAAGAGCAGATTAAATAATGTTTCATTCATTATTGTTCAATTTTTTTTAAAATAAAGAAAAGAAAAAGTTATGACAAACAATTCACTAATTATTTTACAAACAGGACGTGAACATTGGATTGATAAATTACAGCAGCGTTGTTCTCACCCATATACCCCCCCATGCCGTGCGTCAGCTTGTCCAGATGATCCTTTCTGGTGGACCAACATGGGACATTATTTTTAGGTTCAGATGGTTTAAACGTGTCCAAATATTCTGTCTTTTGTGTCCGGTGACAAGGATTCTCAGGTGAAGGAAGTCACAGAGGCCATGGCCAAACTTACGATAAGTGAACAGACGCACCTCACCTCCAGGTCCTCCAGTAGCCCCATGGACATTGATGCTGAGCCCACCAGAGTCAAGCAGACTCTAAAAGATGCCAAATCTTCCTGTAAAAGGAAATGGGAGGCTGCTAATCCAGCCGGTGTCACAAGGTACGTGTTATATAGTACCACTTCAATGCACTGATGATTTCTGTTGGTGTTAAGATACTGGAGATTCAAACAACTGTTCATCTTTATGCAAAAGGCCAGACAGCCTCGGTCCAGACAGCCTCAGTCCAGACAGCCTCGGTCCGGACAGCCTCGGTCCAGACAGCCTCAGTCCAGACAGCCTCGGTCCAGACAGCCTCAGTCCAGACAGCCTCGGTCCAGACAGCCTCGGTCCGGACAGCCTCGGTCCAGACAGCCTCAGTCCAGACAGCCTCAGTCCAGACAGCCTCGGTCCAGACAGCCTCGGTCCGGACAGCCTCGGTCCAGACAGCCTCAGTCCAGACAGCCTCGGTCCAGACAGCCTCGGTCCAGACAGCCTCGGTCCGGACAGCCTCGGTCCGGACAGCCTCGGTCCGGACAGCCTCGGTCCAGACAGCCTCAGTCCAGACAGCCTCGGTCCAGACAGAAAGAGGAGAAGAGTGGACCTAAATGGTAAGCAGGCAAACAGAAACGACAAATTATGCAGATGAACACAGATAGGTTAAAATTAAAATTGTACTGCTGATATTAAAGAGATTGAAACCATTATTTATCTGTGCAGAAACCCAGAATGCTCCGTTCACACCGTGAAAAAGACCTGCAGGTACCTTATTTTATATGTTTTCATTCTCAGGATTTGATTTTCAAGCTGTTTGTGACTCAGGAACTTGTTCTTTGAGTGTTATACTTTCTTTGAACTTGTGTAATAAATTCTCATACAGGTCATTCTTTGACAAAACAAAAAGGGACCAAAGAGCAGCGCTCCAGCTCGCCATCGCTCCATACCTTCTCTCCAAAGAGAGCAAAATGGGACGTATTCCAGAAGACGGAGAAACCTACAGAACCTGCACTGCTGTCAAGAATTAAATGAATGTAATGAATGTAATTTCTTGATGTTCCCTGAAGTAGCATGTCTTCCTATCTCACAATTAATTTGTGTTTAAAGACACTTCTGTTAAATTTAAAGATGCCTTTCTGTAATTTAAAGGGGATCCACTATGCTCATTTTCAGGAGCATACTTATATTTTGGGTTTCTGTCAATCGATTAAAATATTTAATCGCGCTTAATTGTACATTTTATATCTGCTCAAAATTAACCTTAAAGGGAGTGTTTGTAACTTCTTACACGTATAAACCACCCGGGTCGGTGTCCCATACGCGCTCTCCAAGCAAAAAATGGATGAAATGCATGCAATCCGAAATAAATCCATATCCCATGCAGGACACCATCTCAGCACTGGAGAGCTCCTTCAGCGACAGGCTGCTGCACCCAAAGTGTGTGAAGGAGCTCTATCGCAGGTCCTTCATCCTGCAGCTGTCAGACTCCACAAACTGCACAACTCCACTGCTCCCAGTAGACCAAATACACACCAAAGAAAAATAACCACAATAACCTGATATTTTCAGGTGGAATTTCATTCATTCATTCATTCATTCATTCATTCATTCATTCAGGGGCTGCTCCTATTTTTAGACTTCCTTCTATTTAAAGGGTTCATATTTTGTTACACTTTGTTCAGCTCTTTTTTACTGTGTTAGCTGATGCATCTTGTTTTTTGCACTATCCCCTTTGCTGCTGTACACTGCACATCTCCCCACTGAGGGACTAATAAAGGAATATCTGATCTTATCTTATCTCATGGTATTTGTCTGTTTACACTCTTTGGCCAGGTGGTTTCGTGCACATGAAACCTCGAGAAATGAACCCTTTAACGAACCAATTTGCTGGAAAGCTTCATGAAGCTTCAGCTTCACTAGTAAGCTGCTCAGAATTCCAATGTACTTAGTTAAAGGTGCAAATGGCAAATAAAACTCTTGAATCTTGAATCTTGAATCTTGTTCTTTACAAATTACATTGTTGCTCTTTTCTCTCGCGAGATCTGGCAACACTGGTTACGCTTGCCTGTTTGTCTCTCGCGAGATGTGGCACCGTTGGTTCCGCACGCATCCGTCGCCATCTTGTAAACCCAGGCGGTGTGCGCCTCTAAACATTACTCCTTAATTTAATAATATTACACAAACAACTCTGCCAAAGCATGGCGAACCGAAACATGCAACAAGTCAACATGCTCAATAGTAATTCCCCGCAGCCGGTGAAGCGTGGGAGCGACTCCCCGGAGCTCCAGGAGCTCCCGGAGCAGCAGCAGCAGTCACCGCCGGACAAAGAGAGCCCTGAGCGGCCGCAGCAGCAGCAGTCTCCCGCTTCAGAGAGCGACGAGGGCCGGGAGGAGATGACTCTGGATATCACCAGCTTCAGGAAGCCCGGAGAGAAGACCTTCACCCAGAGATCACGGCTGTTTATCGGCAACCTGCCCGTGGATCTACCGGAGGAGGAGTTCAAGAACATGTTCGATAAATACGGAAACATCAGCGAGGTCTTCATCAACAGAGAGAGAGGCTTCGGCTTCATCCGCCTGGTAAGAGAGCTGCTGGTTAACACAGGAGATAGAGAGCTGCTGGTTAACACTTGAGATAGATAGCTGCTGGTTAACACTGGAGATAGAGAGCTGCTGGTTAACACTGGAGATAGAGAGCTGCTGGGTTAACACTGGAGATAGAGAGCTGCTGGTTAACACTGGAGATAGAGAGCTGCTGGTTAACACTTGAGATAGATAGCTGCTGGTTAACACTGGAGATAGAGAGCTGCTGGGTTAACACTGGAGATAGAGAGCTGCTGGGTTAACACTGGAGATAGAGAGCTGCTGGTTAACACTGGAGATAGAGAGCTGCTGGTTAACACTGGAGATAGAGAGCTGCTGGTTAACACAGGAGATAGAGAGCTGCTGGTTAACACTAGAGATAGAGAGCTGCTGGTTAACACTAGAGATAGAGAGCTGCTGGTTAACACAGGAGATAGAGAGCTGCTGGTTAACACAGGAGATAGAGAGCTGCTGGGTTAACACTGGAGATAGAGAGCTGCTGGGTTAACACTGGAGATAGAGAGCTGCTGGTTAACACTGGAGATAGAGAGCTGCTGGTTAACACTGGAGATAGAGAGCTGCTGGGTTAACACAGGAGATAGAGAGCTGCTGGGTTAACACAGGAGATAGAGAGCTGCTGGTTAACACTGGAGATAGAGAGCTGCTGGTTAACACTGGAGATAGAGAGCTGCTGGTTAACACTGGAGATAGAGAGCTGCTGGTTAACACTGGAGATAGAGAGCTGCTGGTTAACACTGGAGATAGAGAGCTGCTGGGTTAACACTGGAGATAGAGAGCTGCTGGGTTAACACTGGAGATAGAGAGCTGCTGGTTAACACTGGAGATAGAGAGCTGCTGGTTAACACTGGAGATAGACAGCTGCTGGTTAACACTGGAGATAGAGAGCTGCTGGTTAACACTGGAGATAGAGAGCTGCTGGGTTAACACAGGAGATAGAGAGCTGCTGGTTAACACTGGAGATAGAGAGCTGCTGGTTAACACTGGAGATAGAGAGCTGCTGGTTAACACTGGAGATAGAGAGCTGCTGGGTTAACACTAGAGATAGAGAGCTGCTGGTTAACACTGGAGATAGAGAGCTGCTGGGTTAACACTGGAGATAGAGAGCTGCTGGTTAACACTGGAGATAGAGAGCTGCGTGGTTAACACTGGAGATAGAGAGCTGCTGGTTAACACTGGAGATAGAGAGCTGCTGGTTAACACTGGAGATAGAGAGCTGCTGGTTAACACTAGAGATAGAGAGCTGCTGGTTAACACAGGAGATAGAGAGCTGCTGGTTAACACTGGAGATAGAGAGCTGCTGGTTAACACTGGAGATAGAGAGCTGCTGGTTAACACAGGAGATAGAGAGCTGCTGGTTAACACTAGAGATAGAGAGCTGCTGGTTAACACTAGAGATAGAGAGCTGCTGGTTAACACAGGAGATAGAGAGCTGCTGGTTAACACAGGAGATAGAGAGCTGCTGGGTTAACACTGGAGATAGAGAGCTGCTGGGTTAACACTGGAGATAGAGAGCTGCTGGTTAACACTGGAGATAGAGAGCTGCTGGTTAACACTGGAGATAGAGAGCTGCTGGGTTAACACAGGAGATAGAGAGCTGCTGGGTTAACACAGGAGATAGAGAGCTGCTGGTTAACACTGGAGATAGAGAGCTGCTGGTTAACACTGGAGATAGAGAGCTGCTGGTTAACACTGGAGATAGAGAGCTGCTGGTTAACACTGGAGATAGAGAGCTGCTGGTTAACACTGGAGATAGAGAGCTGCTGGGTTAACACTGGAGATAGAGAGCTGCTGGGTTAACACTGGAGATAGAGAGCTGCTGGTTAACACTGGAGATAGAGAGCTGCTGGTTAACACTGGAGATAGACAGCTGCTGGTTAACACTGGAGATAGAGAGCTGCTGGTTAACACTGGAGATAGAGAGCTGCTGGGTTAACACAGGAGATAGAGAGCTGCTGGGTTAACACAGGAGATAGAGAGCTGCTGGTTAACACTGGAGATAGAGAGCTGCTGGTTAACACTGGAGATAGAGAGCTGCTGGTTAACACTGGAGATAGAGAGCTGCTGGGTTAACACTAGAGATAGAGAGCTGCTGGTTAACACTGGAGATAGAGAGCTGCTGGGTTAACACTGGAGATAGAGAGCTGTGTGGTTAACACTGGAGATAGAGAGCTGCTGGTTAACACTAGAGATAGAGAGCTGCTGGGTTAACACTGGAGATAGAGAGCTGCTGGTTAACACAGGAGATAGAGAGCTGCTGGTTAACACTGGAGATAGATAGCTGCTGGTTAACACTGGAGATAGAGAGCTGCTGGTTAACACTGGAGATAGAGAGCTGCTGGGTTAACACTGGAGATAGATAGCTGCTGGTTAACACTAGAGATAGAGAGCTGCTGGGTTAACACTGGAGATAGAGAGCTGCGTGGTTAACACTGGAGATAGAGAGCTGCGTGGTTAACACTGGAGATAGAGAGCTGCTGGTTAACACTGGAGATAGAGAGCTGCTGGTTAACACAGGAGATAGAGAGCTGCTGGTTAACACAGGAGATAGAGAGCTGCTGGTTAACACTGGAGATAGAGAGCTGCTGGTTAACACAGGAGATAGAGAGCTGCTGGGTTAACACTGGAGATAGAGAGCTGCTGGTTAACACAGGAGATAGAGAGCTGCTGGGTTAACACTGGAGATAGAGAGCTGCTGGTTAACACAGGAGATAGAGAGCTGCTGGTTAACACAGGAGATAGAGAGCTGCTGGGTTAACACTGGAGATAGAGAGCTGCTGGTTAACACTGGAGATAGAGAGCTGCTGGTTAACACTGGAGATAGAGAGCTGCTGGTTAACACTGGAGATAGAGAGCTGCTGGGTTAACACTGGAGATAGAGAGCTGCTGGTTAACACTGGAGATAGAGAGCTGCTGGGTTAACACTGGAGATAGAGAGCTGCTGGTTAACACTGGAGATAGAGAGCTGCTGGGTTAACACTGGAGATAGAGAGCTGCTGGTTAACACAGGAGATAGAGAGCTGCTGGTTAACACTGGAGATAGAGAGCTGCTGGTTAACACTGGAGATAGAGAGCTGCTGGGTAACACTGGAGATAGAGAGCTGCGTGGTTAACACTGGAGATAGAGAGCTGCTGGGTTAACACTGGAGATAGAGAGCTGCTGGGTTAACACTGGAGATAGAGAGCTGCTGGGTTAACACTGGAGATAGAGAGCTGCTGGTTAACACTGGAGATAGAGAGCTGCTGGTTAACACTGGAGATAGAGAGCTGCTGGTTAACACTGGAGATAGAGAGCTGCTGGTTAACACTGGAGATAGAGAGCTGCTGGGTTAACACTGGAGATAGAGAGCTGCTGGGTTAACACTGGAGATAGAGAGCTGCTGGTTAACACTGGAGATAGAGAGCTGCTGGTTAACACTAGAGATAGAGAGCTGCTGGGTTAACACTGGAGATAGAGAGCTGCTGGTTAACACTAGAGATAGAGAGCTGCTGGTTAACACTAGAGATAGAGAGCTGCTGGTTAACACTGGAGATAGAGAGCTGCGTGGTTAACACTGGAGATAGAGAGCTGCTGGTTAACATTAGGAGATAGAGAGCTGCTGGTTAACACTGGAGATAGAGAGCTGCTGGTTAACACTGGAGATAGAGAGCTGCTGGTTAACACTGGAGATAGAGAGCTGCTGGTTAACACTAGAGATAGAGAGCTGCTGGGTTAACACTGGAGATAGAGAGCTGCTGGTTAACACTAGAGATAGAGAGCTGCTGGTTAACACTGGAGATAGAGAGCTGCTGGTTAACACAGGAGATAGAGAGCTGCTGGTTAACATTAGGAGATAGAGAGCTGCTGGGTTAACACTGGAGATAGAGAGCTGCTGGTTAACACTGGAGATAGAGAGCTGCTGGGTTAACACTGGAGATAGAGAGCTGCTGGTTAACACTGGAGATAGAGAGCTGCTGGTTAACACTGGAGATAGAGAGCTGCTGGTTAACACTGGAGATAGAGAGCTGCTGGGTTAACACTAGAGATAGAGAGCTGCTGGGTTAACACTGGAGATAGAGAGCTGCTGGGTTAACACTGGAGATAGAGAGCTGCTGGTTAACACTGGAGATAGAGAGCTGCTGGGTTAACACTGGAGATAGAGAGCTGCTGGTTAACACTGGAGATAGAGAGCTGCTGGTTAACACTAGAGATAGAGAGCTGCTGGTTAACACTGGAGATAGAGAGCTGCTGGTTAACACTAGAGATAGAGAGCTGCTGGTTAACACTGGAGATAGAGAGCTGCTGGTTAACACAGGAGATAGAGAGCTGCTGGGTTAACACTGGAGATAGAGAGCTGCTGGTTAACACTGGAGATAGAGAGCTGCTGGTTAACACTGGAGATAGAGAGCTGCTGGTTAACACTGGAGATAGAGAGCTGCTGGGTTAACACTGGAGATAGAGAGCTGCTGGTTAACACTGGAGATAGAGAGCTGCTGGTTAACACTAGAGATAGAGAGCTGCTGGGTTAACACTAGAGATAGAGAGCTGCTGGTTAACACTAGAGATAGAGAGCTGCTGGTTAACACTGGAGATAGAGAGCTGCTGGTTAACACTGGAGATAGAGAGCTGCTGGGTTAACACTAGAGATAGAGAGCTGCTGGGTTAACACTGGAGATAGAGAGCTGCTGGTTAACACTGGAGATAGAGAGCTGCTGGGTTAACACTGGAGATAGAGAGCTGCTGGTTAACACTGGAGATAGAGAGCTGCTGGTTAACACTGGTAAACACCGAGGGGAATAATTCATCAACATTTTATAAATAACTCTTTAAAACATGATTTACAATGAGTCATGTCATTTTTAAACTCCTATAAGCACATTTTATTCCTTACTTTTGGAACAGTACTGTTGTGTTTTGCTGATACATATGAAGTAGAACCTGTAGAAATATTTTATTTCTAGATAAGATATTCCTTTATTAGTCCAGCAGTGGGGAGATGTGCAGTGTACAGCAGCAAAGGGGAAAGTGCAAAAAACAAGAAGCATCAGCTAAACAAAGTGAAACAAAAGTATGAATCATTTAAATAGAAGGAAGTATAAACATAGGAGCAGTATATACAGTATTTTTCAGGTGGACTTTCATTCTTTCTCACTGTGCAATATCATTTTCCACTTGTGCAATTTTGTTAATTGTCTGTTTATTGTCAATACTGTATCTTATAGTCATGAATACTATTGCAAATGGGGAATATTCATGATTCACAGGGCAGAAAAAAAGACTACTAATAATCATATTAGGTCAACAAGTTCCCAGACCTAAAGGATTGGCTGTTAATTGTATTAAAATACACAATATATTATATACAAATTATAATTTTCACTACATAATGTACATACATATCGCAGGTCCTTCCTTCCTGCAGCTGTCAGACCACTTACACACCAAAAACTGACAATAACCTCATATTTTCAGGTGGAATTTTATTTCATTCTCACTGTGCAATATCATTTTCTATCATGACTAATAAAGGAATATCTTATGACAATAAACAGACTATTAACAAAATTGCACAAGTGGAAAATTATATTGCACAATGAGAATGAAATGAAATTCCACCTGAAAATATGAGGGTATTGTGCAAGTATAAATATAGTAAACACAGACAAAACCAACAATACACCAACACACAGTGGCCGTAACAAATAAACATTAGACTTGGATCCCTTGATGTAAATAGCTCATAATATACTCAAAGAGATGATTGTACACAATCATAAATAGAAAGATGTCATATCATTTATTTATGTATAAGTATAAGGAGGCGCTCAGTTCATTAAAGTTGATTACAATCAACAGTGATGCAACAACAAAACATTTAAAGGGACTGTTTGTAACTTTTTAAGCGTATAAATGTAGCGGGTCGGCACACATGCGCGTTCGCATATGCGTGCTCGCGTGTGGCCGGAGCCTCGTCTCCGCTGCATGCTCTCCTTCACTCAGACGGCACGCGCGTCCTCTGAGAATATCTAGTGAATGTACAGTGGACGTTTGTGGAGTGCTGAAATGCTGCAGCTCCTCCAGACCAACAGAGGTTTTCCGTGTCTTGTGAAGTGACGAGGCTCCTCAACGAGTTACGTTTACGTCTCGTTACCGGCAGCCGAAGACACCGTCACCCGGTCGGGTGACGGTGTCTTCGGCTGCCGGTTGCGGTCGGGAGGCGATAACGTAACTCGTTGAGGAGCCCCGCTGCTGAAGCCTGCGCTGAGCAGGAAAAGCCAACACATTTCTGAATCTTACAAATACTCCCTTTAAAGAAAAATAAGAAAAGAAAATAAAAGTCAGTGGATAAATATCTCGCCTTTCAATCCTAAAATGTCACTTTGCTGATTTCCAATATTGCAATCTATCAGACCCTTTAGTACAATATTTATAAGTCTTTTATTTAAAGAAGGAAGTCCAAGTCTTGAAGAAAACACCCATTTAACATTTAAATCTGTACCCGTGTCTTCCAGGAAACCCGGACGCTGGCAGAAATCGCTAAAGCTGAGTTGGACGGGACTATTTTGAACAACCGACCAATCAGGATCCGCTTTGCTACGCACGGCGCTGCGCTTACGGTGCGCAACCTGATGCCTGCTGTAACAAACGAGCTGCTGGAGCAGGTATGCTTTGCACAAGAGCTTTACAATCTCCGAAATTCCAACAGGATTGGGATGTTTGTCAGTCTCACTTACTGTGTCTGCTGCTCTTCCATCAGGCGTTTTCTCAGTTTGGGCCGGTGGAACGGGCCGTTGTCGTGACAGATGACCGCGGTCGTCCCACCGGGAAGGGCATTGTGGAGTTTGCAAACAAAGTAGCTGCACGTAAAGCCCTGGAGCGATGCACGGAGGGAGCGCTGCTGCTGACCACGTAAGGACAAATAGAGCACAGAACTGACCGTCACTGTCTTGTAATGTCACAGGTCTAATTCAGTGTTGTCTCCCTTTCTTCAGCACACCTTGTCCAGCCATTGTGGAGCCCTCGGAGCACTTTGACGATGAGGATGGACATCCTGAAAAGTTGCTGCAGAAGTCTGCATCGTATTATAAGTAAGTAAAGAGGTAATTTGTCGTCATCTTATAGTGCAGAGTCACATTAAAATGATCATACAGTTTTCAGAACATTTTGAACTCCAGCCCTGGAGTTGTAATCTTTTTTTTCCCCTCCGCCAGGGAACGAGAGCAGATGCCACATTTTGCTCAGCCGGGGACGTTTGAGTTTGAATATTCGTCTCGTTGGAAAGCTCTTCATGAGATGGAGAAGCAGCAAAAAGAGCAGGTGGACAAGAACATTAAAGAGGCCAAAGAGAAACTGGAGGCGGAGCTGGAGTCGGCCAAACACGAACATCAGCTCATGATGATGAGACAAGGTAGGGGGCTGTGGGGCTGCTTTTAAGTGGTTCATGTCGCCTATAGTCTGAAGCTCTGTATAGTGTGATGGTGGAAAGGGAACTGAAATGTGAAAATAGGGTTGCTTGTTGTGTTGCTTATCATGATCTCTGCATTTTGCCCTTTTGTTTTGATCCTCAAAATGTGATTGTTTGCATTTATTATTCCTTATATACTTATGCTGTCTTCCTCCCTTCTTCCAGATCTAATGAGACGTCAGGAGGAGCTGAGGCGACTGGAGGAGCTCCGCAACCAGGAGCTGCAGAGACGGAAGCAGATAGAGATGAGGTGCGTTTTCCTTTCTTGAGCGAACCATTCGGACGGAGTGAGAGAGCTGTTGAGAGTCCGATTGACTGTTTTCTGTCTTTACTCTCTCTGACATGTAGGCATGAAGAGGAGAGGAGGAGGAGAGAGGAGGAGATGATGAGACACAGAGAACAGGAGGACCTGAGGCGCCACCCAGAGGGCTTCAAACCAAACTACATGGACAACGTGAGTACAGCTGGAATATGCAGCCAAACACACTGAGGCAGCTACATTTGATGCATATTATAGTATTACACACACCTGCAATCAAGAATTACACTAATCAAAGAGTTAAAGTTGTTGGGTTAATCATTTATTATTCTATAAATGCAAACATAACCTTTCTCTGTTCTTTGAGCATCACCTTAGCACACACTGCTCTTTTTAACGCCACTAATTTCTTTAACCCATTAACGTAACTTGCGGTTGGAGTAGGTTTTAAAGCTAGAGTGAAGGTACTGGTATCATATAAAATTAAAAAAAACCTAAAGAATCCATCGGTACCAACCATGTCATACTAGCATGTTGTGAAGGAGGTTAAATAACGCTCCAAACTTACACTAAAGTTTGGCGTGGAAAAACTGTCATGTCCATTTTCAAAGAGGTCCCTTGACCTCTGACCTCCAGATATGTGAATGTAAATGGGTTCTATGGGTACCCACGAGTCTCCCCTTTACAGACACGCCCACTTTATGATAATCACATGCAGTTTGGGGCAAGTCATAGTCAAGTCAGCACACTGACACACTGACAGCTGTTGTTGCCTGTTGGGCTGCAGTTTGCCATGATATGATTTGAGCATATTGTTTTATGTTAAATGCAGTACCTGTGGGGGTTTCTGGACAATATTTGTCATTGTTTTGTGTTGATAATTGATTTCCCATAATAAATAAATACATATATTTGCATAAAGCAGCATATTTGTCCACTCACATGTTGATAAGAGGATTAAATACTTGACAAATCTCCCTTTAAGGTACATTTTGAACAGATAAAAAAATGTGCGATTACTCGTGATTAACTATTTTAATCGATTGACAGCCCTTTTTATTATATAAATTATTAACCTCATAACAATTCAGTGGCCGCTACTCTGTCTTTCAGAAGTTGTAGCTCAGTCTTAAAGCTAGATTGAAGATACTGGTATCATATGAAACTAGAAAACCTGATGAATCCATCGTTTTTTAAATTTATTTAATTTATTTATTCTTTGATTTTTGGGTTGCTGGAAAAAATTTAATAAATAATTCCTCACAATAACTGATATATTTGACTTCAGGACATTTCTGACTTCATACCTGCGGAAAATCAAACAATTTCCTGTATTAATTTAGATATTTTCTGAAGTGAAAGTCCCTAGAAGTGTATGATTCAACTTTTTCCCTTCATGGTCTAGTGTTACAAAAATCGCGATAAATGTAATATCGAATCACAATACATATGGAGTACCAAGTATCGTGATAGTATTGAATCTGGAGATAGGTGTATCTTCCCAGCCCTAATATTTATAGACTAAAAATTGCAAATGAGTACACTTTAATTCCCTAACAGCAATAATATGAACTCTACAATAGCTTCTACTTAAAGGTGTATTTTACACATATTGGTATTGTTATTAAGAAAGCATATTGATGCACATAATCTACCATGGGATGTTAACTATTTTGCATTCTTTCTGGTGTTATTGTAGTTTGTGATTTTTGTTTGCTGGCAGCATTATTGTTAAAGAGTGACTCCCAGAGTATAAAGGCTATCTGCTGCCATCTAGTGCTGCTTACATTAGCTGCAGCATTTGAAGCTGTCATGTCATAGACATGGGTTTTATCACACTTAAAGCACATTTACATTACTACTTATTATAATTGGAACATATTGACCATTTAACAGGTAAGTTTATCAAGAATACAGAGGTTGAGCATCACAATATTTGCAGTAATTTAACATATTGTCCCCAATTTTCCTGAAGTTTGGCATGTGTGATTCTACTATTGCTGTAGCCGTGTAGTTTTGGCACACCAAATTAACTTACCAATATCATCTAGATGTCTATATTTTCTGCCGGCACCTTAAAGGGATAGTTTGGGTGTTTTGAAACTGGGGTTGTATGAGGTACTTATACATAGTCAGTCAGTCGGGAGCAAAGCAATGTACTGCTGTGGACGGGGCCGGCAGCAAAACATATTTCAGACATTTAAAAGAATCAATATCAGACAGCCCTTTCCATCGGGGTACAGAAGCCGTTATCTATGCTCTCTTCAAAGCCACCAGACTCCATTGAAAAAAACAGCAATTTTACCTTGCAGAACACAGGAGTTTTTGTCAATGGAGTCTGGTGGCTTTGGTGAGAGCATAGATGGATATATCCGCTTCAGTTCCCCGTCAGAAAGGGCTTTCTGACAGCGAGGCAAACTGGCGAAAATATTCTAAATATAGCGTACACTTAAACTGATGTTGATGTTTTTAGGTGTCTACAATACGTTTTGCTGCTGCCTCCGTCCACAGCAGTACATTGCTTTGCTCCTGTGCTGGTACTCCTGTCTGTTTCTCCAAACTCGGGGCGTGCCGACCGTCCTCATACAACCCCACTTCAAAATCCGAACTACGCCTTTAAGAGCATATATACATTTAGAAGGGAGAGGTTGTCTTCTGATTGACCTACAGCTGCAGTTCACGACTACTATTTGTGATGAGATGGTAGAAATGCATACATTGGTGATAACATTTATTTAAGTTTATAACTTTTCATAAATCGATGTCCAGTTGGTTTCAATGAGTTGGATTAAGCCTTGTCCAGAAGTTTAATTGGAAAATGTGTCATTAAAAACGTTTAATCTTAACGCAGACTCAATCCAGGTCAGTGAAATATGTTATTGTTTATTCACTTTGTGTGTTTGCAAGATTGTGTGTGAAACCGAGAGAAAGAGAGAGGATTGTGTGTTAGTCTGTGTGTGAATGAAATGTATTTATAATTGTGTTTTATTGTGAGAGGACGTATGAATGAATGAACAGATGATGGAGCGTCTCTGTTTTTGTGTGTTTGGGCCCTGAAACACCAAGCTGACAGCTGTCAGACAGGCTCAGCGCGCTCGCTCGGCTAATAACGAATCGTTGCAAACAAGCTAAAACAAAAGCAGTCTGTATGTAGTCTTAACTGTTTAGCTTAAGATGTGTATCTTAAGATTTGGTAAACTTAGCTGCTGGCTGAGACAAAGCAGCCCCTCCTCTCTCTACCAGAGCTAACGTAATAAAATGCAAATAAAATACTACTAATTTGTGAGGGAAATGTCTTTAATCTCTGATTTTTGGGTTGCTGGAAAAAATTTAATAAATAATGCCTGACAATGATACTGATATATTTGACTTCAGGACATCTCTGACTACATACATGCTGAAAATCAAACATTTTTAATGTATTAATTTAGATATTTTTCAAAGTAAAAGTCCCTAGAAGTGTATGATTCAACTTTTTCCCATAGTGTAGTGTTAAAAAAATTGCAAAAATTGCCATAAATCGCAAAACTTGTAGAATCGCAATACTTAAAAATCGCAATACGTATCGAATCCGCACCCAAATATCGTGATAGTATCGAATTGGGAGATAGAGGAATTGTTCCAGGCCTAGTTTATATCGTGATTTGCTGTATGTAAATATTACTATTGCAGCTTTAGAAACAATTCGTTATATTTAAAATATAAATAAATTCTAATCTTGTTCTGAATTTATTCATTTTTTTAAATAATATATTAAAAATAAATTATTTAGGAATGAAAAAAACAAACAGGAGTATTAATAAAGAACCAAACCGATCAGGAGTATCGATAAGAGTAGTAATATCAATAAAATCCTAATTTAAATTACCAGTGGCATGCTGGTGGTCAACTGTAATCTGTCTTCAAGTGCAATTTATAGATGTCGCTGGTGTGTCAGGACCCTGTGTGAATGGGTGGATGTTGTGTTGACATAACTTTTGATTTTGGTCTAAAGGCTGACAAAAATAACTGTTTTAAACTCCTAAACAATACATGTGTGAATAAAATAGCCCGAAGCCCATTTTAAGTGGTTAATTATTTTTTTTTAAGATTTGCTTACTCATTTGCTCATTTGATTTGATTATTAACCCAAATTTGAAATGAGATTTGAGCTGTGATTGTAATAAGCTTGTCTGTGATGAGTAAATCTACGGATCCAGCATGAGGATGGAAAATGTTTCTGCTTTGCCAAAGTTTAAATGGAGGCAAAGACGCGTTGAAGCTGAACCTTAAGTTCACAGTTTCCATCACTGATAAAGAATGATAAGTATGTTTCTTAAAGGGATAGTTCAGGTGTTTTGAAGTGGGGTTATATGAGATACTTATCCATAGTCAGTGTATTACCTACAGTAGATGACGGGTCAGCACATACGCTATATTTAGAATATATACAGCTATACAGTCAATGTTTCTGACGAGGAACTGAAGCCGTCATCTATGCTCTCGCCAGATCTACCAGACTCCATTGGAAAAAAACTATAATTTGACCTCGCACAACACAGGGAGTTGCTGGTCTACCGCTAAATCGATTGTTAGGGATGCACCGATCTGACTTTTTCTGTCCCGATACCTGGACTGATCTGATACCAGTGTTTAATTAATAAGCTGTATGCCTCACTGTGTGGAAGTGACTGGGATCATTCTGTTATGTGTAAGACAACATCAGGCTCGACTTAACCATCGCTTTTTTAACTTTGTAAAACAAAATATAACACATATATACATTAGATATAAATTTACTGAATTATTTATTATTAATATATTTAATCGTACATCAACAACTCGGTAAAAATCTTCAAAAATAACAAGAAGGAATCCATATTCCACTATATAATGTATACCGATCCGGTATCGGTTAGTTAGTTTGTGTTGTTGTGTGACTTTGATTAGTTTGGATTCATTAAAGTCACACAGTAGCACAAACAAACTAATCGAGGCAGCAGTAGACCAGCAGCTCCTGTTTTCTGTGAGGTAAAATTGCTGTTTTTTTAAATGGAGTCTGGTGGCTTTGGCGAGAGCATAGATGAATACAACGGCTTCAGTTCCCCGTCGGAAAGGGCCGTCTGGCGGCAGCGTAAAGCGGTTAAAATATTCTAAATATAGTGTACACTTAAACAGATTTTTTTTAGGTGTCTAAAATACGTTTTGCTTCCGTGCTGGTACTCCTGTCTGTTTCACCAAACTGTGCCGAGTGTATTCCTTACAGTAGATAAGTATCTCATACAACCAAACTTCAAAACACCCGAACTATCCCTTTAAGAGCAACGGGCAATCTCTATCATCAGTTTTGTGTAGAATACTTTTACAGTGTGAGTGTTGTACGATAGCTTATCCGCTGAAGAATTGTACTTTAGCAGAGTTTTGCTCTTCTTCACTTCTTCCAGAGAGAACAGGAAATGAGAGTGGGTGAGCTGGGCCCTCGTGGAGCCATTAATATGGGAGGTACGGGCATGATTGTGTAACGACTGGTTGATACAAAAACCCAGATCATGTGACGATGATGATGAGTGAATTATGAACGCCTTAATGTCATTTACCACTAGTGTTTGTCTTGCATCCCACGTGGCTCCTTTTCAACGACGAGTAAAGTATGACTTTGTGTGTTTTGGGTGTAAAACGGACTCACATGGGATGCAATACAAAGGAAAAAAAAACATAATGCACCACATGACAACATCTATACTAACAGAATATACCGTGTACTGAACGGGGTTGTTGTTGTTGTTGGGGAGGTTTCATAGTTTGAGAAGTATTTAGTCCCTGAGCTCTCATCCTCAGCTGTATGCAGATGTGAAATTGAATGATTTTATTAGCTGCAGTGGCTTTTGAGTTTATTTTTACAGCACAAAAATAACCCTAAAGGCCACAGCACTTATTAAGCACTTGATTTTTAAGTGAATCATGGCTGGAAATAATTATAGAAAAGACGTAAACAACAACAAACGTCTGTTGTAAATCTGCTGAGTGCAGGATGAGGGGCCAGGGACTGAGCCTATAATGTTGGACAGATTGTTGGAGGTTCACCATACAACAAGTATAACCAAGGATTGCACATCATCTATATGAACTAAACTGCTGTGTTCAATTTGTGTTGTTTGTTGTAGCGTCCGGTTTTTACTCTAAATGTTTGTGGAGGTGGTCAGTTATTCTCTTTTAAAGGGATAATGGTAGTTTGAAGTGTGGGTAATTTCCTCATATCTCCTGTGTTGGCTATACTGTCTTCAGTAGTATTTACTGGTGTGTTTGTGTTTGCGCAGTCAACATTAAACAATCTTAAAGTGGAAAACATGACGGAAATATGTCATTTCTGTTTGTTTTGTATAATAACTTGAGGAAGGTTGTTACCTACAGTCTCCTCGCTCCAAACAGATCCGATTTTTCCGTTTACTGCAATTTTTTGTCGCTTCGGTGGGCGTTTAAGCCAAACGCTTCATTTACGTCATGATTTATTTGCCGAGTCTGTTTCCATTGCACGAGCATTTCTACCTCAACCAAGCATGAACACCTTTTTCTGTGCTGGTGACAGCTGTGGCCGGAGGCGTTATGTTTTTCGGGTTGTCCGTATGTCTGTCCGGTCCATTCTCATGAACGCCTTGAGGGAATGTCTTCACATTTAGCACAACTGTCGACTTGGACTCAAGGATGAACTGAGGTCAAGGTCACTGTGACCTCACAAAACACGTTTTTGGCCATAACTCAATAATTTATACTAATTATGACACAAATGTCTAACAGGATAAAATGATGTAGTGATGACATTTGTAAACTGCAACTCGACTGGTTACAACTGCAGGGCGGTAATTCTGCTCAAGTTATGACCACATTTAAAATGCGCATAAAAACAGGTGGATTGTAATGCACTTATTCATCATATTAAAATGTTCTATGTTATAAAATGGTAATATCCAACAGTGTGTAGTCCCTATATAATGAGCTGATTGTATTGGTGTTAATATTGGATTTTAATTTGAAGCAACTGCCAGCAGTGGTGCATTTGCAGCCATTGGTTCTTTTCACAAAGAGGGTAATATCGTCGGCGTAAGAAATGTCCGATATCTCTGAATTATATTTGTTTATAATTGACGCAAACTTTTTTTCCTACTCAGCTGCTCGTAATTACAGTTTGAACGATCTGTGGTTTACATAAATCAACGTCTGATTGTACTAGTATTTTTCTACACTCACCTATTTGTAGATCTGTATAGCCGTGTTTCCACTGCATGGTATGGCTCAGCTTGACTCGACTCACTTTTGGTACCAGGTCCTTTTCTCAATAACCGTTGTAATATTTAAGGAACTGAACTGAACTGGACTGCTTGGTGGAAGTGTGCCATATGATATTGGAGGACTCTGTTATTTGTGTTTGATTGGGATGCACCTGGGATGTCTGTGCCGGTCTGACTGCTTTTCAAAAGGTCGTTTCCTAACAACTCTGTATGACTAAGATGATGTGCAATCCAAGGTTTAGTTAGCAAAAGATGAGGACGTTGGCACTTGGCCTCAAAGTTTAGGTGTCAAAGGGAGAACCTCTCATTATTAATTACACAATCTGCTGTCTCGGTCTGTTCTACCTGTATAATGTGACTGTTAATATCTACTTTAACATGATATATATATATATATATAACTGTTGACTACTTAAAAATGACGTTGGTTTTTGGTTGTTAGTTCATTTTTCATTTGACACTAACAGGACGTTTCTTATGGTGCCTTCAAATGAAACTCGTGAGCTCGTGTTTACAACATGGGAAGTCGTGTACACAATATGCTTGGCGTTCAAGTGGTGAAGTCGTGAGAACACCGCTGCTAAGCAACGGCAATATTAACATTACTGTCCGTGTCTAGCAAGTGGGGTAACATAATGCAATAAATGCAAAGGCATAATGACAGAGGAAAAGGTTAAGGCCGTTGGGAATATCAACGTCTTCCTCAGACATATTATAGAATTACAAAGAAAAACAAACGGCTAAAATGACAATATATTAACTTGTTATGCACCGAAAAATTCGCTTCAATGGCCTCCGCCATTTCTGACAACGTCAACAAACACGTCACAAGTCGTGAACTTTCCACTTACGAGGTCGTGAATACGACATGAGGGGGGCATTCATATAGACTCATCTTGTAAACATGGTAAACACGACCCCATTTGAAGGCACCATTAATGATGGAACTGTTAACTGATAAACGTGTACCGTTAAGGTGCATTTTAAATGAGTAGCAAAGTTGTTTTAAAAACAAAATACCAATTCTAAATGTTATTCCTCATCAGATAATACTAGCTGTCGACCAAAAGCCAACGTTAACTTAAGTCATTGATATTAGTCGTAGCGTTGCGGGGCGTTGGGATACGTTACACCAAATGACAAACCAATGCTCCGTTGTTTTGCGTGTAGATGGCTATAACCAGGGCTCTCCGGGGCCCACTGGTAACCAGGGTCAGATGATGGGAATGAGTGGAAGGGGAGGAGCCGTTGGCCCAGAGGGGACCGCAAATATGGGGACACCGTTGATGTCCGAGAACGGAGCCATGGTAATGTATCAGGAATGAATAGATTATCCCTCAATTAGTGCATCGTTGGCATAGACTATACTACGATAACATTGCCTTATAACAGGCACAAAAGGACTTAAAACTGTAGACTTAACTAATAGTCTCCTCTCTCTCCCTTTGTCTGCTTGGTTCACCGCTCCTTTTACTCTCGGATGGCGACTCTTGGATCAACTCTTTGACATTTTCTGGATGCACCGTATTCGTGTCGAATCCCCAAACGTGCTCCCGATTATACATCATTCCCGTCTTTTTTTGTAACGCGGACTCCACGATACCTCAGCGAAACGATAGATACCCGCAGGGTGGATCGATGGGGGGGCGACCAGAGGTTGAGTCCCCAAAGCAGCAGCAGCAGCAGCAGCAGCAGCAGCAGCAACTTCAACAACAGCAACAACAACAACAACAACAACAACAGCAACAACAGCAACAGCAGCAGCAGCAACAGCAGCAGCAGCAACAGCAGCAGCAGCCGCAACAGCAGCAGCAGCCGCAACAGCAACAGCAGCAGCCGCAACAGCAGCCATTAGGCCCTCAGGTTGGACCAGCACCGGGATTTGGGAGGGGGAGTCCAGTAGGGGGAGTCTTTGATGGGCCAAATAACAAGCGCCGCAGATACTAACTTTTCTCTGCATCACGGATACGCGGTTCTCATGGATCTTTGTTTCTGCACAAGCCCGATCTTCTCTTTTTCGGTTTTACGTCGACCTACTCCTCCCCCCATGTGGGACATGTTTGCAAAAAAAAAACGTTTCTTTTTTGCAAGTTTTGTATTTTATTGTTCCTGCAAGTTGTCCCGGAGGAGCTTTTATTTTGTTACTGATAAAACTACAGGACAATGCTTTGTATCTACGCTTATTTGCAATGTTTATACAAAATATTTTGTATGTCTATTTTCATGTTTCATGTTTTTTTTGTCTGCTGAATATTAAGTGTGCAAATCATGTCAAGGAAGGCCTTTGTGGGTAGACAACTCTGCAGTTGTTATGGCTGCTATTGTCTTGAATACACTTAATGAAGCTGCTGTGGGAGAGTTTAGATAAAGATGAATTAGATTGGACATTGATGAGAGTCAAAACAAGATTGCTGAGCTCTAAAACTGGAAAGTAGTGTAACACCAACCAGAAAGAGTAGGTACCTTCGTAGTTTGTGGTCCTCCCTTTAAATATACTGTACCGGTACTTTTAGCTGATCAGATGTTCAATCATACAGTGAGTGAATGTTTCTGCAGCTTCGGTGCATCCTGCATTTGATGGTTAAGAGAAATAAAATATTTGTAGGAAGTTCTGTCTCTTTGTGATTTTAAAGAGTTGTCATTTTCTCCATCCATCCGTTTTCTTCCTCTTATCCGGGGCCAGGCTGCGGGGGCAGCAGGCTAAGCAGGGAATTACAGACGTCCCTCTCCCCAGCAGCGTTATCCAGCTCGACCCAGAGGCGTTCCCAGGCCAGATGAATTTAATCTGGGAAATTCAGAATTTTTTTTTCTCAGAATATTACCTCCCTCCCCCAGAATCATTTATTTATTTATTTATTTTTACCTACAATTACCCTAATACGCCATTGTACATACATGCTAATGGATCAAATATATAAACTGCCTTTACAGTCCAAATAACTTTAGAGTCTGAAATTGAAAAAATCTGAATTTCCCAGATTAAATTAATACATTTACGAGAAAAAAACTTGGATATTTTTTGAGATTAAAGTTGTAAATTCCACTATTTTCTGTATTTTTTCCCCGTAAATTTATGACTTTATAATCTTGCAAATTTGTGTGTTTTCTCGTAAATTTGCCAAGTTTTCCTTGGAATATTACCCCCTCTCCTGGCTCCGTAATCATTATAATTTTACCTAGAATGGCTCTAATATGCCGTCATATATATGTGCTTTTATTTTGTAAACCATGAATAACATAACAGTTGGTAGGTTGTGTATCTTTTAGAAAGTGTGAGGATGTCACGTCAGGAAAATGAATAATTTTCTAGATATTGTGGATAGAAGAGCAGTAGAGTCGGTAATGTTGATAAACTAGCAAGAGTACGCTAGATTTGAACTCCATCCCAGAGTTGGCAACTCTTTTCCGATGAAAGTAGCCTGCAGAACCAGCTCCAAAAGTCCCTAAATCTAGAGAGAAAGTCACCCACGCTGACAGTCTATCACCATACTTGGGTGCCGATTCGATTTGATATTGATTTGTATTGCGATTTAAAAAAAAAAAAAATGTTTTTTTAAAACTAGACCATGGGAAAAAGTTGAATCATACACTTCTAGTGATTTTTACATTGGAAAATATCTAAATGAATACAGTAAAAATGTTTGATTTTCAGCATGTTTGTAGTCAGAGATGTCCTGAAGTCGAATATATCACTATCGGTGTCAGGAATTATTTATTACACTTTTTTCCAGCAACACAAAAATCAAAGAATTTGACCTCACAAATTAGTAGTATTTTCTTTTTAATTTATAAGGCACATGTAATGTGTTATCCTTCTGGTGAATACAATCCAATCAATCTTATTTCTATATATGTATTTTGTATATATAGTACAGTTTGTTAACACCTTATTTTGAAAACCGGACATATTCACACGTCTACTTCCTCTAGTCCGTCTCTAGCTCTCCCGTCAGCTCCGTTCTCTTGATACATCCATGGTCAGCTCCATCGGGGCCGTTTCAATGCATCATATCTTTGCTTTAACCTCAGGCGTTCAGTCATGTTTACACTCTGCTTGCATAACATCACTGTTCAACTGATCATATTGACAGGATTAAAGCTGGTTTATCATCACTAATTGCTCCATTAGTTCCTGTAAATCTATATTTGGTATTTAATTTTGTGTAATTGCCTAAATCTGATTATCCAGCTGAGATATATTTGGATAAAATGAGTGAAAGAAGCGTCACCTGATGAGACAGTTTGGGGTTTATTTGTTACTGCTTGTTAGTTTATTTCTGCAGATTTTGCTCGTCCACTGTCATCTATATTTTGCACACATATTTCAGATGCTATATGAAATAACATGTTAAAAAGTATGCTCAAGTGTTACAGAATATTTGTTTTAAAGGTGTCTTCTTTCTCATCTCTTATAGGTCCGGTTTGTGTCCTGCCTCCAGTGAAGGAGAAAATAGGTAAATAAAAACACACACCGTCTGTACACGGGTTGAAGATGTTTTATTCCAGTCAGGATTGAGTGTTTACAACTCTACATGTCCATTTTATTATATTTTAAATGATATGAACATATATATTTTTGATAATATATATATTTTCGCTCAGACCCCATTAATAAATACGTAGAGTTGAGGAGAAATTTTATGTCCTCAAGGGGCAATTTGTCTTACTGACAGCAGGCAATGAATAATACATATAAAATTATATATTTTTTTTTACTGTAATTTTAAATACACAGGTCCAAATAATTAGTAATCAAAATAAAAACAAAAATGCAAATAATATATATATTAAAAAAACAATAAAATTACTTTTTAAAATTAAAAAAATAAAAAGTTTGGGATAAATTATAAATTCATGAACGAAACAATTTTTTTTAATGTTTGATTTATATTAAAGATTTTAAATTTGGGATGGTTCCGGGAGGATGGTGAAACAGTTTTCCACCGCTGTTAATCTCCGCTCAAAAATACAAATATTAGTATTAGATTATTTTCTATTCGACCAATGTGTGATTCCACAGGTAGGTTTTCAAACATTGTTTTGTATCTCCATTAATTAAAGATGATTTTAAAACCACAGTTCTGTTGATGCTTCTGATTTTGTTTTTGATGATTTACTGTTTTGTTTTCATGATATTTTTGTGTTTTAATTTGAAATATTTATATGACAAAATAAATCTGATAGTGATCCTAGAGAGCACATTTTCTCCACTGGAAGGGCACCTTAGGGGCACTTTATCATGTTTTCTCCACCTAGAGGGCACTTTATCATGTTTTCTCCACTGGAAGGGCACCCTAGAGGGCACTTTATCATGTTTTCTCCACTGGAAAGGCACCCTAGAGGGCACTTTATCATGTTTTCTCCACCGGAAAGGCACCCTAGAGGGCACTTTATCATGTTTTCTCCACTGGAAAGGCACCCTAGAGGGCACTTTATCATGTTTTCTCCACTGGAAAGGCACCCTAGAGGGCACCTTATCATGTTTTCGCCATTGAAAGTGCACCCTAGAGGGCACTTGATCATGTTTTCTCCACTGAAAGTGCACTCTAGAGGGCACTTTATCATGTTTTCTCCACTGGAAAGGCACCCTAGAGGGCACTTTATCATGTTTTCTCCACTGGAAAGGCACCCTAGAGGGCACTTTATCATGTTTTCTCCACTGGAAAGGCACCCTAGAGGGCACTTTATCATGTTTTCTCCACTGGAAAGGCACCCTAGAGGGCACTTTATCATGTTTTATCTACTCGAAGGGCACCCTAGAGGGCACTTTATCATGTTTTCTCCACTGGAAAGGCACCCTAGAGGGCACCTTATCATGTTTTCGCCATTGAAAGTGCACCCTAGAGGGCACTTTATCATGTTTTCTCCACTGAAAGTGCACTCTAGAGGGCACTTTATCATGTTTTCTCCACTGGAAAGGCACCCTAGAGGGCACTTTATCATGTTTTCTCCACTGGAAAGGCACCCTAGAGGGCACTTTATCATGTTTTCTCCACTGGAAAGGCACCCTAGAGGGCACTTTATCATGTTTTATCTACTCGAAGGGCACCCTAGAGGGCACTTTATCATGTTTTCTCCACTGGAAAGGCACCCTAGAGGGCACCTTATCATGTTTTCGCCATTGAAAAGGCACCCTGGAGGGCACTTTATCATGTTTTCTCCACTGGAAAGGCACCCTAGAGGGCACTTTATCATGTTTTCTCCACTGGAAAGGCACCCTAGAGGGCACTTTATCATGTTTTATCTACTCGAAGGGCACCCTAGAGGGCACTTTATCATGTTTTCTCCACTGGAAAGGCACCCTAGAGGGCACCTTATCATGTTTTCGCCATTGAAAGTGCACCCTAGAGGGCACTTTATCATGTTTTCTCCACTGAAAGTGCACTCTAGAGGGCACTTTATCATGTTTTCTCCACTGGAAAGGCACCCTAGAGGGCACTTTATCATGTTTTCTCCACTGGAAAGGCACCCTAGAGGGCACTTTATCATTCTTGTATACAGGTGACAAGCTGAATTACTTTCCCCCCCCACCATTGGGACTACCTGTTTGATTTGCGGACTGCTTGATGCTTTAAGGCTGGAGAAAGTGTGTTTGTAGCGGGAAGGGTTGGGAGCCAGTGAGGAGGGGTGCGTGCGGTGCTTTTCTTTGCCATGCCGAAGGCTGTTCATTATCAACATGAGGGACGGTAATCATTGAAGTGATCCACTTTTAACGGGGCTGATTGTGGCCAATTTGGGGAATGAATCCTCTGCGTCTCTGTTCTTCACTTTCTGGCCTTGTTCTGCTTTAGCCCAGTTTGTGGCCCACTTCTGTTTTTAGAAGGACAATCGATTTTGGGGCGATAATCATTTGTCCTTCTGGAAATGTCCTCTTTGTCCAAATTTCCTCCCTCCATGTGGTTGTATCCGTTATAAATATATAGTCCTAAATTAATCCAGTTATTCGCCAGTGTTTCATCACAGCTTTGGTAAATGAATATCTGCTTTACAGATCAAAGATGCCGTCTCTTTGTCGAGTTAATTGAAGGAGAATCACTTCATTTAAGGTTTGAATGTGTCCTACATTACAACCTTATGGCCCAGATTGCCGTCAGTGCTATTCATGACACACTGGAATCTAATAAAGTGTCTTCAGACGGAAGGAGCCTGGAGCTAACGCACGTCAGACACATAATCTAATAACGGATCTAAATAACTTCTTTTAGTTTAGAAAATGTTCTCAGGATTCCTTTGAGTTTGTTGTTTTATTTCTCCTTGTTTGGGCTCCCACAGTGCTGTTAACAATAGTAATAATTGCAAAGTCAACCATTCTTTGTCCTGACCTCCTGACTTTTCTAGCATGTAAGACACCATAGAAGGCACTTTGTCATGTTTTCTCCATTTAAGGGCACCCTAGAGGGCACTTTATCATGTTTTCTCCACTGGAAGGGCACCCAAGAGGTCACTTTATCATGTTTTCTCTACTGGAAGGGCACCCAAGAGGTCACTTTATCATGTTTTCTCCATTTAAGGGCATCCTAGAGGGCACTTTATCATGTTTTCTCCATTTAAGGGCACCCTAGAGGGCACTTTATCATGTTTTCTCCACTGGAAGGGCACCCTAGAGGTCACTTTATCATGTTTTCTCTACTGGAAGGGCACCCTAGAGGGCACTTTGTCATGTTTTCTCCATTTAAGGGCACCCTAGAAGGCACTTTATCATGTTTTCTCTACTGGAAGGGCACCCTAGAGGGCACATTATCATGTTTTCTCCATTTAAGGGCACCCTAGAGGGCACTTTGTCATGTTTTCTCCATTTAAGGGCACCCTAGAAGGCACTTTATCATGTTTTCTCTACTGGAAGGGCACCCAAGAGGGCACTTTATCATGTTTTCTCCATTTAAGGGCATCCTAGAGGGCACTTTATCATGTTTTCTCCACTGGAAGGGCACCCTAGAGGGCACTTTGTCATGTTTTCTCCATTTAAGGGCACCCTAGAAGGCACTTTATCATGTTTTCTCTACTGGAAGGGCACCCTAGAGGGCACATTATCATGTTTTCTCCATTTAAGGGCACCCTAGAGGTCACTTTATCATGTTTTCTCCACTGTAAGGGCACCCTAGAGAGCACTTTATCATGTTTTCTCCACCGTAAGGGCACCCTAGAGGGCACTATATTACATTTTCTCCATCGTAAGGGCACCCTAGAAGGCACCTTATCAGGTTTTCTCCATTTAAGGGCACCCTAGAGGGCACCTTATCACGTTTTCTCCATTTAAGGGCACCCTAGAGGGCACTATATCACATTTTCTCCATTTAAGGGCACCCTAGAGGGCACTATATCACATTTTCTCCATCGTAAGGGCACCCTAGAAGGCACCTTATCAGGTTTTCTCCATTTAAGGGCACCCTAGAGGGCACCGTATCACGTTTTCTCCATTTAAGGGCACCCTAGAGGGCACTATATCACATTTTCTCCATTTAAGGGCGCCCTAGAGGGCACTTTATCACGTTTTATTTACCATAGGGGCATCAAAGAGGGCACTTTTGCTGTTTCTTTCTAACTTGGGGGCACCAAGGGAGGGTAGAGGATTAAAGGGATAATAAGGAAAGATAATAAATTTCGTTACTCACAATAAAGTGTATTTTCTTCTTACTTTTTTCATATTTTTGCTTTGTTTTTTTGTAAAATGCTGTAATATTTTCTCTCATTCGGGCCTCTAAAAATCCCAAACAATGTAATGCTAACATATTTTCCAATAAACCATGAATAGCATGTCAATTTAGTTTTTTATTTTATAGGAGAAGGAGGAAATATTAGCACACATTTTCTCTAGTTGAAGTACACTTTTATTCAACTTTATATGAGATGAGGCGAGAATTCAGAGATATGTTTGTCTAAATCTAATCTATGAACATAGTGATCTTGTTTCTGCCAATAGAAAACAGTGATTTTCGGATTGATCGTGTTGATTGATTGGAAATGAGTCAACTTTTTTCTAATGCAGTTTGGTGAATCTAGACCGTCCACAAGCTGATCCCCAAACTAAACGTCTGTTTTCACCCAATACTCCTTTTCATAGTTTGTTTTGAGGGTAAATGTGATTGTCTGCTGAATGAATGGTTAAAAATAGATGGGCCTATTTGTTGCAGAGCATTTGGCACCGCCTCCCTTCGGTGCGTAAAGACGCATTAAGAAGTGGCACAGTCAGTGATAATCCAGACAGGAGGAGGTGCTTTTGGTTACAACAGCACAGCCTTTCACTCATGGTGAGGAGAGAGAGAGATAGAGAGAGAGAGATAGCTGTGTGCTCTACTAACTTCATCTCATTTCCCTCCTCTCAGATCTACAATTACGCATCAGGACTAGACGTTTCCAGTGACTCTTAACACTGGATGGACAACATGTCTCCACAGCAGCAGCAACAGGACAGCCTCAGCCGACAGCAGGAGAACAAACGGGTAAGCATTTATATCTCCTCTCTTTACATGTAGATTTAGTGATTTATTTTGGTTTAATAATTTTAACTTGAGTGCACAAAGGAGGAACAGTTCGTCTCCAGACCAGGCGGCTTATAAAAATGGAAAAATCTGTTATTTTTGTGTCTTTATTTCTTCTATCTTACATCATATTTTGCTCTGAGGTAGCTGCTTTATGAATGAGTGTATTGTCCTGTTGGCTGGTCCAGTCGGGTGAGAGGTTAGACAACAGTCAAACAACAGAAGGAAGTAACATTTTAGGATGGATGTGTGTAAAATACCACAGAAAACCATTAAAAATGTTACGCTTTTTATTAATTATTAGTGATTAATAGCAAACAATTCAACTAACCTATAACATCAGTTAATTTCATTATGTAATTTTATTTATTTATCTTATTTAATGTTGCATCATTTTATTTGAAACCCCCTCCCCCAATAGGATTTATAATATATTAGCAGTATAATAATTTTATAAATAATTAATAGTACCCTATAATATAGTTGTAATCAGATATATGGAAATTTTAATTGTTTAGAAACATAATTGTTAACAATTTAAACTCATTAAGCGTCTGTTAATAATGTATAAACAAATAATAAATGCTTGGTAAGAATATATAATAATGTGTCTTCAATAAACGGTTAATAAATTGATTAATAACACACTATAATGTAGTTGTATGCAGATATATGAATATTTAAAGTGTTTAGAAATGTAATTATTAACAATATATAATAACGTGTCTTCATTAAATGGTTAATAAAATGATTATTATTAATAATAATAATAATAATAATAATAATAATAATAATAATAATAAGACGAAGTAATAAATAATTTTAGTGCATTATAACCATTTATTAAGTGTGTTATAAATGTTAAATGGGGGGATGGGTGAGTTACCTTTTATCAACTGAATTATGTTTTTAATTATTAAATTGTATGTCACTTGTGGGCAAATTTGACAACAAATTAACAAGCGTAGTATTTACTATAATTAAGTGAATAATTAGCCCAAGTGAACTTAAATGCTTTGATTTTCTGCTCAATCACCACTGATTAGTGAACTAGTGTAATATGTAGCTTTCAACAAGTTAATTACAGATATTGTTTAGTCTACATAAATTAATTTGTTTATCATATTTTTAATTAATAATTCATATATATATAACTGTGGTGTTAAAATCAGATCCATAAGTTTTCTACTTGTCAAACTCTGAAAAATAGTGATGGACATTTTTGTATTTCATAATTTTCTGACATTTCTAGACCAAACGACTAATCGATCATTTAAGAAAATAATCCGCACATTAGATGATAATAAAAATAATCATTAGTTGCAGTGCTACTGTGAACTGCACCTGCCCTTTGTGCTTATTTAGGATGTTATACTTTCCATTTGTTGTGGTTTATTATATGTTTATAGTTGACTTGACTGCTTGTTGTTTGAAGAAGGCATACGGCTGAACTTTTTTATTTATTTACTTGTTTTGTATGATATGTAAACCTACTTATTAACCTCATGTTTTAATGGAGTGTTGCTGATTTCATTAGTTTTTGCTTAATTATTTAATTTATTTATTAACAGTTATTAACTTTAAGTCGTGGTAATGCTTATAGGTAACTTCCCTGCTGCGTCCTTGTTTTCATTAATGATTGATTCCAGATCGGCTCCAACTCCTCACCTGTATGTTCTGATTTAAACAGATAAAGAAATACAGTTTATTGACGACTCTTTGACAGTTTGAGTAAATACAGTGAACGCTGGAGATGTGCAGTTCCACCTGTGATGAACCCAAATCCCTTAACGGTTAATGAAGCCCAGAAAGCTCCGGGGAAGAGCACTTATCATTTACACCAGTGGGAATCAGACTGTTACCTTCAACATGTTCTCCTCTTCTTTTATATATTGTGGCACCTGCTGCATGATCGTCTGGATACATCTATGAATGAATTCCCTCTTAAACTGCTCCGTGTTGTAATACAGTGAATAGTATGAGAGCTGTTGTTGGTCAGTAGTATTTCCCAACGTATAGCCCATATCTCCACGTGAGTTTACGTTTATTTTCGGAGTGAAAGGTAACATGTTGTGGCCGGAGTGTCAGGAATGTTTCACCGCCGTGTGACTCCGCTAAACCAATGATATTACGCTGTGAAAAGTCAGAAATGTGTGGCGCCGGGATTGATCTTTTCTTCACTGAAAGGCCGACAGACAAATTGGTGGCTGTGATGTCATTGGGTTGGTTCCACCACTTTGGTCCGGACTGAAATACCTCAACAA
Source organism: Sebastes fasciatus (assembly GCF_043250625.1). Taxonomy (NCBI): domain Eukaryota; kingdom Metazoa; phylum Chordata; class Actinopteri; order Perciformes; family Sebastidae; genus Sebastes; species Sebastes fasciatus. The sequence continues at coordinate 5,942,288 of NC_133818.1, read as the reverse complement.
CTATTGGATGGATTGCCATGAAATTTGGTAAACACATTCACGATCCCCTCAGGATGAATTGTAGTAACGTTGGCGATGACCTGCTACGACCTGCAAGATGAAGGTCACCAATCTTGATGCGCTAGTACTACCGCCTTCAAACTAATCGGTTAGCATGTTTACTGCTTGCTGACCAAGGATAACAAAAAGTAGCAGCCTCCTTTCCATAGGCCTTGACATTGTAGACATACCTACTAAACATCAGCATGTCAACTTTAACGGCATTAACAATGCAAGCAACAGTACTGACAAAGCAATGTTTACCTGAGGGGGGAACCGGAGTGTGGGCGCTACACTTCTGCGACGACGCCGTGGGTCGAAACTAGAGATGCTAATTTAAAATATATATTTTTTTAACCGATAACCGACCCTCGTTAACCGATTATTAACCGACAAGATCAGTGCGTCCCATGCAGCGGTGCGCCAGCTGCAGTGTACGAGCACAACAGACTATTGAGTCCACAGTTCACCCGTCCGGGAGCGTTCCTGCAGCAGCCACGATGCTGCGTGTAGTGGCCAGGACACATGCAGCCACTTTACTTAGCGAGTGTCCAACGACCGTGTGTGTGTTTGTGCTACGTTGCTGCTGGCTTCGTGCTCGCCGTAATGACCGTGATAAACACAACAAGTAGGTGACCATGTCAAGAACTGTGGTTGTGTAACTGTCACCTTTCTTCAAGCTCACAAATCCTTCTACAATTAGATTACATGAACCTTTAATGACTGTGGGGAAACTCGGATAATAGGATCAAAGCCAAGAAAAGTAGGATCTCATTACGGCTGCAAGCAGCGACTGGTAGGGTCTTATTTTAATTTGACTTAAACAGCTTTTGTATTGATAAAACATGATGTAGTTATGTTATATGTGCTGATTTTAGCATCATAAACATGCAAAATGCAATATGACAGACAGCTTTCTACAAAATTCCAGCTGTTTTTCACTGAGTAGTTGAAGTGTGAGAGAGGTCAGGAGTGTCACGGCAGAGACAGATCGAGGCTGCTGTGTACCGACACGGCAACACAGACTGCCATGCCGTCACCCGACATTCCTCCGTGTTTAAATTCTCCTGCTTCAATCTGCGGAAGGCCACAGTCGCTCCCGACGACGTGATGGATGCGTTGAACATTAGGATGCTTGTGTAACGAACGGGGGAAAGTGTAAACATGACATGAAGCGTGGAGTAAAGTCTGTCTCTTTGTGGGATTTGAACCTTTTTTTAGTAAAGCAGGGAAATGTGTCTTTGTATTAGCAGATAGAAGTCATCATTAAGATCATTTTACAGCTGTTTTAAGTGCTCAAGTGCGACTTTCTGTTACACCCTGGATACATAAATGTTAATAATGCAGTGGTCAGACAGTATTTTGATTTGGTTGATTATTATCGTCTCTCTTTGTCTCTTGTAGCGGACGAAGTCTCAGAGTTATCGGCGCCAGTCCGCCCCGTCTCTGGTCATCACCAAGGCTCTCATCAGGTCCAAGACTCTCTCCAGGTACGGTAGAATACATTTAAAGACTCCATAAATCTGAGAAACATACAGAGCAGTGGGGCGTTTCTAGGGGAAATTCTAGGTGGCTGCATCTGTACGTAAATGGTGTAGTTGCGGTAGTTGCGGTTTACAATGAATTTGCAGCTGCAACCAGCTCATACTTATGTACACACGTGTATGCATTCACACAGAGGAGTCTGGATGTATTCGGTGTCGATAGGGCACGACATCCTGCAGTTTAAGTCATCCCAGTTGATGTTCAGTGTCACTTACACAGAGGTCACTGAGGTCAGTCGGACAAAACACTGAAACCACGCTCTCGCTCATGTGCACACACGCACGCACACACTCACAAGCCCCAGGCACAACCCAGAGCGAAGTGTTGAATCCACCAGGATAGATAATCCTCCTGTAACTAGTTATTAGAGGATCAGGCATCTATTAATAGCTCTGTCTCTGAACGTACGGAGCGGGAAAGTGAAGAAGAAATAACCTCATTAAAAAGCTCCGACAGAGGAGGGGGGAGGGGCGCCTCGCTAAATAACACCCACCAACCACAAAGACCCGGAGAGCTGACGCCGTGTAGGCCTCTGTGTTATGACATTACTCTCGCTCCAAGTGTGCACATGGCTAATACGATATACCACTGACATATGAAATCATATTTAATACTCTTATCAACATGGGAGTGGGCAAATATGCTGCTTTATGCAAATGCATGTATATATATATCTTTCACTGTTATCCTATTTACTAACAATTTTGAAAGATCCCTTTTCAAATCTTGTCTTGGAAAAAGTTCAATTTAAGGATGCGAGCACTGCGGCTTCTTTTAGATCCAACGTTCACGCACATGACTTCAAATTACATTACACAGTTTACATAATGACGAGTCCTGCGGTCTCTTATCATTCTCTTATTGAATCTTAACGTCAAAGTGGATCATGCAAAATGTCAGTATTTGGAAGCTTTTTTTGTATTTGGTGATGAGGGAGGGAGACGGAGATCTGAAGTGAATAATCTAATAAAGCCGTCATAAGAGAGAGACGGAGGCTGACTACGTCTTTGTGTTAACTCTACGACGTCACCGCCAAACATGCCTTCATAATTTCTTTAACGCATCGACACAACTTGCGATTTTTAGGTTGTTTCGGCTCAGTTTTAAAGCAAGAGTGAAGATACTGACATCATATAAAACTAGAAAACCTAATGAATCCATTGGTACCAACCATGTCATACTAGCTTGTTGGGAAGGAGACTAAATAACGCCTCAAACTTACACTCAATTTTGGTGAGGAAAAACTGTCCCTTGACCTCTGAGCTCAAGATATGTGAATGAAAATGGGCTCTATGGGTACCCACGGGTATTTTGTTATGCTAAATGCAGTACCTGTGAGGGTTTCTGGACAATATCTGTCATTGTTTTGTGTTGTTAACGGATTTACAATAATAAATATATACATACATTTACATAAAGCAGCATATTTGTCCACTCCCATGTTGATAAGAGTATTAAATACTTGACAAATCTCCCTTTAAGGTACATTTTGAACAGATAAAACATGTGCGATTAATCACGATTAATTATGAACAATCATGTGATTAATCACGATTAAACATTTTAATCGATTGACAGTCCTATAATCTCATTATAAGAGAGGAAGGTTTGACCCAGTTAGTCAGCAGCTGCTTAGCATTACCAGTCCAGTTCAAGTTACTGTGTTACGTACTGTAAGAGGGTAGAAGTGGTAGCACGGGTTGCATCAAAGGGTTTTGACATTGCACCAAGTCTGCGTAACATTACAGACGTTGGAGTGAGACAGGACGTGCATGTATCTCTAGGTATCCTGAATCTTCACATATCATAGTGGATATTCTGTTCTATATTTGAACGTATAAAATAAAACATGTCAGTGATTTTTGTCTCTGTGTGTTTGTGTTCCAGAGAGAGCGTCCTGGTTCCTGTGTGCCCAGAGACATGCTCATTGGTCCAGTCCTTCCTCGTCGGCTCCGATCGGTCGTTCCTTCTCCACGGACACGCCCAGCTGAAGACCGGGATGCAGACTCAGGACCGACACCTCTTCCTGTTCACCGACATCCTGGTCATCGCCAAAGCCAAGTAAGTGTGAGCACATCTTTGTCTGCTCCTCGTGCCCTTTGGTGGTGAATTAGGTTAAAGCTGTTCCTCTCTTTGCATTTCCCAGATCAGCCAACCACTTCAAGCTGAAGGCCCAGGTGTGTGTGTGTGAGATGTGGACGGCGGGCTGCATGGACGAGGTGTGGGAGGGAAGCACCAACCCAGAGAGGAGCTTCGTCATGGGCTGGCCCACCTGTAACTGTGTGGCCACGTTCAGGTAACACTCTCACACACGTGGACTGAGTCTAATGAGATATTTCAGGTTAAACTCAAACATTATCTCTCTCTAAACTTTGCTCGGGTTCATGGTTTATGTTCACGCCGCCTCACGTCAGAGGCTGTTAAACGTCTTTATGTTCCAGTAGTAAATATGTTGGTGATGCTGTAAACACGACCTTTAAAATGCCAAATGAATAGAAAACAGACAGGATGAGCACTAGTATAGAGAGTCAAACTGAATATTTCTGCATACTGGGGTCTCTAAACAGTCTTTGAATTACATAAACTGGGTATCACTGTAAAGCTGAGTCTCTTGTGGATCCAATGAGTCCAACTGTATTCATGTGTGATGATGTTAGTCACCATAGGAGACCTATTTTCTGAACTTTGACCTCTCTGTATAAAATGACCTGTGGTGACCTCTAGGATAATCACAGCCTCATGAAACTTTACAGCCACAAACTAGAGACCTAGAGCATTCAGAGGATGGATGGCTTTTCCTAGCTAGATTGACAATAAGGGGGTTTCTGAGCAGTTTACACAACAGAAGTGCTCGCCATCCAATCGCCGAAAAATGTAATTCTTGCTCCAAATGTCAAAAGTTTTTGATCCCAAATCACAGCATGACTTTTTCTATGGTGTTCCTCAAGGTCTTGGTGTCTTGATGTGGTATTTTGGAGGGATATTGATCATTTTGATCAATTCTCTAGTGGTAAAAAATGGTTAAATTTAGCACCAAATCTGTGTAACAAATGGTATCAACAAATATTTCTGCAGCAATTTATGAGACATAATAGAGCATGGGGATTAAAATCATATACTGCTATCATAGCCATTATACACTTTCATAACTTGACACACAGTGCTGAGCATCATCCCAAATTAATCTCCAGGTTCCCAGTTTTCAGATGATGTACATCACTTCTATGTGACATCTACTGTTGACCTGCTATCTCCCCCTAAAGACGCCCTGTACCCCCCTAAAGAAGACAAATTAGTGTTAACCTGAAATTAAAATCTGTGAACTAACATGTTCTCCATGTTCCCCTCAGCTCAGCCGATCAGAAAGAGAGATGGCTCTCCCTCCTCAAAAGGTAAACTTGGCCTTCATGCATCAATATGTGTGTTTGTAGAGAAATGTGACGCTTCATGTTCCCTCTTTGTTTTCCCTCCAGTCTCATAAAAGAAGAGAAAGAGAAGGAAGAACCTAAAACTATTCCTCTCAGAGTTTACGGGAAGGGGATCAATACTTTTGCCGTCGTAAGTTTGATCTACTTTTACATATACCTGTAAGATTTTTATATATAATAAACTGTTTTTGTAGTGATACTTGTGTAGAGTACGTGATGTCCTGTTGATCTTGCACCATATATGTCAGTATGTCCTTCTCCACCCCCGATTAGACCAAGACGCTCCCGGTCAGCAACTCAGATTCAACCAACGAGGTGATCCGACTGGCCCTGCAGCAGTTCGGCATCATAGTGAGTGAAGACAATCAGTTCCTCCTGCTTTCATAAAGAGCAATGTGTGTTTAGTCTGTCTCTTTGTGATGAGAATGTGGACACTAGTATCTTATTTTTATCCCCAGATAATACTGTAAATGTGTTGATCATGTTTAATTTAGGGCAACGCCTCTAATTCCTTTAACACTTTAACTCAACTTGTGATTTTTAGGTTGCAAAAAGTAACGTCGCTAATCCGTTTAGGTGTTTAGCTTTTTTAAACTACCAAACATCGATATTAGTATAAATATAATGCTGTTACCACGGCCGCCAGCCGCTCCGCTTACTGTCCCGTAGGGGTGTGACGGTGAGGACATTTTCCCACCGGTTACTAAACTTGTGATAACACAGGTGTTTCCGATTACACCGGACGTTTTACAAGACAAGATGACGCTCAATGTGTGTAGCGCGCTTATTTTGATCTTTACCGTCGGGTGGCGGTGTGTCTGGTCTCTCCGGCAGAGCTTTCGCTGCGGGGCCGGCTGTTACCGCTCCGTCCTCCGCACTGCGACTACCTCATTAACGTTATGGTTCAAATCTGAAATCTGAAAGCTTTTGCTTCTCGCTTCGACACCAAATCCTCCGCCATCGTCTCGTCCCATGTGTGTGAAATCTGACTCGGAGCTGAGACTCCTTATGTATGTTGGATTCACTTTCAGTTTATAGCGCCTGTCGTCCGACTTTGTATTGATAACCTGCCGCTGATACTTGAAAATGAACTAAATGGGTTTTATTTCTGTAAAAGCAAAAGCAAAACGATGGCGGGGACGATGGATACGTAATGTAATCGGTGTGTGCCGTAACACCGATAACACCGACTACCGCGACAAGTCTACTGTCCCAACATCCTCGAGTATTTCTAACCAAACCCAGAACAACAACAGGTGATGTTTTCACAGAAGCCCTGCAGCCTAACGTCGGCTCAGTTGTGCCAGTTCCATGTGATAAACACTCAGCATGTGAAGGCTGAAGGAGAATACTCTTCTTTGTCACATCTCCGCTTCCTAAAATATATTTTAGGACCGTCTGTGTGGTTTCTAACATCCTGTTCTCTGAGGCTGTGTCTTGTTTTTATCAACATCTTTGTCTCTGTCTTTGCTCAGGGAAATGTGAAAGACTACCAGCTGTGGGTCATCTCCAAGAGGGACAACGCCCCCTACCCTCTGATTGGTCAGTTTGACAACATATCATCAGATTCTGTGTTTTCTAATAACGTGATGTTACGGTGCATCCAGAGAGTGATACGGCTTTCTTGTCCTCCGTCTCAGGTCACGAGTTTCCCTTCAGTATCCAGATGAGTCATGTGAGACTCACGGTGTCTCAGGGAGGCGGTGGCGGCGGCGGTGGCGGCGGCGGGGGCGGGGACGTAGACCGTCAGAGGGCCATGCAGATGGAGCAGATGCAGGTGTTCAAGCAGTGCCAGTTCATCATGAAGCCTCGACCCGTTGAAACGCCGCACGTATCTGCAGGTGAGGTTGTTATAGAGAGGTGAAGTTTTATCCAACGACTCCTGGTCTTTCTCTCTCCGTTGACTACCATTCATATTTCTTTATGAAATAAGATCCCATGGGGTCCATCAGACTTTGCTTCATTCAAAAAAAGTAATAGAAATAGTAGAATGAGCTTTTTTGCTGATGCATTCTGGGAAACTGTTGTCTTCTCAGAGTGGTCTCAGAAGCCTTTTAAAAGGAGGCGTTCCCTCATCACCTGGGCCTTCTGGCGAGGCTCCTCCTCTCACCTGAACGAGCTGTCCCTCGCCGGCGGGCCCCGCGGCTGCCTGTTCAGCCAACCGCTCAGCAACGTGTGCGTAGAGGACGCTCTGCCAAAGCCGGTCATGGTGAGCGGGCACGACGGTTCAGTTACACCTCGTTTCTCACCCGGTATTGTGATGTTAAAGAAACAAACTCTCTCCCTCTCCAGGAAATGATGGCGTTTCTGTACCACGAGGGTTCGTGGACGCGGGGGATCTTCCGGCGCCCGGCGGGGGCTCGGGCTGTCAGGGAGCTGAGGGACTCTCTGGACGCCGGAGAGTTTCAACTTCCTCTGACAAGAGACCACGTCTTTCTCATCGCCGGAGTCTTTAAGGTGACTAAAATTAGATTATAAAAAGTCATGATATATCGTAATATGTTGAGTCGTCACCCCTCTATCATGATACGCATCACCAGATTGTTGCTGACACGCAGCCCTGATAGCAACGTACTGCAGCACCATGGTGTTCATGTGTTATTTACCTTATTGACCCACATCTGTAAGCACAACACGAATCGGCTTCCCTCCTCTTCCTCAGCCTCGGCCACGTTAGCAGGACAAGCTGTTCACTGCAGAGGAGCCTAGATTGGCTTGTTAGTGTAATCTGGATTATAATCTGTTATTATCTGGAGGGTTAACGGAGAGAGCTGCTGTGTACGAGTGCTTAAACTGTGTCACGTATTTATTTACCCGGGAGATGTTCTCATTTATATTAATGGTTTTATCCGTCACGTCTACCAAGTCATCAAAACATCTTTACACCAAATCGCTCAACCAACATCTGGAAATACACAAACTATGATTTGTACGTGATTATTAACTGATGTGTGCATGTTTTTTAGGATTTCCTGCGCAGCATCCCGAGCAGTTTGCTCTGTTGTGAGCTGTTAGAAGAATGGATAGATGTGCTGGAGGAAGAGGAGGATGAGGAAGAACGAGTGCAGGACATAAAGAGGTAACAGGCACACATACTACTATACTGTTATGATGTGTTCACACCAAGAGCGTATCCTCGTAATGCTGTGTCGTGAAAACCTATGAGCGTTGAGATTCTCCTCCTGTCGTCACACAGGTCACTGACGTCACTGACGTTCAATCAGCAATGGAGGAAAAGACTCTAGTATGCGTCTGTGGTCACCCAGAGCTACGATAGTACATCACATCTGTACAAATGTTTGTGTATAACCCACAGACTGTCTATGGTAGAAACAACAACGTCGCTGCCGTATTCATGCCTTCTAGATGACGTTAAGTTGTTGATGGAGCAGCCTGGCACTGATGGATCCAAACTCCATTCAGAAAACAAGCATTTTAAAAGTAGTTTGCTTGTCGTCTTGCGGACAGACCAGACAAAGCATGAATTCAGACTTTTTACAGAAATCAACATCATTATGAAGTTGTTTCGGCATCATTTTAATCTGTTTATTGCAATTAAATCACAGCACAATGTGACGCGTGGCTTGCTAGATACAGTATCGGTACGTATGCACAGGGGCGTTTTTTATCACAAGGGATCGCCTCGCTTCCCAGCATTGGGTGCTTGATGGGCTCCCACTAGAGACAAGGCACCTGATTGGACGAACGCTTTCCCTCCGTGGGCTGCTGCTCCCAGCTTTCAACCAGAAACAACATGGTGGCTCATTTGTAATCTTTCTTCTCTTATATCATGAAAATAGTTCACCGAGATGTGTTTCTGAAAACATTTAATGCTTGAAATAAGCCATGCATTCGCTTAACCTGTCTTTATTTTATTATGTATTTATTAAAGTAGCCTAGACCTCAACTTTATGCAAATGAGGAGCGGCCGACGTGATGCCCCATCTCTGGAATCGTGCCGCCACGCTAATAGAATGCATTGCACGGCTGCTTACATAGACAATGAACGTGAAGCGTGGAAAGGACGGAGGCTGTGGACACGTACCTTCACGTCGGCCGCTTCTCATTTGTGTAAAGTTGAGGTCTGTGCTACTTGATGTAAATCACTGGCGTCCGACGCGACTCGCAGCCTCTGGAAACTCCTGAGGAACTTTAAAACTAAATGTTCTCGATCTAAAATGAAGACGTTGTTCCGGTTTGAAAGCTGGGAGCAGCAGCTCACGAGGGAAAGCGTTCGTCCAATCAGGTGTCTAGTAGAAGCCCATCAAGTGTCCAAAGCTCACTGCCGGGTGATGTTATGAACCCAGACATGACGGCGTTTGGTTTTCTGACATATCTGGGACGTCCACAACATGTACAAAGCAGCAACTGGTTATTTCTCCCATGGTTGATGATGGGAAAGAAAGATGGAGACAAGCTCTTTCTCCTCTCCGGCGCGTCTAGCGTGAATGAACACAAATGATACCGGCGGTCCAATTGGCTTCGCTCAGGTGTGAACACGTCATTACTCTGTGTTTTTAGTGTCATGTGATGAAGTCATTCCTTTAACTGAACGTCGTGGATGTCGTCTTTCTGCAGGATGATCTGCCGCCTGCCCAAAGAAAACGCCCTGCTGCTGCGCTACCTGCTGGCCATGCTGCACGGCATCGAGGGCAACGCCCAGGAGAACCAGATGACCAGTTTCAACCTATCGGTGTGCATCGCTCCCAGCATGCTTTGGCCTCCCGGAGTGCCGTGCAGCCCCGAGGTGGAGGGAGAAGGAACTAAGAGGGTAAAGAAGACATAACTTTACCAGCTAATACACGGTGGAATTTGACCCAGATAGAGTTGGCTGCTCTTGTTATTTTGACTCGGACACCCAGGATTGTTGTAACACAATGAAATCAGTCTGTCTAAGCCGAGGAACAGCTCAGGAACAAAGAGAAGTTTGTTAGGTTTGTCTGCGAGTCATAAACGATAGCCCACATTTAGCTCATGAACCGCTGCTGGCCTGGGATCAGGACTACTTCCTCTACTTCTCAAATCAGCTTTAGAGAAAAGGTCACAGTTTATAACAGTTTGACGGGAAAGAAGCAAACTCCAGAGATAAAGTCCGGCAAAAGTTACAGAGTATTTAGTAGCCTTAAGAAGTTAGTCAGACAATGAACTTTGAGAAACACTGAGTTGTTACACTGTCTGTTGTTCTGATTGAACCTCAGTTTGTTACACTGTTTAAATGTTCCTGTTGTCCGCTGCAGGTTTGTGAGCTGGTGAAGTTCATGATCGAACACTGTCAGCAGATCGTGGGAGAGGATCCGTCCTCGCTGTTTGGAGGGCCGCCGCAAAGACTCAACGATGACGAGATAGGATCAGGTACAGAGATATGTTTTTGTGCAAGTCTTTAGATGCATTTTGATATAAAACTCTAAAAGTGTTATATGGCAGAGCATAGAACAAGAAGTAATTGCATAAGTGACACAAGGATGCAGGATTATCAGTTTTTATTTCATTGTGTCTTTAAAAGGTCACTGAATAACCATAAAGTATTTACTGGCTAGTTTCTCGCTGTCTTCTTACATCTGTGTGATTTCTGTCTTCCTTGTCTCCCACTAGAATCCTGGTCGTACCCTCTGACAGACTCATCCTACGACAGTCTGGAGAACGAGCTGGACAACATCAGCGGCGGCTCGCCGGGCTTCTGCAACCGACGGCACGTTAGACCCAAAACACTACAAGGCAGCCTGGACTCCATCATCACGTTCAGCGACTACGACCACGACACAGACCCCGATAACCAGCAAACCCACGCCGACAGCCCGCAGGGTCTGAAGCTACACCGACTGGGGAGAACCAGCAGCAGCAGAAGGCCGGACGAAGACCTCTCCTGCGCCGCCAAGGACGCACCGACTGTGGACACGTCCCCCAACCTGGACTCACTGTCCCTGGATGGTCGGCGCAGACAGCGGCGGCGTTCAGAGCCGGCTATAGCGTACATGGCCAAGCTTCGGCCGTGCGTTTCGGGGAGTATTGAAGGTCTCTCTGGCGAGGATGAAGAGGAGCTCTACAGGAAGCCGAGCAGCACCAGGAGAGCTGTGGAGGTGAGCTCCCCCAGCATCTCCTCCATCTCCCCCGCACAATCAATGGACTCTCTGGACCTCCTCATTAGTGACCACACCTGGGCCACCAGACGAGGGCTTTACACAACCAAAGCCTCCCACCTGGCCTCCAGTGCTCCTTCATCTGTTCCCTTAACCATAAGCTCCACCGGTGGACAACCAGACCTGGGGACTTGTCCAAAAGGCTCCCCACCCAAAGAAACAGTCAACTGGGGGACCCTGAAAGGCTGCAGGGGCCTCCACCCAAACTCCTGGCTGAAGAAAGGCCGGCGGCTGTCACTGACCCAACAGGACAACTTGGAGAAGGAAGAAGAGGACAAGACGGGGGTGAGTCAAAGTGTCAGACTTTTTTTTATTACATGTCTTTGTTGAGTAGTCGATTGTCAATCACAGCGTTCTACAGTCTGTTATTTCTTTATATCAGACCGTTGCTATGCATAATGGGCTGTTGCTATGGGTGCAGTTGTGATGTCGGACTCAGGTGGACTGTTTTGTGTCAAGTTATTGATTTGTTGAGTAAGTAGCCGTGTAATAAAATGTCAATAATGACCGGTTCGCTGTACATTATCCCTTTTTTGGCACACTGTGACCATTTTATAACATACTATGCTCTGACTTGTTGGACTTTTACTGTCCTTTTTTATACGGTGACTTGTTTTATGACAGTGTGACTTTGTTGAGGAAATACTAAAGATGTTTTGTGACCTGCTATACTACTAATACTGTCACCTTTTTATAACACTATGCTATGACTATTTATAGTTTAATGACATACTATGACTATGTTTTTTTGTGACTGATTTGGGTGAAACAGATTGTTCATAGACAGGAATTCAGAGACTTGATTAAAGACTGTGTGCTGTAGTGTTTTTGACAGGAAAGGTAGGATGTGGTAGGTAGGCTTGGTGCTGTTGGCTGCAGGCTGAGTTGGTCAGGATCAGAGAAGGGATTACTGATGGCTGAAACGTTATTGGTAAAGGATAAGGTGAACTTGTTTGGAGTGAGTAGAGTAGAGGTTGGAGGAGGAATGAGTTGTGCCACTGATGTTTTGATAAATAGTGTTTAAACTGGAGGAGAAAGGGAGTGCAGCTGGTGTGGTAGTGGTGTTTTGTGGACAGATTTCAGGTTTCAGTCAGGGCTAGTAAGTACCTGAATGTCTCGGTTTAACATTGTCTGCACATGTGCTCAGAAACACCATCTGAAAGCCATCTTTGATTCAGCTATTTTGCTACTTGCTCAGCCCTATTGTTTGTCATCTATGAAATGAAGTTGCCATCTTGAGACAAGAAGACATGTTGTCTGTCTGTGTGTGTGATTAGAGATTTTAATCTTAATGTGTGTTGGGTTAGATAAGAGTTAAGTTAGCATGCAAGACCTTCTCTGTGTGAAGCGTAACTAAACATGTCAAGTGTGTCAAAGCCAGCCATCCAAACATCCTAACTACAAATAGTCACACACAAAAGGCAATAAACAGTATTTAATGAAATCAGTAAATGTACATTGACAGAGGTTAAACATTCTTGCTTAGCCATCTGCTAATGCTGCGCTAAGGTAGGACCGGGTACTTTACCCAGTCCACGGAAGAAAAGTATTTTCTTGGTTAACTGCCAGTTGCATCTGTAGATGTTGGAGGAGTCACGCTTGGAGAGTTTTGGTTCAATCCTTTGTCTCTCTAGAGTTCACAGGTTGGCGCCAACTGGGTTTGTTCCTGCGTGCAAAGTGAAATGGCAGACTTGGTTTCAGTTGCTGGTGCTAAACTTAAGTCTGGGTTAGCAGTAGGAAGGTTAAAAAGGAAGGCACTTGCGTCTTTTACCTTAGAAGTTTTGCGTCCATCTGTTGGTACTTCTGCTGGCGTCTTGCAGGTTCTTTTGTTGTGAGGTTGAGAAGAGAAGATTCAGACAAAGGGCAGCCATGCGGTCTGGTCCATGACGGACAGAGAAATGGGTATAGCACAAGTTAGGCATGCAGCAAGAGAACAATACGGACAAAGGAGAATACAAGCAGACAAACTCTCGCAGGTTCTTCTGCGCAGAGGTTAAGAGAAGAGAGAGAGACAAAGGGTTTAGTCCTGGAACATGAGGAATTTCAAAAAAGATAGGCACCTGCGTCTTCAGCCTTAGAAGTTGTTTGCGCGGTCTCTTGTGGTTCTTGTGGTCCGAGGGTGAGAAGAAAGGATTCAGACAAAGGGCAGCCATGTGGTTTGGTTCAGGATTGAAGGACTCTGCGAAAGACAGGCAAATGTTTGTAGCACACGGTATCAAGAGAAATGGAATAAAATGTTGAGAATGCAGGAAAAAAAGACAAACCTGGACAGAATCCTGCAGCACTTCGGGCATGGCCCCGCGCCCTCGCCCTTTTCCTCAGAGGCTCCTTTTGCGAAGACCCGAGTTTTGCAAAGACCATCACAATAGATTCGGTCTTTGCAAAATTCGGTCTTCGCAAAAGGAGCGTCTGAGCCACAAGCGCGGCTATGCGCACCCCGACTGCCGCTACCCGGCTGTCGCTCCACAAACTCCCGGCTTATGTGCCGGCAACTGCCCCTGACCTTGCCCCGAGACTGATTGCGCAACAGCTGCCCGCGCTTCTTCCAGATTGCAAACCGGCCAATCGCAGCGCTCAGAAACCAAACACACTGCTCAACTTGACAACGAGCCACTGCCAATCACTAATCGCAGCAGGTGTGACTTACCTTCCTGTCCTCTAGTTCACAGCTTGTTCTGCTGCTCTTTGATGCCGCCTCATGCAAACCACATACTTCACTCTTGGTTTCCCAATTCAGTAGTCTCCTCGCCGTTACCCTGGTGTGCACTGGACTTTTTATATACCTTGCGCCGATCCAGGTTTGACTTAAACATTGCTTTCCTAACTTTGTAAACCGCAATGTGACCAATTACTATTAACATTAACAGAGACTACAATTAAAGTGTCAACCTTTTTAATGCTGCAACAAATATCTCTCCTTTTGTGTTTCTACAAACAGGGAGGACCCGCTGACAAGTCGCTTACACTTGGGAAATCCGTCCCAGACAAAGGTAAAGGAAAACTGCTCTGCAGCAGCCAAGCCAAGACCAAAACCTCCTTCAGAGCATCAAAGGACACAGGAGGAGCAGGAGGAAGCCATGTGAAGGGGAGGCCTGTCCAGGAGCCTCACAAGCCAAGACATCTCAAACAGGACTCATCCAGCCCCCCTTCCCACCACCGCTCTACAGGGAGTCTCCAAATCCCCAAGTCCCCTTGGTTCCGGTCCTCAGACTCTACATTAACCATTGGTCAGCTCGACAGAACCCACGCCAACACCGGAGGTGACGCCGCTAACCAAAGGAGCGCAGCCGAGAGTGAAGTGAACGAGCTGAAGCAGCCGTCGCCGTCTTTGTTCTACAAGCAGAGCGGGCCGTGTCTGTCCCTGTTCAAGCGACACAGGTCTCGCTCCGTGGAGGAGGCGTGCAAAATCACGCTCTACAAGCGCCGGGGGTCAGAACCCGAGCGGCAGGTTGTGGACCGAGCCGCCGCCTCCGCCTCCGCCCTCGCTCGGGCGAGGCTGCCGAGCGACCCCGGACTGAAGGTCCCGGAGGTGGATTCTCAGGAAGGGACGCCAGAGTCCCGTTTCTGTCTTTCTCCCTACGGCACCAAAGCAGTGAGGGACTACTTCACTACACACCCGCAGAGTAACCCTCAGAGCAGCCAGCAGGTGGAGAGTCGCAGGGAGTGGCTGAAGAGATGCAGCGATCCCACAGCAGAAGCAGACTTTGATCAGCTGCTGTTTGCTGAAGAATCTTACGTCTGATGATGTAACGTGGAGCAGAACTGGATTAGATGAACACAATGACACACATCCTTTAAAAGGACTGTTTGTAACTACAAAATCCAACACTGCTGTTTTCAACCTACACATACAACATTAGTTATTACTCTGCACCTTAAATGCATTATCGCTTTTTGGTGTTTGTTTTAGACTAATGCATATCTTGTGATACATTTTAAATCTGTAACAGGACTTGAAATTTAATGACTTTGCTTTGGTACAACAAACTGGAAGAAAACTAGTTGCGGCCCGTACTGTACAAAGACACTTTCAACATACCCATCATATCTTCTCCTTATCTGGCTTAACTACACCTAACAACTGCTAAAGGGCCACATTTTACAAACCAAGAGCAAACTATAATAAGTTAAACACACAGTAGAAACTGGCAAAAACCTGAGTTAACCCTGAAGTTACGTCGCTCCTGCTTCTTATTAAAGGCCTAAGGTACATTTTTTATTTTACACACGAGTAAATAAGTACTTTTTACACTTTGCCTAGAGCTTATGCCATTAAGGGAATTTATACATTTTTGCTTTTATGTCCTTACACATGCTGAAAGAATACTACTTTGTAACCTTATTTATATTGAAATAATATATCAGAGTCTGAACTGATGGTATCAAATGATGAGGAAACTATCTGATCTTAAGGAATGTGTTTGATTTTTTAACTACATCAGGCCAAAGTTAAAACCTGCCAATTTAAACTACCTGCTGTTGCCTTAGAATCTCTCATTAATGATTAATCATTGGATTGCCCCGATAGCTACTTTATATATAACAAAGTGTTTTTTTTTTTAGATGATTTTCGCCCCCAATTAATAAATAATTAGGGATTGTACTCCGTATCGACACTGATTATTACTTCTATTATTAGTTCTGGTTAAAAGCAGACGCTTAAGTACGCACTTGATTACAAAATGAACGCTAACTAGTTGCATTTGAACATAATTAATATTATGGGATATAATTACAATATTGTTGTTTACTAGGCCTGTAGAGTTAAATGCAGCCTGAATACACACTGTGACTTTGCCTAGAAACTACACTTTGCATTTTACACCAAAACAACAGCTTTTATAACGGCTTATATAATCATGATGAATCGTAACTTTAACAAGTTGACTTTTCTTAGGTCATGTCATTATTAACTATTTAATGGAAAACTTCCTTAAAAACTTCCTGTGCTTTTTTTGGTGAAATATTTACTGATGTTTGTACTGCTTTTTGTCCACGGAGAGAGAGAGATTGAAGTATCATTATAGGGCTGCACGATTATGCACAAAATGATAATCACAATTATTTATCACGATTACTCCTAGATTTATATTGCAAATTCACATTTAAGTAAACAGAGCGCTGCTTTCACTTCCATGTTGTGCTAAATTCTTAATATTATTTTACTTAGTTATTGTCATCTATAGTGGTTATTTACATTAAAACATGCAATTCAAATGATTTGGAAATTAATGATTTTATTTTTATTGATCAAAAAAAAATCTTTGAATTTGTAGTTTTAATTATATATATTAAAAGCTGTTTTGAGGTAGTATTAGGTCACTAATCTGGTCATAATTATCTCTTTAATATCTATTTTATATTGCTGTGAAAACATCTCCTTCAAACTACTGTAGTTATTCAAGTTTCTCACCAAAAACTACATTTTACAAGAATACATTTCATTACATTGCCCAATACTCATTTTACTGAGTAGAGCTTGAATGCACCATAATGTGCTCCATACTGTCATTAGCTGGGATTAATGCAGCACAGTTTTCCATGAGCGGAGCATTTTAATCGTAAATATCACAGTCGATCATGTTTGTTTATTTAATTGTGGAAAGCCAAAATAGTGATCGCGATTAGTATTCTATTAATTGTGCAGCCCTAGATCGTTATTAAACTGACTTTTCTAGGTGATTAGGTTTTTTTATCCGCAGTGAGTCTTTAAATATTTTGGTCATAAACTGTTATATAACTTTTTTCTTTACTCTACCGCGCTTCTCAGCTCTTAAATGACGTGTTGCAGCACACTTTACAGGTATAATCCTTGTTTTGTATTTGTTTTTGCCAACAACGTGGATTTGACACACGCCTGTATTGAGTTGCATGAATCACGTCGCAATGTTTCTATTCTGTAAATATAATATAATTTTAAGGACGTTTTTCAAGCTTTGTATTTTATGCAGCTCTAAACTTTGTTTAAATAGGTGTGTTGCTTTATTATACTGCCTATGCCTCCTTTCTATATATGTTTGTACGCTGTGTTAACGAGCCTAACAACCTGCTTTTACAAATAAAATGACCTGATTAACGCATAATTATTGGTTTAAATTTGTGGTTAAAAACATTTTCATTTCTAAATATATGTACAAACTGACAGTTCAACACGCCGTTAGAAAGGGGATTTTTTTTATTACATTGTTTTTCACTCTATACATGGATATATGGATATATGTGTGTGTGTTCTAGCTATGTACAATCACATGATGGAATTATATGGTTACATGAAGGCTCTGATCAAACAGTATGTGTAGAATAAAATACAATATGCATCAGCGCAATCTCTAAGGCGTAGAGAACTGTTAGTTGCATCGGTTCACAGGCTGCAATCAGCTTTTCAGCTTTTCCTTGTTCAGTGAATATGACTGAGTTTACACACATTACTAAATTTAGTCATATTTACGAGGAAACATCTTCGATATTCAAAGGCACAGCCGCAGACTAGAGGTGTATCGCAGTGACGGGTGGTTTAAATAACTGACTATCTGAGCCAAAATGCTGCTGCAAACTGATGTTCGTGTGTCCGCCATAGAGACTAATAAAAGTTTTTCAGATTAAAATGGACAAACCTTAAATCAGGACGGATTATTTATACAATATGATTTGTCTTAGCTTAGAGTTTGTCATAATACCTTACACTAGGGCAGCTAATGGTTATAGAGTTTACAGTTTAACTCTAAAAATCCCAGTGTGTAAATGTTTACTTTCTATAAAAAAAATGTTTTGTCTTTATTTCTGAGTCCAAATCCTGTATTCTTACATCCCGGCTCTAGTTGGCTGTGACTAGGAAGTTAAAAAAAAAAGGAGGAACTGTGCAGATACAGCAGTGCTGACGGATTAACACCCACCGTCGAGCCCTGTGCACATACCCCTCTGTGCTAACCAGGCACAGTCACGCTGTCGAAGTCCACGTTTCCCGGCCGCAGGTTAAGAGGATCCGTCTTTGCTCTGTCGGATGTCGGCTACGCTCTCTGGGACCCTGGCCACCATGCCCTCCAGAGACTTCGTCAGACAGATCTGGCAACCCAGACGAGATCTGTGGGGAGAAAAAGATGACTGTTAAGTCTTTAGCTTCATGGTCGGCATGTTTTACGCAACAGTTATTTGTGCATGTCGAAATAAAAAGTCATAGTATAGTATGTCATTTGAAAAGTCATACTACAGCATGTTGAAAAAAGTCATATTATAGTATGTCGAAAAAAAAGTCATAGTATAGTCCATTTCCATAGTAACAAGTATTCTTTGTCTTCTAGTCTATGCAGACATGATACCACTGAGAAATGTCCATAATTTGCTATACAAATCCAATTAAAGCTGCAAAGTTCAATAGAATCCCACTACAATAAAAACAGGTTCATCCCTCAGTAGAAAATGGTGCATGTATTTGTATTTCTACAGGCCTGCTTGTGTGTTTGTGTCCTCCTTACGTGTCAGTCAAGCCGTAGGCTAAATCTAGCATGTCCATCTCCTCGTCTGTGATCGGCCCCAGAGTCTTGTAGACGTCCTCGTCAAAGATCAGATGGCACGTGGAGCACGCCAGGGTTCCCTCACACGCCCCTGAAACCACACACATATACACTTTTGTCAAGTATTACGATTTCGTTGAATCATACACTTCTTGGGACTTTTACTTTGGAAGATATCTAAATTGACACAGTAAAAATGTTTGACTTTCAGCATGTATGTAGTCAGAGATGTCCTGAAGTCAAATATATCAGTCATTATATAAAATACACTTTACTGTCTTGTTTACGTACCAAAGCCATCAAAGTCGAGGTCTTCATTAATGACAATATCTAGCAGTGAGTCTCCAGGCGATGCCTTCACTGAGATCTTCTCCCCGTCTCTGTTGATGAAGTGGACCGTCACCTTGTTGTCTGACCTGATAAAACACACAAACACTTTTAGTTTAACAATTCCAACTCATATTTTCACCAATACGCAAACAAATAACTTGTTTGTACCTGCCAGGCTCCACCACATTTCACTGCCCTCTTTAGATTTATTTTATTGAAAACAAATGGTGCTTAATTTACAGTGCAATTAACAATATAAACAGTGTAAGCTATATAAAGTCTTCTATTTGTGCATGAAATAAAATATTTAGAATAAAAAAAAAAAGAGTACAGATACATGTCAATGTACTTCAACACTCAAGTAAGTAAAATAGTGACAATGATATATTAAAGAAACGAAAAACACGTGTATGAATATGCACAAATACAGTGAACGCAACAGCTGTGAAAATACAACACTTCACTGACCACTAGTGGTCAGAGCTCATCACTACACTCAGACCACAGAGACCAAAGTGCTTCAAAGTCTCAGAACAGTGTTAACTATATAAAATCACCTTTACTAAAATCAAGCAGACTAATTTCACTTTGAGTGGTTCATCATACGTCACGATGCATAAGGAAAATGATCATTGTTTCCTACATGATCTACTGAATTCCTCTAAATGAGTGTGACTTATCAGTAAATCACTTTTTTAAAAAGTTTTATCACATAAGCAGGTGTACTTTCAACATTTGTCATTGTTTATTTGTCTGTGCAAAACAACCACAAAGAGATGCAAAATGACTACATAGAAACCCAAAATGACCACAAAGAGATGCAAAATGACGACATAGAAACACAAAACAACAACAAATACATGCTAAATGACTACAAAAAAACCCAAAATGACCACAAAGAGACGCTAAACTACCACAAAGAGATGCAAAACAACTACAAACAAATGCAAAACAACCATAAAGAGACGCTAAACTACCACAGAGATACAAAACAACCATAAAGAGATGCAAAACGACCAGAAAGACGTAAAACAACTACCTCAAAACACATGTTAAACCTCTGTTTAGCTGCCACTATATAAACACGAAGACGATGACTTTCACAGAACTATGACATATTTCAACAGTGCTGGATCTGTTTTTGCAACATCAAGGTCAAGGACAAACATTCTTCATCTGCTCAGACACGCCGGACAAGACACTTTTTTAGCTGAAGTTAATGTTCTTTCCAAGTTATTACATTTTCAATTTGAATACAGTACATTGGTATGTCCACCAGCAACAGTGACACATCCACACCTTGCACAAATAAACAGGTTGTTTTATGCAAACTAGTCATGCGCGAACAGAAACCTTCTGCGCTCTTATAACTGTGAATGTTTAAGTGGGAATCAAATTAAGATGCCAACTTGTTCAGCTTCATATCACAATCAGAGGCTGTTCCAGATTAGGTTTTAACCAGGATTTGAAAAATGAAAGTGAGATGGGAGCAATGAACTTTGGAATCCTTGAGCAGAACATATTACAAAATAGCAAGTATATACAGTAGCAAAGTAGCCAGAAAGAAGGAACGATGAGTCATTTATCACACTATTATTCTTCTGACTGACTCCGCAACAATGAAAAGAAACATGTGAACACGCAACACATTGACTACCGCCATTCTGTTGTGAAAAAACAATTTGTAGACCAACGAAAACTGACTTTACTTTCCATAAAATAATAAATCATCTATAAAGAGTGCAGCTGTCCTTGATAGGGATGCACCGATCTATTGAATTCAACTTTATGTTTATAAACTATATACAGTACATTATATACTAGAATTTTAATTCCTGTTCAAGTTTGAACCAAAACGTGCTGCATTTAAGAGGTTTACACTTGTATTATAATTTATGTTAATTTTGAAGATTTTCTTTACCAAGTTGCTGGCGTATGATTTATTACTTTTAATTTTTTTCAACACTGTTTTTATTCTGCTTTGTAATAAACAATCTGTCATCTAATACACATTTACAGTTCACAGAAGTGTGCCTTACTAATAGAACAAAAATAATAATTAAATGAAATAAATAATTATATAAAAAATGTGCCTTACCAACAACAAAAAAAAAAAAAAACAATAAAAATAAAATAAATAATATTACAAATATTTTAAAATATATATATAAAAGTAAAAAATAGAATAAAAAAGGTGGTGGATGTCTATCACATTTGTATTAATTTAATAATGAATATCAATTCAGTAAATCTATATCTATGTATTTATTTTTCACATTTTGTTTTACAAATTTAGAAAAGAAATATTTAAGTTAAGCCTGAAACATCAGGCTTAACTTAAATATTTCCTCACACATAAAATATTGATCCCATTCACCTCCACACAGTGAGGCATACAGCTTATTAATTAAACACTGATATCAGATCGGTACTCGGTATCGGCTGGTACCCAAAGCTCAGGTATCGCTATCGGGACTGAAAAAGTCAGATCGGTGCATCCCTACTAATCGATCAGTTGATTTAATCTTAAGTTTCTCCACAAAGAATCACACAAAAGCACCACTTAAAATCTTTAAATCTCAAAGATGTGCTCATAAGTTTCTTGGAAATACGTCATTCAGCATGAAAAAACATTTAAAAAATGACTAATCGACTAAATCTTAGTGGATTAAGACCAAAACAACCATGATAACCCTAATAAAGAGCATTCAAGTGTAGACTATTCCACTTAGAAATTTCCCAGACAACCTATGAAACTGTCCGATTCCGCCCAGCCATAAACTTTAAACTCCATGACCTCCAGGAACCCTCAGGACCAGTGGGAACCCAGTGTAATCCGCTTTAAAAAAATTATGTCAATTATCAAACTCCACACATTATCCTGCACCACATGACCTTAAATGACAAAAACAAGCATCGCCTTGGAAAAACCTGTGTGAAACTTGTGCTTTTGAACATGATAGTTATGGGAGAGTCAGGCCGGCCATGCACACATGTACAGGGACAGTGTTGACCAGTTTAAGGCCGGCATTATGCAACTCAACAAGCTGTTTGGCCCTGGGAAGCCTAGCCTTGGTCAAAGCCTTGTACCTGAACAGAAAGATGGATCACTTCAGTACCATCCAAGGTTCAATCTGCCTTTCCTGAGATATCTAAGAAGATAACAGTATAAACTGTCACTCTGTTGCTATTGTGTGGCATACACTTAATAGTTTTCACACTATTTAAGATCTCAATAATAACACTAAATCCAAACCTGATCAATTTGTTTCAATCAAACAAAGAGATGCAAAACAGCCATAAAGAGATACAAAACGACCACAAAAAGATGCAAAACAACCACATGACACAAACCAATTACAAAGACACGCAAAACAACCACCAAGAGGTACAAAACGACCACAGACACAAAACAACTACAAAGAGACGCAAAACAATTGTGACACAGAATGACTACAGAGATACAGAAAACAACAACTAAGAGATACAAAACGACCACAAACAGACGCAGAACAAATACAAAGAGACGCAAAACAACCATATCACGCAAAACAACTACAAAAACATGTAAAACAAACATATTACACAAAACGACCACAAACAGACGCAAAACAACCACAAAGACACAGAAAACAACCAAAAAGAGACACAAAACAACCACAAAGAGACACAAAACAACTACAAAGACACACAAAACAACTACAAAGAGACACAAAACAACTACAAAGAGACACAAAACAACCACAAAGAGACATAAAACAACCACAGAGACATAAAACTACAAAAAGACCCAAAACAACCACAAAGAGACCCAAAACAACCACAAAGAGACACAAAACAACCATAAAGAGACGCAAAACAACCACAAACAGACAGAAAACAGCCACAAACCGACCCAAAACAACCATGTGACACAAAGCAACCACAAAACGACCACAAACAGATGAAAACAACCACAAATAGACACAAAAAAACATGTGACACAATGGTATATATATATATATAGTGACATAGTGAATCAAAACAACTACAAAAAGATGCTACCTTTATTTATTTTTTGTTGAAGATTTCACAGTTCACACCAAACTCCATTCACAAATGTGACACTTTAATAATGCAACACCACATTAGAAGTTTTAAAGCAACCATCCAATAAAAGCTCAGACATAATAAGCCAAATAAACCAAACAGTTCATTTTACATTGTGTAGTATTAGTTCTGTTTTCTCTCCACTGACCCGAGTCAAGCAGAAAGGCTAAAGCTGCCAGGTGTGCTGATTAGATAGGTCATGTGTAAAACGCTGTTTTTCTGAATGGAGTTTGGTGTAAACGACAAGTTCAAACATTGTGCTGTATTTAAGCAGTATATGACTCTCTTAAAGTAAAGTTACCTGCCTGAGAGACACATTACCTTGTAGTTAAACAGTACATGCCTCTGTTAAAAGTACAGTGACCTACCTTAGAGGCTGTGTGCCGGTGGTGAAGCTCCTCTGTCCGGTCAACCAGGCTCCAGACGTTAACCTCACAGCCGCCGTCCTCCACGAAAACTCTCCTAACCTAACATGAGTTAATCGTCTTAACGCGGTTACTAAAGCCATTTTAAAGTAAAAATACAAAGCCGAATTGTAGCTGAGACTCTAATGAACACGTAAACACCAAGCAGTCCCCACTTCTCCACTGAGAGAAACCCACAGAGTGTGTTTCACTGAGCTAACTGAGCTAAAAGCTAAGCTTGTTTTAGCTGCAAGGAAGTCACTCCGTTCATTGCGTAACGTAACGTGTCACCTATGGCAACACTATGGCAACGGGCTCGTCGTCTTAGTTACCAGAGGCTGAATGATGATAATGATGATAAACTGTTAAACACACAGAGAGAGGCTGATGCTATCTGCTGCTATCTCACACCCAGCTTAATGTAATCAAACCAGAGGACTCCTGATGTGTCTCCGAGAGAGGACAAACAAGTCAGAGGACATGATAAAATTACTTCCTGTCAAGGTTTTCAAAATAAAAACTGACTGGAACAGCAACTGGGGTGGATTAATGCACAAACTGGCCTAGGCTGCAACACCTATATTTGCAAGAAACCCAGATTATTTTTCATAAATAATGTCATAACTTTACGAGAAAAAAGTTGTAATATTACGAGAATAAATTCATAACTTTACGAGAAAAAAAGTTGTAATATTACGAGAATAAAGTCATAACTTTACGAGAAAAAAGTCGTAAAGTTATGAATTTATTCTCGTAATATTACGAGAAAAAAAGTCGTAATATTACGAGAATAAAGTCATAACTTTACGAGAAAAAAGTTGTAATATTACGAGAATAAAGTCATAACTTTACGAGAAAAAAGTCGTAATATTCCGAATATAAAGTCATAACTTTATGAGAAAAAAAGAAAATAACACGGAAAATGACTACTTTATATTATGACTTTATTCTCATAATACTACGACTTTTTTTCTCATAAAGTTATTATTTTATTCTCGTAATATTATGACTTTATTTTCTAAATCTCAGATTTATTTTTTCCTTAATGTGGCCCTAACACTCCATCGTACCGTCATACCATAGACCTACAACAATGATAAATAAAAATGAAAATGTAAACAATAAACAGTTATTAATTTCCATTTTTAAAAATCCACAGGGCCGCATGTGGCTCTGGAGCCACAGGTTGCTGACCCCTGATCCAGAGTTTAGAATTAAGTATAATTAAGAAATAGAGGGAGTAATTAATCATATTTTTGTTGTCATGCTCTCATTCATTATCAAAAATGTTTTTGGTTCTTTTATTTTGAAAACTAAACCGACTAACTTCTTGCTGAGTTGTGGTTAGTTATGGCTAGCTTGATGGTAGGGTTAAAGGTTAAGGTTAAAATGTTGTATAATTAAGAAAAAGTAATTAATAACTTTTCTGTTGTCACGTTTTCATTCATTAACAGAGGTTATTTTATTTTGAAAGCTAAACGGACAGAGTTCTTGCTGAGTTGTGGTTAATTATGACTCGCTTAATGCCGCTAACACAAAGTGCTCCATGCCTGTCCAGGTGCTTGCTTAAAGTTTACCAATCAGGCTGTGAGTGAGTTTTTATGTTTGTTTTAAATTACTAAGTCAGCCGGTGGTGCAGAGTTAGAGCAGTTTTCACTATGAGGACGTTCCCTTTAAGCGGTGTAAGTGCCCCGAGTATTAAAATCGAGAAACTCAAAAGTGTTGCTTAACAAAGTTCAAAAGGTCGTCCTCCACACTCTTCTCTCCTGCCAAACAGGTTGGAAAACTGAAATCAGTTGCCACAGGCAACCTTGAACTTTGTTTACAACATAAAAACAAGGAACACCTTGTAATAAGCACCGTGTGATAGGAACAGGTTGAATAGCTCACGTACTACAAAGCATTTTCAACATAACAATTACATCTCTGATTTAAATTATATATGTTGTTTATGGTTGTTACATCAGCAATGTGTATGTTACTGCATACACACCAGGTGGAGCCAGAGAGATAGTATTTATCACATGTTTCATAAAGAATCCATATGTATCTTTAGACTTTAACATTGCTGGAATAATTCTGGATATGGCATATCAAATTCCAGTATTTTATTTTGAAAAATTGGAATCAGGTACCTTGAGTTTCTATCTACAACCAGGTCTACAGTACTACATCCCCTTCCCCAAACAACCATTAGTGACCTCCACAGGCTCTGTCCACGTTCACAAATATTGATAGAGCCACCCAATTTAATTAACATATGACTTTATTTTGAAAAAAATGGAATCAGGTACCCTGAGTTTCTATCTACATCCCTGACTTTAGGTCTACAGTACTAACACCTGTTATAGCCCGACCTTCCCCAAACAACTATTAGTGACCTCCACATCTCTGTCCACGTTCACAAATATTGATTGAGCCACCAAGTGCCATTCACCTTCAACATATTTACAGAATCTGGAAAACAGGATGTGTACAGTATAATAGGATGTCAAGGAAAACTGCACTTTATTGGCTGCTGTTATACCAGTGTTGTGTTCAAAGTTTTAAAGCTTTATCAGGAAAGACTTGAGGGCAAAGTGCATCAAATATCAGCTATCACCAAGCTATGGGACATGTAGATTAATCAATAATCTCATGCAGTGTTATTAGTTAGGGGTTTATGACCAAGACTGTGATATATTACTGGGTGGCTTTTTGTTTCTGAGTGTTCGTCACTGCTGTCTCAGGTAAGCAACACATCTCATCTGTGCACTGAAACAGCTGTCTGTCGGTTAACTGGTGCTTATAGAGCACAGGGCAGTGGAAAGAATCAAGCAGCAGGTTAAAGTTGCTCTGTTTATCTGGTGTTTACAGGATGATGAAGTTAGTGCTGCTGTTCCTGACGCTCTCAGGTAAGATCTTTCATGCTTGTTTGGTACATTAAGTGTAGTAGAAAGATCTTTAATGCCAGCGTTTAATTTATGACATTACTGAATGCTTTAATATGCAGATGATGTGATTTTGTTTTATCATGAACACAAAATATTTTCTTGATATTGACATAACTAAATTGAGGTTTTCTAGTGATTTTGATTATTCTGAAATCATAACATAATGAGGTTTTGACAGCTTTTCATGTGGCGATCATGGAATAATTGCCAAATAAATAGCTTTTCTCGTGATCATGAAAAAAATCTCAATAAAATAAACTTATGTTGAGATAGTGAAATATCTTCCCTCAAGAAAACCAAATAAAAAAAAATATTTTCATGATCAATTTTTCTTTGACATTACAAGAAAAGTATGTATAAAGGTCTCTTAATGTTTATGAAATTATTATTTTCATAGTCTAGCCTTCTGTTTTTCCTCCTGTGCCATATTTCCTCTGATTTATTGGAGAATATAACAATTAATGTCTAATTAGAGGCTTTTGACAGACTAGGGAATTCAGTAAAAGATTGAGGATTATGTCATAGTTCATAGATGCCGTGGCATCAAAATGAAACGTAATCAGAACAACTGACCTTACATAAGTTAGACTTTGACCATTATTGATTTATTACACTGTTAAAGAAAAGTTCACATATTATTCTGGCACAATTGTTAATAATTGATTTATTACACTGTTAAAGAAAAGTTCACATATTATTCTGGCACAATTGTTAATAATTGATTTAAAGGACCAACCTGTTATTTATCGGTCAACAGGCAAGGGTATTGTTTAATCTGCAAAGAAGTCACAGGTTGTCAAACACCATCTAGGTCACTAGGTTTCAGCCTGTATGTGAGCATCTCTAACATTATCCGTGATTCGGATCCGCTCCAAAATTGAATAGGTTCTTTCTTGGCCTATGCTACACCCTTCTACCAAGTTTCATGAAAATTAGGCTAGTAGTTTTTCCACAATCCTTCTAACAAACGGACAAACAAACCGAACCGAATGCAGATCCTTTGCCATTTGAGAAACCCCCTCAAGCGGCGAAGAAAAGGCTAAAAACATCTAACTGTAAAATACCCTTCACAGGCCTCCAAGCTGCCCCAATTGCAGTCCCCAGAGGTTTGCAGAAGACATCTTCAACCTACCAGCTCCCCGATGGCTTTCGACAGGGCACTGAACACTCTGACATCCGTGAACCGGTTCCTGGCGGCTTCCGACAGGGTACCGAGCCCTCCAGGAGATTCATTGTTGACCTCAACACCGGCGAGGTGCAGGAACACATCAGTGAGATGGAGAGAAGACACTGGCTGACAAATGAGGGTGAGAAAAAGTGAAATGGTCAACCATGATTTATTATCTCACGACAAACTAACTTATAGACTCTCATTATACTTAAACAAGCCTGTATAATCTAAAGGTTCTTCTGTCTTCCAGTCCCTGAAGATGTTCCAGTCCAGAAGAATGGTGGTGGTTGGGTCCGAGTGGAGGAACCCTCTGTTCCCCAGCTCCCAGAAGGTTTCAGACAGGGAACAGAACCCATTAGGTCTATCCCAGCTGGTTTCAGACAGGGAACCGAGCCCATTAGGTCTATCCCAGCTGGTTTCAGACAGGGAACCGAGCCCATTAGGTCTATCCCAGATGGTTTCAGACAGGGAACCGAACCCATTAGTTCTATCCCAGATGGTTTCAGACAGGGAACCGAACCCATGGGGTCTATCCCAGCTGGTTTCAGACAGGGAACCGAACCCATGAGGTCCATCCCAGATGGTTTCAGACAGGGAACCGAACCCATGGGGTCTATCCCAGCTGGTTTCAGACAAGGGACTGAACCTGTTCATAAGGTCCCAGAGGGTTTTAGGCAGGGAACAGAAGCATCTTTTCACATCGCAGATGGCTTTAGGCAGGGAACCGAGCCCATGGGGTCTATCCCAGCTGGTTTCAGGCAGGGAACCGAACCCATCAGGTCTATCCCAGCTGGTTTCAGACAGGGAACCGAACCCATGGGGTCTATCCCAGCTGGTTTCAGACAGGGAACTGAATCCATGAGGTCTATCCCAGAGGGTTTCAGACAGGGAACTGAACCCGTGGGGTCTATTCCAGCTGGTTTCAGACAGGGAACCGAGCCCATTCTTACAATCCCAGAGGGCTTTAGACAGGGAACTGAACGCTCCACCTCCAGACTCCAGACCAAGACGGTGGCATGTAAGGGGGAGGTCATCAATGGAAACTGTTATGAGTTCAACCCCACGCTGCTGGCCTTCCAAGATGCACAGGTTAGACACATCACATCTCACGTTACAATTGTTGACCTCCCCACATTAAAAGTCTGTTTGTGGCTCTACAATTAAATGCGTTCTTTGTCTCCAGGCCTTATGCAGAGCTCTCGCCCCAAATGCTGAGCTTGCATCTGTAACCACTGGCGATCTGCATTCCCATCTGGTCTCCCTGGTAACCAAGGGAGGCAAAAGCAACCCCATGTTGACCTGGCTGGGAGGCACGGTCAAGGCAAGTTCCTCTCGTTAGAAACATTCAGAATAATGTTCTGGAAAAACTATCTCACATCACCCGTTTTTACGAATGTGCTCAGTGACGCCAACAGTCTGTGGCCCAGATTGGAGGCCAAGGAGAGTGTCATCAGATACGTTATCAACAGGACAGATAGTGTTATTCTTGCCTTGGTAAAACATTGACCTTTGAACTTCTCTTTTTGAAACGCTCCATCTGTTTCTGTGCTGTCACTAAACAAGGCCAGACAAGTAAAAAGCTACACAAGTAAAATCCTACTTATACATCAATGCAACAGTTACTGTCCGTTTTAAGAATGGTTTAATCAAGCTTCTATGTGTGCATATTGTTGATATAATGTATGCATGTTGCACACCTCAGAACCAGCAGGCGTCCTGGCTGGACGGGTCAGAGTGGAGTTATAGCGACTGGATGCCGGGTCACCCCAACATTCACACTGATAAACCCGTCTGTGTGGAGATGTTCAAGATGGGTAAGAACACGTCGCAGACACATATTAACACACACTAATGATTTATGCCTGAAATCAGCATTTCCTAGAAGACTTCTGTATCAGATAGGGAAGCAAAGATCCAACTCTTTTAGTCCAGTATATGATGCAAATAGTATAAAACATTGAATTGAATAGGCCATTAAAGTGCAAAAATCACACCTGTAACTGCACCATTAATCAAACAGTTACAGATCAGTGAAGCTCACATAACGGTCTGACTTTGTCACGGAAAGTTTGTTAGATAAAATATTAACTTATATGAAGGAATCTTTGCCCTGTGGCACCAAGAACAACCTGACTA
The DNA here is from genome assembly GCF_043250625.1 of Sebastes fasciatus. Lineage (NCBI taxonomy): Eukaryota > Metazoa > Chordata > Actinopteri > Perciformes > Sebastidae > Sebastes > Sebastes fasciatus. The sequence goes on along the minus strand of NC_133818.1, from coordinate 5,912,565 downwards.
TCTGCTTATTGTTCTGTCCCTTTAGCACATTTATACATTTTAGATACTACTGTAAATACCAGACATGTTGGGATCTGACATAGTTTTACAAAAAGGTCTTAGAAATAACCCAAGGAATGTGTTTTACGTTAAAGGTACTATACGTAACAATTTACATGTACAGATTGTAATGTAATTTAAAAACTGAGACCTTCCACGACTTTCTTGGTTGCCTTTAGCAGCCTGTAGTCTGATTTCTATGGAGATTGTTTAGTTTTCACATATTTTACTGTAATATTTTTTCACATATTTTACTAATAATTTTCCATCTTTCTTTTAATGTTTTTCACTAATAATTTCCTGACATTTTTCGGATATTTTTCACATATTTCCGAATGTTCTTTTCGTGCTTTCGTGCTTCTAGGCTCTTTAAAAATAGATGTTATTTTGTTTACTTTTCACGTATTTTACAAATATTTTTTTCTATATTTTACCCATTTTTCAGACATTTTTCAACATTTTGAATGTTTTTTCATACTTTTAGCCTCTTCACAAAAACATGTTATTTTGTTTAGTTTTCACATATTTTACTGTAATTTTTTGGGGATATTTTTTAGACAATTTTCACATTTTTCCAAAAATATTTTTTCACATATTTTACTAATAATTTTCCATAATTTTTTTTTTTTTAGATGTTTTTCACTAATAATTTCTTGACATTTTTCGGATATTTTTCACATATTTCCGAATGTTTTTTCATGCTTTTAACCTCTTTACAAATAGATGTCTTTTAAGTTTAGTTTTCACATATTTACAGCCACTTGTGTTAATAATAACAGGGACTCTCTGAAAGTTACATGTAGTACCTTTAAGCGAGCCAACTTGTCTTTTAGAGATGTTCTGATACATTAACTTGTGGTTAACTTTTGATACCAGCGTGATAAATATAATATCTTTGTCGCTTTTATGCTGTCTTCGTGGAATTTATCTCTTTTTTGGAATGAGGTTTCCAAAGTTTGCTGCTGCGGGTTTTTGATTTCCAATTAAACAAGTAAATAAATAAAAACCATAACAACTCTATTGTGTCTTTCAATTCTGTTCTTACCCTTTTTGCAGATGAGAGCTGGTGGACGGCCGCCGACTGTGAACTGACGAGAGCGTCCATCTGTTCTTACCAGATCACTGCATGAAAAACACAAAGAAACACAGCATAGGAAGATGACTCTCTTTGATTTGTTCCCTCAACAATCTTACAGACATTATGTTTCCATTACTTTGGGCTACATTCGTCTGCATCTATCTGTATTTCCTCGAATAAAACTAAGCATATTACATCTGTTTCTGTTTCATATCTGTACACAACACTGAAAAGAAATAAGACATTCTTACCTCAGCAGTCACTCTTCATCTTTTCAGACAAATAAACCATAATTCATAAAACTTATTTAAATTTAGACAAGACTTTAATGATCATTTTCCACTTGTGTATACAAAGCAGTTTATACAGATTAGGGAGCCAAGTTAAAACAATTTGTTACAATTTAGTACCTGGAAAGTGCAAAAGTACATTTCAAATACGCAGAAATAAAAATCATGCTGTACATTATATACCGTATTCATAAATAATCACAGATATACACACACATCCATTTTGGTGACAGTCACAGAGAATGTTTGCTAAGACACAAAATAGTACTTTTTGATTCGAAGTCCTATATTATATATTATATCTTGGTTCCCGTTAAAACTGTGGAGGTTTTAACATCTGGAATGCTGCTTTCATTTGATTACCGGTAAGGTCAGGGACGATGAGAGAAACCTGTGTTAACGCCACACTGGGATAAAGGCACTCCGTTTTGTTGCAGTCGTGGAACAACTCAAACAGTGGTCTTTTGTCTGAATGACGAATGAGGATGAACGAATAAGCATCGGTAACACTTCTTTTCATGGTAATTAGGTGATGATTTCTTTGAAATTACTGCCAAATTAGCTCAATATTTACCTCAAAAATTACTTTATTATAAACATTATTTAATAATTATATGCTAAAATAACATTTAATTGTTAAAACTAATAGAAGACGCTTCTGATCAGGCACAAATCTCACCAAGTTATTATCTATTTATCAGCAGACATTGAAATAAAGCAATTAACTTTGTATTCTTTTCCTGGAAATGTATTAAATAAATTATCAGCTATTGGGAAATAGTGGAATATAATTATTAAATATGTATAATAAAGTCATTTTTGATAATTTTTTGAGGTAAATATTGGGGTAATTTGGCAGTAATTTCCAATAGTTTACTTGCTAATTATCACCTATGAATTACCATGACATTTGCAGAAGTGTTACCGAAACATTTTATGCACCTTTCACAGAAATCTCATAAAGAAGGACACAGATTGGTCTTTGCACTCCATCTTGCTGTGACATTTAAATAAAAATACAAAATCACAAACAAAAACAACTAGAGGAACGCTGCGTCCAATGCCGAACCCATGACCCATGAGCCAAAACAATCATGGTTCATAGACTCCGAGACGCCGTATCAACAGAATCCGGCTAAAAAAATAAACATGCATCATCGGCATATCCTCGCACACACTCAATCGGACACACAGGTATGGTGCAAAAATATAAATCACACAGTCTCATCCACAGGAGCTTCATACTGTGGCTTTTGTCGTGTCACATTCACACACAAGCAACCGCGACAAGGCATGCAAACCTTCTTGATGCCCCTTAAAAGGAAAATTCAGTCGCTTCACGATGAGCAGGAAGGAGAATGAGATGTAGAAATAACAGAGGATGATAGGAGGGGAAAAAAGGGAGGGAGTACATTTACTGTCCCAGTGAAGCTGTAGGAAGACTGGAGATAAACGGCTGACAGAGCAGCCAAGACAGGACAGAATAAACAGGAAGAAAGCATCGACAGCCACCCGACGACGGAGCTGTATTGCTGTTAACACTGACATCTCATAAAGCCCTTGAGGATTTTCTTCTTTCTCCTTCTTTTTGCAGGTGTCTGAAAAGTCAGAACAGTTTAAAATATGCCCTACCGACGTGTGATTTTAAAAACTGCTACTTTTACTTATAAATAAACACGGATTCAAGTAACTTAAAAACATTCGATGAAGTGTTTTACGCTGTGATAAATCTTCACGTGGAAGCTTTGAGAATGTAGTGTTTTTGTCTGTAGTGAGAAAATTTTCTTTTTTACAAAACTATATGACATTAAAAGACGGACGCTACAGATGTTTCTAGAACAAAACAAGTCAGCTATATATCTAAGCGTAAAAAAAAACTCATCACTGTGTCTGCTGCTATCTCATAATGGACCATGCATACGAACAGATGCCAAGTTGCCGAGCACACATGCATAAATCTGTCCAAAAAACAAACCCAAAAGAAACAAACAATAAAAAAAACAAAACACACACACATTTATAAAAACGCATAAGAAAGGCAGAGAGTTCGGTCTAGTGAGTGATGGAGCTGTCTTACTGCATTAAGGCTGCTGTGTGGCAGCTTCGAGTCTCGGCCTACAGAGCACAGGCCCGCCTGTCTGCATCGAAGGCAAACTAAGATGAGGGACAAAAAGGCCACTTGAAACTATATTTTGACAAAGAGCATGGCAATACGCTGCACACACACACACACACACCCTTGTACTTCTATCTTTGTGGGGACACTCATTGATATAATGCATTCCCTAGTATCACTTAAAATAGGGATGCACCAATTCAGATATCGCAGTGTTGCCGCAGTGTATGAGCAAAACAGACAAGTCGACGAGTCCCCAGTTCACCCTTCTGGGGAGAGTGACGCTGCGTGTCTCCACCGCATCATTTAGTTTAGTTCAATAGTTTAGTTTAGTTTTTGTCCACTGTGTGTTTGCCCGGCGTAACGATGGCAAGTGTTCGACAAACTGTGCGTGTGTGTGTGCTTCGTTAGCAGCTGTAGTGTTCACCGTTGTCACACACATACGTGTCAGTGTGGCGTAGCGTTAGAGAGTGTCCGACAGACCGTGTGTGAGTGTGGGGTTGGTGGTGGCGTTATAGCTGTGAACGCAGCTGTAGCAGTGTGTGTACAGTTTATTTGTCGGTGACTAAATGCTACAACACTCCTCCAAAACCAACTCCCTGTATCCTGCAACTCCGGCTCAGACTAACTTAAGGTGGGCTGTCAAGGTGGACCAGCTATTCTCCTTTAAGCGACAAGCCGATAGCGTTAATCGGTTAAAATTCTTAATGTCGGTTAAACGGTTAATTATTAACATCCCCAGTGCATCCCTACCTTAAAACCAAATCTGAACCTTCAAACAGGCCTTTGAAGGTCTGTCCCGAAAGTAAGGACCAGCCAAAATGTCCTCACTTTGAAGGTCAACCTTGGTCCTCACAAAGATAACTGGCCAAGGACATACACACACACACACACACATACATACATACAGGAGTTAGCAGTTAGTGGGCCGATCCTGTCAAATTGAAACTGTGTAGCATCATGTAAAAATGATGATGACTAGCCGTGGGATGAAGAGCCATGGTGTTTGGGAGTGGTTGGTAGTGCTGAGGCTGGATTTGAACCGCGGCGCCAGCGCCATACGCTCAATCCAAATACAAACACAGAATAACATAACAGACACATGTGATGCTCATTGATCTAGCACCCCAAAATACCACCCACTTGGTGATTGACAGGTATGGAGGTGAGAGGAATGTGGGATGTGCGTGGAGGAGGTGGATGAGGAGGATGGGGATGACTGGGACGGGTCAGTTGGTGTCGTGTTGGGTGTTGTACACCGTCTCCCCCGAGGAGATCTGGGTAAGTCTCTTGCTGGAGCCCCACAGCTTCCGCGTGATCTGAGAAGAGCGGAGGAAGAAGAGGAGGATGAAGGAGAAGGGTGGGGAAAGAGTGGAGCGTGAAGTGAAAGGAAAACGGGGGGAAAAAAAGGAGGGATATGATTCATGAGTGATTGATTAGTTCATCGGAGCTCGTGAAGCATTAAAGAAATAAATCAAAAGATTCAGTTTGATGAGAAAAGATGAAAAGGTGCGATGATTCACACTATTCAGAGAGAGGGGGACTGCCTGTATCCGACATCTACTGTACACTACCACACTACCTATCAAAGTCTATCTTGGCGCACGATTATTAGTTTGCATTATTAGATTGTAGCTACACTGTTAATATGGCTTGAGTTTGCAGAAGCGTTAATAAGTCACAGCATATTTGTTTATAGTCGTAGTAGAGAACACTCAAAACACGTCACGTAATGACACTTCAGGTAAACAGCAGGGGGACGGAGTTTATCCCGGGTCGTTGGCCGCCGAATCAAGTCAAATATTGCACAGATGCCAAATATTTTTTTTTTTAAAAAACAGAATGAGGTAAGCACAAAAAAAGTTGTTTTTCGTGTCACAGTTGTGGTTCGCTCAGCTGTGTGCTGAAGGAATGTGTTAAATCTGTCAGATGTGAATGTGTGTGTGTGTGTGTGTGTGTTCGGGACTGTGGGCGACAACCATCCCTGAGAAGGAGAGGTGACGGTGGATTAAAAGGTCTTTGAGGACATTGAGGCCAAGCATTGCAACACAGGTGCAGCAGGTTTATCTGTGTGTGTGTGTGTGTCAGCTACAGCGATGGGAAAGGGAGGGGAGGGACTAGAGCCGCCGGGGTTTATGGGAGCTGGAAGTGGGGCTGAACACCAGCTGGTCGCGCTGGTGCAGCAGGCGGGTCGGCGAGCGAGCTCGGAGCGGGGCCAGAAGAGGGGAGGCCATGAGCGGCGATCCCTCCAGGCTCTGAGCGATGTAGTTCCTCAGCGAGCTCTTTACCTCCGCCGGCTTGCCCACGCCCACGATGATCAGCTTGCCGTCCTCCAGGCCCACCAGGACGTGGCTCTGCTCTTTAGTGACGGAGACGCAGCGCACCGGCACCCTCATGGCCATGGGCTCCGTGCACAGAGACAGACTGCAAAACAATCACATCTGTAATGTCCACATGTTGGCGTTTTTATTTTAAAAAGGCAGTAGATGTATGAGAGTTTACCTGTAGAGGTCACGGAAGGACAGGTATCCCTGCTCGCTGCCGATGACAACATACTCCCCTGAAACACACATATCAGTCACCTGCTCCTTCAGAGGCTCGCTGCACAGGTGCTTCCCGTTTACAGAGTAAAGGTGGAGGGCGTTTTTATCCTGGGAAGAGAAAATAAAACGTTTTACTTAAATCTTTCTTAGGATTTTGCCAACTGTGATCCACTTATTTTATAAACAGTGCGTGCACCTTGAGCGTTGCTTTGCCCTCGAGGCAGGTGTGGACCAGCAGGTGACCCTCCCAGGACACGGCCAGGTGGAGGATGGAGAGCGGCAGGGAGCTGTCGCACGGCGGTCGCAGGCAACGCATGTACTGACCCCGACGCACCGTGTGGATGATCACCGTCCCGTCCTGAGGAGCACAGAGAGGAAGCACACATTAAATAACACAGTGGTTCATAACCTTTTCCCTTAAGGGACCCCTCTTCTATCATTGAGTAAACTGACGACCTATCACTAAGTGACATATTAAATGGATTCACTCCTCTGTATCATCCAGACTGGATTATTGTAATGTTTTGCTATGAGGCCTGCCTGCAGGAGATGCATAAAACAGTGGTAAGAGCAGTCTGGTGTGCTCTTACCCGTGATCCAGACACCGCCATGTCCAGCTCCGTGCTGATGCTGACGCTGACCACCTCGTTCGTGTGTCCGTACAACACCTGGACTGGTTTGGGATAGAGACCCACGGGAGCTCCACCCTGCACAACAGAGACAATAAATAAAAGTTTGAAGAAGAGAAGTCAAGTGTTAATTAAGTTTTCATACAAATTGTGTACATTTTAAGCAAATTTCCAGATTTCAGCAAAAGAAAATGCAAATTAAAGTGCATTTCCATCCGCTACAGTTATGTGAATATTAGGACTTTGGGTTTTTAAAGTGACAGTTCACCCTTAAATCAAAAATACATATGTTTCCTCTTACCTGTAGAGCTATTTATGTTTTAAAATGTGCATAAAAACAGGTTGATTGTAAAAAGCATGTATGAATCTGATGCAACATTTGCATTAAGTTTCAATAGCTGATCAATGGATGTTAAAAATATTCTTATAGTTACGTAATATAGTAAAATAAATAAGATAAAATAAGTTAAATTATAGATAGAAAGATAAATTGAACACTGACACTTTACTTTGAAAACATTAATACAGAAGGACGTAATTATTCGAAGCTCCCCGATTACAGAGTAACAAACAACATTTTGATTTCTGCATGTTTTATAAAGTTAAATCTTTTATATTGTCATGGTGTAATAGCGAGTTCTGGCCGTCCTAACCTGCTGCAGAACCTGCCACACCATGCAGGTCGTGTCTCTGGAGCCGGAGATCAGGTGGATGCCGCAGTGGTCTGTTGACAAGCAGGTCACGATGTCTAAAGGAGAGATGAACAAAGCCACTGATTATAACAGGACGTATAACAGTAAAGCATAAACTTCATTCAATCTGTGTATTTTTATCAATTATTGATCAAATAAAAGCCCCAAAGAGTAACTTTATCCTAACGGGAAGCTCAGGATGAGCTTACTAAAGGCATAAAATGGGGTTTAGGGTAAGGTGTGTGTTTACCCATGTGTCGGATGTGCTGTCCCACAGTCTTGCCCTTAACCAGGGAGGTGACCCGGAGGCTGTTGTCCCAGTGGCCACCGCTGAAGAGCAACTTGCCGTCGTGGGAGGCCACAAACAGCCCGGCTGTTACCTCCAAGCCGGGGGCGAAGGGCCCCGACAGGAAACGCTGGGTCCTATTGAGAGGAAGAGGAGGGTTGGAGAGCTTAGAAATGATCTCTCAGAGCACAACACGGTGATAAAAGGCAGCATTAAAGTGTTCTCACTTGGCGTTGGACACTGTGGGGTCCTTAATGAAGGTGAAGTAGTTGGAGATGTTCTTGTTGTAAGGCAGCCACCCGTGGGTCCCAACCAGGCAGTTCTGACTAACCGTCACCTGGAGACAATGCATGAAGATTTCACCGTCTATCTCCTGCCCTTCATTCATTTCTTTTATTATTACAAATTATACAATTAAAAGAAGTTCAAAACAACTCTATAACGGTTATTAGTATTAGCACCGAGGCGCACCATGGTGTCAGGGCTCCCCTGGGTGATGAAGGAATGGGACTGATTCTTTGGCACCACGACCTTAACCAGCGGCACGTTGTCACTGATGCCCTGCAGCATGACAGGGGAGAGAAAGTTATTATAGGAGGATATTTTCATGACAAATGACAGGTTAGAAAAGAATCACAAAGCCGTAGTAGAGAGCTCAAACCTCAACAAAGAAGGACTTGAGGTCGCTGAGGTGTTCGAACATGCTGAGAGGACACGAGTCCAGCTGAGCCTTCCTCTTCTCCACTTCCTCCTGAGACAGACGCACCGGATGGGGCTCCTACGCAGTGACACACACGCATACAAAAAGGTCTAAATCTGATTCATCGACACAGATACAGAACTTCATTAGCTCGAGTCGTGATGGTGTTTCATGCGTCTGCACCTTGACTAACTGGCAGGGCGTCTGTCCAAAGTTGCTGATCATGCCTTCCACGGCCTTGCGCTCCTTTTCGTCAGTGATGGCGTCCAGGTCCACCGCCCCTGCAACACCGAACCAATCAAAACACTACACTGACAATTCACAAAGGCAGTGATTGGAGCGTCGTTGTTGCAAAACGCTTGCACTTAAAATGTTTCCACAAGCTGTTCTGGATGCTTTACCTTCATATGTGCAGTAGTAGAAGACGTTGAGGGCCTCCACCGCTGCAGGGCCCCTCTGCTTGTAACCAAAGATCAGATCAATCCAGTGATGTAAGTGGGCTGATACGTACTCCGACTCCTGTCACAAAACACATAAACAACACACAGACATGATGCCACCAGATTCCATTGACAAAAACAGTAATTTTACCTCACAGATCTCAGGAGTTGCTGGTCTACCGCCACCTCAATCGGGTAGTTTGTTCGTGTTATTGTGTGACTTTGGTGAATCCAAACTAATCCTTTAAAACACCAAAACTATATAGTTACTGACTATGGTTAAGTACCTCATACAACCCAACTTCAAAACACCTGAACTATCCCTTTAAGACTTTAAATCGTGGTTACTGTTCATTCAATATTCTATCTCCTGAGAATGATCCCTAAGAAGTAAAGTCATACAACAGCAGCAGAACTAAAGCTGCATCTCACCAGAGCTTTGCGGTGCTTGTAGATGAAGTCCTCGGGGGACTTGGCCCATTTGGGCAGGACGACGTCATTTACTCTTTCCTTAGAGATCTGCAGGCGACCCAAATCAAAGCCTGAAGGACGGGAAGAAGAAAAGACGAGGGAACAGAAAGAGGGAAACAAGAATAAAAGAAAACAGAAAATTAATACAAAGAGACGAGGAGTCTGCCAAGTCTGGATCTGCTCTGACAAATATTTTCTAATTATATTAATTTTCAATTAACTTTTACTCTTAAGTAGTTTTACATTCAGACTAGTAAAGTAGTTTGCACCTTTAAAGCATTTAGCTGCCAAACAGTTAGTGTGTAGGATTTGGCAGTATCTAGCGGTGAGGTCGCAGATTGCAGCCAATGAGAACTTCTCCTGTGTGCCACATGTGTAGGAGAACTACAAACACTACAAACACTAGAGCCAGTTTTTGGTTTGTCTGTTTAGAGCTACTGTAGCAACAATGACGGCCGGCTCCGTGAAGCTATAACGGCTCATTCTAAGTTAACGAAAACACAACTATTCTTATTTTCAGGTGATTATACACTAAAGAAAACATATTAATATTATAATACATTTCTGCTAAAAGATCCCCCTAAATGTAACACACTGGCCCTTTAAGAAAATATATCCTTTGATGGTAGTAGTAGTCGGAAGTTTTGTGTATAACATGTTAAAGCATTTGAAAAACAATACTCAAATCTCACCATTTTGGTTCTCAAGGAATTCTGGGAAGTAGAAGAACTCGGGGATGAGCTCCTTGACGTCGTTGGGGTTGTCCATGAGGGTCTGCCAGGTCGCAGGGATGGAGTGGAACTGGCGGTCGGCACAGTCGAACCTGAGCCAAAGCAGGAGTATAATAAACACTAGACACAGCAGCTACGTGCCGGCACACAGCGGATGCTGTAATTACAATCACTATGGAGGGAAAGCAGAGGAGGAGTGGTGTGATGTCTGTCTGGTCTCCTTACCGTCCACTCTGCAGCTGGATGTGCAGGGAGGTGAAGGGCTCCACTCTGATCAAGTAGTGCATCACTCCGGCGGCGTTGGAGTAGTGGGTGCCGTAATGGAACCGGTCGATGGTGCCGCTCGGGTCCTCGAAGCTCTCGTACCTGATGGACACATTTAAAAAGTTAACTTGAGCCAGACGCATTGCTTTCCTCTAAGCTGCTTTAATGATAACTGAAACGTACTTCTCTCTAACGGCCTTGGCATTGCGTTCGTTAAGAACCGCCACTGGCTTCGACAGATCCCTGAATACCCGAGGATCAGACAGGTCCAGCTCCTCTGAGGTGTAGTCGGCTAGAATCCAGGGAAACTGGTAACAAACACACAAAGCAAGTTAGCTCCAACATTCATCCAGTCACCGCACTTCACGACAGTATTGAGTGAGGAACGTACCACCGGATACTGAGCCAGGTTGTTGTACGTTCTGCCCGCGATCGTGTTCAGCTGCATCAAGTAGTCAAAGTTGGAAATCTCCCGGTTCACCCATTTCTGTGCAAAAGTGAAAGTTTTAGTCTTGTTCTCCTCAGTTTAACACAAAACATTACAAACATCATCATCAAATCCTTTCTTTTATAATGATATACCTCAAATTATACTTTAATACAGGAGCGCAGGAGTTAACATAAATTTACATTTACTCATATATGATGTTCTTCATATTTATATCATTCCCATAATGTTTAGATATTTAAAAAAAAATTAAAAAATTATAACAGGAATAAAAACAAGGAAAATACTAGAGGATAAAAAATAAATAAAAAATAAATAAAAATAAATACATGTTGGCATTTCTTTTCTTTTTTTATATAATTTATCGCAGGAGTGCCGGAGTTAACATACATTTATATTTGCCATTTTACACACGATGTTAATCCCACTTATTTCATTCCTACAATGTTTATATATTTTATATTGAAAAAGTTAAATGATTGTAAATTAGAAAAAAAGAAATAAAGAAAATAATAACAGGAATAAAATTAAGGAAAATACTTAAGGATAAAAAAAGAAAAAAAAGAATAAAACAATGAAATATAAAATTAAATAGCAAAATATAAAAAATAAAAATAAAATAAAAAATAAAAATATACAAAAAATATAATAAAAATATACAAATATTTGTACTGTATATACTAAACTCACATTTCTGTGGGTGCCACACTCAAAACAAACAAATGTTTGCTAACAACACTAATGAGGAGATGAAGGCGGATGATAGACTAGAGTCACAGACCAAAGCTCATTTAATAAACTCCTACACATGTTGATATGTGTAATTGTTAATGAGAGCTCTGCATCGTTGTTTCCTGACCTGTGTGAGTCCAGAGGCTTTGAGGACCTCCTGCGGTGAGCGGGTCCCGTTAAGGCTGAGGGATCGCAGCAGCAGCACGCGGCTGTAGACCTTGTTCCTCACCTGTTAATAAGAAAAGTTATTATAACTATTCAAAAGGCAAAAGGCGATCAGATATTCTTTAATTCAAACCTCATGCAACAGGAGTTTTTGGTAAGTGCATAGTTAAAGGGATAGTTCATACACTGACGTAAGTACGTCATACAACTCCACTTCAAAACACCCAAACTATCTTTTTATAGATTGTGACTCATCACCTCCTTCTTGAAGTTGAGGAAGTAATTGGTCTGGTCGATGAGGAAGATCTCCAGAGCGGAGCGGCGTAGGTTGTAACGCCGCAGGTGGACCTCTCGGATCTGAGACAGCGGCCATTTGAAGTCGTGGCCCACTCCTTCAAGAAACAAGAAGACAGTTAGTGCAAGTTAAGTGATGTTTTCTCCTATATTTCCTCACCTCACTGTCTTCCTCACCTTCCTCCTTCTCCTGGCTGCTGTCGTAGAAGTAGATGTGCTGCGTGGTGAGTTCCAGGCGGCCCGGCACCACGTCCACCACCGTCACCAGCTCGCAGTCCTCCCACAGCACCAGCTTCTCCTTCTGGCCCGCCTCCTCTGCTTCAACTCTGCAGGGAGAAAGAGGTTGTAACTCTCGGTATCTATTACAGGAACACGTGTGGTTGCTGTCGTGTTTGGCGACTGACTGGTTGTTGGCGGCAGCGGGGTCGTCCTCCGGCAGCTCCAGGATGTCGTCTTCCAGGTCGCTGACTTTGACCTGCTTCACAGCCTCCAGCAGCAGAGACTCGGGGTTGGCGCGCTGCTGATGGACGCCTGAGAGAAGCAGAAGAGACGGGGAGGATTAAACACTGAGAGGAGGCATCCACGGATGGTGCAGTGGTTAATATCACATGGCAGTTCAAGAAATTAACTTATTAGCACGCTTGTCAACGGCTGACAAACACAACAGCTCGCTTTTTTTTCCAGCTCCGAAGAAGATTTACAGTTTTAAACTTTCTCATTCACAAAGTAAAACTCAAATAAAAGCCTCCTGAAGTCCTGACCAAGCAGAGATGGAAGGGTGGGACATCAATTCGGCTTAAAGGGGATTTTCAAACAGTCCTTTTTAATCTGTTTATCAAAGGGGAGGCTGGATGAGTGCAGTCATGACATACTGTACACACACTTATTCCTCGTCATCACATCCATCCACTGAATACGTCTACTGGAGCTGCCAAATAGAGACACCAATGTGCAGCTTCGTCTTACCCAGGTTGTCTCTCAGAGCGCTGGCCTCTCGGTGGGGGTCAAAGTTGTAGTTACGCACCAGCTTCAGCCTCATGCGGGAGAAGTTCTCAGCACTGGACACCCTCCAGTGCATCTCATCCTGCTGCCTGTTAGGAACAGTTACAAAACACACCTGTAATACTCCCACATGTGCACACGTTTAATCGTGATTCATTGCACATTTTTTTTATCTCAAACGTCATGTTGCTTTTTCATACGTCAGCGGACTACTTCGCCTAATCTTTGCAGGTCTTTAGACCGCTAAGGAAACGCAGACAACAGTGACGTGAAGTCAACATGAAGTTCTAGCCCACATTGAGATTAGATAGTATACAGTTGAAAAAGACTGCAGAGAAGGAGAGAAGTTGATGCGAGTACCTGTCGGCCCAGGGTCCTCTCTCACACACCAGCCCCCGGCGAGCTGCCTTCCACTGCCTGAGTGTGGCGCTGTTCTGGCTGTGCTGCTGCTTCAGCATGCTGTTGTAGCGCAGGTTCTCCTGGCGGCCTCGGCGCGAGAAAGGCTCCACGAATTGCTCCTAGAAGGAAAAGTGAAGAGTTTATGAGAGACAAGCTTTGACAGGGAACATACTAGATCAGATGCTTCTGTTATTATACATTTATTACGGATCCAACTAACCTGGAAGCGGATCTTGCTCTCCCCTCGTTCCCTCTCTCTCTTATGCAGGCTGACCATGAAGGCCTCGTAGCACTCCTTCCAGTAGAGAGCCATGGTCTCGTGGCCCTGGCTGAACGTTTCGATTTCATACTGCTTCATGTACGGGATGATCTGGAGACAAGTGGAAGAACATTTCCATTACTTTTTTCAATAAATTAGCATCTAAAACAATGATTAAAGTGTAAATCTCGTACGTATTTGTCGAGGTAGACGCGCCACTCCGGTGAGTTGCAGTACAGCTGGAAGTCCTCGAAGAAAGACGGGCTGCCGTTGGTGTCGGGGAGCTGCGGGAGGTGCAGCTCCATGTAGAGGAGGCGGTGCACTTTGGAGAGCAGCGTTCGCAGCAGAGGGACCAAGAAAGAGTACGTCTCCTCCGTCTGCTCCTGGATGGAGCGCCGCAGGATGCCCTCCACCTTACCGAGCAGGTAGCACGCCTCGTCCTGGCTGGACACCTGCTTGGTCTGCAGGATGCCGTTGAGCTTGGCGGTCGCCATGGCGCACACCTGGGACAGAGGGCGTTTATTATTATGGGATTTGTACAACAAAAAAAGCAGAATAAGAAAGGGAGAAATAGCTCACTTCAGGGTCCTCCTGAGCCATGAAGCCCAGCAGCAGCCTCAGTCCGACCTGGGAGAGCTGGAACCACTGGACGCCGGACGAGTACCACACCATGAGGCTGTCCATCAGCGTCACCGTCTCCTCCAGCACCTTCTCCGTCCACAGCGCAGGGTTGACCAGGCCCTCCGCCTGCAGGAAGTCCTGCACCATGTGAAGCAGCCGCACCGCGTTCTCCGTGTGCTGCGGCAGAGTGGCGGCCGACGCCTCGCGGTTGTCGCTCACCGCCCACTCCAGCATGCGCTCCATGAGGCTTGGAGGAGAAAGAGAGACATGATTAGATGCTGTTGGCGGGCATTCAGCTCCTGCTACACCAAGGGTGCCCAAACTTTTCCCTTGGAGGGCCAAAACTGGAACTCAATCCTCTGGGAAACACTGAATTACGTCATCCAAAACTGCCCCCCCCAACGTCAAGACTCATTGTGATGCTGACCTCAGTTTGATCTGGTCCACGGGGAGCAGCAGCTCGTTGGCGGTCGCCAGCTTGGTGAGAGCCGAGAAGACCTGGCCGCGCTCCAGCCACGCCGAGTCATCCGAACCTTCCACCCCGCGCCACATCACACACAGCACGATCTCCAGCAGCATGGTGCACAGCTCCTCCTCCGCCCGCTGGGGGGCGACATCACACCAAAAAAGAAACCAGAGATTAAATGAGATGTCCTCTGGTGTGAAACTGCAGCAGTAGGTGACAGGATCCAGCAAAGAAAATAATAAGATGATGATGTTATTTCAGCACTTAATGCATTCTAATACCTCTCCAAGCCTTTATGACAGCCTGGCTTCAGTATAATCCCCCTTTAATCTGTCTCCTGATGCAAACTGCTCTGTCTAGATAAACACTTGTATCGGTGAAATGTATTCGTCACGACCAGAAGTTTTAAAATGACACATTTAATCCTACAACTGACGGCCTCCTGCTGTGTGAGGACAGGTCATCTGTCTTCCAGTGATGCTCTGAAATGACTGAAAAGAGCTCACTGGATGAAAGTGAGCGTCGGGCTCCCCGAGGTGGCGCTGACATTTAAGACATTCTCAGATTACACACTATCATATAGAATAAAACCTGCATACTTCTGGTGATGAAAAGCATCTCACCTCAGCATTGTTGAAGGACTCCCCCAGTGAGATGTTGTCGCTGAAGAGAAAGCTGTCTTCATTCAGAGAGGAAGATGCATCTCGATCCCCGGAGCTCCCTGGGAAAGGCTTGGAGGTCTCCAGTGGCGACGGCGTGCTGTGCATGCTACCCGGCGTCTGGCTGCCGCTATCCCCGCCCTCGTAGGCCTGCAGGTGGGACAGATCCAGCATCAAGCCCCCGGACTTCCCCACCACCCAGGGCTTGACGTGCAGCTGCGGCTCGGTGGAGGCGGAGGAGGACGGCGTGTCCAGCAGCGAGATGACGTCGCCGTTGTCCAGGCTGTCCACGGAGCGGGTGTCACCTATGCTGAGCCGGTCGTCCTCAAGCCGGTCCAGGCGGCTAGCGCTGCCCGCCCGCGTCCTCCTATCCAGCGGCAGCTCCAGGCGGTTGCTGCTGCTGCCGCCGCCGGACCGGTTCAGGTCCAGGCTGCAGGCGCTGATGGTGTCGGCGCCCCGTATTGACTGTGACCCTTCACCCCGCAGGTAGAGACGCATGAGAGTGTCCTGCCAACACTGCTGCTTCGAGATCTGGACGGCAGCGTCCTGTTGGGACTGTAGCAGCTGGTACACCTGAAGAAACAGATGTTAGTTAACCTGCTAATGATGAAACAATTAATCCTTGAACTTGACCTCGCTGTATAAAATGACCTGTGGTGACCTCTAGGATAATCACAGCCTCATGAAACTTTACAGCCACAAACTAGAGACCTAGAGCATTCAGAGGATGGATGGATCAAACTAGAGACCTAGAGCATTCAGAGGATGGATGGATCAAACTAGAGACCTAGAGCATTCAGAGGATGGATGGATCAAACTAGAGACCTAGAGCATTCAGAGGATGGATGGATCAGACTAGAGACCTAGAGCATTCAGAGGATGGATGGATCAAACTAGAGACCTAGAGCATTCAGAGGATGGATGGATCAAACTAGAGACCTAGAGCATTCAGAGGATGGATGGATCAAACTAGAGACCTAGAGCATTCAGAGGATGGATGGATCAGACTAGAGACCTAGAGCATTCAGAGGATGGATGGATCAAACTAGAGACCTAGAGCATTCAGAGGATGGATGGATCAAACTAGAGACCTAGAGCATTCAGAGGATGGATGGATCAAACTAGAGACCTAGAGCATTCAGAGGATGGATGGATCAAACTAGAGACCTAGAGCATTCAGAGGATGGATGGATCAAACTAGAGACCTAGAGCATTCAGAGGATGGATGGATCAAACTAGAGACCTAGAGCATTCAGAGGATGGATGGCTTTCCTAGCTAGATTGACATTAAGGGGGTTTCTGAGCAGTATACACAACACAAGTGCTCGTCATTTAATCGCTGAAAAATGAATCTCCAAATGTCACAGCATGGCTTTTTCTATGGTATTCCTCAAGGTCTTGGTGTCTTAATGTGGTATTTTGGAGGGATTATTGATCATTTTTATCAATTCTTGATTGGTAAAAAATGGTTAAATTTAGCACCGAATCTGTAACAAATGGTATCAACCCAAAAATTGCTGCAGCTATGGAGGGCGGAAGAAATGACTCAATAAATAAATAAATATGTTATTAAATGTAGAAAAAATAATATTAAAAATAAATGTAGCCATTAATTAATTAATTGATAAAATGTGATATTAATAAATTGATATATCTGTTAATTAATGGCTATATTTATTTTTTTATATTATTTTTGCTACATTTAATGACATATATTTATTTATTTATCGAGTAATTTATTTATTTATTTATTCATTTATTTTGGCAGGTTCTCTCCTCCATATGCAACAACTTATGAGACATAATAGAGCATGGGATTGGCCATCACATACTTCTATCATAATGTTCTAAGCCCTTATACATCCTCACAATTTATTTTAATTAATTAATTCATGTTTATTTCTGATTTATGACTAGAACAACTTTACACACAGTGTTGAGCATCTCAAATTAATCTTCATGTTCCCATCTTTCAGATGATGTACACCACTTCTATGTGACATCTACTGTTGACCTGCTACCTCCCCCTAAACAAGGGGGTCTATGTGGGTCTCTAAGGGTTAATAGCGCGGCTGTGTGCAGTGTTTGAGTGCTTCCTCACCCTCTTGCAGACGAGGAGGCGTACGCTGGGTCCGGCCCGGTGCGTGAGCTGCACCAGAGCCATCAGGTCCTTGTAGTTCACCACATGATCTGTAGATTTTAGACACATAATTGTACATTTGTGTAACTGTATATGGTATTGACCGGCGTTTCCATGTGCTATTGTCTGTGTTCTTTACTAATGACAGACAGGGGACTGTCTCTGACATAAAGCCTGAGCTCCCCCCACCCCAATTAGTAGTTGAGTATTTGTCTTGACCTTCTTTTAGCCTCTCTACAAAGATGTTCAGTGTGTGGTAATGTGAATATGACTGGAGTCACACTGCTCCTCCGTTTTAAGAAAACAACTAATGAGTGCTGGTTTAACGCTCCGTGAGGACTCATGATAATTGATTCCGTTAATTCAAGGACTGGCCTTAATGGGCAGCAGAGAACGAACTGGTCTAATAGACCAATTGATTAAAAGCTTCAAGCGAGGCCGAATCCATTTAATTCAAAGGCAGATTTATAGTAGAGTTAACTGCTGACTGAACAGTTACCATAGTACGAGTGTTTTCTAGTTGAACAGTGTAAAACACACTTAAGTAATAAAAGAAAAGCTGACCTGTGTGGAGGACCTGGTTGAGGAGACAGCGGATTAGTGTCGGAGTGATGTGAAGCTCGGAGAAGAGCAGCGACAGGCCGGCGTAACCCGCCTCCCTCAGCCGCAAGCGCTGCTTGTTCTTCTCATAGACGCGGTCGCAGCGCAACATGCGCTCAAACAGCTGTGCAGGAGAAGAATCAAGTTGGTCACTTTTACATTTAGGTGGATGAAATGCCCTGACTTGACTCATACTGTCAGAGTGAGTACCTTGAAGACGAGCTCTCGGAGTCGATCCGAGTGCTTGTTGTTGAGCAAGAGAGCGTAGCAGGAGTCGGCCGCTCCGGGCTCGAAGAGGAGCAGGAAGAGCTGGTCTCTGGCCGGGCTGGTCTGAAGGAGGCTGAGTAACAACTCCAGCAGACCACACAACTGCAACACACAGCAACAACTACATTTAGTTACTTTGACACAGTTTTGATAGATTTCTATATTGTTTTAAGAAGGAAATCAGAGCATTAAAAGACTAAAAGTAAAACAGCTTATCATGCATGTGCATGCATTTCAAGTGGTGTTGTATGAGGTACTTATCCATAGTCGGTGTATTACCTACAGTAGATGACAGTCTGCATGCCTCCAGTTTGGAGAAACAGACAGGAGTAACAGCACGGGAGCAAAGCAAAGTACTGCTGTGGACGGGAACAGCAGCAAAACGTACATTAGACACCTGATGGGAACTGAAGCCGTTGTATCCATCTATGCTCTCACCAAAGCCACCAGACTCCATTGAACAAAACAGTAATTTTATCTTGCAGAACACAGGAGTTGCTGGTCTACCGCTGCATCGATCGGTTAGTTTGTTTGTGTTATTGTGTGACTTTGGTTAGTTCAGAGTCACCAAAGTCACACAATAACACAAACAAACTAACTGATCGAGGCAGCGGTAGACCAGCAACTACCGTGATCTGTGAGGTAAAATTACTGTTTTGTTCAATAGAGTCTGGTGGCTTTGAACAGAGCAGGGATAACTGCTTCAGTTCCCCGTCGGAAAGGGCTGTCTGACAGTAAGGTAAAGCAGTGAAAATATTATAAATATAGTGTACTTTTAAACTGATATTGACCACAGCTGTACATTGCTTTGCTCCCGTGCTGGTACTCCTGTCTGTTTCTCCAACCTGGGGGCGTTCTGACCGTCATCTACTATAGGTAATACACCGACTATGGAGAAGTACCTCATACAACCCCACTTCAAAAACACCCAAACTGTCGCTGTAACAAGCACAGCATCTTTAACACAACTTGGCTGATTTAAAATCCAAACGAAATGAGAGCTGGGAGGTTAAATCTGTTGGTTCACAGCGTAAAACTAAGTGCTTGTATCGCACAATATATATCTGGACAACGTATGTAATGTTTAACCGAAGATTATGCTTATAGTTGTAATCATTAAGTGTGGCATTTGAAGACTTGATGAATGGATGAATAGTATCAGATGCCCAGCACTGACGGAGGATCATGCCTTTATATTGACCATATGTTCACAGAGGGTGATGTAAGCTTCCACATATAGCACCGCGGTGTAAGAGGATATGCAAAGTGACAGACAGAATGAAAAACAAGACGGCGAGGAGGAGGAGGTGTGACAAGAAGAGGAAATGGATTTCACAAATAGATAAAAAGCCATGTGAAAACTTCCATCTCAGTGGAGCGTTACAGTCGGAGATTAAGTGGTTTGTTTCAGGCAGCAGCCGCTGATGGATATTGCTTACGGAGAGGGAAATGTTTAAAAATAATGCAGAGAGAGAAAGAGAGAGAGGCTGGAAAAACAGCTGCCAGGAGGGAAATGAGCTGACAGCTTCCTGCACAGAAACAGAAACCCCTGTAGTGAAAGGTCATCTTATTTCATAATGAAATCCCCAAATGGCTAGATTAACCAGTTTCACAATATATGGGTCATGTGGCAAGCACACACCGATAATAACTTGACCTACTCCACATCATTATCAGGCTGCTGATTGGCTCCCTGCAAGGCTGAAAATGAGTTGTTCACAGTGAGTGTTTTGGATCCTCGTTGGGGGCAATCTCATTAGGCTACTGTATGATTTCGTACAACAGGGACTACATTTACCATCAGTACTGATTGGATATCCATGTAAAAGTCAATCATCATCTGACCCGACCCCCTCACCTGCTCCTCGTCTCCGATGGCGGCGATGTACCCCAGAATGCTGTGCATCTCATCCTGCGACATGCCCTTGCTGATGTAGTACTTGATGAGGCCGCAGAGAGACGCCCGGATGGTCCGGACGTCGTCCTCGCTCAGGTCGCTCTCTTTATTGCTGTTCTTCCTGAGAGCAGATGTGACGGTGATGTTTAGTGAAAACATGCGAGACTAAATGTATCCGACAGGGATGAACTTTGGGAAATGGAAATCTCACCCGTAATAAAGGCGTACGGTGTCCAGAAGGAACTGAACGCCGTATTTTTTTCGGAACTGCTTCCTGTTATCTTTGATGACGGTGGACATGTACTGGATGTGACCTTCATGAGGAGAAAACAAGCGAGCACAGCTTAGATCTGGTGACACCGTACTCAGAGAAAAGGTTTCATTTCAAAGGTATTACATCTGTATTCTTTCACCAACATCTAACCTTTACCTCAGATTTCTCCTGGTCTAAATAAATGACTCCCATCATCTGCGTACTGTATGTATTGACCTGTTAAAGGATAGTAGATCTAACCTATGCGTAGAGGGAAGTCTCCCTTGTTCCAGATGTTGAAGTTGAACAGCAGATGTGAGTGAAGCTGCTGCAGCAGAGCCTGGTTCTTCTCGTACGTCACCTGCTCGATCAGCAGCTGCATGGCGACCAGCACGCTGACGTCCACATGACCCGCTGGCAGCTAAACACAGACAAAAAACAATACACTGTAAGTTAGTAAATCAATTATATGCACATTTACTGATGGTAAAATGCATGCGATTTAAAGAGGGGCCTTTTAAGAAACACACGTAAACAGGAACTCATTATGTATAAAAAATAAACCATGATAAGGCTAGTTGGAAAAGACACATAACCCGCCTCCACATAACAGATAAGGAACACGCTGGAATGGGGAGATACAGTGGTTTATTTGTACTTTTATCATTTACAGGGTATGGTTACTTTGCCGAGAACAACTATTACCGCATCTCATTTTCTTTAATCAGTAAATGCTGATTCAGAGGTATTTCCTCCGCGATAAACAAGTAAATACTGAGGAACACGCGCCAGACAGACGAGGACAGACGGGGACAAGAGCTATCTGAGGTGAATTCATCTCAACAACATCCGTAATTCTCACACATCACAAGCGATGTAATAAAAGCTGTAATAATAAACTTGAAGTCGGTCAGCAGAGAGTCTTAATCCGTCCTCTCACAACCAAACTAATCTAGTTTGAATAGCGAGAAAAACAAAAGGGGATTATGTCCTTTTTGCGTGTGGAGAGTGGAGACCTTATGCAATTAATGTGCTTTGTGAAACGCCACTCCAAATGAGCAGGAAATGCTTTTAAAACATCCCTCTAGAGCTCGCCTACGTTTTGTATAACTGCAGGAAGACTGAAACCACACATATGAAGAAACTTTATAACCCCAAAAAGTTTGTTCAGGATTAGTATTATCAGCTCAATTAAGGAACTTGCATTGTTTTAAAGAGGAACTATTATGTTTTTGTGCTTTTTTTCTTTCCTTTAGTGTGTTATATAGTTTTATGTGCATGTAAAAGGTCTGCAAAGTTACAAAGCCAAAGAGAGAAACACTGCTCCTGAACTGCCTGAAATGCTTTGCTTGAAGTCTCGCCTTTTCGTCCGTGACGTGGTGATGTCACCAAGTAACACACTTGAGGCCAGCTGACCAATCAGAGCAGACTGGGCTTTTCGGGGGGAGGACAGAGGGTGAAAACAGGTGCTGCAGCACAGCCGGTATGAGAAAAAAAAAGCATGTAAACATGTTCTAGTAGAAACCCAAAATACAAGTTTGCACCTGAAAATGTGCATAATAAGTCCTCTTTAAGGTCACAAATTGCAGAGAGGCATGGGATTTATGTTTCTGGTGTAAACTGTTTGTGACACCCTGCTAATATTGTGCAAAATGTTGATTAAACAGACCTTCTGCAGCAGGGCTCCCACTGTACCGACACCATGCGAGTGGAGCAGAGTCTCCTGGTTGATGGGGTGTCTCTGCAGGAAATGCTTCAGCACCAACAGGAAGGTGGCCACAAGATTCTTCTCCAGGCGTGCCTCTGAAACGAAAAATACATTTGTTTCCACATGTGCCCCAGTTTCACCGTTAGAATAAAGAGAAATATGTTATTTGTGGCGGAGCAGACCTGAAGCCCTGTTGGATGGGAGAATGACCCAATCTCCATCGGCTGGCGTGGTCACATCAGGGGTGATGAAATCCGACCCGGCTGCAGGATCGCTGGCCTGTTGATCAGGAGTGATCAGGGACAACTGCTCCAGTATCGGGACGAGCAACGACAGGCCGCCCACACAGTTGATCATATCCTGCCACAGACGCAACAAATAGAATATACATCCGTGCAATTGCAATATTCCTCTGAGCACACAACAATCGCATGTTCCTCTCACCTTGATGTCCCAGTTGACGACTTTATTCCCAGTCAGGCGTCCGTGCAGCATGTTCGGAGACAGATCTAGACAGATGGGGTTCCTACACGCCTGTCGACAAAAGGACCATGTTTAGTTAACAGTCTGTGGTATAAAATGGGATTTTATTTTGGTGGAATCATTCTTTAATTTCCACTCATTAAAGCTAATGGATATAGGACAACACTGCAAATCAAATTTCCACATTCCTCCAGAGGAAAACAGAGGTATCACGGTCTTAAACGATCTGATACGACCGTGTGTAGCTGTCTTTTAGGTGTCTAAAAGGGCGGCTGTGGCTCAGAGGGTAGAGCAGGTTGTCCACCAATCGGAAGGTCGGTGGTTCGATCCCCGGCTGCTCCGGGTCACATGTCGATGTGTCCTTGAGCAAGACACTTAACCCCAAATTGCTCCCGGAGGCATAGCCATCGGTGTGTGAATGAGTATTTAGATTAAATCCTGATGGGCAAAGTTGGCACCTTAGTAGCCTCTGCCATCAGTGTATGAATGTGTGTGTGAATGGGTGAATACTGACATGTAGTGTAAAGCGCTTTGAGTGGTCGGAAGACTAGAAAAGCGCTATATAAGTCCAAGTCCAAGTCCAAGTCCAAGTCCATTAAAACTATCCCTTTAAGAAGAGGATGACTGAAGCCACAGTGGTCCAATCACCTTGGGCGAGTAGTGCAGCAGCAATTTGGTTGAAAGGTCGCCGATTTCTGATTCCTGGGCTTTGATAGGAGAGATGCAGTTTGGACCTGCGTAGAAGACGGAAAGAGAGAACAAAAAACATTTGTAGGTTTACTTTTATCTATGATCTGTACTCTTCTTTCTAAATCTCTCCTCCTCCTCTTCTTCCTCCTCCTCCTCCCCCTGCTTACCAGCACTGCAGATGGCTTTAATGTGGTTGGGCTGCAGGGCTTCATGGAAGACCATGACGCTTCCCAGCTGGCCCTGCAAGGAGGTAGGGCTCCCCCACTCGCTGTCCTGTGTCCCCGCCGAGATGAGCTTAGTCACAGACTCGGGCTTCCCCCCGAGCAGTCCCCCCCAGGTCTGCGGCGACAGGATGGCGCCCAGCGAGGAGCGAGTGGTGGGCGTGGAGATGTAGGAGAAGGGAGGGTCGGGTATCTGGGAGGGCGGGGGAGTGGTGGTCCGGTGGCCCGCTGAGCCGATGCAGCAGGAGATGAACGGCTGTGGGCGGAGGAGAGCATGAGACGGAGGAGTGGACAAACAAAAACATGCATGATGTGCATACAGACACATCAGTCACCTCCGTCATGGTGGGATACTTGAGGGGCGCCGACAGTTTCTGCTGTCCGTCCACATAAATGTACACCAGACTCTGCCCAAACGGCCTCTTTCCTGGTACGTGCACCACACCGATGCTGTGCTGTAAACACAAATTCAGACAGTCCCTTTAATCCTCAGTGTTGCTCTCTTTAATCAGTCTACAAGACGTTTGGTTAAAAGGTGTAATCTTCTAAATATAGGGTGCTATCTGTGGTGCCCCTGGAGAAGTTGAGGGGAGTTCAAAATCATTCTGCGTCATCTTCTGCAGTATTTATTACAATTTTATTGCTGGGAAAGTGGATTTTTTTACTCAGTGGCATTACCCTCTCAATAAATCTATGTTAACAGCTGATGTAACTCACCCAGAGAGAGTCACAGAAGCAGTAGTCGGGCAGCATGACCGTGACGTACTCCTTCTTCGTGCACACGGCCACCACAAGAACGCCCACCGAGCTGATGAAGGCCTCGAAGCCCATCCCTCCCGGGGTAAAAAAGCTGTGCGGGATCAAATATAGGAAAACAAGACTGAGTATGCCATCTCATAATGAGACCAGACATGATGAAAATGTTCTTGATGTTCGTGTGTATGGAGGACAGAACCTGCCAAAATAAAAAATAATAATAAATGACTCGATAAATAAATAAATATGTCATTAAATTTAGCAAAAATAATATTAAAAATAAATGTATTAATTAATTGATAAAATGTGACATAAGTTGATATTTCTGTTTTTTATTTGCTTCTTTATTTATTTATCTTTGTATTAATTCCCTTATTTATTTACTCTTCTGTTTAATTTTCCCTTATATTTTTTTGTATATTTTTGTATTTATTTTAGATTTATTTATGTATTTTTGTATATTTTTATTTATTTTTGCACTTATTTATTAATTTTTATTTATTTATTTATGCATTTATTTTAGATTAAAGTATTTATATTTATATTTAGTTTCAATTATTTCTTTATTTTTGCATTTATTAAAGTATTTTTGTATTTATTTTTAAATGTATGCATGTATTTATGCATTTATATATTTGTTTATTTCAATCAATTAATTAATGGCTATATTTATTTTTAATATGTTTTGCTAAATTTAATGGGGCATTTATATATTTATTTTTATTTTGGCATGTTCTATCCTCCGTACTTGAGCTCCAGTCTCTCTCCTCCATCTATCTTCTTCTCTTCTCCTCTCACCTGTAGAGCTGCTTCCTCTTGTCCTTGCTGAGTGGGCCCAGCTGGTCCTGGTCTAGTGACAACCAGGCGAGGAAGCTGAAGGCCGAGCCGGGCCACCGCTGCACTGTCGGAACCACGATGCCGGCCATGCTGGGTGACAGGTCAAAGTACTGCATGGCGCTCTCCAGGCCTTGCTTCCGTACCATGGCCAGGAGGGCTCTCAGGGCGGGAGATACGTAGGGGTGAGCTTGAGCGGGCTCTGTAGGCCTGAGGAGGCGCAGGAGTCCCAGGAGTTCACTAGCGCTCAGGGACTGGGAGCCCAGCGAGCCCACCAGCCCCAGTAGGCTCTCTGCACAAGCTCGGTGCAGCCGCTGGTGGCGCTCCAGGCCCGCCAGCGCTCGCATGACCATGGTGGCGTTGACGCAGGTGGCACGGGTTTGGCGGTTGAGGCAGCTGAGGCGGCGGAGCCAGTCGGCCGTGAAAAGTTGCCGCTCCGACGAGTCCAGCTCTGGGAGCCACTGGACCAGCAGCAGCAAGGGCTCCACGTTACTGATGCCCAGGAGCCCGACTGAGGTGTGCTCGCCCTCCACCGCCTGCACACAGAAACACCAACGACATGAAGACACACAATACACACAGATAGAGACATAGTGACATTCAGCCAAGAAGGGAACTTAGAACAGTGATTCTCAAAGTGGGGTCTGGGGTCCCCAAGGAGTCCGTGGCACTCTACCCGGGGGAAGTTTATAGATTCATTCATTTTTCTTCATAGATCAACATAGTAGTGCGGGCGCTGCGCAGAGCTAGTGATGTAGTATATCGAGCAACTGTTATCGAAACTTAAGTGGTATAGTAACGAGTTGACTACGCCACGTTGTTTCACGCCACGGTTTCACGCCACGTTGTTTCACGCCACGGTTTCACGCCACGGTTTCACGCCACGTTGTTTCACGCCACGGTTTCACGCCACGTTGTTTCACGCCACGTTGTTTCACGCCACCTTGTTTCACGCCACGTTGTTTCACGCCACGTTGTTTCACGCCACGTTGTTTCACGCCACGTTGTTTCACGCCACGTTGTTTCACGCCACGTTGTTTCACGCCACGTTGTTTCACGCCACGTTGTTTCACGCCACCTTGTTTCACGCCACCTTGTTTTACGCCCAGTTGTTTTACGCCCAGTTTTTTTACGCCACCTTGTTTTACGTCACGTCTCACGCAACGCTGTCACACGCAACACTGTCACACGCAACGTTGTTACATGCAACGCAGTTACATGCAACAGTTACATGCAACGCAGCGTTGTTACACGCCATGATCTTTTTTTCTAACCTTAACTGCGTAGTTTTGTTGCCTAAACCTAACCAATTGTTTCACAACGTTAACCACATGGCATTGTGCGTATCCGCAAGCGTGGTATGAGGCTGATATGAAACATATTCATGAAACGTTTTTTGGGTTCCAAAACGTTTCAACGTATCCCGCGGTTTGTAGAAACGACTGAAAAAAGATTGAGAACCTCTGATTTAGAAAGTTCTGATTCAACCAGACCAACGATAAACCCCAAAGACAATCCATCTCTCACCATGTTCATGAGCTCTTTGAGGAGGTGTCGTGACGGCTGGCCGAGTGAGGTGAGCACTTCGTACAGGTGATTGTAACCAATCCTCTCCTTGAACACCTCCTGCAGGGGTGGCGGGGAAAATGAAGGAAAATACAATTACAAGAACGCAGACAATAACCTCACTTCAGTTCTGAGCAGCTCCAGTCCTAATATAGACAATAGGTATGAAATGCATCCGTTACCTTTGCAGCCGGTGATTTGTGCATCACTGTTGTCAGGGCTTTAATGGTTGCTACAGCGAGGGAGTCTAGTCGCCCTTGAAACACCTGAAGGACAAAAATCTGACGCGTCAGTCACTACAGCCGATCACTTGGAGGATGTAGTAACAGATGATTGGACACAAGTCAAATCTCCTCTTATTCCAGATGAATGTTACAGCACTTTTTAAGCATGCATACAATTTAAAGCCACATTCAAGGTTTGTAAATGCAAAAAATGATAATGATCAACGTATGTAAGGTGCTGAATACAACATGCATCACACTTGGGAGGAATAAAAGGGAGATTTAAATAGATGCCTTGGAGTTTGATTCAATTAGCATGTTGTGTGTGAAGACGTGAGTAAAATCACTGGTGATGGTTAGATCCCTGTTTGTCGCTGCAGTAGGAGCTGGCATCAAAGCTCGTACTGCAGGTGCAGATTAGGAAAGTGTTGTCTTTCTGCTCCAGGTTAAAAACAATCCTTTTATTATGATGATGACTGGAGCAGGAAGCTCTCAGGGCTCGGACAAAACAAACAAACACCTCCACACACAAAGAGTACCTCACTCTTTTTCCTCACACAAAAAGCATGCAACCCATAAAACACAAGCAATTAAACACATCTCCGTCCAGCTCTGTCCTGCTCGTGTTCCGGGTCACTGGACCCGTTAGAATAAACTGTAGACTGGTTGATCCTACAGAGAGTCTCGGACCAGCTGGAGAGGGACTGTGGCAAACACTTCATCATCACCGAGTCCAAACCACTGGAGCTCTGCGAGAACACACACCAGGCCAACGTGATAGCATTCCAGCGGAGCCCATAGTATACTGCAGAAAACCAGGACAATATGGAGGTGAAGGGGGTGTGAGTGAGGAGGGCTGGGGAGGCGTGAGGAAACCGAAAGTTGCATTAAATGAGATGACATAGCTGTGAAAGAGGCTGAGTGGTCACTCCACAGCAAGACGGCCATTTAGCACCTTTTGGTTTTGAAATACTTTGAAATCTTTCTGCTGTAAGTGAACTAAAAAGCTGCGTTGTCCTCGAAAGCAACAAAAGCTTGATGTCTAAAAACCTGCCGTCATCCAGCTTACAGCTGCACAGCAACAAAGGCACAAAGACACGTGTTTGTGTGTCTTCACACCGGTTTGTCCACCTGTATTCACATTATCCAGATCAATGGAGGGATTATAGCTTATAAAAAGGCGGCTCTGTGAGTAAAAAGAGAGTACAAAGAGTGGAATGAAAGCTGGTATCCTCTGAGGGGAACAAGTGACCTATTATGATTCACTGATAGTTGATGCTGCGCCATTCAAACGACACTTGTTATAACCTGCTTGAAGGACCAGATGAGTGGGGTTTATAGCATCTAACTATAAAGCAAGGAATCTCAGTCTGTCTGTCCTTCACATATCTCGAGAACCGTTCATCTGTTCGGCTTCATACTTGGCCGGTGTATTGATTGCATTGTCGAAGTTGGTGCACTTTGGACACGTTCAAAATATAAAAAAGCTTTTAATAAACAAGTGATAGCGCTCTAATGTTGCCATACTAACTTATAACCTTACAGCCGGCAAAATACCTCCACTCATTAAATCCATGCTCTACTTTATAACTGTGGAGGTTATGTCAAAGCAAGCGAGTAATATGCCAATTTGGAAATTAATACATCCGCTACTCGTATTTCACCAGTGTTTATGACTTGGGTGTGTTTTTTCCGTGAACCACAGTGTATTTCACCAGGGTTTTTGACCGAGAGTAGTCGGACTTGGGTGTGATTTTTCCCATGAACGACAGTGTATTTCACCGGTGTTTATGACCGTGAGTAGCCGGACTTCGGTGTGTTTTGTCCCATGAACCAGACTGTATTTCACTGGTGTTTCTGACCACGAGAAGCCAGACTTAGGTGGGATTTTTTCCCGTATCCCACAGTGTATTTCACCGGTGTTTATGACCGAAGATAGTCGGACTTGGGTGCGTTTTTCCCATGAACCAGACTGTATTTCAATGGTGTTTCTGAAGGCGAATAGCCGGCTGTGAGCGTGTTTTTCCCGTGAACCACAGCGTATTTCACCGGTGTTTATGGACGCGAGTATCTGGACTTGGGTGCGTTTTTACCCGTAAACCACAGTGTATTTCACCGGTGTATCTGACTGCGAGTAGCCGGACTTGGTTGCAATTTTTTCCCATGAACCAGACTGTATTTCAAATAGGTTTCTGACTGCGAGATGCCGGACAGTCAGCCCGTTCTATAGCACACCAAAATCAGAATGGCATTGATCTTTTCATCCAGCTCTCAGAAGTAAGAGTATTCCCCTAAATGTTGAGCTATACTTTTAAGAAATAAGTAAATACACTTGCCTACTTGTATTACTTAGGCCATGTGTGAAACCTACTATAGCAGCAAGTCAACAGAGCAACAAGACCTCCAGTAACTTGAACACAACTTCATTTAAAATGATGTCGTGAAACAGATTTGTGCTTCTCTAAGCCACAAATAAAACCGGCTGTTACAACTGGTTTAACAGGAAATACATGGTGGTGTAACATTTAGGATCGGTTAAATAAATTATGCTCAAACAACCTGTTGCCTGCCAGCACCCTGACGATCTAATTAGTTTTCTGTTAAGCCCTGATCCAATTACAAATAATTATCTGGGACAAAGCAGTGTAAGTGTCTTGCTGTGGAGAGGCCACAGGGCTCTGGTGAGGTGAAGGTGGTGGGGCTGGGTAGCAGGTGCGGGGGTCGGGTGAGGTGAGGTGGGGGCTTTCTCGGCGGTACCTGAGTGTCCCTCTCTCCTGTCAGTAACCTGTTGTTGGTTATATCTTTCTGGTCCTTGTCTGCCGCCGTGCACCTAGCGTTAACCAGCTGACACACACAACAGGCAACATGTCAACAAACAGCATGTGGGGGAGGTTGATAGAAAAGAGGAGACAAGGGAGAGTCAGAGGACGGTGCATGGGGGGAGGAAAGATGTTGTAAGTCGGGAGGGTTGGAGAGGGTGAGAGGTTAAAAGCCGTGACCCTCGGCAAGGGTCGCCGTGTGGAGGAGGCGTGTTGGTGATCCAGCCTGGCTGTGGGAGGTAAACATGCAAGGTGGGCAAAATGCTCTTTCTACCGCTGGAACTTTACAAAGTACTAAATGTAACTCAAACTGTAAAGCACTTTGAGTTTGGATATGAAACGTGCTATATAAATACATTTGCCTTGCCTTGCCAAATATAACATACAGTACAGGCTGAGCCAGACCAGGACAATAATACATCCAAATTACATGTTAAATACCCTCTGAGGACATATTCACAAAACACCAGAAGGCTCCTGACTGGCTGAGTTGAAAAACTCCTAACTTAAAGACACATAGATGTTATTCACAAAGTATTTTAGCTCTAAAAGTAGCTCCTAAGTCTGAGAGAAGTTAGAGTCAATCCAGACAATACACTGCAATACAAAGCAATACTTATACAAAGCAATACCCTATTTACCCATGTCTTTGTGTCTAACTGACGAATAGGGCCTTTAAATGCTTCTTCATATTTCTACCACACGACATCTCAGAGGGAAATATTGTACTTTTTAACTCTACTACATTTAGACATCTACATGTTAAGTAAGATTTTACATATACAACATGATTAAGAAATTAAATATAATGCATAGTTACATAATAAACTACCCAAATAAACAAATATAAAGTAGTTAAAATCAGCTACACCTCAAATCAGGAGCCATTCTGCAAAATGAGTACTTTTACTTTTGATACTTTAAGTACACTGTGGTATTGTGGTGATGTCTTTCATCAAAAACATTACTACTTTTTTTCTTTACATACAGAATAAAACAACTGGAACCAATAATGTAATGCAGTACTACACAGTGAGTCTAGAAGTATAAAAACTATATTTTAGAATTGATAATGTCTTAAAACCTCTATATAAATAAAGACTGCAGAGGGTCAGACATGTCATACTGATACCAGATTACAACTCCAAGCAGCCTTGGGGTCTGGTAGTATCAGATACAAGATATGATCAAGTGCAACTTATGTTAAATTCGACCCAGTTCTCAGAGCTCAGAATGATCAAACAGCAGATCCAGCCACTCAGTCGTGTCCTCAGGTTATACTTAGATAGAAAGAAAGACCCGTTCTGTTACCTTGCTGTTCTGCAGCAGTCTCGTCAGATGCTCAAAACAGTTACTGTTGAGGAAGATGGCTTGTAGAACTGGCCTGTCTGAACACAGGAACATGTCCCTGATGGTGTCTGAGAGGGAAATCGACGGAGACGGAGACGGCCAGACAAAGAGACGAAGAACAGAAAGAAAAGCAAAGACAGAAATAAAACAAGAAGGTGTCACGATTCAACAAAATAGAACAGCTCAAAATAATTCATTCAATATCACATTAGTGTTCCTTGATTGTTGATTAGGACCCTACCGAGCATGTTTACTTGCAGCGCCACAAACCGGCTCTCCCAGTGTCGGCCCAGTGTCTGCACTTTGCCCTTGGCTTGCTGCTGCTGCTGCTGCTGCTGCTGCTGCTGCTGCTGCTGCTGCTGCTGCTGCTGCTGCTGCTGCTGCTGCTGCTGCTGCTGTTGGGAAGCGACGACAGCCGCTGGGTCCGAGTTGAGCAGCTTGAAGTAGTTTTCCAGCACGGAGGCGATTTCCACCTGCCGCTGGTCAGAGCTGGAGGCCAGGAGGCGCTGCACCACCTCCCGCAGGCAGCCCAGAGTCAGCAGCGCCTTGCGGTCGGGGGCCTCGCTGTCCCAGTCCTCGCCCTCGTCTGAGGAGCAGCTGCCCATGGAGCAGTCGGCCAGCACACGCATCAACACCTCCATGGTGGCGGGAGAGATGGCGAACAGGGCGTTCCTCTGCCGGAGAGGGAGGGATGGAGAGAGGGAAGAAACGTATGAGTGTGAACGAACGTATGTGACGCCGTCTCTCTCCAAACACCTCCGTGGCCACCAAGAGGCGATAGGGACACATCGGTTACCATGGGGATCAGGCTTGTAACCTGCCAGTTAAAACATTGTGTGACCTCCTCATCATCCAGAGGCGTACCTGATCACCAGCTACTATGGCTCCGAACAGGTGCAGCAGGCAGCATTTCAGACTCTCCTTCAGGTGCTCGCTCTCCTGGAAGCACTCTGCAACGACACACACACAAAGGCCATTAGTTTGATCTGCAGGCGTGATGTCTGCTATGCAAATACAACACAACTACAAAACGAAACTATAGCTTCCTGTATTATGAATGTACACAGACAGACACGTCTTTATCTTCCCTGACTCTTTCACACACACACACAGTCACGCATGAAAGCCAAATGAAATCTGCTACCAGATAAGATAGGACGTCAGCTAGCACACACCAGGCCTGCCAGTGACCTCTGGGTCATGGTGGTCCCAGTCATCCATTAACTCATCTGTCAACACGCCCGACTGGGGAGAAGAAGCGTGACATCTTGGCTCCGTGATGTCTGTTTCCTTTATCCCAACCGTGCTACAATATTCTCCTATTGAGCTTCATATATGGAAGAGGGAACTTTTCTTTATCAGAACAGTGATGGACGTTGTGTCAGGTTGGGCCTTGGGTGTTATCTTTGGTGCCAAACCACAGCAGCCGCACACAGGACGCAGGGCAGAAGGGTAGTACTTGTTGGAAATGGCCGGCGGCGTAGCTGAAGTGGCTTGACAGACGCCGTTCACTATCGGCTCATCGACACGGGCACAAAGAGTGGATTCAACTGGACCCGGAGAGGGAAGAAGAGGAGGCAGGGAGGGAGGGAGTGACGGCATGATGGGAGCGCTTAGGAAAAAAAGATGGGAGAGGGGAGGAGAGGAGAGGAGAGGAGAGGAGAGGAGAGGAGAGGAGAGGAGAGGAGAGGAGAGGAGAGGAGAGGAGAGGAGAGGAGAGGAGAACAAACTAAGAGAGGAGAGGAGAGGAGAGGAGAGGAGAGGAGAGGAGAGGAGAGGAGAGGAGAGGAGAGGAGAGGAGAGGAGAGGAGAGGAGAGGAGAGGAGAGGAGAATAAACTAGGAGAGGAGAGGAGTGTAAACTAGGAAAGGAGAATAAACTAAGAGAGGAGAGGAGAGGAGAGGAGAGGAGAGGAGAGGAGAGGAGAGGAGAGGAGAGGAGAGGAGAGGAGAGGAGAGGAGAGGAGAGGAGAATAAACTAGGAGAGGAGAGGAGAGGAGAGGAGAGGAGAGGAGAGGAGAGGAGAGGAGAGGAGAGGAGAGGAGAGGAGAGGAGAGGAGAGGAGAGGAGAGGAGAGGAGAGGAGAGGAGAGGAGAGGAGAGGAGAATAAACTAGGAGAGGAGAATAAACTAGAAAGAGAGTACCCGCCAAGTGTTTGCTAAATCTATCTATTTTAATACAAAAACAGTTGAAGCTTTCCTCCAGAATGCTTCTAACGCCGTGTTGCACGTGGAAAGCGAGTAACTACTAAAGCGAGTAGTGGCACAGAGAAGTAGAATGACAAACTTACGGTAAAAGAAAGGAACAAACTCAACAGTGAGTGGCGCTGCCTTGTACTTCTGTCTGCTCCTCTCGACTGTACCCAGCTGCTCCCTGGAGGGAGGAAACAAAACCGGTAGTGAGAAACCAAGCAAGAGGAACACTTCTGCTTCTGGTGAATGTCAGCTTTAAGGTTGTAAAGCAATGCCGAGGTAGCTGCGGGACGCTGTTACCCGCAGGTCCGATGCCTCCAGTTGCGGTACGGGTCGTAGAGGCTCTCGCAGAAAGCCAGCGCGTGGCGGACAAACTCCTCCGCTTGGCTCTGGTCCACCATCTCCTTCTCTTTGGTCTTGCTCTTCAGCTGCAACACACACAAACACACACAGACCCTCTTTACACCTGCTATCATGTCTCTCACTTCCACATTTATGTTCCTCCAAAATGAGTAGAAACAGAGCAAAGACAAAAAGAGTGGAGTCAGACCTGCTGAATATAGAGTGTTGTCATGGTGATGATGTGATTGATGTAAGAGCAAGTGCCAATCTCCTCCACGTTGGACAGGTTCCTATCAGATACAAGCAGATCATGAGCTTATCAGTTGCACAATCTATGAAAAACACTTGACGTTTCACCTATCTCCTGGTTCGATACTATCACATTACTTGTGTGCCGATTTGATATGTATAAAAAAAGTACTTTTTTAACACTAGACCATGGGGAAAAGTTGAATCATACACTTCTAGGGGACTTTGTGTGTGTTTTACTGCCCAGACCTGCAGATGATGATCAGGAACTTGAGCAGCAGCAGAGCCAGGTTCTGCTGCTCGGGCTCCAGGCCGTCGGAGGCTTTCTGGACGCACTGCAGCAGCTGGTGGCGCAAAACCTGCAGGATGTTGTCGGGGAGGAGCGTCAGCACCGGGGGGACTTCGTCTGGCCTGGAGACACACAACAGACGCATCACAACGAAAAGAAGCTTTTATCACGGCGGTGTCGCTGCAGTATACACAAGGACAACTCACTCAATCACACACATGCCTGCTGCATTCAAGCATTCATTCCACTGCTCATATGACAGACAGAGAGCAGGCAAACCAAGGCAATGAGTGCCGGTGGGACAGATGTGGCAGCCGCAGGGGAATGAGAGGGAAGGAAATGGTGAGAAGACAGAAGCAAGCCGTTTTAACATTTAATAGCTAAGCTTGACTATCTGGTATTAACGTTGGATGAAAAGCAGGAGAGGATGGGAGAAAATGAGTCAGGGGAGGAGGAGGAAAAAGGAAATGACAGAGAGAGATGAAAAGCTCTACAAATAGGATTTAACCACCCCACTCCATCTCTTCAAGAACTCTCACATTAACCCGCATCATATGTTCCCATGTCGACACCGATCGGAGCGTCACCTGCAACAAAATGCGACCCCGCTCTGCATGAAAAGCATCTGGCGTGGCCGTGCTATTTCGGGTTGCGTGCTGTCACGCTGTGGATGATGCATACAAGACGAGGTAGTTCTGAACCCACTTGGGATGACCAAATGCAGAAAACTGCATTGGTGTATTGTTAAATATAATAAGGTGGTCAGTGGACTTCGATTTAATAACCCTTATATACTTTCACAATTTATTTTAATCAATTAAGGTCAAGGAGGGCTGATGAGGTGAGGTAGGGGCAGATTACCATACAATATCACCAGTCACTATATTGTGCATTTGGCAGTATAGTTTGACCGGCACAGGCTTGGAGGCCATTCATTTTTTTTTTTTTTTAATTAATTTATTATTATAAATTAATTAGAAATATAATTTTAAAAATATTTTCATAAATACTAATTTTATTATTTTAAATTTTTTATTGTATTCTTCTTTATTTTATTATAAATTATAAATAATAATTTTATATTTACATTTTTTATAATTAGAAATAATAATTTTATTTATTTATTGTTATTTTAATTATTTATTTGTATTTTATTTTTCTTTATTTTTAGTTTATTATAAATTATTAATATTGTTATTTTATTATTTTAATTTGAGTTATTTATTTTTAATTTCAATATCTTTATTTTTATTTTTCAAATACATTTATATACTTTCACAATTTATTTTTAATCAATTAATTCATGTTAATTTCTGATTTATGACTGGAACAACTTGACACACAGTGCTGAGTTGTATCTCAAATTAAGCTTCAGGTTCCCAGCTTTCAGATGATGTACACCACTTCTATGTGACATCTACTTTCAACCTGCTATCTCCCCATAAAGACCTCCTGCACCCCCTTAAAAAAGACAAAAAAACGTGTCTTGTGGGTCTCTTAAAGATAAATGTAGAAATATGTTTGCATCACAGCAGTTTTCCACGTTACCTTGAAGGTGGCTTTTCAAAGTCCACATCCAGGCATCGCTCGTAGGAGCCGATGAAAATCTCCAGCCATAACTTAAAGTAGTCCGGATCCCTCTGAGAAATGAAACGACAGAAAGAAAGAAGAGGAGTGAAGAGTGATAAAGACGGAGAAGAGAGAGAGTGGAGTCAAGAAAGGAGTCAATATAGTTAGTGGCATTCGAGGACAAAAGCTGACATGGTTAAAATAGATAAATGTCAGGCAGCTGACACTTCCTGTCTGCAGTTTGATTGAGTTTATTGTGAGTGTCCTCTGTAACTTCTACTCCTCCACAACAACAGGCCGCAAACTATTTTGTCTCTCTTTAATTCAGAATGATAGCGAACGATAACGGATATGAGAGATCAACGCATGGTTCAAATGCCTCATTGCTTCGAGGACTTAAAATTCTTAAATCAGACATTTTCACTTTCACTTTGACAGTAAGCCGCAAAATCAAGTTTAAAAACAAAAGGATACTAATTTCAGATTATGTGGAGCAACAGCAAGAGTGTGACAAGATGTATACTGATACCATGTTTAAAAAAAAAGGGATATAATGGTTTATGAAGCTGTTACTGACAAACACGTGATAGCAGGAATGTCTCAGGTGAGTGTCTTATCTTTTCAGGGCGTGGAAGCTAAAACATGCACCTGTCGGAGTGGAAAACAGGCTCGGCTGCATTGTGAGGGGGAGTTACCAGCAGCCGGCTGATCGACATTTCCTAAATTCCTGGAACAATGCCCAGCAAAGGACGGGATGGCAACACAGGCCATGGAGGAAGGCTGGCCTGGCTCAGCCTGCTGTAGAGTCACAGTAGAGTTCCTCAACCCACAGGAACAAACACAGGACACCAAACACAGAGGAACACTGCTTCAATAACAAGAGCTGGGACATATGTGCTCAATTAGACTCAAACCAGAATTACCGCCTCGCGGTTGTATGCTTCCGCCAAGTTGAAGTTTACATGCATGTCTGTCCCAAATGTCGTCACTTCTTCATTTTATCCTGTTAAATATTTGTGTGAAATTGTCATTATTATTATATGAATTCTTGAGTTATGGCCAAAAACGTGTTTTGTGAGGACACAGTGACCTTTGACCACCAAACTCTAATCAGTTCATCATTGAGTGGACGATTGTGTCAAACTAGGGCTGCACAATTAATCAAATAATAATTGGCAACACGTAGAGTGCAACAATTTGCGCAGGACAGTCCTGTTTTACTACAACCAAAGACTTGTGTCATCAGAATAAACTGAAAATGCTTTAAACCCATAATAATTCTACACATAAAACAAACTGACGGATAGGGGTATTATAACATTTCTGCGTTTTTAAACTATTAGTACGTATAAGTATGCGTGTTCTGCGCAGGATGGATGGTCCAGTACAGTTTGGAAAGCATCATTAATTCATCATACAAGAGTAATCTCACAACCCCTCCTGCAGATCATCCTGTCATAAAGACTTTGAGCCGTCTGGAGGGTGTGAGTGAGATTAGGTCAAGGAGGGCTGAAGAGGTGAGGTAGGGGCAGATTACCATACAATAACACCAGTCACTATATTGTGCATTTGGCAGTATAGTTTGACCGGCACAGGCTTGGAGGCTATTCATTTAGATTTTTTTAGGGGGATAGGGGTATTATTATAAATTAATTATAAATATAATTTTAAAAATATTTTCATAAATAATAATTGTATTATTTTTATTATTAATTTTTATTTTATTTTTCTTTATTTTAGTTTATTATAAATTATAAATAATCATTTTATATTTACAATTTTTTAAATTATAAATATAATTTTAAAAATATTTGTATTTATTTATGTTATTTTTTATTTTAATTATTTATTTGTATTTGGCTTTATTTTCAGTTTATTCGTTTAAGTTTATTATAAATTATAAATATTGTTATTTTATCATTTTAATTTTAGTTATTTATTTTAATTTTATTTTTCAATATTTTTATTTTTATTTTTAATTTATTTTTTTCAAATATATTTTTGTTTCGATTTATGTAAAAAAAAAAAAATGTTAATT
This sequence comes from Sebastes fasciatus, assembly GCF_043250625.1. Taxonomy (NCBI): domain Eukaryota; kingdom Metazoa; phylum Chordata; class Actinopteri; order Perciformes; family Sebastidae; genus Sebastes; species Sebastes fasciatus. The sequence goes on along the minus strand of NC_133818.1, from coordinate 5,874,756 downwards.
TTCAATGCATACCTTTAAAACCAATAAAATTTGATCAAAAAAAAGTTCCACTCTCTGGGGAACATGAGTTCATAGCAATATGCAATACTATGCAATATGACGGACCAGTGTGTGAGTGTGAGACCAACAGATCAGCTGACATTGCAATCCTTTGAACTGCACTGCTAGCCTGTCTAAAATAAAAACACTACTTTCAACATTCAAGCCATTACAGATGGATTCTGAAGCACCATCATGCAAACTCTGCTCCCTCTCCTCGTCTTTCACAGTTGTTGAGGTTTGTGCCCTACATTTGTCACTCATCTTAAGGAGCGGTCGATGTTGAAAAAGAACATTTAATTTATATTAAGCTGCCCCAGGAGACACAGAAACAGATGAACAATGAGAACACAAGCCAATAAAAGATCTTCTTAGCACTTTCTTTCTTTCCTGCACTGAAGCTATTCCCACCGGGATACCGCAAACTGTCCACACCTGAAAATATCCCATGATGCCACTGAACACAGATGATTCCCAAACCAATTTGAACAATTTCCTACGAAGCTTTTACTTTAACAAGGATGAATTTGCAGATTTGAGCTTGAAAGAGATGGAAAAAAAACACAACAACTGGAAAAAGTGTGTTTTCTCAGGATAGCAGTGCCATCTGGTTAAAGAGTGGGAGCGAGGGGCTGAAAGGCTGACTGCTTCTGTCTGCGTGTCAGAGTGGGAATCAGCCAGAACGGAGCAGGAAGCCAGCGCTCTGCGATCCCTATGATGTCATCAGTACTGTGATGCTGGCCTGTGTGTGAGAGGGAACAGCCACGAGTGAATATGTTTCTGTTGGGGGAGAAAAATCCTTTTATCTGTGCCTACTTGTGCTAAAGCTGTCCTTTAACTCAAGCAATAACTACTGCATTGTCTTTATGTCCATGAAATGAGACGTTGATTTATGGCAGCAGCTTCACTCTCAAGTGACTGAGCTCGCTAGCAGCGGTGGCTGAATGACTGAGTGTGTGTGAAAGAATGTCCTCTTTTAGGCAGCGGCTCGGCAGCACAGATGTCCATTGAGGGTTTGGACTGTGGCAGGCAGGGACACACCCTGCTGTCCATGCCTCTGTTTATCCATGGCCTTCATCACACACACGCACACATAATGGTCTAGACATACGAGTAGGAACCCGACAACAGTCACCTTGTCCCGACTCTAACAACCATCTTGTGTCCTGAAAACAATTCCCATGAGATCACATGCCTCTCTCCTCTCCTATGAATGTATCATATCAGGCCCTTTGCCAAGCTACTACATCACAACCTAATGATTTAAGATGACCTTTGTAGAGCTAACAAGGTCACCAGTAACACAGATCAATGCGCTTCATTCAGGAAATTAAGATCCTCGTTGACAGAATGAAACAAGAGATACATGTGTTGACCTGTGATGGCAGATCAGGCTCTGCTACGTGATATCATATCCTTCCAACTAATAACACGCTCCCAGCATTAGTCATAGCAAATGATAATAACAGATATTATACCAAGGCCTGGGTGAATACTCAATTCTGATTGTACACCTACGAAGCGGTTTCAGTTAAACCGTCTGTTCACCGGTCTTTAAAGGTCCCATATCGTGCTCATTTTCAGGTTCATACTTGTATCTTGTGTTTCTACTAGAACATGTTTACATGCTGTAATGTTAAAAAAAACACTTTATTTTCCTCGTCCTGTCAGTCTGAATATGCCTGTATTCACCCTCTGTCTGAAACGCTCCATTTTAGCGCATTTTGACGGAATTGCAACAGAATTGCGTTGCTAGGCAACAGCTTTGGTCCATGTTTACTTCCTGTCAGCTGATGACGTTCACATGCACTGCAACCAGGAATGAACTTGGACACATTTCGAATGTTTACGTTTAAAACTGTGTAAATGGTCTAAATATTGCCTCGCAGTGCAGCATCACAGTCCCAGCAAGCGCTCCGCCCCTCCAGACAGGCGCGGTCGGCCATCTAGACGGGTGTCTGTTTGCTTAATTTGGGCAGTGAGTGACCTGATCTGGTGGAAGTGGATGGAGTCACTGAAACCACAACGTTTTAAAGGTCCCCTCCCGGTTGTGGTCACTCTGCTTCTGCCACCATCACAGCCCAACATCACTCCGTCAGTGACAACTCCTCTGGCCATGACGTCACTGCCAAGGCTGTATTTAAAGAGGCTGGTGGGCGGGGTTATAACCACAAGTCTGATACACCATGTCAGTGACATCAGTGTTATTCCAGAGATATTCATAGCTCAGAGAGGAAAACGAGAAGCGAGAGAATGAAAGAAAGCCAGCCTGAGGGAACAAACTTTGCATACCGGCACATAAACCAAAGCCTGAGTGTGTGTGAGGCATAGTGTGTGTGTGTGTGTGTGTGTGTGTGCGACAACAGAGATTAGACCGTAACAGGCAAACAAGCAGCAAAGACCTGAGTAATCTACTTGAGCAAATATGTGAAACCGAGGCACTTTCTCCTCCTCCGCCGTCCCCAGCTCAACTCCTCATTTCCCCCCTCATCCTCTCGCTATTCTGACTCCCATAAGTGCAGGGGCTTATGCAAATTTCTCCGCTTCCACCAAGCAGGGTAGGGTGGGGTGACATAAGAAGACAGGATGACGGTTCTGTGAATCTTAACCAGAAATCTCTGGTTTGTGGACAATTAAAAGGCAGTGAGGATTCCTGCTCTAGAATTAAGATACTGGATTCAGCTTTACAGCCACTGGAGGGTGAAATGATGCCCCTGGCTGCTGAGGCATGTTCCCTGTGGCTGGGAATTAAAAAGGGCTTTTCTACAGCAGACAAAGGCTTTGAGACTAACTGGCACTATTCAGAGGTCTGCTAAACCCTCCACTTTCTCTGACAAGCCCTCCTGGAGAATAAACTGGTTAAAGAGGAGCGCCACTGTATACCAGCTGCAACCAGCGGTGCTCGATGACAACACGCCAATGACAGGCAGCTAAGAGGATCGCTGGTGGTTACGTAACGGTCTTAGCCGTCATCTGTGACCTCTCAGCTCTCTACAACTCTGAGGAGCAAGCTGGAGTCGCAACTAACTGCAGATTCTCATTATATACATTATAAACCATCTGATTGCTTCAGACATCCACTAACACACAGAAGCCTCGCTTGTGCTATTTATAACCATCTACTGTGGGTAGAAACCTGCAAGGTTTTCCATTGTTTCTAGGTGCTACGGTCCAACTATTTAAAACATGGTATACCAGCCTATTTTGAACTATGTTAAAGGTCCCATATTATGCTCATTTTCAGGTTCATACTTGTATTTTGTGTTTCTACTAGAACATGTTTACATGCTATAATGTTCAAAAAAACCTTTATTTTCCTCATACTGTCAGCCTGAATATGCCTGTTTTTACCCTCTCTGTCTTAAACGCTCCGTTTTAGCGCATTTTGACGGAATTGCAACAGAATTGTGTTGCTAGGCAACAGCTTTGGTCCATGTTTACTTCCTGTCAGCTGATGACATTCACATACACTGCAAACCAGGAATAAACTGGGAGACATTTAAAATGTTTAAAATTGTGTCAAGGGTCTAAATATTGTATATTTGTGACATCACAAACAGGCAGAAATCCTGACAGCTTGTTTCAAATGCAGAATTTCTGAATACGGGCTGTGTGTATTTCCCTGTTGTTGAGTGTTTCGATACTTTCACAGTATTTATATCGGACTTAAGCCTGCTTTATAATAAAAAAAAAAAGATCTCACTTTTTTAAATATGGGACCTTTAAATAATAATAAGCCTCATTTTGACCATATAAATTACAAGTATATTCACCAATGCAATGATGAAGACTCAGACTTATTCTACAGCTATATTTACAAAAGTTACAGGTGTAAACAAACCTTCAACAGCCTCAGCAAACAATAAATCCTGGACATAACGCCTGGAAATAGTCCCTAACAAATGCACTGCTTACTCCTGCTTGAGTAGCGTTTGCTAAAAGAGGGAAACAGTTACTTCCCATACAATCCCAATGCAGCACCAGTCAACTCCTCCACACTGACTCTGATGCCACAGCTGCTCAACCCAACAATTCCTGACCTCATCATAATCAACATGTGAACAGCTGCCACTGCTGGCTCGAGACAAAGTCTGGAATTATTATTACAATGTCATGTGTCAAAATGCTAAGACATTAATTTAAGCATCGCACATCTGTTTCAATACAAACTCCACCTCTTCGTCTTTCAGCACCGGCTGCTGGGTTACGATCAGGTGAATAATGATAACATACAGAGACAGCTGATGTCTGTAGCTGACGGAGCTGGTTCTCCTAAATGCCACCCTCAGGCTGCTTGTACTCTACAAGCTTCTGCTGTCAACAATACACATCGGACTCCTCAGAGAGCAGAGCAAGTGTTGACCTCTGACCCTGAGGGGAGTGATATCTCCACTGATTTGTCAATCATTAAACAGACCGTTGGCGAGCACGACAATAAAACAAATACCTTCTAAGTCAACCAACTGAATCATATAATTTACATTAAATAGCTATTGCTTGAACTCTATTCTGTTTTTGGTAACACTTTACAATAACGGTACATTAATTAACATTAGTTAATCATTAAAAAGTTTTACCAAGTTACCATGTTAAGATTTGAGCATATTGTTTTATGCTAAATGCAGTACCTGTGAGGGTTTCGGGACCATATTTGTCATTGTTTTGTGTTGTTAATTGATTTACAATAATAAATATATACATACATTTGCATAAAGCAGCATATTTGTCCACTCCCATGTTGATAAGAGTATTAAATACTTGACAAATCTCCCTTTAAGGTACATTTTGAACAGATAAATGTGCAATTAATCACGATTAACTATTTTAATCGATCGACAGCCCTACAATCTATACATTATTTATTGTTTGAAACTGGTTATTAACATTAGTTAACACAGCAGTAAGCATTAACTAATAGTTAAGGTTGGTTGTGAAATGATTAACCCATCGGTGGGACACAGGGGCTTTCACAGCAGCATTCCTCATCTGATTAAGGCCACGTGACTGCAGGTTCTCCTGGCAACCCTCACTTACATACATGCACGTCTAATGGTGCAGCAGAGTCTCCCCGCCGGGCATACCTGACATTTCAGCTGCTTGGGGAGAAAGACAGGCCCCTACACACACATATATATATATATATATTTAAATGCTTCTCTCTCAGCATCTCTTGTGCCTCAAGCAGAGAGAAATATTGGCCCGGCGGTGGACCCTTGGCTCGTAGCCAGGATGAAATGAAATGATCCTTCCTTGCAGCAGTCAATGCAAATACACACTCCTGCTAGAACAAATGCAATGTGTACGCTTGCAACAAATGCTGGCATTTTCACAAGTGACTGTGACAAGTGTGTGTGTGTGAATACTTGAATACCCCCAACACCTACACAACTTGCATTAGATATTCTAGTTGCATCAAGCTTCCATACTTGAAGATTATTCACATCCTAAACTTGCACATTTGCTTTTATGGGGTAAATACTTCAGGGATGGTCGTGCACTGTGTGTGTTGTTGTGAGGGATTACGGTGGGTAGTGTGTGACTGCAGCCAGGCTCACGTGAGGAGCGGCTCAGAGAGGCCGTTTTGATTGGACGCCAGGGCGCGCGTGCTTTATCGCCAAGTGAATTAAACCTAGCCAACAGCTGACTCAAGAGATGCTGTCTCTCCTCGAGTGTCATTCATTCATCTCCACTGTAAAAACAAAGCAGTATCCTACACTGGATCACTGCACCACATTGTGAGACCTTCCTACCATCATTTGATTTTACAGCCTGACCACATAGCATATAAATGTTTTTAGAGTTGATGGGAATGGTATAAGATATCATTTATTCAGCTTCCTGCTTGACCTCAGCTACAGAGAGCTATTTGTAGTAAACTTACATTGGTTCCTTGTGAATTAATTACTCATTCATACGCCTAATGTGTCCCCAACCAATAAATCCTCCGGGATCTGCAGGCAATTCCATTAGTCTGGGTTTTAACTGGAGCATTTTAGAGTCCCATAATGTTTTATGTGCTGTTTCAGAGGTTTTCCATGCTGAAAAGTGGTATAAAAAGATGCTAAACATTGCCACAAAATAATGGCGATCAGTGAGTTTGGTTTAAAAATGACATGATGAACAAAATTTGTTTTAACGCCACCAATTTCTTTAACGCATTAATGCAATCTATCTTTCCGAGGTTGTAGCCCTCAGTTTTAAAGCTAAAGTGAAGATACTGGTCATCATATGAAACTAAAAAATCTAAGGAATTCATCGGTACCAACGTTAACAAAGGGGTCCCTTGACCTCTGACCTCAAGATGTGTAAATGTTAATGGGTTCTATGGGTACCCACAAGTCTCCCCTTTACAGACATGCCCACTTTATGATAATCACATGCAGTTTGGGGCAAGTCATAGTCAAGTCAGCACACTGACACACTGACAGCTGTTGAGTTTGCCATGTTATGATTTGAGCATATTTCCTTATGCTAAATGCAGTACCTGTGAGGGTTTCTGGACAATATCTGTCATTGTTTTGTGTTGTTAATTGATTTACAATAATAAATATATACATACATTTGCATAAAGCAGCATATTTGCCCACTCCCATGTTGATAAGAGGATTAAATACTTGATAAATCGGTGTATCATCCCAGCCCTAGTGTGCATATCCCCAGCCCTATTGTGCAAAGCCCCAGCCCTAGTGTGCATAGTCCCAGTCCTAGTGTGCATAGCCCCAGCCCTAGTGTGCATAGCTCCAGCCCTAATGTGCATTGCCCCAGCCCTAGTGAGCATAGCCTCAGCCCTAGTGAGCAGCCCTAGTGAGCATAGCCCCAGACCTAGTGTGCATAGTCCCAGACCTAGTGTGCATAGCCCCAGACCTAGTGTGCAAAGCCCCAGCCCTAGCGTGCATAGCCCTAGTGTGCATAGCTTCAGCCCTAGTGTGCATAGCCTCAGCCCTAGTGTGCATAGCCCCAGCCCTAGAGTGCATAGCCCTAGTGTGCATAGCCCCAGCCCTAGTGAGCAGCCCTAGTGAGCATAGCCCCAGCCCTAGTGTGCATAGCCCTAGTGTGCATAGCCCCAGCCCTAGTGTGCATAGCCCTAGTGTGCATAGCCCTAGTGTGCATAGCCCTAGTGTGCATAGCCTTTGTGTGCATAGCCCTAGTGTGCATAGCCCTAGTGTGCATAGCCCCAGCCCTAGTGTGCATAGCCCCAGTGTGCATAGCCCCAGTGAGCAGCCCTAGTATGCACAGCTTACCTTAGTGCAGTAGAGCATCCAGACCTCGTACAGTCTCTCCTTGGATGCCATGGTGCCCAGGAGGGTGAGGGTTTAGTGTGCACCCTCAGGCTGTAGTGTCCACCCTAGGTCACTTCCCTGGCTGCTTCATGGTCTCCAGTCATGAGCTAAACCTCTAGCTGCTGCAGCATCATGAACTGTCTGTGCAAAACTCCTTCAAAGATGAGCAAAAAATGGAGGAAACTTTCCAAGAATTATTCCATTGTGCAGCTCCAGAGAGGCCTGTACTTCCACTTCTTCTTCTTCTTCTTCGTCAGCCCAGAAGCAGAGGGTATTTCCAGCAGAGTTTGGAGCTATCAATGATAATAAACACAAGATAATTAGTTATTGACCTTACCTGACCAAGCTAGCTGTCATAAAAAGCCTATTTCTATGTTTTTGTAGCCTCTCTTCCTCCTCCTCCTCCTCCTCATGTGACACAACCTCTACCTCCTCTCCGAAGCTGCACAGCTACACACACCTCTCATATATAACATAATATGACTATTAATACCTGATAAAGTGGATCAAACCCGTCGAGAAACAGAAGACCACTCACCTGTGTGGAGAAAAGACCGAACTGTCACTGACTGACGTCGTCCACTGAGTTGTTGTGAATGTGTCAAGCTGCAGAGAAGCAGCATGGATGCAGAGAACACCAACTTCCTGTCAAAGAGAGGTTGGGTTTATTTCAAAATAAGAGCCCACACTGAAAGCACAAGAAAATAAATGCACAAAAACAACAATAACAGAAATGTTTGTTTTTTCTACTCTTTCTAATAAGTTTCTTTAAGTTTCTTTATTTATTTGCACGTATATAAAACTGCACAAGATTCAAGATTCAAGCCCTTTATTGTCATTGTGTAGTACAACGAAATTAGATTGTGACAATCCCATAGGCGCTACAATAAAAAAAGAGATTCATATAAAAGATAATACAATATAAAATATAAAAATACAATATGTATATTGATGAAATGACAGTTTTGCCAGATTATTGCAAAAAGTGTCCGTCAGATAATTATATAATTATTTCACAGCATCATATAATTATTGCACAGAGTGATCAGCATGTTATTGCACATATTCGTAACAGTAGATTTACAGTATTTACATTGCACAAAAGTGACCAACGTGTTATTGCACATTTATTCCAGTCAATGAAAAAAACAAGAAATGTCTCAGGAGAGACTAGCATAATTTTAAAAATACAACATAAGTTAAACAACAACAAGAAGTACACAAAATGTGCAGAAAAATCTAACCAAACAATAAAAATAAAAATAATAATACATACAAAAAAACAGAAAATAGAAGAAAATAAAATATATCAACATATCAAAAGATAATTAGACATCATTATTTAAATGTGATGATAATTTCCTTTTACAATGTTCAAAGGATAACCAGTCACAATATTAGATTTTCACTACACGATTATCGTCGCTGAAAGAATTCACAATAACGATATTATCGTGATACTCATAGAAAATATAAATGATAATAATAATGTTATCAGTCAAATGAATTACACTCAAAATACATGTGTAGGAAGGTGAAGAGAGAGTTTATAACCATAGCTGTATATATAAAATTATTTAAGAGGCGCTGGATTATTTACACAAAATTATCATATGTGTATTATTAACATGATATCAATATTTGATTTTTTAAATATCATGGTTATCGTCAATACCGTTATATCGCGACAGCCCTAGCTTGAAGATATTTTATTTATTTATTTATTAGAAGATTTTTTTCTATTGTTGAAAGATATTACTATTGTTGTTACTTTCGAATTGAGTCAAAGACAAGAAAATTGATATATAATAAAAACATATTTAACCAGAACTTTTATTTTGGTAGGAGAGACCGGATACACAATGCACTGCAGCAACTGGCACAAAAACACTACCAACCAAGTGAACATAAATTCAGGTTTGCGACAGTTTATCCACTTTACGTTGTCGATGTGGAGCTACGTGGTTGCTAGGGGCTGGGCTTGGTTGCAGAGCTTGATGTTGTGATGTCATCTAGTGGACCAGTACAGAACTGCAATGTCTCTCTGTGTAGATAATGATTTATTTCAAAGAAAAAATAAAAAATATTGTATGAATATATTACTGCAGAAAAATGTACTGCAAAATTTTTTTTTTATTGCATTTTAATTACTGTATATAAAATGTGCATTGCTTTGCAGCAGGTACTGGCAAAAGTAGTACTGCATTTTTATTTTTATTCATGCATGACTGTGTAAATCCATAACAAAGAGGAACTAGCAAATGAGGAAATTACAAAAGAAAAGGTTTAATGTTTTTCCCTTTTTTTTTAAAGGGAAGTCAATAGACCCCGAAAAGGAAATACTACTTATTGGCCATTTTTGAGTTTGCAATATTATTATTTGAGCATATTCTTTATGCTAAATGCAGTACCTGTGAGGGTTTCTGGACAATATTTGTCATTGTTTTGTGTTTTTAATTGATTTCTAGTAATAAATATATACATACATTTTGCATAAAGCAGCATATTTGTCCACTCCCATGTTGATAAGAGTATTAAATACTTGACAAATCTCCCTTTAGGGTACATTTTGAACAGATAAAAAATGTGATTAATTTGTGATTAAATACTTACCCTACTAGTTACTTTTCACAAGTTTTAAGATTACTATTAAAACATTAACTGTTTAAAAAAATAATATATTGGGATTAAACTATGCTGCAACTCGACGTTGCCACAATATTAATGTTTACTTAAAAGAGCAAATACTTTAATTTACCCCAGAAAACATACCAAACCCTTTACTCTAAGACAGCCAGAGACCCCTTTATTTGTCAATTTATTTGGGGTTAACAAAGTAAGTTTTTTAAGAATACAAAAAAAGTAAAATAACATAGCCTACTTATGTTATTCCTTATCTTAAAATGTACCAAATAAAACTCTTCCTGTGTCTTATTGCATCATAGCAGTCCACTGAACACACTGCACCCTTAACATCACCTAAATTAACCACTGATGACCACCCTCACAGACTCACCTGTACAGGTGAAGCTGTCTCCATCTGCTGGGCTGCTGGGTTTGGACGTCTCCTCACACGCAGAAGAAGAAGAAGCTGCCGTCATCTGCTCGCCTCTATGTGCACAAATCAAAACAGTCTCTGACAGTCCAGCTATATGAGAGTATATGAACTTTTTGTCCATATCAAGCAAATATTTGTGTGGGCAATTATTATTTACAGGCATTAATTATAATATAGAATTAGTTTACATACAATAGTTTACTGGATAAGAACCTCATAATAAAAAAACAACACAAATCTTTAAAGAAATGACTCAAGACTAACAGCAAGTTTAGAAATCAAATGTATATTCATATATATCATTTATAATACGTATATGTATATGTATATATATATATATAAGGCTCATACAGCTACCATGTTTGATATGTACTGTAGATCACAGTTCTCATACACAGCACACTTAATCACAGTTACAGATAGATCACCATATTCATTAAAACATAAAGGCATTGTTGGAGAAGTGGTCACAGAGCACAGTAGAAGTAATCTTTTGGCGAACCACAGACGACGAGGACGGGGGAAAGTTTTCATCTACTGATGGTTTCTAACTCTAGCTATATTCTATTGCTCTTTTCTTCAGAGCTAACTTTGTCTTATTGGCTCAAACATGTTCTAAAAGGATTATACATGTGGGAAAACACTGTGCATATATGTTCAAACATACAGCAAGAAATATGATTTGATTAAGCCAGTTTTCCAAAAAGTGTACGCTATATTTAGAGTATTTATGCCGGTTTACCTCGCCATCAGAGCGCCTTTTCTGACAGGCAAGTGAAGCAGTTGTATCCATCTATGCTCTCGCCAAAGCCACCAGACTCCACTGAAAAAAACTGTAATTTAACCTTGCAGTTGCTGGTCTACCGCTGCCTCGGTCTGTTCATTTGTTTCTCTTATTGTGTGACTTTGGTGAATTCGAACTAACCTTTAAAACACCAAAGTCACACAATAACACAAACAAACTAATCGATCGAGGCAGCAATAGACCAGCAACTCCCGTGTTCTGCAAAGTAAAATTATACGTTTTTTCAATGAAGTCTGGTGGCTTTGCCGAGAGCATAGATATTTAGTGTTTTAGACACCTTTGGGACTCTTTGTAAGAATCAGAAATTGCTTGTTAATGCCCCCCTCAACTCAGTTTGAAACCCATATAGATGAATATATATGCACTTGTGTTGTAAATATCTTTTTTATGTACCTACAGTAAGTATTCACTATTCACAGTCTGAATACATAATAACACTGTAAAGGAAAAATCCACCCTTGCATATTCACTACCTATTAGGATTTAAGTTTTTGATGTATTAAAAGGTGTTATTGATAACATTTTATGTACACAAATATATTTAAAAAACACACAGAGCCTTTAAAAAGGTGCTGAATACAAGTATGGCTTTTCCTAAAAAACATTGTGAATTAATCATTTTGAAAATGTTGGTAGGTCCAAAATTAATGTTTTGTTTATATCTGTAGAAGATATCTGACCACTTCTAACAAAGGCTTGTGAGCCAGTTAGTGCCCGGCAACCACTTGTTGTGAAGTGAATGCAATGGAACAGGGGAGGGAGAATGCGACATCTAGTGGCTGAATGTTATCAATAGCACCTTTAACTTCTTTATTTCAGATTCCGTTAACAAGGTCCTCCTTTTTTCATTTCCTTTAGGAGAGAACAGACTCACCTAACCTGACCGTTATCCATGGAAACATGAAAAGTACACTGTAAAAACAACATACTTTTAGCACAAATAGGTGTTTTTAACGAAGTGTTTCAGGGTGGACTTTTCCTTTAACTCATAGTTGCCTTTTATCTCAGAGGAAGTGCGCAATTATTACTCAGTTAACTGTTGACAGTCCATTATTATTATCATAGATCCTTAATATATGATCAGAGCAGCGTCTTTGTTCCAGCACTTTCACAGTCTCGTCGACATCAACCCCACGATTCCACGTATGCATCAGACAAACATATTAAAAAAAACTACAAAACTACTTTAAAAAAAGGCTCAGAGAGTCGGGTTAATAATACAAAATAAAAGCACAGTAGGATTTGGCCTCATTGCTTTGCTTTGATTGTCTCGTGTTTGGCTTGCTAGTCAGGATTTAGGAGGTTTTGGGGTTAGGAGAAGTCCCACACGGCCTCGGCGGCGGCGTCGGTGGAGGTTGACGCCGGAGCGTGGCAGGACGTGGCGGGGGGGCAGGATACTGGAGGGTCCTCGGGGCTGGTGAGGGGCACTGCTGGGTACATGAGGCTGAGGAAGGTGTCTCGGTTGTGCCTCTTCACCTGTCACAGAACGACACAACATAATGTACTGTTAATGTACTGATAAAATATCATTGAAATAGGCATCCCGACTAATAAACCCACCTGCTTGAAGAAGGCGTGGGTCAACAGTGTAGATGCTGACGGTCTATGGAAGACAAAAACAGCACAAAATCTCATTTGCATTAATATCTGTGTGCTGTTTATGAATGAAATCACATCAGATCAACTATCAAATAAGGACCTCAGCTCAGGCTGCTGCTGCAGACACAGCTGGACCAGGTTGTGCAGGGTGGCTGAGTGGTTCTTGGGTCCGGGGCTCTGAGGTCGGTCGGTGGGAGGGGCGGTGGCGCTGTGCGTCATGCTCCCGGTGGCCACGCTCTCCCCGATGCCGGAGTCCACGCCGGAGCGCGACACTTTCAGCCCCCCCAGCTCTCCCAGTGGGTACGGAGCCACGTCCAGCAGGCAGCAGTGGGAGCCGCGCAGCTTCTGAAGCAGCATCTGAACGGGGAGATTGATGCAAACTGTAACAGCTAAATGTGCACTGCATATTCTTCTTGGAGGCGTTTTCAATACCTGAGTGGGGAGCATGTCCTGGAAAGGCACCCTGCCGCTGACCAGCTCACAGGCCACGATGCCTAAACTGTAGATATCAGACTTCACTCCGTAGCCGTGCAGGTCCTACTGAGGCAGACACCATGAAGAGAGGACAGACAGAACACATTAGAATAAGGCGGGATAAAACACTCACACTGTAAATCTTACTTTATCTAGTGAGTCCTGACCTGTCGCAGTAGTTCGGGGCTGAGCCAGGGCAGCAGGGCGGGGCTGTGGTGGGGCATGTCGAACACCGCCCTCATCCTCTTCCCATCACGCATCATGCTGTAAACACTGTGGAGCCCCGAGAGGTAGACACGGCCCTCCCCTGACAGCAGGATATGACTGGCCTTCACCCCACTGAGGAATTTGAATACATAATGAACACCACTGGGAAGCTACAGAATGATATAAAAACCTCAAATAATAACAATAATGGACCCGCCCTTTAAGAGACAAGTATTTTGAATACTTCTTTCCCTTGTAATACAGATGTTTCTTCCAACTGACCGGTGAACGTAGCCCATCCGGTGCAGGTATTCCAATGCTTTCAGCACGCCGTACAGCAGGTACGCTATCAGGGATTCACTCATTCCATCTGGGAAATATGTTCTTAGTAAGGTGTCTGCAGAGCCTGCAGGCAAGAGGACAGATGAGCAGATACATCTTATGAAATCAGCAGCGATTTATCTGATTTTTGAGACATTGGTGCAAATTGTGAGTGCAATAATTTTGGCTTGAGAATATTTTGTATAAAGAAATGCACCCATAAAGAATGTCAATTGTCTGTCAGTGTACACAGCACAATGTTTCATAACCACTACATTTGATGGATTTTAAGGGCCAAACACAAAGTTATTGGAGGTGAAGCAGTGGCTGACCGTAGCCCATGAGCGGTGTGAGGATCCATAGCTGGCAGCAGGAGCTGAACACCAGGCGAGAGGTCAGCAGGTTGGGGTGACGGAACAGCCTGGACAGCAGGACCTCGTTCTGGGGTTTGAGACACAAACAAACCTCGATGGAGACCAGATAATATACAGAAGCATGCCTCAAAAACTTTATGAAACCCTCAAAATAAGCTTTGAGGAGACATTTCCTTTTTCTCACCATGAGCTGCATCAGCTCCTCCTCGGTGCACTCGTCCAGGTTGGTTTGTTTGACGGCCACCGGCTGTCCGGTAGGGAGGTGGCGTGCCATGTTCACCTGGCTCAGGTTGTTGAAGCCCCTCCCTGTCATACACAGAATTGAAATTTACAGTTGTATATTTGGGTGGGAAATGCAAATAAAGGTCTGACTTGAGTGCATGTTGTGGTGTTCTCACCCAGCTCAGACTGTAGCTGGTAGTGGGCCGGTTCGGCTGACAGCCCTGTGATGTCATCGCCACCTGCCGGCCCTTGCAGAGTGTATTCAGAACCGTCACAGCTCTGCAGGGATGCACACACACATATATTATGCATTCATAAATTCAGTGTATCATATAAGTACACATGTGTGGCCACTTTAAAGGGATAGTTTGGATGTTTTGAAGTGGGGTTGTATGCATTTTCTATTAATTTTGTACTGTGGTATTATAAAAATGTCACTTACTACCTCTTTAAAAATTCTTATAGTGATGGCCACCAGGTGGTGCCACTGTCACACCGTGCACAGTAAAGGGTTGGGAGGAGGGGGGGATGCTTGCAGATTTAGTGATGCAAACAGACTTTTGGTTTCAGCATCAGACAGCTGCAGGTGTTTCTGATGCAGTTTTGTTTAAAGGGGAACATATCGTGCTCATTTCCAGGGTCATACTTGTATTTTGGGGTTTCTACTAGAACATGTTTACATGCTTTAATGTTCAAAAAACACTATTTTTCTCATACTGTTGGTCTGTCTGAATATACCTGTATTCACCCTCTGTCTGAAACGCTCTGTGTCTTTAAGATCCCCTCCATAAAAAGCCCAGTCTGCTTGTTGAATCACATGTTTTTTTATCGAGGCAGCCCACAAAAACTGTCTTATTTCACAGTTTGTGGGTTAGTAGACACTCCAGATACCCAAATGTTTGAGCACACTACTGAAAAAGTAAGTTTTTCATGCTATGTCCTCTTTAAAAACACACCAGCTGAATGTGTTTTATCGGTTTTATCCATACTGTCCCAGCATTTCCTCTGCATCATCAGTGGAAAATGACCTTACACACTTGCATTACATTTTAAGTAGTTCGTAATTATTACTAAATATTAAGTACTGTGTTAAGAATGATTATAGTTATAGAAGAATATCATAAAGCAGGCAAACTCTCCGATTAAATCAATCAAATCAACATTGTGGATTATCAGCAACGCTTTAAAAGGGGCACTTTTGTTTCTCGTTTTTTGTTTCTGAGAAAATAACCCCTGATGATGTCATCAATGTTACCTTGACACTTCATTACAAAACCCCTGTGTTATAAACTGGGAGTATAAAGCCATGTTTGCACTGCAGGAACTTTCCCCTGGAACTATGGACCTTTTGAGGAACTCTTTCAGGGTGGAGTTTGTAGGGATGACCGTTGCTGATTGATAAAACACACACAGCACCGCTGCTTCAACTGTACCGCTTCATTCATAAACAACGAAGTACTCTAGTATTGATTATTGAATTGTGGTATCCACTGTTTTTTGGAGCTTGACCCGTGGTAGGAACTCAAAATCAGGACGTTATGGAATTTAAATTGATGGAGTACCCCTTTACTAACAGCTGCAATGTTATTCCAATACTTATAACAACTTTAAGGCACCTCCAGATAGATGAGAAATGAATAGTGATGGGAGAGAGCATCAGTGTGACAACTGTCTCCATGCTGACAGTGTCTTGGCTACTGACCAGGAACTGGTGGCTGATGTCCTCATATTGCTCCTCTATGTCCAGCGGCTGGACTTGAGTGTGGGAGATGCAGGAACAGTCCTGGTGAAGGGGGGGAGGGGAGGAGCACAGGTGAGACATGCCCTACAGGACGAGAAGGAGGAGAGGTGGAGAGGGAAGCCTGGGAGTGGAGGGTGAGACACTGGGAGGGTCAGAGATGAGGCAAGCATCTGGGAGCATCTGGGCTGCGAGGGCACTTACAGAGCATTTTATCGGAAGTGGGAAGTGGAGAGAGAGTGATGATAACAGGCAACAAAGAGGCAGCTGATGTGTCCCAACAGAGCAAGATAAGAGCTGCATACATAATCAGATGTGCCCATTAGATGTGAGGATGCACAGATTTTCCAATATATATTATTAATATATATGTAAATACAGATGCAATGCAATCCAAAGAATATTTCTTATATAACTCAGAAAAATGCCAATGTCTGATCTGATAAATATTTTTTGGTGCATTGCTATCTGAACAGACCACCAGAGGCATCAACAACTGAAGCGTGACTACATCTACAACTCGGCGACACACACAAAGTGAAATTCATGCATGGTTTCTTACCAAGAAAGACATGGAGTCCTTTTGGGCGACGGTATAATCACATTCATCCGCTCACAGGCCGAAGGAGACCAGGAGACCGCGATGGAAGGACACAGGAGGAGGAGGAGGAGGAGGAGGAGGAGAGGGAGGATGGAGGAGCGCAGCGGTGTAATAGGAGACACAATCCTCCACTAGATTAGAGAGCAGCGAGCATCCATCCAGCCTCAGCCATTCATCCATCCATCCGCCTGCAGCTTACCTGGCTGCATCAGGTGATCTAATGAGACAATGATGGGAGATTTACCAGCAGATATCACAATCCAGTGAGGAAAATAGCGAATGAATAGAATATAATAGAATAGAAAGCTTTATTGTCGTCGTATTAAATACAACGAGATTCACAGTTGCCATTTCTGGTCAGTGCTTTAAAACAAATACTTGACTAAACGAGGCAGATAAAACATATAACAGGTAAAACACACACAGTTATAAAGCAAATAAAACAGGTAAAGTAGATGTAATAAATAAATATAAACAGAAGTGTTACACTAGAAGTATAAAATATAAAAATAGATGTAATGTAAACAGAGGTAATGGCACTTGTAAAATAGGTAGGGTATAGAGGTAATAAATAAATATAAACAGAAGTGTTACACTAGAGGTATAAAATAAAAAAATAGATGTAATGTAAACACTCTTTCTTTATATTAATTGTGTCTCTAGGTGGAAGCTTCAGATAAGCCCAGTGTTTTTTTTTGCCTCTTCCTGCACTGTATATTATTCATTTATTTTTTTGTTATTTTGTATAGTCTTAAATTGTGCAATACAAATAAACAAAAAAAAATGCAGAGGTAATTGCACTTGTAAAATAGGTAGGGTAGATGTAATAAATAAATATAAACAGAAGTGTTACACTGGAGGAATAAAATATAAAATAGATGTAATGTAAACAGAGGTAATTGCACTTGTAAAATAGGCAGGGTAGATGTAATAAATAAAATGTAAACAAAGCACTTGAGGTGCATATTGCATCAAGGATATGTTGCACAGACAAATGTATTTCACATTCAGTGTATTAATATTGCACAGATTTATTGTTTAAGAGGATTAAGCAGAACTAGCTTTTACCTTTAGCCTTCTGTTTGAAAGCAGGCTTAACCTACAGTGTGATATCAAACTCTTCTTAATCTTAAATCTTCTTTTTTTTATTGTTATTATTTACTTATTTATTTAATTTATATAGTCAAATGTATCTCAAAACAGTGTTTGGTTATAAAGCTACACATAGCATATGAGTAGTTAACATTTATCCAGCTGTTTTTGTTTATGATGTACTAAAATGAAGTAATGCAAAGCTTCATTTGTTAAGTACAATAAAAAATGAATAATTTCGCAATGCAATTCCAAGGTTAACATTAACTGCAGCCTTTTAATCTTAATAAAACACCACTATTATTCTGCTAATGTTGTCAGTTAGTGACTATTAACAAACATAGGCTACTCATTATTTATTATTATTATTATTATTGTTTATTTTTCTTCTCTAATGTAGCTATGAGTGAGCTAACGTGAGCTGGCTCAGGTAAACAACGTGTCTGTGTGTGTTTATATGATGTAAAGAAGCTGCTTACCTTCTTCGATGTAAACAAATTAACAACACAAAGCAGAGCCTGATATCATACGCGACGTTTTGTCTGTAAAGTTTCTCATTTTGTGTCCAGATTATGTGCAAAATGCAATCCTGCTTCTTTCTTTCTCTGGTGTTTTATTGTTGGTTGGCAAACCAGCTTAGAGGTGCATTACAGCCTCCTACTGGACTGGAGTGTGGAACAGGAGATTGTGCAGGAAACAAATAAAATAAAATAAATAAATACAAATAAAATAACAATAACAATAAAATAGAAAATAATAATAATTAATAATAATAATAACAATAATACTACTAATAATTACATTTTCTCCATTATTCCTGTTGCCCTTAAGTAATTAATTGTGTACTTTCTCAGATGTCTTTCCTAGAAATTGGCAGGAAAATAATAATAATAATTAAAATAAATAAAAAATAAAAAAAAATAAAAAAAGGCAAGGCTTTATTTGTATAGCACATTTCAGCAACAGGGCAATTCAAAGTGCTTTACATAAACATTCAAGAACATTGCAACAAAGTGCAAAAGAACATAAAACAGTTATAAAAACATAAAAACATTAAAGATTAGAAAATAAAAACAAGCTTAAAATAAAAGCTAGGATAGAAGCTAAAATAGAGTATAACACACAAGAGTAAAAGCTCTAGTGCGGTATAAGATCATTATTTGATTTAATAAAAGGCAGCAGCAAACAGGAAAGTTTTAAGCTTTATCACAATCAACAAAAACAATAAAATAAAAATTAATAATAATAACAATGATAATAATACTAATAATTAAATTATCTCCATTATTCCTGTTGCCCTTAAGTAATTAATTAGTAGATTGTGTACTTTCTTAGATGTCTTTCCTAGCAGATTCCCCCATTGTAATATTTCCATCATATACTCCTCATAGCAATTCCCTTCTTTCTTTGTCATTATTTTTTTAATCTTTTTTTATTATTATTTGAAAATGACAGTATCCATAGTAAAAGCAGAAAACATTAAAAACATTTACATACAAAAGAAGCACACCAAAACATAAACAAAGAGCTGTGACAAACATAAAAGGACAATAGAAATGAAACAAGACCAACATAAAATAAAAAAAAAAACACAATAAAAATAAATAAATAAATAGATAATAATAATAAATTAAGGGCTAGGGCTAGGGCTGTACATGTAATTCATATTCTTCTATTATACTAAGAAGTTTCAATGCATTTTTGTTTTTCATGACTTTAAGGGCTTTTATGTAATAAAGAAACTCAGAATGAAACACATTAAACCTATAGGTTTCACTTTCATATACTTGGATTTGTGCAAATAAAATTTTCCAAGAATGAGAATGTGGTGCATTTATGTGCCAAACTTCCCAGAACATAACATGTCAAATAACATGTAAAATAACATTAAATAAAATAACATCAAATAACATAACATGTAAAATAACATCAAATAAAATAACATCAAATAACATAACATGTAAAATAACATGTAAAATAACATCAAATAAAATAACATAAAATAACATAACATGTAAAATAACATCAAATAAAATAACATCAAATAACATAACATGTAAAATAACATGTAAAATAACATCAAATAAAATAACATAAAATAACATAACATGTAAAATAACATCAAATAAAATAACATCAAATAACATAACATGTAAAATAACATGTAAAATAACATAAAATAAAATAACATAAAATAACATAAAATAACATAACATGTAAAATAACATAAAATAACGTAACATGTAAAATAACATAACATGTAAAATAACATGTAAAATAACATAACATGTAAAATAACATGAAAATAACATAAAATAACGTAACATGTAAAATAACATAACATGTAAAATAGTATAAAATAACATAAAATAACATAACATGTAAAATAACATAAAATAACGTAACATGTAAAATAACATAACATGTAAAATAACATGTAAAATAACATGTAAAATAACATAACATGTAAAATAACATGAAAATAAAATAACATCAAATAACATAACATGTAAAATAACATAAAATAAAATAACATAAAATAACACAACATAAAATAACATAACATGTAAAATAACATAAAATAACATAACATGTAAAATAACATAACACAAAATAACGTAACATGTAAAATAACATAACATGTAAAATAATATAACATGTAAAATAACATAAAATAACATAAAATAAAATAACATAAAATAACGTAACATGTAAAATAACATAACATAAAATAACATAACATGTAAAATAACATAAAATAAAATAACATCAAATAACATAACATGTAAAATAACATGTAAAATAAAATAACATGTAAAATAACATAAAATAAAATAACATCAAATAACATAACATGTAAAATAACATGTAAAATAAAATAACATGTAAAATAACATAAAATAAAATAACATCAAGTAACATAACATGTAAAATAACATGTAAAATAACATAAAATAAAATAACATGTAAAATAAAATAACGTAACATGTAAAATAACATGTAAATAAAATAACATAACATGTTAAATAAAATAACATAACATGTAAAATAACATGTAAAATAACATAAAATAAAATAACATCAAATAACATAACATGTAAAATAACATAAAATAACATAACAGAGAATGTTATTCTAAGGACAGGACTTTTAATTTGACACAGATAATTGCCGCGTGATAAATACGTCATCGCGTTGACACAGTGTCGCATACTGATGACTCGTGTTTGTCGTCTCCTCCCTTCCGCTCCATTGTTCCTGGTTGCTGGTTGTCGGATGTAACAGACTCCGTGTGTAACACTGGGATCGCAGATGTTGAGGAATAACTCTGACATAAGGTACGTTTTATAATACTTAATCATCTTATTTCATGTCTGTAGTGATTCTGTCAGTTTGAGCTCGTTATTGCGACGTTAGCAACAGAGAAGCTGTCATCCTCACCCAGCATAGCAACAACATTAACGGTAGCTGATGATTATTATATCATCATAATAATGTTTTTATTATATTAAAGTCATGCCGAGCTGGAGAGTTGCTCCTGGGGATTCATTTAAATGTTTTAAATCTTGTTTTACTCGTCTGTACGTTTACTGAGCAGTAGTGATATGTATTTTTATTTTATGTGTTTCAGTATTTTATGTTATTTTATGATATTTTATGTTATTTTACATGTTATGTTATTTTATGTTATTTTACATTTTGTGTTATTTTATGTTATTTTACATGTTATGTTATTTTATGTTATTTTACATTTTGTGTTATTTTATGTTATTTTATGATATTTTATGTTATTTTATGTTATTTTACATGTTATGTTATTTTATGTTATTTTACATTTTGTGTTATTTTATGTTATTTTATGATATTTTATGTTATTTTACATGTTATGTTATTTTATGTTATTTTACATGTTATGTTATATTACATTTTATGTTATTTTTACATGTTATTTTACATTTTATGTTATTTTATGTGTATCAGTATTTTATGTTATTTTATGATATTATGTTATTTTACATGTTATTTTATTTTATGTTATTTTATGTTATTTTATTTTATGTTATTTTACATGTTATTTTACATTTTATGTTATTTTATTTTATGTTGTTTTACATGTTATTTTACATTTTATGTTATTTTATTTTATGTTATTTTTTGTTATTTTACATGTTTTTTTAATGTTATTTTATTTTATGTTATTTTACATGTTATGTTATTTTACGTTATTTTATTTTACATGTTATGTTATTTTATGTTATTTTACATTTTGTGTTATTTTATGTTATTTTATTTTATGTTATTTTATGATATTTTATGATATTTTATGTTATTTTACATGTTATGTTATTTTATGTTATTTTACATTTTGTGTTATTTTATGTTATTTTATGATATTTTATGTTATTTTACATGTTATGTTATTTTATGTTATTTTACATGTTATGTTATATTACATTTTATGTTATTTTTACATGTTATTTTACATTTTATGTTATTTTATGTGTATCAGTATTTTATGTTATTTTATGATATTATGTTATTTTACATGTTATTTTATTTTATGTTATTTTATGTTATTTTATTTTAGGTTATTTTACATGTTATTTTACATTTTATGTTATTTTATTTTATGTTGTTTTACATGTTATTTTACATTTTATGTTATTTTATTTTATGTTATTTTTTGTTATTTTACATGTTTTTTTAATGTTATTTTATTTTATGTTATTTTACATGTTATGTTATTTTACGTTATTTTATTTTACATGTTATGTTATTTTATGTTATTTTACATTTTGTGTTATTTTATGTTATTTTATTTTATGTTATTTTATGATATTTTACATGTTATTTTACATTTTATGTTATTTTATGTTATGTTATTTTATGTTATTTTACATGTTATGTTATATTACATTTTATGTTATTTTACATGTTATTTTCCATTTTATGTTATTTTATGTTATTTGATGTTATTTTATTTTACATGTTATTTTACATTTTATGTTATTTTATGTTATTTTTTGTTATTTGACATGTTTTTTTACGTTATTTTATGTTATTTTACATGTTATGTTATTTTATGTTATTTTACATGTTATGTTATATTACATTTTATGTTATTTTATGTTATTTTACATATTATGTAAAATAACATTTTAAATGTTCTGGGAAGTTCGGCACATAAATGCTCCACAAAACAGCACTTAATAACAGTGCAACCTGAATTTCTAGCCTAGGAGTTACACACTAGCAATTTCTATAATAGTAAAAATTTTAACCAAATACTTGTTTTTCGTATATTAAAGTCATGCCGAACTGGAGAGCAGCTCCTGTGGATTAATTTAAATGTTTTAAATCATGTTTTACTCGTCTATACGTTTACTGACCAGTAAAGCATCTTTGAGATATAGGTTTTTCAAATAGAGTTTTGTTCAATCAATTTCTTCATAGTAGATGTTTTGTGTTGTGAATTAATTTCCAATAATAAATATATACATACATTTGCATAAAACTGCATATATGCCCGCACCCATGTTGATAAGGGTATTTAATACTTGACAAATCTCCCTTTAAGGTACATTTTGAATAGAAAAAAAATGTGCGATTAATCGCGATTAAATATTTTTATCGATTGACAGCCCTAATTATTTAAAAAAATATATCATAACATCCAACATCATAACACTACTTTTAGAGGGCAAATACACTGAGAGGGGGCATCTCTTTGCAAATGACATAAAATAATGACTGAGTTCATCTTTGTATGTATAGTGTTTTTGAGGATCGATACCGTATCACAAAACATAATATTGCAATATTTATGTTGGCGGTGGTTACCAAATGGTACAGTTTTCTTCTTTTGGCAAGTAATGTCTGAAGTCCAGTCAGAGGTTTCTGGTTGGTCATGCAGTCAGTCACATGCTGCTTCCCAGTATGGTATTCAGATACTGACATGTCTACTGCTGCACTTGTTGTAGGTCACTCTGGATGAGAGCATCAGCTGTAAGAAAAGATTAGACGTGAAGGGAGATGAAAAGCTGAAGTAAGCAAGCAGACAGTCCCTCTGGGAACGCTGTGACAGGCTGGTGTTGTGCTGTGTTGTCAGTTACTATCAGGGCTGCCATCCTGCGGTTACATTTTACACTTTTTATAATGTGCAATAATCTGTCTCCAACATTAAGTGGCGGTTTCCAGATTGTGGTCTGGGTTTTCGCCAGCTTTTTCAAACCACAGGACATTATGTGTGTGTAAACCATACATCTATCTCCATTAGATTTTTGGTAGTATTTTTTGTTTAACCTTGCCAAAGAGGCCCTGGGACTACAAGCTTGCTATTCAGTTTCCAGTCAAGACCAGGCTGTATCACCAACACTAAGCTGTCTGTGACAGTGTTACTCATGAGATGACTCACAGGCACTTGGTCAAGATCAGCCACAGCATTTTAAATCAGGGAAAAGAAGCTTGCATGGAAAAGATGTTGCTATGAACATAATTGGTGCAGAATTTCTTTACCCAGCTCATGCTGGTGTCAGTAGCTATTAAAGATGATTAATATATACGATATTTTGTGTATAGAATTGGCCCTTATGTGAATGTGACTATTATCATTCCAATACCAGTGTCATCATTAATGGATCAGTGCAGTCTCTAATGCCAAACAGCACATCTAGACTGCAACATTGCGTGCATGACATTAATCTCCTTCATGGAGCAAACAGTTTTCAATGTTACGTAAGCAGAGGATGAATGTTGCCCAAGGACTCTTGTCTTTCCACAGGCATGCCCTACTGATACACACAGGCATGTTTGACCGCACAGGTCAGTGATGCTGATGGTACTGGGGTTGTAAAGGATAGTAGCATGTATGAACCTGCACAGTGTCCTTTTAGTAAAGTAGATATCATTAGTTGATGTACCACAACAGCACAATAACACACCTCTCTATCTAATTAAAGGATGGGTCCATTATTATTTTTTTACCTTTTTCTTTAGCTTTTTATATCATTCTGTAGTTCTAAACATTCAAATTGTTTTAGCGTCAAAATGCTATGCAGTACATTGATATTTTCCCAAAAAAGCAATGTACTGCTGTGGACGCCACGTTAGTTCGGATCCAAAAGTAAAACAATAACACAAACAAACTAACCAATCGAAGCAGAAGCAGACCAGCAACTCCCGTGTTCTGCGAGGTAAAATTACTGTTTTTGTGAATGGAGTCTGGTGGCTTTGAAGACAGCAATATTACGGCTTTAGTTCCCCGTCGGAAAGGGCTCTCTGATGGCGAGGTAATGCGGTGAAAATATTCTAAATATAACATACACTGATATTGAAAATGCTATCAAATAGCATTATGGGAAGTGTAGGATCCAGCTGTTTGAGGCATTATTCATACTAACAGGGTAAAAAGTCAGGATACCTTGGCCTCTGCTGCTTCAATTTTGGCCGTTCTTTTTTAAATCCGTCTCTCACAAGCTTCCCAACTTAATGAAGTGCGATACTACATTTCTGGAGTTGTACTGTAATTAAGTCTTCCAGCAGCTA
This sequence comes from Sebastes fasciatus, assembly GCF_043250625.1. NCBI lineage: Eukaryota > Metazoa > Chordata > Actinopteri > Perciformes > Sebastidae > Sebastes > Sebastes fasciatus. The sequence continues at coordinate 5,849,401 of NC_133818.1, read as the reverse complement.
TTTGGAATAGAAGAAATGTGTGAGTTAATATATGAACGGACAAGACGGAGACCAAAACAGTAACATACTGTACAGAAGCACGTGTTCACAGCTGGTATCTCATTTTCCCAATTGTCTACTGGCAGCTCATCCCTCTAAGAGGGTGCATCCTGTCTCATTTCGTCAGTCATCCCTTTAAGTCCCCATAGAGATAGTCAACAGGATGTGGGAGGGCCATGTCTTGGCCCTCCCTTAAAACATGTGGCACATAGAAGGAAATTTATAGCAGCTGGTCTGCTTGTACTAATAAATGTCCTACGTCTTGATGAGTGACTCTTTATGCATCTCTTCGTCAGACAGACGGAAGAGAGTGTAGCTTCTTGAGATTTTAAGGCTTGACCGATGTAGTTTAAATGGTTGTATTGGCACCTAACATCTGTCAAACACTAAAGAAGATGCCAGACAATCAGCAGTTATCATGTCCAGCAGCAAACACTGTGGGAGGAATGAACATCTTTAACCACTAAACTGATTTTATTACATTTTGCTGGCTCTATTTGGCTTGTAAACGTGAGCAAAGTGTGGCATTTTTTTAATATGTCCATATTTGGGATCTTCATCTTTCTTTAACGTCAAACACTTCTCTCCTCAGGTAAAGGTGTGCGCGGGCACCCCCGCCATCAGTGCAAGAACAGGATGTGATGTCACAGCGATAGCACGGCTCCCGTATTCTGTCTGGCTTTGTGTTTACGAGCGGGGAGACCCCTCCTCCCGCTCCAAGCATGTTTGAAGTCAAACCCCGGGCGGTGGAGAAGAAGGAGTCGAGCACCGAGACAGGTAGGGGCCAAATCAATATTATATTAATATTATCATTATTAGGGCTGACAATCAATTTAAATATTTAATCGTGATTAATCGCATGATTGTCCATAGTTAATCGCACATTTGTTATCTGTTCAAAATGCATAAAGTAATTATTACATATTAGTGGAATATCTGCAGTATGCCAGCTGTAAGATTTGTGTACATTTTCAAATTTGGCTCTGCCAATGTTACACTGCCCTTAAGTACAGTATGTCTTTGGGCTTGATGCTTTAGTTAGCCCCATCTGTCCCAGTAAACCACATATTTGCTCGAGTGGAAGGACATTAGCTTGTACGGCGCCTGAGCCAAGAACACACACACACATATTCAAATGCTTCATCAGCCCACACTCGCCCTCAAAACACACATTCACTGCAGTCTGACTTCATCTCACCATGCAGAGCTGCACCGTTTTACCAAATAAAAGCATTCATTATATTTTCATTGTGATGCATGATAACATGGTAAAGCCTTGATTTGTTTCCAATGTAATGCATCGCCATTATTACAGTAATACAGCTGATAGTGGCCTCCAATAATAATAACCATGCACTTCCTACAATCTGTTAAAGAGGACCTGTTTGTACTTTTCCCCTTTCCTTTTGGACATTTTACAGTGCAGGAGATCATTTATTTAATCTCAAACACGTGATATTTATCTGTTTTATAACCCACAGATGAGGGGCTGGGCAGCAGCGGGAAGCGGTACGGCTCGCAGGGCTCCGGTTCGGCCGACTCCGGCTCCGTCTACCTGTCGGACAGCCAGGACTGGACGGTTTCCCCGAGCTGCTCTCCAGACGAATGTCCCCCCAGCCAGCACAGCGCCATCTCCCCCATGCTGGCCGAGGAGACCTTCCGCTACATGAGTGAGTGCAGTTAGATTTCACAGGCATCAGTGAGCAGATGGTGTGTTTGTGTGTCTCAGTGCATTAGACACGTGGGGGATTCATTTTATACAGCGCACGTCCTCTTCAGTTAGAATCACAGGGGATTTAGCGTGGATATTATTTGGCACATCATTGTCTTTGCCTGTGTGTAGCAGACAGCTCTGACAGTGTGTGAGAGAGGAATCCAGTGATCCAGCCAGAGTTAAGTGTAGCTCAGAGTCACGAGACAGACAGAGTGTGATGACGAGGGCAGGAGGGGGGTTTGATAGAGGATGAAGACAGACAGGACGCTAGAGAGAGGAGTCGGACAATGCCGGTTTTAAACATCCACAATGAAGAGGTTTACGATAACTTCGCTGAGGAAGGTGAGTGCAGACGTTAGCGTGGTGCTCGGTATGAATGTGTGTAACCGAGAGAGAGTCTGCAAGGTCAGGCAGAATGTGACATGGTGGAGGGGAAAGTGTGTGTACACTGTGGGTGTGTGTGTGTTCCTTGAAAGACAGGAAGTGGGCAAGTCTGAATGAATGCTTGCGTGTTTACATTCAAACAAGTTGTGGTATGCTGCAGCTGGAGCAGCGTTGACAGTTAGACAGACGCGACTTCCTCTCCAAGTTTTTCTCATGCATGCACAATTTGCAATACATACTGTACTTCCTCTCTGGGAACAGTTGTATAAACTTAGTTTATAACTAGTCTTGGCCTTAGCTTTGTTGCTAAAGCAACAACAATCTGTTAGAATGTCACTTAGCTAACTATTTCAACAGTTTACCCATTACTTTATCTAAGTCAGTCTTCCATTAGTCACTCATAGGGAAGCTTTATGCAACAGATACATTTAAGTCTCTATAGCAAGTCTGACTCAAAGTTATATTTAAGACTAGGTCTATTTTTATGCAACTGGTCCCAGAAGATTGAAGTGTAACATGGTAGATGCAGTATGCTTGTGTTTACATGATATTATTGTATAGCGTAGGTGTTTAGGTGGTGTGTATATGTGTTTGTTAACTGCACGTGTGAGAGGAAGGGTACAGTAAGGGAAGTCTCGGTTTCATATTACTGCTCGGTGAAACGTTTGCTCCACTTCTGCGGTGTAAAATCAAACGCAGCCTATTAATAGCGCCTGATGCACTTGAACAGGCATGGCATGCTAAAATTCGTGTGCCCCCTGGTTGTCCTAAAGCTATATGAAGAAATGTGTGTGGTTCTGGCGTATTTAGACGATGCTGACAATGTTTAAACAGCCTGAATATTTCAATACTTCATGATGGTACAAGTATCAAGTATCCTGTTTTTGTGTCTTGTTGTGAAATCTGAAGACGGAGCTGTCTGACTTGGAAAAAATGCTGTTTGAGCCGCAGAAACTTTACACAACTCTATTTTAATGTTTGTCTCTAACTTTCACATTCGGTCGAACAAAACTGTCCTCTCCAAAACTGGATCCTGCACGTTTAAATTAGCATTTTTACCCCGTGGAATTGATACTTTTTTGTGTTTAACAATTATTTCTTACACTACGCTTTTCAAATTTGTCAGATAAACGAATGTTGGACCTGCAGCTTAGAGTTTATTAGGGTCAAAGGTCCAACCGAGCATGGATCAAAAGGTCCACGGTGTTCCTTAAGAGGTCGTTGCACTGATTGTGATTATGCCAGCAGTCCAAGAATCAATATTAAAATAAAAGTACTAACTTTGTCACTCATTGGACTTTGCAGTTATGTAGTTTATTGCGGCCAGAGTTCAGTCACTGTCTCCTATAAGTAAAAACAATACTCTTCCCAGTAGGTAAATGTGTGTGCAAGAGACACTATGCATCAAATGTACAGTAACATGAGATTATATGCATTGTGTGTGTGTGTGTGTGCAGTATCCGTCTTCCTGTGTGTAACAAAGACGGCTGGAGGTTATTTTTAACCGTTGGTTGTTGGAGCGGAGTGCAGTGTCCAGATCCAGAGGTCACTGTGGGCCTCAGATTACTGGATGACACAGCTGCTTCACTTGAAGCTTTTCTAGCTCTGCTTATTGCATTTAATTCCTGCTGAACTGTAGATTGCTTCACTATACTGAATGTACAGAGAGGAGAGAGACGTCAAGCTACAAAGATGTGCAACGTTGTATGATGAAAAATAAAGTTTTCTAGGTGTGTGATCGACGCAGCAGGGAAAATATAAAAAAGTAGTTTTGTTAGGCCAGTGGGGCAACATTTAGTTGTTAAATATATTTAGTAAAAGGCAATGTTTCAATAGAGTTGCCACTTGTCTTTAAACAGGTGGAAGGGCGAGCGGTGCGGCGCTGGTGAAACCCACTCAGGTGCTAAAAGTGGAACAAACTAATTGATGTGTAGACTCTCAACAAACTAATGTTCTAAATGAAGTTGATTTATCGAAGCTTCCGCTTTCACCCTCAGCTTCTTACTTCCTTTCCTCCTGCCTTTCTTTCCCGTTCATCTTTAAAACAACCTTCTGATCTTCCCCTTCCTTTCTCTCTCCTTTCTCTCTCACTAGCGTATCTTGCTTTGGAGCCCTCTTCTTATTCCCACCCCGGCTCTCAGAGCCTCTCCAAAGGTATCTTTCTCTCTCTATCTGCCTGTTCTGCTCCGCAACTTCTTCATTTAGCTCCGGTGTGAGTGAGAGGGGCTCCGGTCCACAATGTGGCTCCGACAGCTGCACCTCCACTTGGATCTGGAGCCAGTCCAGATCCACAGACCTGGAGCCCCTCTCTGCTTTTTGCATGTAGATGACAGCAGACTTGCGTAGTATTGGTCTGCTGTCTGCCACTGTAGTCAGCTTTATAGTACTGTAGCACTGCATAGTGTGTGTGTATGTGCAGTCTCTTTATTATTATGGAGGATGGAATCTGCCAAAATAAAAAAATTCTAATTAAATAACTCTAAATTAATGATTTGCCAGTAAATTAACCAAAAATAATATTAAAAATAAATGTAGGCATTAAGTAATTGATAACATGTGACATAAATTGATGTTTCTGTTTTAATTTGCTTATAAATAAAATTATTAAATAAATACATACAACTTAATAATGATGAATAAATACATTTAAAAATTAATACAAAAATTAATAAATAAAAGGGAAAATTAAATTGAAGAAAAGATAGTGTGGGAAGTAACACAAAGATAAATAAATAAAGAAGCAAATTAAAACAGAAATATTAATGAAGTTTCTGTTTTAATTACATTTTTAAATGTATTTTTTCATTATTAAGTTGTTTTTATTTAATAAAAACAAATGAATGCATAAATACATAAATAAATACATGCATGAATAAATACATTTACAAAATCAATTTAAAATAAATAAAAAATAAATGCAAATATAAATACATGTTAAAAGTTAAGAAAATTAAATAAATTCCATAGATGGAAGCAAATGCAAACAGAAATATCAATTTATGTCACATTTTATCAATTAATTAATGCATACATTTATTTTTTAATATTTTTGGTTCATTTGATGGCATATTTATTTATTTATCAAGTCATTTATTTATTTATTTTTTATTTTAGCAGGTTCTGTCCTGCATACTTCATGTCTGTATAGTGCTGTCGTGGTTTCATTACATTCAGACCACCAGCAACCACTTAGCCATGTTGTGGAGCTATTTCATCAGATGGCATTGGTAGTGTTTCAGTAATATGGGTGACATATATTGTAACCACGCTGGATCATGATTGGCTGCTACAGTAAAGATTGTTGAGGAAGTGGCTGCTTGTGGTCAGAACATTTTATTAGGTAGTAAGTAAAGTGGAAGGATACGGTGGTTTCATCTAAATCTTTGCATGCCACAGTGGTCATAATAAACTGCATGTGTGTGTGTCTCCTAAAAGTAAAAATGCTCTTTCTGGCCAGTCCTCAGTGGCGACCGCGTGGAGCAGATGACCAAGACTTACAATGACATCGAAGTGGTGTCACACCTTTTGGCGGAGGTAGGTGTCCCCCGTCGCTTGTTTATTTAGTTTTGTATTAAAAAGCAGCATCTAATTGGTTGGTGCTCTTATTGGACAGCGGGACAGGGACTTGGAGCTGGCGGCTCGGATCGGACAGTCACTCCTACAGAGGAACCACCTGCTGCAGGAACGCAACGAGGCCTTGGAGGAGCAGCTGGCGCAGGCCCTGGACCAGGTAGCTCACGCATGCTTGTTCATTATTATTGAGGATGACGCTTTTAAGTTTTTTCTTCCTATTTCTTTAAAAAATTACAGGCAAACTTCTAGTGGTTTGTCTCTCTGAACCTCTAAGACTATCAGGAATCAGATCACACAGTAATCACTCTACACAAACCTCTAACTCGTTGTCCAGGTTCACCAGGTGGAGCACGATCTCAGCAAGAAGGACGAGCTGCTGCGGATGGTGGCCAGCGCCTCGGAGGAGAGCGAGACCGACTCCAGCGTGTCCACGCCGCTGCGGCAGACTCGGCCGCCGGGGGGAACCACCGCCGCCGCAGCGCTCAGCCAGCTGGAGTCTCTGCAGGGCAAGCTGCAGGACCTGGAGGAGGAGAACCTGTCGCTGAGGTCTGAGGTACGAGAAGTGAAAGGGGAAGCTTTAAATCATAGACCACATTTTGAGAAGTTAGTTGACAGCAGAATTAATAAGTGAATCCTTACTGGTTCCTCTCAACGTCTCCACTCCAGGCGTGTCAACTGAAGACCGACACCATCACCTACGAGGAGAAGGAGCAGCAACTAGTGATCGACTGTGTCAAGGAGCTCCGTGAGTGAGATGCACATTTACACTGAAAGGAAGCAGTCTGGTGTCTGGAGTGCTGATTTTAATCTTGGTCCATGTATGTGTTGGTTCCAGGTGAGTCCAACAGCCAGATGGTGTCTCTGACGGACGAACTGTCCCAGAAGAACGAGGAGCTGCTCCGACACCAGGAGGAGATCGCTCAGCTGCTCTCCCAGATAGTAGAGCTGCAGCACCGCATCAAGGAGGTGAGGAGACCGAACTGCTGTTACAGATTACGTACTGTAGGGACCAGAGGTGGGAGTTGTCAGACTGGAGTCTTGACTTGGGACTTGCCATGGGACTTGGGGGTCTTGACTTGAAACTTGCCGTGGGTCTTGGTGTTCTTGACTTTGGACTTGACGTGGGACTTAGTGGTCTTGACTCTGGACTTGTGTATCTGTGTTTAAATGCTTACTATATGTTGTGTTGTTTTTACACAGCTGGCTCTGGAGAAAGAGGAGCTGAGGATCCACCTGCAGGCCTCTAAAGACGCTCAGAAACAGCTCACAGCTGAGGTCAGTCTCACACACCAGCAGGACGTTTTCTCTCCGATCATGTTCATGTATGAAAGGACTCCTGGACTGGACCAGTTTTACTTTAACTGGCCACAGAAAACACTAAACCAGATGTTGACACTGTTTTTGTATGTTTGCAGCACTAACCCAGATTAACAAAATACAGTGATTCTTTGATTGACTAGAATAAATACATGACTAAATTTAATTTGTATAGTTTAAGCACCTCATTTAAATAAGGTTAAAAATCACATTATTTTTAAATTAATCTTTTAATTAGTAATTGTTAATTTTGTAAATCCATTAATAGGTTTAGAAATTTATTTAAGACAATTTAGTTGACAAATTAAATAACACATTTACAGTCAGAATGCATGCCTAATTTAAATATCTATTAAAGTGCTTAATTATTTGCTGCATACAGAAACAAAGTCATTTGTATAACCGCTGCTGGTGTGTGTGTGTGTTGCAGCTGGACGATATGGCGGACAGGAATGCGGAGTGTGTAGAGATGCTCCATGAATCCCAGGAGGAGATGAGGGACCTTCGTAATAAAAACACTCCCTCTGCTGGGATGAGACGGCAATTTTCCTACGGCCTCTACCCCATGGTGAGAGAAACACTCAACACAACACGATGGTTAAATTAAAGGTACAAAATGCACCTAGAAAACTCCACAGAGTGCACCTTTAATATTGTGTGTTTATGTACAGGACTCCCTGGCAGCGGAGATCGAGGGCACCATGAGGAGAGAGCTGAGTGTAGAGGAGGAGACCGCCTCCGTGGACCAAAGGTCAGACACCCAAACGTAATGAAAAACACAGACAGTCCTCAGGCTGACACTGGGTCGATTTTCTCTTAAATACCACTTCCTATCACAGACTCGTTGGGTGGATTTAGTGAGTGTGCCAGTGATATATTGAGTCCTCTTTATACGCCTTCACATAAATCCTAACTGTTTTATTGGATACTTCAAGCTCTTTGTCCCGTAGTCCACATTTATCTCCATCGCTGGTCTTTTTGGACAGATTCTAATTAACCTCATGGACATAACGGCTGCTTTCACTAACCTCTGGTTCTGTAGTCTACAGTATCGTGTCAACGTTGTCTTTGAGGTCTTGAATTGGGACTTGACGTTGGACTTGCTGCTCTTGACATGGGTCTTGATGTGGGCTTTGGTGGTCTTGACTTGGGACTTGATGTGGGACTTGGTGGACTTGACTTGGGACTTGACGTGGGACTTGAGGGTCTTGACTTTGGTTGATCCTGACTTGGGACTTGGTGGTCTTGGGACTTGGTGGACTTAATGTGGGACTTGGTGGTCTTGACTTTGGTTGTTCTTGACTTTGGTTGGTCTTGACTTGGGACTTGGTGGACTTGATGTGTGACTTGGTGGTCTTAACATGGGACTTAGTGGTCTTGGGACTTCGTGGACTTAATGTAGGACTTGGTGGTCTTGACATGGGACTTAGTGGTCTTGGGACTTGGTGGACTTAATGTGGGACTTGGTGGTCTTGACTTTGGTTGGTCTTGACTTGGGACTTGACTGGGACTTGGTGGACTTAACATGGGCCTTGGTGGTCTTGACTTTGGTTGGTCTTGACTTTGGTTGGTCTTGACTTGGGACTTGATGTGGGACTTGGTGGACTTGATGTGGGACTTGGTGGTCTTGACATGGGACTTAGTGGTCTTGGGACTTCGTGGACTTAATGTGGGACTTGGTGTTCTTGACTTTGGTTGGTCTTGACTTGGGACTTCACATGGGACTTAGTGGTCGTGGGATTTGGTGGTCTTGACGTGGGACCTGGTGGTCTTGACGTGGGACCTGGTGGTCTTGACTTGGGACTTGACGTGGGCCTTGACAATTCTTGGACCTCGCTGACCTCTGACCTCTTCTCCCTGCAGAGCATCCCAGAAGCGAGTCTTCCAAACCGTCCGCTCCATCAACGCCTCGGCGTCGCGGCCCACATCGGCGACCCCTCCCATCCCCGGCTCAGGACAGAGCTCTCTGGTGATGACCTCGCAGCCCTTCCAGTCCAATCAGGGGTACGTTACCTACGTTACCAACGTTACCAACGTTACCAACGTTCCCGTCTTGCGTTTGAACTTGAGTACGACGTTTGTTGCCGTTCAGCTCAATAAATGTGTTGGTGTTTGCAGGGACGAGGTGCGAATAGGCCAGCCCGGCTGTCCGGGAGGAAACGACCTCACCAGGGCCCTCCACCGGCTGTCGCTGCGACGACAGAACTTTCTGTGCGAGCGTCAGTTCTTCAAGGCGGAGCGCGAGAAGAAGCTGCAGGCCATGGCGGGGGCGGAGGGGGACGGGGACGGGGAGAGCAGCGGCTGCGGCTCGCCGATGGGCAGCGTGATGTCGTCGTTCTCCAACCTGTCGGAGCTCTCCTTCGGCTCCAGCGTCTTCAGGACCTTCCTGCCTGAGAAGCTTCAGATCGTCAAGCCCATGGAAGGTAAGAAAACCAGCAAATATTCACATTTTACAAGCTGGTACCCGTGACGTTTTAGTCATTCTTACTTAAAAAGATTTTTTATTGATGCATCAACATTTCTCTCTCAGGCTCGCTGACGCTCCACCACTGGCAGCAGCTGGCCCAACCACACCTGGCCACCATCCTGGACCCCCACCCCGGGGTGGTGACCAAAGGGTTCTGCCCACTGGTTCAGGACGCCGTCTACCGCATGTCCGACATGGAGGAGGACGAGGAGGAAGAGCACAGAGGCGTCCTGGAGAAGGGGGCGGCGGAGCGCGGTAAGGAAGAGGACGACGAGGAGGAAGAGGAAGGCGGGATCACCTTCAAGGTGCGCTTTTCGTCTACGCCGGAGGAGAGGAAAGACAGGAAGCATTTGTTATCACCTCTCCCTGGCACGCCTCTCTCTCCCGCCCTGCCAGCATCACCCGGGACACCCGCCACTTCCTCCTCAGTCAGAGCAGACCTCTGTCTGACCCCCGCAGCACCCCGACATGTCACTGACAAATCCAACCTATCATCTCAGCCCATTCCAGGAGCCTGTACGACAGTGGTCCAATCACAAAGTCAATATTGCATCTCCACAACAACAACAACAACAACAACAACAACATCTTCTTCTGGTACATTTTTAAGATATCACTGCTCATTGTTGCCATTACGAGTACGTTTTTCCTCATTACCTGATTTGTTGTGTGTTCAGTCCAAAATCCAGGGAAGTGTCAGAGCTCCACCTTCTCCACCTACACCTTCACGACCTGCAGCATCCTGCACCCCAGCGACATCACACAGGTCACCTCAAGGTAAGTCCTCTCTAAAGGGTCAAATGGGACAATTATGAGAAAGAATAATGACATCCTACAAAGGGTATGTTTCATTTCTCACCTTGTGTCTGTCCATGTTTTTCAGTTGTCAGTCGTCCCTCATGGCCAACACACCCAGCTCCATGAGGACAGGTCCTAGCACCCCTTTGACTCCTTGCAGACTGAGTCTGGGTGACTCCTTCCCCCCTCGACGCCCCCCTGTGCCCACCAGAGGGCTGGCCAAGCTGGTTCTTGAGAGGGGCATTTCCGCACAAGTCTCAACTGACACCCCACCTCCGTCCCCGAAACCCGCACCCCGGCAGCCCCTCTTCTGCCTCCTCCCGAGCACACCCCCTAACTCCCCCTCCCACTCACCCGCTCCCTCCCCGGTGCCCCCGGAGTCCCGCCACTACCCCGCTGACAATTTCCTCGCCTCACGGCCGGCGGAGCTCTTTCTCCAGGACGTTTACGGGTTAAATCTGGGCCGCGCCCCACATCCTGACCTACCGAGCCCTTCCCAGGGACATCCAACCCTTGTCCTGTCCCCTAAATCAGGCCGAGCCAGGCCCGACCTCGGCCTGGTGGAGAGGCTACGGCGGTTGGGATTCACCAAGGTGCTCCAGGGTGCGGCGTCAGAACCACACCAGGATTCTGCTACTTTTGTGTCAGCAAGTGGAGGAAGCCTTTTGGACGGCCTTAGGCGCAACCAGAGCCTCCCGGCCATGATCGGTGCCCGAGCGGGAAAGTCAGCCGGTAACCCGACACCTCGTCCTCACCCCACCTCACTTGCCCTCCCCCCAACACCCTGGGGAAACCCCAAAGAACGACGCCGGCATCTTGCCTCTGTCTCCCATGTCCCGTCAACATCAACCAAACGCTGAGGGGGAAAAGGTGGATGGACCACTCCAGAACATGAACCCCTCCATCCTCTTCTTCCTCCCCTCATCTCTCCTCCTCTCTGCCTTTGGAGAGAGGAGTCAGGGACAGTCCCTCCTTTTTATGACTTAATTTTAAAGCACAATTTGAACTAAAACTGACTGTTTTTAGCTATACCGCAGTGTCTATGTGTGTAGATGTTTGCCATGATGCTAGTTACGGGGCCTTAGCTCGCCTCCGACTGGGCTCTTCAGCTCTCGATACCTTCTCAGTCATTAATTAGGTTCTGTAGTTTTCCCGCGAGGCTCTGGATGTTCAGGTAGAGGAGGGAGGGAAAGGTAACATGTAAGTGGTCGAAGGTTTGTGGATGTGGATTAGAAAAGAACGAGTTAAGTTAAAGGTAGAAAAAGGAAGAGGGAAGGTGGTCTTTATTCATGTCAGAAGGGAAAGTAAGTGAAAAGTGGCTGAGCATCCAGTCTTGCTATTCCAAGGGCTTGTTCTGTAGTGGGTCGGAATAAATTAGTCTGTAATAAAATAGTAACCATGCCCAAATACAGTGAATGGTTTAAGGTCAACTCCAAATAAAAAGAGAAGAGACTCAACAAGCTGTCATTACTTGAGGACATTTAAGTGCTAGCTGGTTTAATAGCATACTGCCGGGCTAATCTCCTTGTCAGACCATGCCATTAACATGCCAGCATTAATCTTATAATGATTTTACAATGTTGCACGGATGTCTGGTGACCGTCCATGTGCCGCGCCCCTGTTCCCGCCTCTTGTAAGCGTCTGCATGGCACGTCAAAGGCAACCTTGCCTGCGGTCGAGTCTAGAAGATAACCCACAAGTTAAGAAACTCTCGCGAGATGGTTGAGGTTAGTCATTGACCTCGAGATGGTTGAGGTTAGGCATTGACCTGGAATGGTCAAGGTTTGGCATTGACTTCAAATGGTCATGGTTAGGCATTGACCTGGAATGGTCAAGGTTAGGCATTGACTTCAAATGGTCAAGGTTCGGCATTGACCTGGAATGGTCAAGGTTAGGCATTGACCTGGAATGGTCAAGGTTAGGCATTGACCTGGAATGGTCAAGGTTAGGCATTGACTTCAAATGGTCAAGGTTCGGCATTGACCTCAAATGATCAAGGTTTTGCATTGACCTCAAATGATCAAGGTTTGGCATTGACCTCAAATGGTCAAGGTTAGGCATTGACCTGGAATGGTCAAGGTTAGGCATTGACCTGGAATGGTCAAGGTTAGGCATTGACTTCAAATGGTCAAGGTTTGGCATTGACCTCAAATGATCAAGGTTTGGCATTGACCTCAAATGATCAAGGTTTGGCATTGACCTCAAATGGTCAAGGTTAGGCATCGACCTCAAATGGTCAAGGTTAGGCATAGACCTGGAATGGTCAAGGTTAGGCATTGACTTCAAATGGTCAAGGTTTGGCATTGATCTCAAATAGTCAAGGTTCGGCATTGACCTCAAACGGTCAAGGTTAGGTATTGACCTGGAATGGTCAAGGTTAGGCATTGACATTGAACGGTCAAGGTTAGGATAGGTCGTCAGGCAGCGAGTCTCCCGAGAGTTTTCGCACATTTTCGGAACTTGTCACTTCCATTCTAGACACGACCGTCGCCTACAGGCCCCAGCATGCACCTGTCGGCAGACCGGTGGGGCCAGGATGAATCCGAGGTCGAAACCACATCAGACGCCAGGCAAAAAAAAGAAGAGAAACGGTCCTTGTATTTAGTGTGTTTTTAATGGTATGAGGCCTTAAGTAGAAGCCAGCACTGTTATGATTTATGCTCCTGTGAAGCCATGTTTGTATATATTAGTTGCACTCAGTGGGATTTGGAGGTTAATTCGAGGATCACTGCTCGGTTGAAAACATTTCACCACGGCCTTTGCGGGCCTTTAAAAAAAGAAAATGTTATTGTTCCTTAGCTCAGGCCTCAGTCTGTTAACACATCGTTTTAGTTGTATATCACGTTTGTTTAAAATTGGTCTCACATATGCGGTTCACACACTGGCCAGCAGGTGGGAGTATTGTTGTAGGAAAGCATATGAAAGTTCATCCTAATTACTACTTTATATTCTATAATATCATAGAGCTTTGTGCTTGACCCCTGTTGTCCCTAACATCCGTCAATCCAACCAGACTTCCCACTCAGCTACTGCACTTTTTATGTTTTAGTGACACCACTATCTGAAGTATACAGATTCTAACATATTAAGAATTCAGCATACCTGTTGTAACCATGTCGGCTAACTTATTTTAATATATGTAGCAGTATTTTTTTTTTTGCTTTCCACATGTAGAGGCCTACAGAAGGGAGTCCAAATTAAGCCAAAAGTTTTATTTTTCAAGTGTGATGCATTAGTTATATAACATATCTAACAAAAAGAAACTTCTGTTTAATGTTTAGTGTGTTTGTAGGAGTGGAGAGAAGAGGAAAGAAGGCACACCCAGACTGTTCATATCTTTTAGATTTGTTGTCATACCCACTGTTTTCCAGTAAAACAGGAGATTCCGGTTTGTGTCTTTCTTTGGCTAAAATAAAAAACGTCCTGTCACTTCTTCCCTCTAAGATCATGATCCTCTGTAAACTACTCATGGCTATTATTCAGTTGCCTCTTTTTTAAAATAAAGCAATGGAAACAAAGCCACTGACTCACCCTCTGGTTTGTTATTACTCATACTTGGAAGGACTTGGTGCAGAAAGTCAAACTTGTTCTGATGGCGTGACGGTAGCAGCCGGCGCCCTCACATGGGACAGATCTTGATGCTGTCAGAGCTGGAGCTGAACTGGCCGAGGGCGAAGTCCAGACCCACCCCGACCCCGCTGCCCACTCCGAAGGCGGCGTAAAGCGGCTGGGTGAAGTTGGCGCGGAAGGTGTGTAGGTGCGTCATGCTCTCCGCCACGCTGTAGAACGCCAGCATCCCGATGGACAGGTCCAGGTAGATGCCCAGGCGGGGGGAGTAGGTGACGGGTATGTCCTTCTTCTCGTTGTCGTGCATGGCCGAGCAGCAGGTGTCCGACAGCTCCAGGGTCCAGGACTGGGCGTTGTAGCCGAGCCCCGAGCGGGCGTCCGCTCCCTTCCTGGTCAGCGCCCCGTAGACGACGCCCATAGAGGAGCCCCGGCCTCGCCACTCCGCCTCCCAGTAGCAGCGCTGGGCGTACAGCGGGCTGTCGCACATCACCTGGGTCCAGCCGTCGAAGCGCTGGGGAGTGTCGGGGTAGGGCTGCCCCGCCGCCTGCAGCGTGGCCTTGGTGTTGCCTTCGGAGAGGGCCAGCCGGCGGTGGGCCGTGTTGGGGTCAAGGATCAAGCTCACCGCGTCTAGAGGGTTTAATGGACAGTTATTCACATGTTCTGGAAAATTAATTCTTCACCTGGATTGTCAAATGATTTGTTGTGTTTTTGAGTTTCTTATATTTTATTTATTGATTTATTTATATTAATTTTTCTCCTTGTTTAAACAATCTAGTCCGTCCCTCTTTTAAGTTTTGTTTTTACCTATTTTTCCTATTATTGCTATTAATACTTTTACCTGCTACACTATCTCCTTATCGGTCATATTTTTATAATTATATATTATATATTATAATTAACTACTCCAGCTAATTATTATAACTGCTAGATGTGATACTGTTGTTGTGTCATATTTGTGATTGCCATGTCTACATACAGAAAAAAGAACTTCTCAACCGTGTTGGTTTATAAGGTGATGAAGACCATGTGATACAGTTGAAAGCCCCAGAAAAAAAACTAGTAAGAGGACCTTGAGTTGGGTTTTTTTTTGTCAAACTACAATTTCCAAGGTGAAAAATGAATTTTAATGCTTAACTTTTATGCCAACACAGACGAGAAGTACCGTGAAACCGTAACAGATACTGAGCTTGCATGTTAACAGATCATCTCCATGGCAACTGAGCAAAATCGCTTGCTGATGAAGACCATGTGATGTGATTGAAAGTGCTTGAAAAAGCTGCTAATTGGACCTTGAGCTGGGACTTATTTTTATCAAATATTGACCTTTTAACGATTGTTATAAAGGAAGTGATATGTTTTTATCTTTTTCAACCCCTGCAGCATCTGAACTGTAGTGAAACATGGAGACTCACACTGCAGGAACTCCTCTCTGGTCCTCGGTTCCGGTGCCTGGATGCTGTCAAGGTTGATTTCTCTCACTGGGAAAGCAAACGATGCGTCAATTCATGCACAGAGAAGCACAAATAGTTACATGTGTTGATTCAGATAAAGTTACTCACGTGCAGGGAAAGCAGGAGTGTGATTCATAGTGCCGGTGGTGGGCAAGTCCAAGAAGAGGCCGGGGTTAACTTGTCCATATTCAGGTGAAAGGACTGGAGGAGCCAAAAGAAGGATATTAATTTATATAAAGGCTGCTGTCTTACTTTGTGTTGTCTGAACAAATTACTAGATTAAGCTTGTTAGATACTCTTAAATCTATTGAATTAGAGTATGAGAGTCGGAGTGTGATCTTACATGGGTTATTAGTCTGGGCAATCGGGGTAGCTGCGGTGGTGCCGCGCCGATGGGAGCGGAAGAGGCTGCTGATGGAAGCCATCCGATTGAAACCTGACCCTGAAAGGAAAAGGAGATGGAAAACAAGAGGTGTTACACTCTGATGTGAGCATTTACTGTCAAAGCTCAACTATAAGAGTGTTTTTGCTTTAGTGAAAAGGTTGGTTTTGTACCTCCGGTTGATGCTTGAGCTGGAGCTGGAGCTGGAGCTGGAGCTGGAGCTGGAGCTGGAGCAGGAGTCGGAGTGGCTTGGATCCGAGTCGGGCTTGGTACCGCAGCAGGGACGGCCTGGATCTGACTGGACCTGCTCAAAAGAGACTGAGACTCTCTGCGGCTGGGGTTGGGACTGGCTCTGGGGCTCGGCCTCAGGTTGGTCTCCCTCACTGTTTGGAGGACATGTGGGATGTTAGATCAAGGTCGGGGTTACGATCATTGTCAGTTGATAACAGCTTACTAAGTATATATATAGTATATAATTATACAGTGCTATAAGCAGATTATAAGTATGTTTACAATGCCTTACAGACATAGGCGTCATAGAGAGTGTTACCAACATTTCTTGCAGTAGGAAGTAACAGCCACATTATCATCAGGAAGTCTTTGTTTTTAAATCAAAGCCGGTGTGACCAACCTGCCGGTAAACAGAGTGAACCTACCTGACTCTCTTTCCTCTTTCCTCTGTCTGTCCCGCTCCCGTGGTCTTGGTGAGCTTGTGTTACTTCTGTCTGCTGCAAAGTAGAAACATATTTTAAAACACATTTTTACTGCTCCATCCAGAGTAGTGACTCACGCTGCAGGTTCATTTAGAAGTTTTCTTCAACAGCCTCACCTCTTGGCGTGTCTCTACTCCTCACGTCTTGACCCTTGACGCCTATACCTGAATAATAAAATGTGAATATCACGTTTAAGACGGGCTGCATGGATGAATTACTTTTGATATTGTCACATGTCAGAGTTCATTACCAGGTCCTCGTCTGTCTGTACTCCGCGCTCCCACCGAGGGCGTATTAGCTGCGAGACATGACAGAAATCACATTATATAAAAGATGACAAAGTGAAAAGATGTAGATGAAAACACTGGACGTACCTGGTGAACGGTTGTTTGTATTGCGAGAACCCAGACCAAACACTGTAGAAAAATCTGAAATTAGTTTTTTGAAACTTTCAGGAGTCCTCTAATATATATAAAAAAAAATCTAAACTCACATTTTAACAGCCCTCCTTTCTGTCCTGCACCCCGGCTGGCTGGATAAGATGAGAGGAAGTTAGCAACACAACTACCACTTCAGTTATATTCATGTTGAAAAGAAAAATGTTTGGCACTTACAGTCTTTCAATGTGAACAGAGTCGTGTCGTTGACTGGAAGAGAACAGACGATTAGATGAAGATAAGACATGAAAAGAGACAATAAAACAAGATAGGAGGATCTTGTGACAGACCTTGTTTGGTGATCTTGCTCAGCTCCTGGTTGCACAGCTCCTCAACTCGATCCCTGAGGTCTAGGATGGATTCTCGTGCAGGCTCAAAGGAAGCTTCTGGATTGACAACCACAGTGGGAAGGTCACCCGACTCCAGGGGGCTGCACAAGGACTCGCATGTCTGAAGGACAATATGGTGGTTAGTTATGGGGAAGCTGAGTCTAACCCTCTACCAACACCTTCTTCTTCTGTCCAGCCCACCTGCAGGTAGTGGATGTGGTCCTCGCAACGGGCCAGGTCCTTCATCTCCGTATCCCTCTTCCTCAGCTCCTTGACCTCGGCCTCCAGGTTGTCGGTGACCTCCTGAGCGTGGCCCATCTTCTCCAGTCTGGCCTGATCCAGCAGCTCCTCCAGCAGCTCCTGCAGCCGCTCCACGGAGCGCTGCAGCTCCTGCAGCACCTGCTCCGTGTCGTCTTGCGTCTGGTCTGCAGAACGCTGGGAGAGACAAAGAGATCTCAGTATGCCAACATACACATACCTTCCAGTGGAGAAAACATGGTAAAGTGCCCTTTAGGGTGCCCTAAATGCAAGAAAACTGACCCCTATCTGAAATAACTACTGCAGGGTTAAGGGGAGTTTCCTTTTGAGCAACGGTGCACTTGCTAAATCAGTGCAGCCAACCAACCTTCATCCCCTCCATCATCTTCTTCATGTCTTTCAGCTCCTGCTCTCGGTCTTTCAGCCTCTGCTGGTTCTCCGTCTGCAGCCCCGACAGCACTTTCTACAGGAGGGTGCAGAAAGACACAACATTGAAAAGCAATCTCACACAAGCACGAGGAAACAGCTGAGAGAGTGTGACACAGAGGACGACATGAGAGGGTGGAGCGTTAATGCGTGGAGAGGAATGTAGTTAGGAATGTCCTCAGCCTGGATGGAGCCACAATGAGACACAAAAGGAGAGAGGATGACACCCTCACACACACAATGGACGGTTAGCAGGAGGATTGTCACCTATTCTCGAAGGAGCTGCCCACTTTCTATCTGTTTTAAATGTCAGTTTTACACCACTTACTAAAAACCAAACACTTATATAAAACACTATATTATTTACTTATATAACACTTATACTAAAAAGTGCCCTCTTGGGTGCAGTTCCAGTGGAGAAAACATGATAAAGTGCCCACTAGTGTGCCCTTCCAGTGGAGAAAACATGAAAAAGTGCCCTCTAGGGTGCCCTTAAATGGAGAAAACATGATAAAGTGCCCTCTAGGTGCCCGTAACTGGAGAAAACGTGATAAAGTGCCTTCTAGGGTGCCCTTAAATGGAGAAAACATGAAAAAGTGCCCTCTAGGGTGCCCTTAAATGGAGAAAACGTGATAAAGTGCCCTCTAGGGTGCCGTTCCAGTTGAGAAAACGTGATAAAGTGCCCTCTCGGGTGCCCGTAAATGGAGAAAACGTGATAAAGTGCCTTCTAGGGTGCCCTTAAATGGAGAAAACGTGATAAAGTGCCTTCTAGGGTGCCCTTAAATGGAGAAAACATGAAAAAGTGCCCTCTAGGGTGCCCTTAAATGGAGAAAACGTGATAAAGTGCCCTCTAGGGTGCCGTTCCAGTTGAGAAAACATGATAAAGTGCCCTCTAGGGTGCCCGTAAATGGAGAAAACGTGATAAAGTGCCTTCTAGGGTGCCCTTAAATGGAGAAAACATGAAAAAGTGCCCTCTAGGGTGCCCTTAAATGGAGAAAACGTGATAAAGTGCCCTCTAGGGTGCCGTTCCAGTTGAGAAAACGTGATAAAGTGCCCTCTTGGGTGCCCGTAAATGGAGAAAACGTGATAAAGTGCCCTCTAGGGTGCCCCTTAAGTGGAGAAAACATGATCAAGTGCCCTCTCGGGTGCCCTTAAATGAAGAAAACATGATAAACTGCCCTCTAGGGTGCCCCTTAAGTGGAGAAAACGTGATAAAGTGCCCTCTTGGGTGCCCGTAAATGGAGAAAACGTGATAAAGTGCCCTCTCGGGTGCCCTTAAATGAAGAAAACATGATAAACTGCCCTCTAGGGTGCCCCTTAAGTGGAGAAAACATGATCAAGTGCCCTCTAGGGTGCCGTTACAGTAGAGAAAACATGAAAAAGTGCCCTCTTGGGTGCCCGTAAATGGAGAAAACGTGATAAAGTGCCCTCTCGGGTGCCCTTAAATGAAGAAAACATGATAAACTGCCCTCTAGGGTGCCCCTTAAGTGGAGAAAACATGATCAAGTGCCCTCTAGGGTGCCGTTACAGTAGAGAAAACATGAAAAAGTGCCCTCTTGGGTGCCCGTAAATGGAGAAAACGTGATAAAGTGCCCTCTCGGGTGCCATTCCAGTGGAGAAAACATGATAAACTGCACTCTAGGGTGCCCTTACAGTAGAGAAAACATGATAAACTGCACTCTAGGGTGCCCTTACAGTAGAGAAAACATGATAAACTGCACTCTAGGGTGCCCTTACAGTAGAGAAAACATGATAAACTGCCCTCTAGGGTGCCCTTACAGTAGAGAAAACATGATAAAGTGCCCTTATATTTGATATTGGATCACATATCTGGTCTCTGAGGCCAATCCAGCATCCATCCTCACCTGCTTCTCCAGGCGCTCAGCCTTGGTGGACACACACTCGTGACCTTTGTGCAGGTTGCTGGTGCACAGCCAGCAGACGAACATCTGACACTGGCGACAGAAGAACTCCTGCAGGTACTTGTGCTCGGTGCAGATCTTCTCGGCCAGGTTGCTCGTAGGCGAGATGAGCTCATGCTGCTTCAGGGCCTTCTTGGTCTTGTGGGGCTTCAGGTGGGCGTCGCAGAATGAGCTCATGCACGCCAGGCAGCTCTTCACCGCCGCTTTCTGCTCTCCTTTGCACATGTCGCAAGGCACCGCTGTGGAGGAGAGCGTCGCTTTGGATTTGGACGCAGTGGAGGCTGTGACACCACGGGCGCTTCTCATGGACTCACGTACATCAGATTTGCTGGCCCCTTTGCGGAGCTGCTCCACGGCCTCGGCCAGCATGGTGTTCCTGCACAGGGTGGGCTTGGGGCAGAAGGTCTGGCGGCACTGGGGGCAGCTGTAGATCCCCTTGGGGTCGTCCTTGCTCCAGTAGTCCTTGATGCAGCCCATGCAGTAGCTGTGCCCACAGGGGATGGTGACCGGATCATTAGGGAGATCCAGACACACCGGGCAGTTAAACTGCTCCTCTGTCCACAGTTTAGCACTCATCCTGACACTGCTTACTCAGAGATGTCGAAGCAGAACAGTGGAAGAGAAAGATGCAGACGTGTATAAAGAGGTAAGTCTTGCCTGGACTGACAGGAGGAAACTGGTGTCTCTCAGGTGAGAGCAGGGAGAGGTGAGGTGAGGCGTGGCCAGAGCCGCCAGGCAGGTCGAGCGAGGAAAACGGGTGTTGGTGGAAAACTGCTAAATGCAAGAAGAGTAAAGGTAATGAAGTGATAATTTTATCATTTCACTAAACCAGAGGTGTATTCAGATCCTTTACTTAAAGCAGCAGTAGGTAGAAATGGAGCAAATATGATTAAAAACAGTCAGATGTCTTCTTTTCTTTTTAGTTATGATGGGATTGATGGTCAATTGAAATGTGTTGAATAAACTTGTGTCCCAATAATTCAAGTTAGTTTTTAGCTCTAACTACTAACTAAAACATAAATTAATTTACATTCATCTTTATTTTATTTTGTATTAGTTTTTAAACAGGAAATATAGTTTTGGTTTAGTTTTTTGTAAAGGATATAGTTTTTTAAAATTCATTTTCAGTTTAAAAAACATTTTTCACTACTTATTTTCGTTTACTATAATAACCCTGATTTGAAGGCCTATTTAGAAAACTCTTCTTCCTCATATAATTTCTAACAAAGGCCTATATATAACTTATAAAAGCAGTGATTACAACTCATCTTCTCCAGTACAGTCATCATAATACACCCTGTAGGTCTATCACTACAATATACACTAAGCACAACTTGTCACTAGGTGGCAGTGTTACACCTATGTTTAGTAGCTGCAGCTTGTAATAAGTATAATATATATATGTATATATATATATTATTATTATTATAGCTACACCTATGTTTAGTAGCTGCAGCTGGTAATAATATCTATATATATCTATCTATATATAGATAGATATATATAGAGATATATATATATATAACATTATTATTATGGCTACACCTATGTTTAGTAGCTGCGGCTGGTAATAAGTGTAATCATTATCCATTATATAAAGAAACAACATATTATAGAAGTTATAGTTCAGATAAATTCATACTGCTGAAGCACCCTGTAACCAAAGAGTGTTTAACTGTCAAGAGAGTTCCCATAGCACAGCCCAATCAAAATAACTGACTAAATAGAACAATTAAGACGATATAGTGTGGTATATGAGCTACTTATTACTTATAGATCATAATATTGTTGACAGAGCCAAACAAGAAGTTAATGTACAGAAGATAAAACAACAAGAGAGGCCTTGTCTACCAAACGATTTTTTTTTAAAGCGAAGCCGGAAGTACTCAACGGGGAACCCTCTCATACCTTCCAACTAGCTAGGTAGCTTCTACAGTGGAGTTAGGTCTGTTTATCTCACTTCATGAGTCGTTTTTAAGTTTAATAAGATGTCAAATAAAGCCGTGAAACGTCCAGGAGTTGGTGTCGGAGTGCTGGTGACAGATCCAGCCCATCCAGGCTGTGTTCTCCTCGGGAAACGGAGGACACTCATGGGCAAAGGGACCTACCAGCTGCCTGGTGGACACCTGGAGTTTGGGTAGGTTGCTAGTTAGTTTTTCTGTCATTAGGAGAGAAAATACAATGAAATAAAAAGTTATAATTGAGCCGAATTATCCCGAAGTGTTAAGCAAACATCAATATATGGTCTGAATTTGCATTGTTACAAGTGTTTGCCAAATAAGTGAGCACAAACACAAAATTAGCTATATTTCCAATGTAGTTTGGTTCAGTGTGGTTTCTTTTTAAAGGACCCCTATTATGCTCATTTTCAAGTTCATGCATGTATTATGTGTTTCTACTAGAACATGTTTACATGCTGTAATGTTAAAAAAAACTCTTTATTTTCCTCATATACTGTCTGAATATACCTGTATTTACCCTCTGTCTGAAACGCTCCGTTTTAGTGCATTTCAACGGTTGGTAGGCAACAGCTTTGGTCCATGTTTACTTCTTGTCAGCTGATGTCATTCACATACACCGCAAAAGGAAATACAGCACTTAAACCTGCTTTATAATAAAAAAAAAGACATGAAAATCTCCCTTTTTACAATATGGGACCTTTAAAGATGTCTCAAATGGAGGGGCAGTAGTCTAAATATGTTCCTCAATGTGCTGTACATATATGACGTGCATGTGATGGACTTCCAGTAGATGTGACACTCGTTTCTATGTCATTGAAAGGGAGACGTGGGAGGAGTGTGCTCACAGAGAGGTGTTGGAGGAAGCAGGGGTGCGCTTGATAAACGTCAGCTTTGCCTCAGTGGTGAACTCCATCCGACTGGAGGAGCAGTATCACTACGTCACCATCATCATGCAAGGACAGCTGGACAGGACGCAGCCGGGAGAGCCGGAGAACCTGGAGCCAGAGAAGAACGAGGGTATGTGGAGTGGAACTACTGTTTTTAAATGGAATAAAATATACATATATCCCCCCCTACCTGAGCGGTTCTCTCTCTTCCAGGTTGGACGTGGACGCGGTGGGACCAGTTTCCTCCCGAGGACGAGCTCTTCTTGCCACTAGCCGGTCTGAGACAACAAGGCTTCCAGCCGTTCAGGAACACAGCATCGAGCACTGAAACTCAGCTTTGAAACTGCCTGGGACACTTTTATACAGACATACCTCTCGTATTACATCATGTTTTTCTGTTATAGTACATACTGTAATGTTTTGCCAATATTAAAAACTCTTTTTTACAAATGTAGTAGAAGCAAATCATGATGTACAGATTGACATTTATTGGAAAGCAACAAATAAAATGCAATTTAGATGGGCGAATTGGTTTCACAAGTGTTTAAAATACACACATCAACACAAAAAATATTCTTTTTATTACTCTTTGGTGCCAGATAATGTTGTTTATATTGATTCAATGATATAAAAATATACATGGGAAGTTTATGAACAGACATTTCAGATCATTCAAAGACACTTCACAGCAGTTTTATAATAGTTTGAACGAAGGGTGCATTGTTATTCATCAACAGATACATTTCCAGACTTTTGATTATAACTTATCAACAAATTATTTTGCCTAAAATTAGGATAAAAAAAACTTTGTGTCATCTAGAACTGGGTGCCGGTGACACCCACTGCTAACAGCACCGTCCACAGCGTTGCAGCAGTGGTCGCCACGGCACCGTTAAAGGTCTTGTCGTGGGCATAGTTGATGATGTGCAGGGCTCCGCTGTAGGCCTCCTCGCAGGCCGGCTGGATCTGATTCTCGGGAAGCTCGAAGCCGAATGTGCCTTTGTCTCTCAGCTCAAAGGTGTAGGCGAGGGGGATCCCCTGCATCCGAGCCCAGTCTCTGGATGAACCAGAGTTGGCGTCTGTAGAAAGAGGGTACACGTTTTAGTTGTTACGCTGCAAGCACGGCTAGAAATGATGACCGGCAGTGACGTGTGGACTTACACAATACAGCCGGTGAGGTTCCTACGGTGTAGTTCATCCCGTGGACCCTCCGAATGGCGTCTGCTGCACCCAAACCCACCTCCATCTGAGGAACCAGACATTAGCTTTTGTCATACAGTCATTGAAAGCATCTACACCAACTCTGTCTACATACTGGAAGGGCACCCTAGAGGGCACTTCATCACGTTTTCTCTACTGGAAGGGCACCCTAGAGGGCACTTCATCACGTTTTCTCTACTGGAAGGGCACCCTAGAGGGCACTTCATCACGTTTTCTCCACTAGAAGGGCACCCTAGAGGGCACTTTATCATGTTTTCTCCACTAGAAGGGCACCCTAAAGGGCACTTCATCATGTTTTCTCTACTGGAAGGGCACCCTAGAGGGCACTTCATCACATTTTCTCTACTGGAAGGGCACCCGAGAGGGCACTTCATCACGTTTTCTCCACTAGAAGGGCACCCTAGAGGGCACTTCATCATGTTTTCTCCACTAGAAGGGCACCCGAGAGGGCACTTCATCACGTTTTCTCCACTAGAAGGGCACCCTAGAGGGCACTTCATCATGTTTTCTCTACTGGAAGGGCACCCTAGAGGGCACTTCATCATGTTTTCTCCACTAGAAGGGCACCCGAGAGGGCACTTCATCACGTTTTCTCCACTAGAAGGGCACCCTAGAGGGCACTTCATCACATTTTCTCTACTGGAAGGGCACCCTAGAGGGCACTTCATCACGTTTTCTCCACTAGAAGGGCACCCTAGAGGGCACTTTATCATGTTTTATCTACTGGAAGGGCACCCTAGAGGGCACTTCATCATGTTTTCTCTACTGGAAGGGCACCCTAGAGGGCACTTCATCATGTTTTCTCCACTAGAAGGGCACCCTAGAGGGCACTTCATCACATTTTCTCGACTGGAAGGGCACCCTAGAGGGCACTTTATCATGTTTTATCTACCATAGCGGCATCCAAAAGGGCCCTTTTGCTGCACCCGAGTCTACCAGTGCAGCAGATAGTAATGTTTTAAAAACATAAACACATAGAACACCCGTCAGGCTGTCCTTGCATCAATTTCAGAGTGTTCATAAACCATTCCAGCTCCAGGTTCATTCATTTGAGGTTCATAATTGAAAAGAAACCTCGTCACATCATCCATGAGATGTGACACTGCGTCTTGCCAAGCCAGAGGAACATGCTGTAGTTTGAGTAGCTTCCCACCGCTAGAGTCATACTGAAGCCGGACAGACGAACGGACATAATCCTGCTTTGCATAATTCTCTCTGGATTGTGGCTCCAGTGGGTTATTACCTGCTTCAGCCTCCTTCCTATCAGCAGCCAGCCGTTCATTTCCCACTATCAATGCTTCACAGCTTCCTCCTGCTCTGTTCTGTCTTGGCAGATGAGGGCTGACCGCTCTCGGAGTGTGTTAATGGCATCCGTTATACGTCGTATGTGGTCTGTGTACACTATGTGAAGTCGTAATGCATTTCAAATGTTCTGTATATCCAACACACAATCCAAAGATTCATGTTAACGTGAGTACCGAGGTGTTCGTAAAAGATTTTTTTGTGATCTGCATAAGCCCCGTTTCTATGGCAATATGCAGAATACTCTCCTTATTGATGTAGAAGCATGCAGTGCTAATCAGGCTATAAAGATGCACATACACTTTTATCCTGACTTGTTGTGTTGTTGTGTTGTGTTCAGAAACGTGTGTGGATGTAAATACCAGCTCATTGTAGTTGGAGGCGGTGTAGTTGGGGTTTCCATAGGGAACCAGGAGCAGCTGGCCGTAGGAGTGGATGGTGAGGAAACACAGGTAGTCCTCCTTCCGGCTTCCTACCAAATTAGCTACGGCCTGGGCCTCGGGCTCGGACGCAGGATGGCTCCCGCAGTAGATTTGTGAGCAGCAGTTAAATGATACCCCGATCGCTGTGAAAGCAACCAAAGAGATGGAATAATCTGACAACTTCAATATAAATGTACGCAAAACATTTATGTTTGAAGCTGCATTAACACATTTTTGGCCACTCTTGGCCTGTGAAAGAGCATCATGGGACATTGAGTCCAATAAAATGTGTTGTAAGAGGTGTTAAAATTCAATACAACAGACATACAGTACAACTGGCTATCGTTCATGTAGTAGATACACAGTGGAAAAGATGTTAGTTTACATACTGAATTCACTTGATGGTAGATACTGTTGGCCCACAATGCAATGCACAGTGGAAATGTAGCAGCTTAGAAAAATTAAAGGGGCACTTTACACACCTGGGGCGTGACAAATAAACAAATAAACGAAAATGCAAAACACTCGCCTGTGCATATTATATGTCTAGGGCTTTTATTGTGAAAGGTAAGAATGGAAGGAGTGGATCTGGTCTGCGCTGCCTTTGTCAAGGTTGACAATTTCATGTTGAGTTATTTTCCAACTTCAAATTCATAACGGATAACCTGCCTTATGGTACGTGTCCACAGGGGCGTTTTTTATCGCGAGGGGACGCTACGCTTCCCAACATTGGACGCTTGGTGGGCTGTCCCTAGAAACAAGGCACTTGGCTCCTGATTGGACGAACGCTTTCCCGCCGTTGGCTGCTGCTCCCAGCTTTCAAACCGGAACCAGTATGGAGGCTCGTTTGGAAACTTTCTTCTCTTATTTCACGTAAATAGTTCACTGAAATGTGTTTCTGAAAACATTTGAGGCGAGAAATAATCCATGCAGTTGATGAATCTGTCTTTATTTTGGATCAACAACGTTTATTTTAAAAGATCCTCGGGAGTTTGGAGAGGCGGCGAGTTGCGTCGGACGCCCGTGATTTGCATAAAGTAGACGAGCCCTCAACTTTATGTAAATGAGGAGCGGGCGTCGTGACGCCTAGTCTCTCGAATCGCGACGCCGCGCTACCAGAATGCAGTGCGCGGCTGCTTACATAGACAATGAATGGGGGGCGTGGAAAGCATGGAGCCTGTGGACACGTACCATTACAATCTAGGGTGTGGAGTTTGAAAGATGTGGCTATTTACTAGGCAGGGAGGGTAGAATGACTTGTGGTACTGAGTTGCGTTGTGGGAATTGTAGGATCCAGCGTTTCCGGCTCTTCAGACCGCTCTTTGGTACCCCTTTAAAGGTGCTAAGTGTGAGCATTTCTATTGCCTCCTGATGAGACAGCGTAAGAAAAAGGCAGTTTTCTTTGTGCACTTTCTTCTTATCAAAGCAACAGGCTGTATAAATACAGAGATGGAGAAGCACAACAAGACTCACTGCCCCAGGTGGCGTCAAAGTTGCGGTTGAGATCGGTGCCGTAGCAGTCGCAGCCTGAAGGTCCCGGTGACCTGTTCTTCCTCCACAGTCGAGTCTACGGGTCAAAATCAGTTCAGTCAGTTAAATCAGCTGGTTCTGCTCGTTCTATCAAGTTATTAAGAAATGAAATGACCACTTGTACATACTTTAATGCTGCCATGGATTGCTGTTTGATATAATTTTTCCATTCATCCTATTTTGAAAATGAGGTGATTTTGTACTTGGGTCATGTTGAGCACCAGAAATCAATTTATCCACTGATTGAATCGCAGCTCGTTGTAACGTAACTGTCATTCTCTCATATCCTGCTCGTCTGTGGCTCGAGACTCAGAGACCCTAGAAAAAAGTAATTTGATAAAAACCCATCAAACACAAGCACTGACTGTGTTGTCCTTCCAGGAGTGGATGTAGCCGTCCATGTTGAGCACGGGGGTCACGTAGAAGTCCATGTTCTTCATCATCTCTTGCATTTTTGGGTCGGTTTTGTACGCTTGCAGGATCTGAAATGGGTCAGATTGATATATTGGAGGATATGTAGTCATCCACGTGAGACAGTATGATTGTGAATTAATCATTTCAAAAAATGTTGGGCTAGACATTTTGCAAAATTACTTTTACTCTACCGCGAAAGAGTCATAATATGCAGGTTGTGCAACGAACTGGCAACCACTTGTTGTGAAGTGAATGCAAAGGAGCGGGGGAGGGAGAATGCAACATCTAGTGGCTGAATGTTATCAATAGCACCTTTATATAATAAGTTGTGTTTTTTAATCGCGTGTCTCTTACCTGTCTGACAAAGTACTGGCAGAAGGCCGGGGCGATCCATTCCCTGGCGTGAATACCACAGTCCATCCAGATAGCTTTCTTTTTCGCTCCGGTATTTACGCCGATCTGGAAGAGGAATTCATACAGCTTCTTATTAGGCTGATATATAACACAAACAGGGCCGGCTCTAGGGTAAGGATTCAACCCCCCAGAACCCGAGCCCCGTAAACCGCAACACATCTCAGACATCACAATGGTTTTAAGACAAAAATTAAGATTTTTGTTTTCATAAATAACGGTATTTATTATAATATAAATAATAGGGCTATCAAAGTTAATCTCATAAGTTATTGCATTAACGCATCATATGAAACTAACACACCTCAGGAATCCACTGGTACCAATCATGTCATACTAGCTTGTCAACAAGGAGGTTAAATAACGCTCCAAATTTATGCAAAATTTTGGTGAGGAAAAACTGTCATGGCCATTTTCAAAGGGGTCCCTTGACCTCTGACCTCCAGATATGTGAATGTAAATGGGTTCTTTGGGTACCAACGAGTCTCCCCTTTACAGACATGCCCACTTTATGATAAACACATGCAGTTTGGGGCCATTCACTCCAGTTTCCTTCTGGGATTTAATCATTTCTGATCTGAAATTAATAAATTACAAAGCTTATTTGACCTTGAGCAAGCTAATAGTCCTCTTCTCATAGGTCAGTCCGTATTCCAACACGGTCACAACATCGGGGTTATCCTTCGCAACCTGAGCCATCCAGTTGGTGATCTGTTGAGTGGAATACACACATTACACATCATAATATGTGTGTGTGGTGAAAGTCAAAGTAAAATGTGTGAGAGCAGCGATCGGGCCTTCTTACCTCCGGCATGGGATGGTATTTGTAGTAGTCGTACTCTGCTCTGTTGCATATGTCAAAATACATGCAACACATGAGAAGCAGTGGTTTTGTGAACCTCAATAATATTATGTTGTACTTCTACAAAAACATCTTAAATAAAAATGCTAATTTCTGAGTCTGAGTCGTCCACAGTGGCGTCCTCAGCCTCGTTGTAGCCGCCAGTGTGTAATTTCCTGAATGAAACTCACCTCTCCACGGTGGCTGCTCCCACCGCTGAAAGCAGCACCACAAGGCTCAGTCCCACAGAGTTAAGCATTCTCACTTTGTGAAAGCAAACTCCTCGTTTGCAAGTGTTGACGACACTGACCTCAGGACGGTACGAGCCTTTATAGAAGATATCCATCAGATAAAGATACACCTTTGTCTCCGCCGTAGACCACCGGCAGCACACACACTCACGCTATCATTGTGTTGGTTAATGATTCATCTCAGCTGAGAGCCTTGACTTTATATCCTTTAAAATAGATTTTTTTATATCTTTAATTGCAGTTAGTCATTGTTATATAGTCATCAGGGTCAGATTGTTTCGAAAATTGATAAAAACATAGTCATAAAAACAGACTGGAGCCACATTCGGTTGCACTAAATTGCTGTGTAAGCTGCTTCTCTCTTGGCTGCTGTTTGCTACCTTTTTAAGTGTGACTTTTTTTGTTTCTCAACTGCTAACTTTTGAAGATTAAACATACTTACATGTATAAGCGGAGCAGTGAACGGTTGTGAAGTCAGCGCCGTTTGTGGTGAACAAATGACGGAGTGCAAATGATATTTAGTCGAGTCTGTTGTAACCCTTCCTTGTGACATGACATGAAACATAGTGTTGTGTAATTCATATGGTTTCCTATGTAACCCACATCCTAGTCTGAGAGTAATAGCATTGTGTCCAGCCACACAGGAGAATATGTTTTTTTGGGAGAAGATTAGATAAGGTACATTAAGTCAAAGACATGAAAAGAAAAAATAATGAGGCTGCACTAATGAAAAAGAGCAAAGGTCCACACAGTGCTCTGTCGTAAAGGCAGGTGTTGCACATGTTATTTATTCTGTTTAACAAAAGGAACATGAGTTTGGATGGATAACCTGTCAATAAAAGGCTATTTTTGATTATTTGATTTGGACATTTTTAGTAAAATTTTAATTAATGGTATTGGTTTTCAGTTTGGAGGTGAAAGTTTTAAAAATAAAATCTGAGATTTTGAGAATAAAGTCATAGGTTTACGAGAAAAAAAAGTCGTAGTATTATGAGAATAAAGTCATAATATTGTACGGTAGTAATTTTACGTGTTATTTAATTTTTTTCTCGTAAAGTTATGACTTTTTCCTCGTAATATTACGACTTTTTTCTCCGTTAAGTTATGATTTTTTTTTTGTAATATTACGACTTTTTTCTCGTAATATTACGACTTTATTCTGTAAATCTCAGATGTTTTTCCCCTCAATGTGGCCCTAATACTCCGTAGTACATTGTCTCTTTGGCCCTCACTGCATTAGACTTATATGCTATATAATTAGACTATAAACTGTGTTACCTTCATCACAATGCTCAAATGTTTTGCGGCTCCAGACAGATTTATTTTTAATTTATTTTTTTGCCTAAAATAGCTCTTTTGATAGTAAAGGTTGCTGACCCCTGCACTATACTAAATGGTAATCATTACCTGTTAAACATCAACATGTTAGCATTATCACTGTATGCATGCCAGCATGTTAATTTGGCATTTAGTGCAGCCTCACAGAGCACCTAGCATGACTGTAGACTCTTCGTAGTATTGTACACTAAATGTGATTTTATTTTGAAAATCATGGCTTAACCTTGGGGGGAAACTGTTTATAATTTCTGGTCAAATAAATTACATTTATCTGGGTAATTATTAATTACCTGAATCCTCTGTTATTGCTTGTTCTATTATATGAAGCTTATCATACGGTAGAGTTGTTATATAAGATCATTATCTGTAAATGATGTCACTGTCCATTGTACCCTCTCTATCAGTTGGCATGCTTTGACATATCAGCAACCGTGATACAACAATAGTCTTTTTTGGCATTTAAAACACATTAGAATTTAATCATGATAATACACCAGAAGCAAAAACCATGTTTTATTCATCAGTGAGGCTGAAATGCAGCTGGTCAACATTATCTGTGCTCAGGTGGACTGCAGGACATTATAGGCTCAATCGAATCTAGTTTTTCATTTTTAGAATAACAAGCTCTAATGGTATCCCCGCAGTGCGCTGCTGAGGAGTCCTCATTGTGGTCTTCAGATCCTGCGTTTGGTTTATTAAGAATAAAAATAAGAATATAACATTAAAACCACAACTTACTCTGCTGTAACACTCAATATTTTGCAGCATTTTGAGAGTCTCTTTTCTTTCTACGTGTGTTTGCATTGCTGCATTGCAGTATAGCCTCCATACTTTAGTAACACAATGTGCTGAGGTAGTTGGAGTCTGAGCGTGTGATTTATTGTCATGCATTAAAAGTTTTTCCACATTGAAGTTCTGTTGGGAAAATTGATCCAAATGAACTGACATAATAGGCTCTCCATGGAAGGGACTTTAACTCGGACAAGTTTAAATTAGAGCTGTCGAAGTTAATTTGCTTTAAAGCCACTAATTTCTTTAACTCATTAACACCACTTTTTAAAAACTTCTTAAAAATCCAACAGTTACTATTCAGTCTTTCGGAGATGGTAGTCGGCTGAATTTTAAAGTTAGAGTGAAGATACTGGTATCATATGAAAGTAGAAAACATTATGAATCCATCGGTACCAACCATGTCATACTAGCTTGTTGCAAAGGAGATTATATAACGCTCCAAACTTACGCTCAATTTTGGCGAGGAAAAACTGGCACGGCCATTTTCAAAGGTGTCCCTTGACCTCTGACCTATTAAAGGTCCCATATCGTGCTCATTTTCAGGTTCATACTTGTATTTTGTGTTTCTACTAGAACATTTTAAATGATTTAATGTTAAAAAAAAGCCCTTTATTTTCCTCATACTGTCTGCCTGAATATACCTGTATTCACCCTCTGTCTGAAACGCTTCGTTTTAGTGCATTTCAACTGATTTGCAACGGAATTGCGTTGCTAGGCAACAGTTTGGGTCCATGTTTACGTCCTGTCAGCTGATGTTATTCACATACACTGCAACAGGAAATAAACTGGGACACATTTAGAATGTTTTCGTTTAAAACCGTGTAATGGTCTAAATATTGTATATTTGTGACATCACAAATGGACATGAACTGCTTGTTTCAAACGCACAATTTCTGAATACGGACTGTGTGTGTTTCTCCGTATATTGATCGTTTTGATAGTTTAACAGTATTTATAAAGCACCTAAACCTGCTTTATAATATAAAAAGACATGAAAATCTCACTTTTTACAATATGGGCCCTTTAAATTACTTGACAAATCTCCCTTTAAGGTGCGATTAATCGTGATTAACTACGGACAATCCACTATAGAAAGGTCTGCTTTTTTTGTAGACAGACATGGTGGTTTGTAGGGCTCGTTCATGTAATATCTGACCAGCAGATGTCAGCACAATGCTGAGTTTAGATCAAATCTGTAGCATAAGATAGTCAGTGCTTGCAAACACCTGTACACCCCATTATACAATGACAGTTCCTAATGGGAGGAAATCATCATCTTAAGTTCAGAAGTGCACAATCTCTTAATAAAAAGCAAGTTGTCAACTAATAACTTATGTAACTTGTTATTCTTGGCAAATCCTCACCAACATCCGCACTGTGCTTTTTAATCCGAGTTAGCCCTTTGAGATTAATTAGTGTAGGAGTGCAGCCTTTCCTTTTATTCAGAGCTCTATCTGCCTCAGTCTGTTCTATAGCCTGACAGTAAAACGCTTGCATGTTAACTACGCTTGTTCCCACTCCTTTGCTGACATGTGCATCTTGTCTATTCATAAGCCGCTCATAAGATATAGAGACAAGACCTGTCTCGGTTTCAGCGCTGTGTGCACAAACCGACGATGTGTTCGTGTCGCAGACAGAGAATCAAAGCGCACATCATGAGCTGTTTCTTCATAATGATGGATGAAAGCACTAATGCTTTTGGATGAGAGGGGGCCAGGCCGCTCCGCTGCACTCAGACACAAGCTTGTCTGTCTAAACCCGCTGATAGCATCTTAAAGTTTGGTTTAGGGAACATTTTACGGTCACTCAAGCAGTTTATATCAGCGTTGGACACGTTGTTTTATGAGGTGCAGTTGACTTGGAGAGTGCATTTGGTGTGGAAAAGCTGTCTAAACATCTGGACGGACGAGGGTTACCGGCAACTTTTTGGCGCATACATTCCTGTGGGTTCTTATGGGTCGGTGGCTTTTACAGGGTTTCTACAGGGATTTGTCCTAAAACCTGGAAATGAGTGTTTTAGCACTTCCAGTTCCCTCGTCTGGAAGTCAATGGGTTATTAGTTAGATGTCTGAAATAAGGTCTCTGGTTAACACAAGCTGAAGAGATTTTGTTGTTTGTTCTGCAATATAAAATGCTTCAATAAATACCCCATTGAAGCCTTTATGTGCCTTAAAAAAGGGCAAAATGAGACTACTAAACATCATCATCATCCGCCCTTACAGCCTTGTTGTGTTCATACTCATGCTGTGGTGAAGTTCGTTTACAGCCGAAGAGCCGTAAACTAAATGGTATGACTGTACTTTGATGAAACACATCAATGCTGGTGTTAATATTGATATTTCTTACCAAATATATTTAATAATTTCACAGGTTCAAAATGGCTCAACACGCAATCTAGTGTTTTAAATCAGCCCTAAACCTTGCAACCCTCCAATGCCGAGATAGAATCGACTGTTTTGGGATTAATCTACCTCATGAAATTTTAATTTAAAAAAGAAAGTTAACATCCTCCAGCCCCTTTTTGGGTGGAGTTAGGCTCAAACTTGGATGTGAAGGTATTAGGATTAGGAGAACGTCCTTGTGTGAACAAAGAAGTGTTGTCATGTCAAAGATAAATACACACACCTGAGGCCATGGACGCATACGGTAGTGTTTTTCTCATATGGAAAAGACTTTTTCTTACGATCCATGTCCTAAAGCGGTTCAAACAACATAATCGTACACCTGCCGATGAAGCAAACAATCATTTTGGAAAGTCAAGTTAAAGTTCTCCTGTTTCTAGCTTCAGGAAAGATTAGTGTTTGTTCATCCTGTTCGTCCTGAGGCACTTGTTTGCCCTTAAAATTAGCAGCTTTTATGCAAATCGGTAGCTTTAGTGCTTCACCTGAGCTGCTTTTGCTGCAGTTCCACTAAAATAAAACAACACCAACAAAATGCCTCTACAGGATGTTCTGCCACCCTGGAGGATCAGCGGGTGAACAGTTCCTCATCTCATCAGACATGCTGGTCATGACCTGCGTGAGGACACAGTGAAAATCAATGCGGAGCCGCTGCCAAAACTTGCCAAAAAGCATCAGCGGTTTGAGAGGAAGCAGAAGGGAGCGACTTTTGGCATTCCTTTAATAAGCTGTTATCTTAAAAAAACGTGGAAGAAACACCAGCACATGTTGGCCAAGCTGGAGCACCACACACA
The DNA here is from genome assembly GCF_043250625.1 of Sebastes fasciatus. Taxonomy (NCBI): domain Eukaryota; kingdom Metazoa; phylum Chordata; class Actinopteri; order Perciformes; family Sebastidae; genus Sebastes; species Sebastes fasciatus. Next base: position 5,815,061 of record NC_133818.1, on the reverse strand, counting down.
CACACACACCGCCCACACAAAGCGGCGTATAAAAGCAGCAACAACAGCAGCAGCATCACTTGTTAAACCATCAGCGGGACTGACAGCAACCGTCAAGCAAATCGCAAACACAAATAGTGAAGCTCTTCCTCCCCCACAGTGCAAACTGACTCCCCCGCAGCCTACGGACATTTTTCAAAGCGGCGGTATCATTTCTCAAGTGGTAACGCGCGGACTAAACCCGGAGGCGCTCCGAGATTGTTCCCCATAAACAAAGCCATCACGCTGCACATCAGGAGTCCCAGAACCCCTCGCCGTACTCCTGCGGGGTCGGCCAAATGGAAAATCTTACAGTTGTTGCACAGGCTGCAGAAAAACATCCAACACACTCTCCAGTTTAAAACACATCGTTTATAACAGTCAAAGTGTAAACAAGAAAAGAGTGAAAGTTCTTTCAACAACCGGATGTCCAATATCTGTTCCTGTGCCAAAAAACTATTAGTAACCATGGCACCATCCTCTGCTTTAAATCACCGGGCAATTTAGGGGGGAAAAAAAGGTATCCGGTACTTGCCTTTAAACGCTGCAGAATTGCGGCTCTTTGTCCAACTGATGATCCTTCCTGACATCCTGGAGGTTGTTCACTCGAGCAGAGAAATCAACAGCGTCCATTCCTGGAGAGAAAGAGATCGTTCCGTTATCGATCCGCCGAAATGGGACATGAAATTAAAGCAATTTATTGAAAGATTACTTCTAACAAAACTGGTGACACTGATTGCTGTAATTGAGGGAGCTGAGAACGATTAAGACGGCCTTTCAGGCAGGGATGGTTTAAGCTTTTATGGGGCCCTGGGTGATATTTAATCATTTTTTATCTGTCCAAAATGTACCTTAAAGGAAGATTTGTCAAGTATTTAATACTCTTATCAACATGGGAGTGGACAAATATGCTGCTTTATGCAAATGTATGTATATATTTATTATTGTAAATCAATTAACAACACAAAACAATGACAGATATTGTCCAGAAACCCTCACAGGTACTGCATTTAACATAAACAATATGCTCAAATCATAACAAACTGCAGCCCAACAGGCAACAACAGCTGTCAGTGTGTCAGTGTGTTGACTTGACTATGACTTGCCCCAAACTGCATGTGATTATCATAAAGTGGGCATGTCTGTAAAGGGGAGACTCGTGAGTACCCATAGAACCCATTTACATTCACATATCTGGAGGTCAGAGGTCAAGGGACCTCTTTGAAAATGACCATGACAGTTTTTCCTCACCAAAAGAGGACTTAAAGGTGCAGTGTGTAGGATCTGGCGACATCTAGCGGTGAGGTTGCATATTACACTGTAGGTATGAGAACTACGGTGGCCGATGCAAACATGCAAATGTCTCCACTAGAGCCAGGGTTTAGTTTGTCCTTTCTGGGTTACTGTAGAAACATGAAGGAGCAACATTATGGACTCCGTAAAGAGGACCCGCTCCCTATGTAGAGTAGATATAAACGCCTCATTCTAAAGTACCAAAAACACAACGATTCTTATTTTCAGGTGATTATACACTAAAGTAAACATATTAATATTCTATTTCTTCCAATAGATCCCTGCTACACACTGGTCCTTTAAGTGGTATAGACTTTGCAATTACATCCCTGTCTCTCTTGACCTCAGCGCCCACCCATGACAAATGTATTTCCATGCTCACTCACCCTTGATGTATATCTCAGCGGCACAATCAATTAATCTATGAAAACAGGAAGAAGGAACGCTTTGCAGGCGGTTCTCTGGTGCTCTCGGGGAGCGGACACTATTACATGCATAGTTACCTTGAACTTTAATTAATCATTTGATTTAATAATCACATGCAGTTTGGGTCAAGTCATAGTCAGGTCAGCACACTGACACACTGACAGCTGTTGTTGCCTGTTGGGCTGCAGTTTGCCATGTTATGTTTTGAGCATATGTTTTATGCTAAATGCAGTACCTGTGAGGGTTTCTGGACAATATCTGTCATTGTTTTGTGTTTTTAATTGATTTACAATAATTAATATATATATATATTTGTATAAAGCAGCATATTTACCCACTCCCATGTTGATAAGAGTATTAAATACTTGACAAATCTCCCTTTAAGGTACATTTTGAACAGATAAATGTGCAATTAATTGTGATTAAATATTCTAATCGATCCCTTAAAGGGACTGTTTGTATCTTTTTAACAAGTGTTAATCTACCGGGTCGGTTTCCCATGCGCGCTCGTGTGTGGCCGGAGTCTCTGCTCCTCTGCCTGCCTGCCTGCCTTCACTCACACACCGCGTGCGTTCTCGCTGTCTTGCTCCACCTCACGTGCATGCGCGCACACTACACACTGCAAAAGACTTCGTAGCTCTGAGAATATCTAGTGAATGTACAGTGGACGTTTGTGCAGAAATAACTGCTGCAGACCAACAGAGGTTTCCCGTGTCTTGTGAAGTGACGGGGCTCCGCAGCGAGAAACGTTATCAAAAGCCAACACTCTTATCAGCATTGATTCATGGAGAGACCTCCGTCTGGTCAGCTAACATTACTGCCAAGCAGGTGAAATATAGAGTGATATTGTGGCTTTAGCTGACGTGTGTCACCTCACTGTTTTGAGCGATGCTCGTTCAAATGTAGAGCGAGCACAAGCGCGAACCCGACGCTGACTTTCGTTGACTTAACGGCCACAGGTGTCGCTGTTAACAAGCATTTCTGATTCTTACAAACAGTTCCTTTAAGGTACATTTCGAACACATAAATGTGCGATTAGTCGTGATTAACTACGGACAATCATGCGATTAACCGCAATTAAATATTTGAATCAATTGACATCCCTAGTTTTAACACATATCCACCGTGTGTTTTACCTCCACTGTCTCTTCAAAAATTTGCAATTAAATCTAATTTTAGGGAGGTGAACCTGGAGTCACCCCAGCTATAGATAGGACGCCTATTTTTGTACTGCTTTGGTTGAATTGTACAGTGACAGTCGTGAGCTGAATGGAGAGAGGAGGAGGAGGAGAGAGAGAGAGAGAAGGAGAGGGAGAGGGAGAGGGAGGGAGTGAAAGAGAGAGACAGAGAGAGCTCCTCAGTTGCCTTAGCAGCAGCTTCATTCCTCCACAGTCTGGGTCTGTGCGCTCTGCTCTGCGCTCCTCTCCTCTCCAAAGACCAACTCCTCTCTGGTCTGGCTATTCTCCCCGTTATCACACCGTGTTAAGAGTTTAACATTCTTGGTTTTCTCCAAGTTTCACAACCGCCCCCTCTCCGGCTGTTGAATGAAGAAAAAGGCGACAAGTTGATTCACTAGCAGTGCATCTCTCCAGTGCGTCAAACAGCCCGGAGAGGATGGCTCTGCAGCCGGGCAACGGGAGCGCACTGGAGGCGAGCTGCCTGGAGGTGATGGGCAACCTCAGCCTGGAAGTGAGCGACTATAATATGAGCTGCAAGAATGGATCCGTCCCCCCAAGACCGGGCAGAGGAGTCAAAGGTGAGGCTTTTACTCTGGTTTTTCCTCTCTCTTCTTCTGGAGCTGCACCAAAGCTGCCTCATGAATCATCCGAGCTGAGGTGTTGCCCTCTTCTTTTTTCTAAAGGGATGTTAAATAGTCAGCAGTAGATGTCACATAGAAGTGGTGTACATCATCTGAAAGCTGGAAACCTGGAGATTAATTGTTGTTGTAGTCATTAATAAGAATTACATATTAATCATCTTCATGCTCTATTATGTCTTATAAGTTGTTGCAGGATTTTTTGCATTGATATCATTTTGTCACACACATTTGGAGCTAAATTTAACAATCTGACAGTGAATATTCCCTCCAAAATAAAAGCCTAAAGATGCTTATATTTCATCTTGATCAGGTTGTTTGCTTCTAATTAAAAACTGCCACCTGTTACTGATCACCTGCTCAAAAACGTGCCTAAGCGGTGGATAAATAGTCAACACTAGATGTCACATAGAAGTGGTGTACATCATCTGAAAGCTGGGAACCTAGAGATTAATTTGCTGTTGTTATAGTCATTAATAAGCAATACATTTTTATTAATCAATTCCACATTAAGACATCAAGACCTTGAGGAACACCATAGAAAAAAGTGATGTTGACGTTTGGAGATTTTTCTGCAAGAATTGCATTTTTCGGCGATTGGATGGTGAGCGCTTCTGTTGTGTAAACTGCTCCCTTATTGTCAGTCTACCTAGAAAAGCCATCCATCATCTGAATACTCTAGGTCTCTAGTTTGTGGCTTTGAAGTTTCATGAGGCTGTGATTATCCTAGAGGTCACCACAAGTCATTTTATACAGAGAAGTTTCAAATACAATACCATGAAATGTCTCCTATGGGAACTAACATCATCACATATGAATACAGTTGGGCTCATTGGATCCACAAGAGACTCAGCTTTACAGTGATACCCAATTTATGTAATTCAAAGACTGTCTAGGGACCCCAGTATGCAGACATATTCAAACACACCATTTTAAAATAGGTGGAAATAAAACATTTATACTGCGTGCAAGAATCTGCATGTGATTATCATAAAGTGGTCTGTAAAGAGGAGACTCGTGGGTACCCATAGAACCCATTTACATTCACATATCTGGAGGTCAGAGGTCATTACTTGTTATCAATGGATTCATTAGGTTTTCTAGTTTCATATGATACCAGTATCTTCACTCTAGCTTTAAAACTGAGCCCGCTACAACCTCCGTAAAACAGGATAGCGGCTGGTTTTAAAGGGTTAATCTGTATTCCGCTTTGGATTCTCAACATCTGGCCTCAAACAGATGGGGGAAAAAAACAAGGTGTTACACCTTTTTTATAATCTGTGCTGTCTGTTGGCACTGGGAATAAAATATTCAAGCTATTTTCTTCTTCTTCTCACAAAATCAATCTGACGGTGAATATTCCCTCCAAAATAAAAGCCTAAAGATGCTTATATTTCATCTTGATCAGGTTGTTTGCGTGTAATTAAAAAACTGCCACTTGTGACTGATCACCTGCTTAAAGACGTACCTAAAAAAAGTACCTTCCAAACATTTTCTAATCTTTTCCTCTCGCTCTGTTTTACCATAAAATGATTTGCAATCAGGAGTCTTGTTTAAATCAGGTTCCTCAGCCTCATTGCATGCAATCAATCACAGGGCAGCCCAATTTACTGCTTCTCCCTGCATCAATAACGCCACAATCACAAGCAGCAGCATGAAGCAGAGTGAGGAGCTGTTTTAATTCAAATGTTTTCTTATGATTCTCAAAATGCTGACAAACCCCCGTCGAGGAGATTAAACCCCTCACCAGAGGAGACGAGGCCCCCGAGCTGCGTCTCCGATCGGGACACCACTGGGAAAATAAGGGGCTGATTAGGTAATGATGTCTGAACGTGGGCGAGAGTTAATTTTTTTTTTCCTTTTTCCCCTGCCGCCGCTGCAGTATTGAGAAAATTTCACATCTTCCTCCACTAAATAATTCACAGCCCGTTCCTCCTTCTGTGCTGCATTACTTTTATTGACCTTATACAGGATGCAGCAGCGTACTGTATAGAACCCGGAGAGCAATCAAGAACGCCACGGGGCGTGCTCAGTATTTGACCAGGAGGAATGTCCTGCTGATAGATTCATCCCATCCCCTCTGTGACACACTTTTCGCAAATGGTCTTCTTTTATTTACCTTAATCCTTGGTGGAGCTATTCCTCCTCTGCTGCCTCCCTTTAGGCCAACACAGGCTGATTATGCAGCTGTATTGCTGCTCTCAGATGTGATGCTCCAGAGCCGGGACAGGAAATTAAAGCGCCACCCCCGCGCTTCCACTTGTGGATTTACTGCTGTCCGATTCTTTGAATTGGAGATTTTTGTCCTTCACTTTGCAAAAAGGATTCTGAAATAAAAAACAGCAGTTTGATCAAATTGAATCTAAGAAAGTAAATATATTCAGACATATTTTCATGTTGGAGCAGAGCACTGAGCGGAAAACACTAAAGCAAAGAGAGTTGAAATGAAAAATGAAGCTGAGAAATTTATTTTCCATGCAAATAGACTGAGCTTCTTATTTATTTATTTTGCTTGTTATGTTGGGGGAAAAAAGCATAAATCAAAAATATTGAGCAATATTTCTCAGCTTTTTGTATAAAAAGGACTTTTTGATAGTTGGCTGTCAAAGTTAACACGATAACGCGTTTTAATGCCACTAATTTCTTTAAAGCATTAACGCAAATTGAGATTTTTAGGTTGTAGTTTTAAAGCTAGAGTGAAGATATTGGTATCATATGAAACTAGAGAACCTAATGAATCCATTGGTACCAACCATGTCATACTAGCTTGTTGAGAAGGACGTTAAATAACGCTCCAAACGTGCGTACAATTTTTGCGATTAATCGCGATTAAATATTTTAATTGATTGACAGCCCTGCTATAAATAGAAAGTGATGCATTCTTATTAGGGCTGTCAATCGATTAAAATATTTAATCACGATTAATCGCATGATTGTCCATAGTTAATCGCGATTAATCACAAATTAATCGCACATTTATCTGTTCAAAATGTACCTTAAAGGGAGATTTATCAAGTATTTAATACTCTTATCAACATGGGAGTGGACCAAAATGCTGCTTTATGCAAATGTATGTATATATTTAGTGTTGGAAATCAATGAACAACACAAAACAATGACAAATATTGTCCAGAAACCCTCACAGGTACTGCACATAACATGCATTATTTAACTTCCTTGGCCAAGCTAGTATGACATGTTTGGTACCAAGGGATTCCTTAGGTTTTCTAGTTTCATATGATACCAGTATCTTCATTCTAGCTTTAAAACTGAGCTCGCTACAACCTAAAAAACGCAAGTTGTGTTAATGTGTTAAAGAAATTAGTGGCGTTAAAATGAATTTGCGTTAACGTGTTTTTATTGCTTATCATTGGAGCAAAATAACTAATATTTCCACATATGTTGAACCAGAGTACTGAGCATAAAAAAAAACAATGAGTTTAAATAAAAAATGAAGCAGAGAAATTTCACATTACAGGTTTAATATGTACGACTTAAATCAATTCATCATTTGGTCAATAAAATGTCAGGGAATAGTGGAAACGGCAATCAGTTTCTCGTAGCCTGAGGTGACATCTTCAAATTACAGGACCAACAGTCCAAGACCCAAAGGTATTCAGGTTATTGCACAAGAAAATGTTCATATTTGAGAGGCTGTAGACAGTTATTTTTATGCCATTTTATCTTGAATGCAGAGTGCATCTTAATCAAGTCAGTTACTAACCATAGCGGGGGGACAGAGGACAGATGAGACAGAAACTCCGTCTCCTGGGTGAATGTGTATTCTGCTCTCGTCCTCTGCTTCAAAGCTGCTGGGCGACTAAACCCCTTAAGATGGAGACGATTAAATACACAATCAAGAGGATCAGTTGAACCCTTTCTTTTAAAAGCCTACAAATGCCTCCTGACTAATGGGTGGAGATACTTGAAGTTCACACCTTTATATATATTATCATCTACTCTTACCTGACCGACCTGAGACTGATCATATTTCAGACAATCACTATGCACTGTAGGCTGCTCCATTACACCGCTGTACTGCCAGACCTGCATGAATTGTTCAGCTTTCCCTTCTCTTTTAGTTTCTATAGATACATTAGAGGGGTGTGCCTTTTCAGGGAGGTGTGGGAGACACGAGGCCGGCTGTTCTCATGCACTGTTTCGTAGCTATACCTACGAAAAGTAATGCACTGTAATTCATATATATCCCAAATCAATTTATATGTTATCCACGTAATTGAATTGAGGTGTCAAAAAACACCGGGCTTTCAGTAGACCGTTGTTCGTACCTCATGTGAAACCAGATGTGTGAGAAAATGTGTGTGTTCTATGGATCAATAGGTGTGGCAGCAATCGCTTCAGGGTGTCGGATCAGGACACTATTGTTGTGCTCAGGTGAGAGTGTAGAAACAGAGATGCAGAGTCCAAGTGTAGAGTTAAGGCTGTTTATCTTGATGCAGATCAAAGCATACAAAATAATGGTGTGTGAAATGAGCCTAATGAGAAATTAAAGTGTTGAATGCAAGGTCCATCACAGTTTCTGTATCTGTGGGTACTGGTGGCACAGCGCATGATCGGGCACAGGTGATAGGGGGAGGAGGCATGCGCAGAGGCATGGCCTTTTTTAAACCAGAAGTCAACCCAAAACACAATCTTTTCCTAAACCTATCTAAGTAGTTTTGTTGTCTAAACCTAACCAAGTCGATCTTTTCCTAAACCTAAGTAGTTTTGCTGCCATCACGTAACTTCCGTACTTAAGTTACAGAGTTACTTCCGGAGTTATGTAACCCAAACCGTGATCTTTTCCTAAACTAAGTAGTTTTGTTGCCTAAACTTAACTAAGTAGTTTTGTTGCCTAAACCTAACCAAGTCGATCTTTTCCTAAACCTAACTAAGTAGTTTTGTTGCCATCACGTAACTTCCGTGCTTAAGTTACAGAGTTACTTCCGTAGTTATTTTAACCCAAACCACGATCTATTCCTAAACTAAGTAGTTTTGTTTTTCTAAGATGTTTCCTGTGAAGACGGAAGTTTATTTTGAAAAGACTGTATGCATATAACGAGCGGAAATTGACATGCGTATCACGTGTTGCTGGACATTCGTAGTTAAACGCATGAAAAATGAGGAATAACTTTTATACGATATCATACAAACCGTTGTATGAGGCTGAGATACTGTGTGAAGTAAAACGGACAGGTGCATGCAGGTTAGTTAATACAGTTTGGCCCATTGATTTGGTCAAATTGCCCCAATTTGCACCAAAAATCACACCCCTTCTCTGAGTCAAATTTGAGCACACGGACACAATAGACATATTTTTGGAATCGATGTGACTAGCATGTTCCAAGGATAACATTATCTCTGATGTCCATCATGAATAAATGACCATATACCTGCTTAGAAATCATGTAACACCAGAGTTTGCCTGAGAATCATCATGTTTTAAAATCTTCTTCAGCATCAAAGCAATCCAGTGGTAGTTGTAAGTACACCCATGGGTGCATTGCAAACACGACTCGGTAATAGCTAATTCTGCAAACTTGTTTGTAAACAAATTGCACAAATGTAGAAGCAAAAATATGGGTGAATCCTCCTAAAATGTAAAATGCATGATGTCCTTTGTGATCCATATTAATTCTGGAGACACAGACTGTCTGCAGTGCTGTAAGAAACTCCTGCAGCACAGAAACGAAACAACAGCTGACGTACATCACATTATGGTAATCATTCAGGGCTCTGGAGAGCAGTTCAGTTCAGACAAGGCCTCGCTGATGTGGAACAGCATCTGTAGCTGCACCGTGGCACTCTGCTGAGCTCGCCTCGTCCTTTTGAGTGCATGTGAGATAAGGTATCATGATGTGGATCTTATGAGGATTAAATGAACACCGTTTAATTTTTAGGAGGGAAACCCAGCAGTCACCTCGGGCTCTGGGTTCATAAATAAAGACTGGGAGGCTTGTTAGTGCTCAGGAGTTTCTAATATCTAACCAATCACAAATATGAACTCCCTCCTGAGTATGAGTTGCTGCCTCTCGTGCACAATCCCGCCGTGTTAGTATACGTTTAGTACAGAAAATCAATATTATGGCTTTCATATACACGTGTATCACAGATTATGAGGATGTATAGTGTCGCCTGCATCAATAATAAAGATCCTCTCAACCGTGCAGTAGTTGTATTGAGCTGTCTGCTCAGCGGCTTTATGGAGCCGTGATAGCGGAGGAGTGGAGGCAGGCGGGTCGGAGCTTTATAAGGTTATCAGTCAGACTCTGGTGGACGACTCATTTCACTGTCCGTTAATCCTCAGTCATGTGACTCGACGAGTGACAAAGCAAATACAGCACTACGTTATAGCTGAGGTGGGACCGAGTCATTGTTTTGAAGGTCACAAGTAAGTCTCAAGTCCAGAGTCAAGTCCCAAGTCAAGACTAACTAGTCGAGAGTTAAGTCCTGAGTCAAGTCCCAAGTAAAGACAGACAAGTCCAGAGACAAGTCCCTAGACTTGACAGGCAAGTCCAGAGACAAGTCCCAAGTCTTGGCACTCAAGTCCCAAGTAAAGACAGGCAAGTCCTAAATCAAGTCCCAAGTCAAGACAGGCAAGTCCCAAGTAAAGTCCCAAGTTAAGTCCCAAGTCAAGTCCTAAGTCAAGACATGCAAATCCCGAGTTAAGTCCCAAGTCAAGACAGGCAAGTCCAGAGACAAGTCCCAAGTCTTGGCACTCAGGTCCCAAGTAAAGACAGGCAAGTCCCAAGTCAAGTCCCACGTCAAGTCCAAAATCAAGTCCTAAGTCAAGACATGCAAGTCCCGAGTTAAGTCCCAAATCAAGACAGGCAAGTCCTGAGTCAAGTCCCAAGTCAAGACAGGCCTTTTTAATCTTTGGGTTCAGAGGAATGTATCAAGTATTTTTAAGTCAAGAGGCCCAAGTCCAAGTGAAGTCACGAGTCACGAGTGTTAAAGTCAAAATCGAGTTGCAAGTCTTTTTTTGATTGTGTCGAGTCTAAAGTCATCAAATGTGTGACTCGAGTCCACACCTCTGCTTCAATGTGGCTCTCTGCCCCTCTGCTGTGGAACCACCAGCAACTTTAATGTAACTTCTAAATTGATTTTTTCCTTTGTTAAGTCTGAATCTCACAAACTTTGAGGTCTCTATAGTCCGGAGAAAGCCCAATTAGTAATTGCTCTGCATGGCGTCCCCTTTAGAAACACCGGTGCCTCACCTTGGGCTTTGTTTACATAGTGATTTATGGAAATCGAGTGACAAACACCTCGGCTGAATGTTTAATTCAATAAGGAAATCCCTTAAGATGCAGCTCCTCTAATGGCTACGTGGTGCTCGTTCAAATGAGACTATATGAGGAAACTCCCAATTAATCAATTTCAACAAGTTGGGGTCAGAAAAGTTAATTTCACTTACTTTAATAAGTATTTTAGTGGTAATTACAGCAATTAAAACTCCATTAATTACATTATGAAAGCTGGAAGAGGTTTGTTTGGGGATGCATTCGCCTTGATTGACGCACGAAAAGGCGTATGAATGACACGATAATGCGCGAGGCATTTAGCGTGCAATAAGAACGCTTTTCTTGCTTTTCACGTATCATTTGGTGGTGTCTAGAAGGGAACCCGCAAGTTGGGGAAACCCTTGCGAGATGGTTAACGTTAGGCATTGATCTCGAATAGTTAAAGTCACTCATTGATCTTGGATATCTAAGGTTAGGCATTGATCTTGAATAGTTAAAGTTAAGTATTGATCTAGAATAGTTAAGGTCAGTCATCAAGCTTGAATATTTAAGGTTAGTTTTTGTAAGTTTCTGCAGATCTCGGATCAGATTTCTCAAATTGCAGGTTACCTTCTAGACACAGCCGACTCACTTGTACGCCATGTAGTCTGTACCGACTGCAATGTGAACGCATCTGCGTAAATATGCTACGCTCAGAGCTAGTGACGTATAATAAAAAGCGAGAAAGATTGCTTATGGCGGATGGAAGGGGACGTGGATGGGTCCAACAAACACAGGACTTTTTAAGTTACGTTAGTGACGTGTTTTCCGTAGTTATGTTACGTTGTTTCCGTACGCATGTTACTTAGTTTATGTACTTATTTCAAGCCCAAACATGATGTTTTTCCTAAACCTAATTGAGCGGTTTTGTTGCCAAAACCAAATAGGACGTTACCGTTGTTGCATGGCGTAAAAATGGCATGCGAAAATCCTAAAATGCGTCCTTGTAATGTGCTATTTATACACCTTCCCATGAGAGCAAAACCTATTTTTCAAGGTTCATGTATGTTATTATTGTGTGTCCCAAAGTGGTACATACAATATAATCATGCACCATTCCACTGCCGATGAAGTCAAGTTCAAGTTCTCCTGTTTCTAGCTTTAGGAAAGATTGGTGTTTGGTCATCATTATTGACTGAGCTGTCCTGAGGCACCTGCCTTTTTACGCAAATCGCTAGTGCTTCACCTGAGCTGCCTTTGCTCCAGTGGACATACACATGGCATGCAGCCATTACTGTTGGAATCTGAAGCATCTACACACACCATACCATAATAATTAGTATGCACCCTTATCGGGAACATGGAGTCCATAATTCACAGTTTGCAGCCAGCCTGCCCGTCTAACATTAGCAGGCATCTGGCATCCTGTCATTTATGTTTGCAGAGACAGCAGAGTGGACGGAGATTTACGGGAGAGGCTGCAGTGCCGTAACTCTGCTAAATGCCTCACTTTAAATAGACATGAGCTCACACCTATACTGTACATGTGCTCGCTGCCATCCCAAGTGTCTTTTCTTTACATGCTTTCAATGAAATATTCAGTATCTCACAAGATGTTAATGAGGCAGCGATTGGAGAGCAAAACTCTGTCAAGGCCTTGTGGGTAATTTAATATGTGCTGAGCTTGTTCGCACACTACAAACAAACTCTCTCTCCAACTTCCAAAAATGTCAAGGTAATGAAGGATCAATATTTTCTTCTCATGGGAAGACCATGCTGGAGACTAATTGAGTTTAATTGTGCTGACTGTAATAGTAACTTGCCTCATTACAGCGATAAAATGCGATACAGACACGCAGCACAATGCTAAATTGCCGTCAAAGGATTCATTTGCCAAGCGTGTTTTTTAAGAGTAATGTATGCGTGGAGCTACGAAGAACACCAATAGATCAAATCTGAAATGAGTCAGACTGTCATAAAGTCCACGGATTCAGTTTGATCCAGTCAGTCTCTAAAGGATCTTCATACCTGACTCAAGGTGAAATTTGTCTTGATATTCAGCGATCGTGCTTCTGTGATCGTGATTAAACTGGAGAGGAGGTCAAGAGCTTTTGATTGGATGTGTTTTAGGATTAGGGCTGTCAAAGTTAACGTGATAATAACGCCACTAATTTCTTTAACGCATTAGCGGGCTCAGTTTTAAAGCTAGAGTGAAGATACTGGTATCATATGAAACTAGAAACCTAAAGAATCCATCGGTACCAACCATGTCATACTAGTCGTGAAGGAAGCTGAATAACGCTCCAAACTTACGCTTAATTTTGGCAAGGAAAAACTGTCATGGCCATTTTCAAAAGGATCCCTTGACCTCTGACCTCCAGATATGTGAATGGAAATGGTTTCTATGGGTACCCACGAGTCTCCTCGTTACAGACATGCCCACTTTATGATAATCACACGCAGTTTGGAGGTCAGAAAAGTCTGCAGTCTGTATACATTTGTTGTTTCACTGATGTTTCTGACCTCGAGTGGCTGCAACTTGGGTGTGTGATGCAACTATTTTACGGCACGTGTATTGCTCAAGACCCAAGGAAGCGCAGTGTTTATTGGGAAGTTGTTTGTATGTTTTACTGGAAAGGGAATGCACTGAAAACATTTGTCAGACCTATGATCGGAGCATATGTTTTATGCTAAATGCAGTACCTGTGAGGGTTTCTGGACAATATCTGTCATTGTTTTGTGTTGTTAATTGATTTCTAATAATAAATATATACATACATTTGCATAAAGCAGCATATTTGCCCACTCCCATGTTGATAAGAGGATTAAATACTTGACGAATCTCCCTTTAAGGTACATTTTTAACAGAAAAAATTTGCATTTAATTTGCGATTACTTGTGATTAACTAAGGACAACCATGCGATTAATCGCGATTAAATATTTTAATTGATTGACAGCCCTAGTTAGGGCACAAGACATGCCGTGAACTCTCCGAACTCTGTATTGTAATTTGGAAACAGAGAGCGTCTGATTGAATGACTTGGATTTAAAGCAGAGAGTGCTCTGTGATGTAAGATAGGGATTTATTGGCAGTGTTGACACAAATCTGGCATTGGAAGCACTCTGAGGAAAACATTCAGGCATGTTTGTGTTGAAATTTTGGAGTGTTTACTAGTTAAAAGTGAAATGACTCCAAAACACAACCATTAATGGTGATAAGGAAACAGATGTTTAGATGTAGCCTAATAACCGGCGGGTCCTTCTGCCCGGAAAGCCTATCAGAAAATTAGATTTCAAAACACAGACTTGAATCGAGCCAGTTTGTGCAACTGATGAACACCGTAAAAGGTAAATTACAGCAAAGGGCACAGACAAGTTCATTATTCTTAGCTTAAGTTACAATGTTTTTATTCACCTTCCTGCCAAAACCATCACATTAGACGGGAGTGCAAGTGAACCAAATATGAAAATGCAATAAACCATATTTCATTGCAGGCTTTATAAGGATCATCTTATCCTCAGTTCCACCATTTCTCCTCTGTCACCGAGAGATTACACTGTCCCTGATATGAGAAAATGTTTGATGAGGCTACAGAGAAGTCAGCCAATGATGGATTTGTTTGTCTCTCGACTTGAGGACTTTTTCCCCCAAAAAATATGTTTTTCTCGCTGACTTTCCAAAAGTTAATAAGAATGGAAATGTCATTTAAGGATCAACAGAGTTGTACTCTGGGAAATGTGATTGCGTTAGAGTGGTTTCTGTAATAATACAGCTGTCAAACTGCATTCATGTGATGAAGTGGTTGCACATAATCAGCATTAGAGAGAGCTACATCCATATTTAAGTTAAAGACACCCTGTGGTGTTTTCTTGGAAAAGCCTAGAAATGTGTTAAATGTTCTTTTCGAACACACTTGCAAAGATGAATTTAAGAATATTTTGCAACCTGCCTTGTTTACGTCCATGTTTGCTAGATCGCAGCTCTTCATCCCTGCCTTTTCTGACATGTCGCTGTGTTTCTTTACACGTTATCGCCACCAACAGTCAATCAGTGGAATAGCATTAAGCTGACGTACAAGTTGCTATATTTAAACATTGCTCAATAATTCCACAGTGATCAGGAAGTCCGCAGGGTAGCTTTAAACGTGCCATATGTCAATGTTTCTCACTAAAGACTATCCTCGAGGTCTGACAAATGTTTTCAGTGGATTTCCTTTCTAGTAAAACAAACAACTTCACTCTGCACTTCCTTGGGTCTTGAGCAATACACCTGCCATAAAATAGTTGCGTCACACACCCAGGTCGCTGTTACTCACAGTCAGAAACACCAGTGATACTGTAAGCAAGGCGATATATTTAGATTTTTTAAATATAATTTTAGGAATACTGTAATAGTATAAAGAACACACCAGAAACATCATTTTAGAGTAGACAAAAACAACAAATGCATACTGCATGCAACATGTTTTTTGCCCCCAAACTGCATGTGATTATCATAAAGTGGGCATGTCTGTAAAGGGGAGACTCGTGGGTACCCATAGAACCCATTTACATTCACATATCTGGAGGTCAGAGGTCAAGGGACCCCTTTGAAAATGGCCATGCCAGTTTTTCCTCACCAAAATGTTGCGTAACTTTGGAGCAGTATTTAGCTTCCTTTGTGGCAAGCTAGTATGACATGGTTGGTAACAATGGATTCCTTAGTTTTCTAGTTTCATATGATGCCAGTAACTTCACTCTAGCTTTAAAACTGAGCGCGCTACAACCTCCGAAAGATCGAATAGCTGGTAATTCGAGCAAGGTCGCCGGAAGTTTTTTGGTGTTGCGTCTGGTGTTTATTCATGTATCCGGATGAAGCTCAGTCAATACATACAAATATTCCTCTTACCCCGCATCCCCTAATAGATTCCTTTCAATTGACTTGCTGTCCTAATGAAGTCGTGTTAATCCTCTCCTTAAGATAACACAAAGTGAAGTGATGAAACTTTAACGCTCCTCGCGGGGAAACATAATTACAGTTGGGGCCGCCAACAGGACACACAGTACGACTCAGGCTAACAGAGGTTAAATAAACAACCCTGACATAAGCAGCCGTGTTGAGCCCTGGGTCATGCCGAAAATGTTCCACCCCAAAAACTCCTGCTGCACTCCTTGCCACCTTCTCAAACGTGATGTATTTATAGATGCTTTTGGATTCGAACGCAGCTGTCACGCTCGAGGGAGTCAAAGGAACCAAAGTGAATTGTCCTGCAGACGTTGGGCTCAGGAGAGCCAACATACCGCTGGTGCTCAATGAATAGATAATTCCATTTTCACTCGGCTGGATCGCTCACAATCTAACACAAAGGAAGCCGCTGAGCCCCGCCTGCTGTTTGTATAGGAAGTCTCACTCAAGTGAGTCCTCATTATGCATACATACAGATATCAAACTCTTGTCAAACTTGTCAGCCGCATTGCAGATTTATCTCTGAGCGACTGACACAAGGTGGATGTTGCTTTTATTAACTTGACCGTGATGTCAGTGTTCCGGGTGATGAAACTGCTCTCAATGCCATCAGAGGATTTTCTTATCAAAAGAATAATTCATATGTGCAGTTGAGGGGTCTCTCTCAGATTGCAGAGGTGATTAACATGCAACCTGGGCTTCAAATCCCTCAGCTACTCTTATCCTGTTCCTCTGCAGAATGTTCGATAAATGAAAAACTATAACTGGATGTTGGCTACCACCTCTTAGAACATTTAAATATATATATTTCTAACAAACTTTTCTAAAATAGCACATAAAGTTTGGTGCAGTGTGGGACTATTGCCAGAGAGAAAGACCCTTCAAAGGTGTTAAAAATAATTTATTTATAAGGATAATGCACATGAATCAACATTTTTGTATATCAGTGTTAGCCAGCTGGCTAATTTTCAACCGCAGTCCTTTGGCAAGACGCCCCGACACTAATGAAGTTTAAGAAATACCAACACAGGACGGTAAGACGAAGAAACTACGTTAGCAACTAAATCAGTATTCTCAACGAATGCCCTTTTTGCTGAGCAAAGCGAAGCAGCAAAACACCGATGCAGTGATATGATAACTTCTGCTAAGTCACTGTTTTGCAAGTCAGAAGTAAGTTTTTGCACTCAAGTCCCGAGTCAAGTCTAGAGTAGGGTGACCATGTTTTCGACCCTTAAGTGTACCACGCATTCATAAAAAACACTAGATAAACGCAGCGCAAGAAAAGAGTGCACGCCACTGTGCCATAGGAAAACAATGGTTTTGCAGGTGACGCGTTTCTAGCGACATGTCTCCGTGTGATTGGGGCCTTACGCAGCAATATCTATGTGAAGTTTGCCACCATAAGCTACTAGTCATACCCATAAATGTATAAAGAGAACTGGATACAGCGTTGGAGGCGGGGCCCCGTTCATTCCTATGAAAGTTGCTCAGTGGTGCATGAAGCGAAAATGGCTCGCCTGGAAAAGTACCCGGATCTTGGGCACATGGAACCGGCGCAGTAGCGTCCGCTCAGTCACATGACTCGGTCACTGGGTCCCGACTTCACACCGTTGTCACGGGAAGGGAAATAACTCTGGATTCAGTTACTAGTGCGTTTTAAAACTGTAAAACCTAATTTTTTAAATAAGCGCTATTAGAGTGTTCGTACTGGGAAGTTGATTCCCCTAAAAAAAAATTATCCGCTGAGTTACAGACGTCTCTTTCCCAATGTAAGTCTATGGGAAAAAGTGTTTTTGGGCCCAATGCATCACGTGACTGACACGGAAGTTGCCACACCGCCACTACGAAAGTTGGGATTGACGACCGACGCTCTTCCTGGGTTGCTTGGTCATACCAGACCAAATATACGTACTGTACAAAAGTATTGAATGGAGCTATGGTGTGTTTCATTGCTGGTGAGTTCAACTTATCATTTGTAAGTGTGTTGTAAATTTCTTATTTCTGTGCATACATGCATGTAGTATGTAGCTGAAAACAAATCTGCCTACCAGCACCTCTAAATCTGCCGTCACATGATGAGAAATCTGCTCTTCGCTCACTGTGAGAATATGCCGTCAAAAAGTGCACAAGGAACGCCATTCACTGTTTCTTGGCAACAACAACAGTTGGAGCTGTTATGCCGTTGGTTGCGCTTTGAAAGGTCACCAGCAACCGAGGTCAGAGTTGAAATAATTTGAACTTTGAGTGCAACGGCCCATTTTTCTTTTGTGAGCAGAAGTATTTCTTATGTCAAGATGACAACATTATAATAAAAATACAACTTATTGTTTTGTGTTTGGTGATCTGAACATACAGTACTGAACATACTGTACTGTTTGTATCCTGGTTCCACTCCTCGTGAGGATTGTGTGCCCTCAAGGTGACGTGTAGCGCTCCGTCTGCAGGCTCTGCTGCAGACCTTTAGACTCCTCCTCATGTCGCTGTCTTTAATCAGAGGACTCAGTCAGCGCAGCGCACGGCCGGCCCCGACCTTGTCCCGTTGGTTACTCTCAACCTCACGCAGACTCGCTGTGACAGGCCGGTGTGAGTGAAGGGAGCATCCCAAAAGCCCTCGGGCTGGGCCGCCCTGCTCTCGCTGATGCTCAGCTGTATGGCAGAGCGGACACAAGGGACCCGTGTGAAAACACACTGATTTTAGAGGACGGTTTTAAACATTTTATGGGTTATTTGAGTAAAAAAACAGAATGAAAACAGACACAAACTGAGGGGAAAGATGTGCATGATGGAACTAATGTTTAATTTCGATCTTGTTCTTCCAGTTATATTCCCAGTTTACCACCTGACACAGTCTGTTCGGCAGCACTCATGGTTGTCTTCATCTTTTTCTGTCAGTATTATTACTTTAATTATAATTTGGCTCACAGGGCGAGCAGGAAAATATTGTCACTGGTGCAATTTAAGATGTTGATTATGTGAAGTTATTCTGTCTTGTAATAGACTTTGCTGTTGTTTATGCGCCCGGAGTCTTATTTCCCAGGTGTGCAACCTGACAAAGCCTGTTCTCTTCGTGTATTGATGTTATTTTCGCACTTTTTATTCTTCTTAATTTACGTCATTTAATACGTGGGTTGCTTGAATGATTACGAGTAAAAGCACCGACGGTATACAGATGATGAAAATGATTGTTTTTGTCAGTCTTTTGTCAACCACGCAGTTCATTTAATGGATCAATCTTCCTCTTCTGCCACTTTTTATTTGTTCCTCCACTTCTTCCTCTTTGTTTATTACTGTTCTCAGTTACATTAAACATTTTGTTGTCTCTCGCGGGTACAAGAAAAACTGGCGCACTGAGAGGTTTTGATGAAACAAGTTAATATTTTCCATTTTAGAAGACAAGACATTCATTCAGCGTGTCCCATTAATTCACAGCTCTGGTAATTCACTTGTGCAAATGTGCTTCCTTCCTGAGCTATATACAAAAACAGATTGTATAAGTGATGTCCTCTCTCTCTCTCTCTCTTTGTCAGAGATGGACTCGTTCCGCATCCTCCTCTACTCCCTCATCTTCCTGCTCAGCGTCTTCGGCAACCTGCTGATCATCGTGGTCCTGATGCTGAACAAGCGCATGCGGACCGTCACCAACTCCTTCTTGCTGTCGCTGGCGGTCAGCGACCTCATGATGGCCGTCTTCTGCATGCCCTTCACCCTCATCCCCAACATCCTGGAGGACTTCATCTTCGGGGGCGCCATGTGCAAGACCGTCTCCTACTTTATGGGTGAGGATGAGTTACGAAGCTGGTTCGATATTCTGGGAAATTCATTTTCCTGAAAGGATTGATACCACGGTCTGAAAAGTAAAAGTGCCTTAAACTTGCATTCTTTCTAACAGCCAGCAGGGGGCGACTCCTCTGGTTGCAAAAAGAAGTCTGATTGTATAGAAGTCTGTGAGAAAATGAGCCTGCTTCTCACTTGATTTATTACCTCAGTAAACATTGTAAACATGAGTTTATGGTCTCAATCGCTAGTTTCAAGTCTTCTTCAATACAGCATGATGTTCATTTAGTAAATGATGGTCCCATTTAGAGTCAAATAGACCATAAAGCAGGGGATGCTTTAGGGCGGGGCTACCTTGTGATTGACAGGTCGCTACCACGGCGTCTGTCCGGCCTAAACATGTTTTATTCAGCGTTCGGTTGTACTTAACTCCACCCTCTGGTTTTGTCTAATAATTTGTCTAATATTTTATATGTAAGCTTGTCATTACAGTCAAGGAAAGGGTCGCAGAGTCGTAACTGATAAATAATGATTGTTAAATGATGAACCAATTGAATACTGGCGTTTTATCTAACTGTCAAACTGGAAGAACAAGATTAAATATTAAATATTATTTGCATCATCATCATCTTTCCCCTCGGTTAGTGTCTGTTTTTTTAGTCAAATAACTTATCAAATTATTAAAATATGAATCAACATAGAACATTTTCTGTAAACAGCAGCTGGTTATCTTAAGATTAGTATAAAGTCTGTCATCTCCAGGAAGTCCTGCACACAATCCCCCATTATCGTTTTTGTACAGATTCAACAAGCAAGACACAATGTGTTAATTCATGAGTTTTAGGAGGTGCTGGCGGAGCCAGACTAACAGTTATTTCTTCTCCATTCAATATTTAAATGAAATGCTAATTCGAGTCGCAGGAAATTGCCCTAATATTTCCAAAATCATTTACGGATATGAGATGTCAGGAACAAGAGAGAGATCAAATGAATCTAATAATGTGATATGCGAGCGAGCAGGTCATTCAGAGACTGGGTTAAAAGAGGTTTTTCTTATTCTACAAAGGAGAAATTGGCTTTTTTTTTTTTTTGTGGCTGGCAGCCGATTAGAAAATGTGCCCCAGCTTCTGAATCCTGCCGGGAAATTGCTCGATATCTAACAAGAGCTCTCAGAGAGGCTTTTCTCTGATCTTCATTGTGCCTGTCAGAGGGTAACCGTCGTGCTCGCAGTGCTCGGACAGTCACACGTCTTCGGGAGTGTGACTGTGCGATGAGCTGGCTCCTATCAGGCCAGAGTCGAGGTGCCACGTGAGGCCTGAGTCACACCGAAAGCAGCACGGTGGGCAAAGAAACTGAGATCTGCCGCAATACTTCTGTGTCTTCGCTTCGCTTTGAATGGCTTAGGAGAGGTATTGAATCGCGAGGTCCACAATCCTATTATTGTCTCAGAAAATGCGATGCACCATCTGCAAGGACAGGCTTCTCCTTTTCAATTACTGGGTTCTCTGAGCTGTGATAAGGAGGAGGAGGAGGAGGAGGGCAGCAGCCTCGGACTTTAAATACAAACCTTTATGTGGCCGCCTTGTCTGATATTTTATATGTATGCTTGTCAAGGAAGGAGTCTAGGAGTAGTTTGATAAATACTGATTGTTAAATGATGAATCACTCAACCATATGAATACTGGCATTTTATTTAACTGTGAATAATGACTTGGACGTCCTCCACTGCAAATGTGAAAGATGTTACTTCCTGAAACAGACACCTCAAAACGGCAATGACATCTTAGTTTCTCTGCACAATGCATGCAATGATTAAGAGTCCGAGGTCCAGATGAGGAGCTAACTGATAACAGTTCTGTGTACTGGTCAGTTTACTGCCACCCGCTGGTATTTTGTTCCCAAGACTGTACCGCCATTTCACTCAATTGAGAGTTACTGAAGGGGGAAGAAAGTTCTCAGAGCTGGTGAGCTTGCTGACTGTCAATTAGATCAAGACAGCCGCGATGTAAGCCGGCCAGCAGCCAGAGGAAAGACTCGGAAAAAGGAGCCACCGCAAGACCCCACAACCAGTAAGGGGGCTTCATTCGGAGCTGGAGTTTCAGCAAGAACGGTTTCACTAATGATGCAGTAGGCATTTTATACAGTATGGTTCCTCTGTGTGTGTCTTCCTCTGTTATTCTATAATTTTTCAGTCAGCGTTTTCCAAAGTTGACTTTTTTCTTCTGCATCACTTAGGTCCCATCTATCTACCAGTCCTATCAGAGTGCTGAATATTGGTATTTTTAGTGACGTCACGTGAACTGATCGGTACCAAGTCCATGCCAAGATTCTGAAAACATGACGGTACTCGTTTTTAACGTCAGGGCTCAAGACTAATGGCATCTAAAATCCGAGAGGACACAGTTAACTACTCACAATCCAGGCCTGGAGACACACCTTATTTTGCACATTGAAATCGGCAGGAGGAGAGTTAGTTAACGTGAGTTTCATTATGATGCGTTCAAGCTCTATTCAGTAAATGAGTAAATAGGCGAAGGTAAATTATAACGTTATCATGATGTGTTCAAATTAGGGTTGTCAAAGTTAACGTGATAATAACACGTTAACACAAATTAGTTTTAACGCCACTAATTTCTTTAACGCATTAACGCAACTTAGGATTTTTAATTATCCTTTTAAAAATACAACGGGCCACCGATCTTTTGGAGGTTGTAGCAGGCTCAGTTTTCAATCATATAAAATAAAAAAAACATGTTCTACTAGCTTGTTGCCAAGGAGGTTAAATAATGCTCCAAAGTCACACTAAATTTTGGTGAGGAAAAACTGTCATGGTCATTTTCAAAGAGGTCCCTTGACCTCTGACCTCCAGATATGTGAATGTAAATGGGTTCTCTGGGTACCCACGAGTCTCCCCTTTACAGACATGCCCACTTTATGATAATCACATGCAGTTTGGGGCAAGTCATAGTCAAGTCAGCACACTGACACACTGACAGCTGTTCTTGCCTGTTGGGCTGTTATGTTGTGATTTGAGCATATTCTTTATGCTAAATGCAGTACCTGTGAGGGTTTCTGGACAATATCTGTCATTGTTTTGTGTTGAAAATTGATTTCCAATAATAAATATATACATGCATTTGCATAAAGCAGCATATTTGTCCACTCCCATGTTGATAAGAGGATTAAATACTTGACGAATCTCCCTTTAAGGTACATTTTGAAAAGATAAATGTGCGATTAATCACGATTAAATACTTTAATTGATTGACAGCCCTAGTTCAAATGTAAATCCAGTGGTTTAAAGGAGACGTTTTTAGGGAATCATGACCTGTTTAACTCCCTAATACTAGTACAAAGTGTATTTTGCTTTGTTTTTTTACGTTGGTATCTCAATTGGGTATCGAGAATCATGGAATTTCACTGGTATTAGTATCTACTGCTAAATTTCTGGTATTGTGACATCCCTAATTATTTTTTACTTTAAAAATCAGTGACTGTTAGTGTGCAGTACTTTTAAATCACCGGAAGTGTTTGTAGTCCAGAGTGGTTACAGCGTATGCCATATTTGTATTCAACCAGGCAAGTCAATTAAGAACAAATTCTTGTTTACAATGGTTGCCTGGCGTTTATAGCAGCAGTGATTCTGGCCTTGGGATCTTTGTTGCATGTCATACCCTGCTCTCTCCCCCTATTTCAACCCTCTCCTAATCTATAAAAGACGTGTTTGTTGTCCAAATGTCCCTCATCAAGTAATTAAGCCCCAACTAGCCCAAACAAGAAGACATGTCTGGTGCTGCCTATGGAGGGAAAACAGAATCATTGTGATTCTTGATATGGAAATTGTGCAAAATACCGTATAAATGCTGCTCAGTATGTGCATGTTAACACCCATTTCAATCAAACCTCCCCCCAATCTGAACCTCCCATGAGCAAGGCCTTCTATCAGGCAAACCAATCAATACTCAGGATCATTGTGACCGACCTCTCCCCATTGATCGCGCGCCAAACCTGCCCGGCGAACTCATCTACCCTTTGCAAACTCATCTGTTAGCACACGGCCATTAGACATATAATACGCCATCCATCCTTCGACTCGCCCGTTCCTCCGCGCATCCATCTATCCGCCTCCCCCCAGCTCGATAATCGTGTGAATCATAGCCCCCGTGCTGCCTCGCTGGCAGTTATGAGATCGATGTTGTAATATTCGGGGCGGGTGCGTTTGTCTACGTGTGCCGTCTTCAATCACATTTATGTATCCGGGTTTTTGTTGCTGGTCATATGATGCAATTACTAACCTACTTACCAGCTCAGTCTGTCAGCCTTCCAGCAAACTTGTACAGAGCTGGCTGCGAGCGCGTCTGCCACCTATAACACATTAATTCCATTTGTAAAGTTTTTTATGCCTTTAAGGCTTCTTCAGGGCAACTTTCAACTGCTAAGAATTAACAGGCGTAGTTTCAGCTGAGGAGTCTTTTCCCCGCAGGTTGAGGGGCGCTGAGAGACCCTTCCACTCCAAACTTCACAGTTTCGCTCAAAAGCCAGTTATCGGGAGTGTTCGCCCGACTCGTGTTTAATGAACAAGAAAAAGGATTAGAGCCTCTTCATCCCGAGGAGGGAAGATGCGGCGCAGGGGCAAAAAATGGGAGCATTTAGTCGGTTAGTTGGCTGGTAATTAACTCGGCTGCACCTTGTCTGGAATCACAGTCGGGGAGTGAAGCTTTGATCTGAAAACCCAACTAGAGAGGGCTTTCTGCAGCAATAACTGAGACATGCATATAATGGGAAACTGTCCACTCAGTTTAATACAGCAGCATCTATATTGAGATTTGAATATATATGTGAAATGAAAGGGAGTGCTCTTCTTAATGCACTGCTGCGTAATGCACATACAGTATTAATATATGGGAGAGTATGATCTATATAGTTGCCACAGTCTATTTTAAAGTGTGTTAAAGATTTCCTGTTTCATAACTCTTCTTTAGAGGCCGAACAAATTGCTCGATCAGCGCTGCTGATCTCGGATCAGTGTTTGCTTCCCCCCGCCAGTAATAAAAACAGATGCTCAAGTGGACCTGGACTGAACTGTAAAAAAAGGGTTGATGAATTCTACCCGACCGCTCCTGGACGAGAATCTAATCCCTCAGACATGCAGCGCACTAGTCTTTGAGCTGTGTCATCAATTCAAATCACTGGCGTATCAGCGCTATACATCACCTGGAAGTGCACTTCCTTTCAGTATCAATGTGCACAACATCCCAGCGATCAGTCTTTATAAGTGTAGGGCTTGAAAACATCACTCATGTGGAGACCAGTGGCTCCGTCTCACACAGGCTTCAGCCTCTAACGGGGCTCACAGGCTGAGCTGCTCATCCTTATGTAGCCATGCACTGAAACACTGCATATGAATATGGGTTGTGTAGGGATGTCCATAATTAACCGTTAACCGACATTAAGCGTTTTAACCGATTTACGCTATCGATTAAAACGGTTAAAAGAAATGTTAATAATTAACTTAGAAGCTGAGCGGCTCAGAGGAGCCACGTAATTGTGAGCTAGGAAGTATAAAGAGCGACAAACGCCACGTGTCACACATGAAAGTACTATTGATGTTCTCCTCTGACGCTCAGCAAGAAAACTGTTTAGAACTTCTTTCTGCACAAAGGCCTTGAAAAGCGCTTCTTTTATAATTATATCTCCGCTTTTACCGACAATAGTTTTCACTGCTCTCTTCATAACTCCCTTTGTCTTTTAATCCTGCTTTGTCTGTTTGCTTTGTAAAGCACTTTATAAAAGTGCTGTATAAATAATGCTTTGTCTTTTTCATCTTCTCCTCGTTATATTTTTGTGGCTCCTTTTTGACAAAAAAAATAAAATCCTACCTCTCTGTGTTCCACATTTTCACAATCAGTGTAAGCTGGCGCTTGCTGGGCATGACCGCCTTCAAGCATCAACAAAAGAAAAACCCCCCCTGTGTGTGATTTGGTCTTTCTCTGTGTCTGTGCTTAGCACTTGAAAGAGATGTGTGGGTGTGAGACTTATTGTGAGAGACTCTTACGGTGCCCGTGCACTGTTAAGATCTGCATGTGCTGACGGTGCCACCCACCTCCTTCTGTTTAGCCGGAGCTGGAGGGGACTGTTTTTCAGCTGGTCGGTAGAGTACAGCGGTTGACAGTCAATCAGGATTGTGTCACTGAACATGCAAGAAGGATTCTCAGCAGTGAAGGCTGACAAAAATAGAAATTGTAACACCAGTTCTGTGATCACAGGTGAAAGCTGCTAACGAGCCGTCCTGCTCTTCTGAACACATAAACACATCTTACTTACATAACTTCTATTTGGTAGATAATCATGGCCTAGTTTGGGGAGTATAAACAGGACCGTTCGTAGCTATACCTGAGAAAAGTAATGCGCTGTAACTCGTATATACATATACGAATACGGGTAAATTGTTGGCAGTGGCGGGTAAAGATCATCAGGACATCCGCCACAAAGTATAGAAACACTTTGGGTTTCACACATTGCAGGAAAAGCAGAGCTAGACATCACGGCTAAAGATGCATGCTAACTCTGTCACGGACAGGAAGCGTCATCGTATCGCGGTAACGTGCGGTCGAGCCGGCCGTCACTCTCATCTCCGTGGTCAAATGGGCCGACGCTACAACTGTAGAGCACCCAGATACTGACATTTATGTTAGATGCATTGAAACGGCCCCGATGAAGCTGACCATGGATCGATGGAGAGAATGGAGCTGACGAGGAGAGCTAGAGACGACCTTGGAGAAGTTAGAGGAAGTACGTCTGGTTTTCAAAATAAGGTGTTAACAAAGGGAACTGTATATACAAAATACATATATAAAAATAGGATTAATTAGATTATATTCACCAGAAGTATAAAACATTACATGTCCCTTATAAATTAAAAAGAAAATACCACTAATTTGTGAGGGAAATGTCTTTATTCTTTGATTTTTGGGTTGCTGGAATTTTTTTTTATAAATAATTCCTGACAATGATCCTGATATATTTGACTTCAGGACATCTCTGACTACATACTTGCTGTATTCATTTAGATATTTTTCAAAGTAAAAGTCCCTAGAAGTGTATGATTCAACTTTTTCCAATAGTCTACTGTTAAAAAAAGTTAAAGATCGCAATAAATCGTAATACATATCGTCCCAGCCCAGAGTTATGAGGAGCTTTTTATATAAATGGATTTATGGACATTCATTCACATCATCTAATAATGATAATGATAACCTCGGAAAGTGTATCATGTCTGTGTTAAGACTTTGAGAAAGAGTACTATATCTGATGCAAATTGCTGTAAAGAGTTTGTGAACGGGCCAAAACGGCGGACTAAACAACAACATCTAACTTCCTGTTGTGTTTCGAACATGACATGCACCTGTCTCTTTCATCTCACGCCGTATCTCTGCCTCACGTCTCGTCCCGGGGGGAGATGTGCCTCGCCGTTTGAAAACCCTCTGCTCTGAGCCAATAAACCCAGTGGTTTTGGTTTGATGTAGTATCCTGTCACGTCTCATGTCAGTGTAGCAGCAATCAAAAAAATTACCCTGCTCGCAAAGAGCTGGAATGCTTTTAATAATGCACGGTCTCTCCGACTGCTCGCGCAGCATAAAAGGCATTCAGACGTCGTTTCGTGATGATGATGTTCCCTTTGTTCTGGAGTATCCCTACCAGTCAGCTCCTTTGTTCTGTTAGAGCAGGAATATGATAAGCCGTTCTCCTGTCTCTATCAGACTCCACATCAAATCCCACACCACACTTCCCTTTCTTCTCTAAGTAACACATTTTGCAGTCGACTATATATACCCTAAATCCTTAATCTTTCAGCGCCTGATAACAAAGCTTATCACAATAGAAAGGGACATTATCGTTGTTCTGCAGGAGAGGCCATCGCCAAAGGCCGATCGCGGAGAGGATAAATCGTTCATAGAGCAGTCCACCACTCAAATATGGTTCCTGTAGATTGAATTGCACCATAGGAGTATGCATGACTTCCTCCCTTGAGTGATAATGCATAGACAGGATATGTTCTTCCGTCGTGAAGGAACAACGGATGGGGATTAATGTGTTGTTGCTTCTCGTAGCGACAGGGGATCAGCGTGGTGAGTTTATTCCTGGGGGGGTGTGCTGGCGACACGCAGGTATGGGTTTATTAATGCTATTTGTCTCGCCCCGTCTCGCCCTCACAACACAGGATACACACTGGCGGAGATTGCTCCCCCTCCGCTGATTATGCATATTCATACATGCAAATACAGCTTGTCCTTGGACTGTCTCTTAAGGAAGTGAACCCTTGGTGAACCCTATAGATGAAGTGATAGTCACAGAGCTGCCAGCACTATTGAGAGGATATGGATTTCATCCTTAAAAAATGACTCCTAAGTGTAAATGTCTTCAAACCTTTTAGTCTGATTGACATGACGGTGGTAATGGAGGTGATTGGGCTTTATTTGACCTATGGATTTTATGGCACCCGAAGCGATCTTGGAGGTTGTTGTATTGTAATGGTGTTTTCATGCTTGTTACTGTCTTTCTAAGTAATTACCGGCTGCTGTATTTTGCGCTGTCAGCAAGAACGTGACGCATTTTGTACTGTATCTTTTGAAAGGTTTTACTGTGTACGTGTTTCAGCAGCTAATCTGGTGAAGATGACTGAGTTGTAGGGACGCACCGTGTCAATGTGTAACGTGTTAAAAGGTCAAGTGTGTAGCAATTAGGAGGATCTATTGTCTATTGGGATATAATGGAATATAATAGTACAGGCTGTTGTCATACACCGTTTGTAGCTATAGCTAGTTAGTAGTATAGTAGTAGTATAGTTTTGTTGCCTAAACCTAACTAAGTTTTGTTTCCTAAACTGAAGTAGTTTTGTTGCCTAAACTTTAGTAGTTTTGTTGCCTAGACTGAAGTAGTTTTGTTGCCTAAACTTTAGTAGTTTTGTTGCCTAAACTGAAGTAGTTTTGTTGCCTAAACTTTAGTAGTTTTGTTGCCTAAATTTAAGTAGTTTTGTTGCCTAAACTTTAAGTTTTGTTGCCTAAACTGAAGTAGTTTTGTTGCCTAAACTTTAGTAGTTTTGTTGCCTAAATTTAAGTAGTTTTGTTGCCTAAATTTAAGTAGTTTTGTTGCCTAAACTTTAAGTTTTGTTGCCTAAACTGAAGTAGTTTTGTTGCCTAAACTTTAGTAGTTTTGTTGCCTAAACTTTAGTAGTTTTGTTGCCGAAAATGAAGTAGTTTTGTTGCCTAAACTGAAGTAGTTTGTTGCGTAAACTTTGGTGGTTTTGTTTCCTAAACTGAAGTAGTTTTGTTGCCTAAACTTTAGTAGTTTTGTTGCCTAAACTTTAGTAGTTTTGTTGCCGAAAATGAAGTAGTTTTGTTGCCTAAACTGAAGTAGTTTGTTGCGTAAACTTTGGTGGTTTTGTTTCCTAAACTGAAGTAGTTTTGTTGCCTAAATTTAAGTAGTTTTGTTGCCTAAACTTTAAGTTTTGTTGCCTAAACTGAAGTAGTTTTGTTGCCTAAACTTTAGTAGTTTTGTTGCCTAAACTTTAGTAGTTTTGTTGCCGAAAATGAAGTAGTTTTGTTGCCTAAACTGAAGTAGTTTGTTGCGTAAACTTTGGTGGTTTTGTTGCCTAAACTGAAGTAGTTTTGTTGCCTAAACTTTAGTAGTTTTGTTGCCTAAACTTTAGTAGTTTTGTTGCCGAAAATGAAGTAGTTTTGTTGCCTAAACTGAAGTAGTTTGTTGCGTAAACTTTGGTGGTTTTGTTTCCTAAACTGAAGTAGTTCTGTTGCCTAAACTTTAGTAGTTCTGTTGCCTAAACTTTAGTAGTTCTGTTGCCTAAACTTTAGTAGTTCTGTTGCCTAAACTTTAGTAGTTCTGTTGCCTAGACTTTAGTAGTTTTGTTGCCTAAACTGAAGAAGTTTTGTTGCCTAAATTGAAGTAGTTTTGTTGCCTAAACTGAAGTAGTTTTGTTGCCTAAACTTTAGTAGTTCTGTTGCCTAAATTGAAGTAGTTTTGTTGCCTAAACTGAAGTAGTTTTGTTGCCTAAACTTTAGTAGTTTTGTTGCCTAAACTGAAGAAGTTTTGTTGCCTAAACTGAAGAAGTTTTGTTGCCTAAACTGAAGTAGTTTTGTTGCCTAAACTTTAGTAGTTTTGTTGCCTAAACTGAAGTAGTTTTGTTGCCTAAACTTTAGTAGTTTTGTTGCCGAAAATGAAGTAGTTTTGTTGCCTAAACTGAAGTAGTTTGTTGCCTAAACTGAAGTAGTTTTGTTGCC
This sequence comes from Sebastes fasciatus, assembly GCF_043250625.1. Lineage (NCBI taxonomy): Eukaryota > Metazoa > Chordata > Actinopteri > Perciformes > Sebastidae > Sebastes > Sebastes fasciatus. The sequence goes on along the minus strand of NC_133818.1, from coordinate 5,785,273 downwards.
TAAACTTTAGTAGTTTTGTTGCCTAAACTGAAGTAGTTTTGTTGCCTAAACTTTAGTAGTTTTATTGCCTAAACTGAAGTAGTTTTGTTGCCTAAACTTTAGTAGTTTTGTTGCCTAAACTTTAGTAGTTTTGTTGCCTAAACTTTAGTAGTTTTGTTGCCTAAACTTTAGCAGTTTTGTTGCCTAAACTTTAGTAGTTTTGTTGCCTAAACTTTAGTAGTTTTGTTGCCTAAACTTTAGTAGTTTTGTTGCCTAAACTTTAGTAGTTTTGTTGCCTAAACTTTAGTAGTTTTGTTGCCTAAACTTTAGTAGTTTTGTTGCCTAAACTTTAGTAGTTTTGTTGCCTAAACTTTAGTAGTTATGTTGCCTAAACTTTAGTAGTTCTGTTGCCTAGACTTTAGTAGTTTTGTTGCCTAAACTGAAGAAGTTTTGTTGCCTAAATTGAAGTAGTTTTGTTGCCTAAACTGAAGTAGTTTTGTTGCCTAAACTTTAGTAGTTTTGTTGCCTAATCTGAAGTAGTTCTGTTGCCTAAACTTTAGTAGTTTTGTTGCCTAAACCTAACGAAGTTGTTTCCTGTGAAGACGTAATTTTATTTTGAAAAGACTGGAGCGAAAATTGATACATGCGTCACATTTGTGCTCTCTAGTGGCTCTAGAGATGGCCATTTGTGTTTTTGCATCAGCCACCGTAGTTCTCCGACACGCTTGACACATCAAAATAGTGAGAGTTGGTTACAATCTGCAACCTCACTGCTAGATGCCGCCAAATGCTACACACTGCACCTTTAACAGCAGATTTTCTTACCTTTGGATAGAGCCAGGTTAGCTGCTTCCAGTCTTTATGCCAAGCTAAGATAACCGACTCATGGCTTTAAATTTATATTTACCTCACAAACAGGAAAGTACTATTGATCCTCTCGTCTACTCCTCTGCAAGAAAGCGAATAAGCATATTTCCCAATGCTGAGCTAAAGTGCTGACTGGACTAACAGACCAGCTCTCTAAATGTTCTCTTGTGGTCTCTTCTTTCCTGCAGGGATCTCCGTCAGCATCTCCACCTTCAGCCTTGTGGCCATTGCTATCGAGAGGTACAGCGCCATCTGCAACCCGCTGAAGTCCCGCGCGTGGCAGACCCGATCCCACGCCTACCGCGTCATCGCCGCCACCTGGGTGGTGTCACTGCTAATCATGGTGCCATACCCGGTGTTCAGCGCCCTCAAGTCTTTCCCCAAGCCCAACGGGACTGTGGGCCACATGTGTCGCCAGGACTGGCCCAGCGGGGAGGCGGAGCAGACCTGGTGAGTACTGGTGGGACTACAGGGATGGGCACATTCAGTCATGACAAAATCCATCATTCATCAGACGTTTCCGTCTGTGAAAACTTTTTTAAAGATTTGCATAAAAATTATTTGGTGGACGTGCCTCCATAGCAGGAGTCAGTTAGTGAGGTGAATACAATCTGCTCGGCTTTGGATGTGGATAAACGTGGATACTCTGATTTACATGCAGTGTAATTGTGTAATTTACATATGCATTATCAAGCAGGAAGTCGCTTAATTTTTTTGAGCCGTGCAATCAGACCACTTTCCACTGATTGCTTGCAATTGGAAAAATAGATTGCATGCTGATTTGGTCATTTTGGTAATATAGCTCAAATTTCATGCACAGACCTTCAGCGCGTCCACTGTTCTCAGAGCGGTAAATTGAGTTTTGTAACTGTGCTAGTTAATCCATGTGTTCTGGAAAAAGGTGTTTGTTGCAATATATTAGTTTGACCTTGTTTCAATTTCTGTAACAAGTGTCGAAGTTAATACATTTTGGCAATGCTAACTGCCTTCTAGACACTCGGTATCAAGCAGTTAAAGGTACAGTGTGTAGGATTTGCAGATTGCAACCAACTGAGTACCCCTCCGCTCACTCCTCCCTTTCCATGACTGCGGTAACGTGAGCCGCCGAGTGCATAACCGTGGTAACGCCGTTCACCAGGCTCAGAGGTTACCATAATGACACTACTTTAGGAGCAACCATGGCCTTCAGGTAACAAAAAAAGCAAAAAGCGCTCAACTTGTGATTTTTAGGTTGCTTTAAAGCTAGAGTAAAGATACTGTTAAACTAGAAAACCTAAAGAATCCATCAGTACCAACCATGTCGTACTAGCTTGTCACCAAGGAGGCTAAATAACGCTCCAAACTTGCACTAAATTTTGGCGAGGAAACACTGGCATGGCCATTTTCAAAGGGTTTTTTACACTAAATGCAGTACTTATGCGGGTTTCTGGACAATATTTCTCATTGTTTTGTGTTGTTAATTGATTTCAAATAATAAATATATACATGCATTTGCATAAAGCAGCATATTTGCCCACTCCCATGTGGATAAGAGTATTAAATACTTGACAAATCTCCCTTTAAGGTACATTTTGAACAGATAAAAGTTGTGATTAATCACGATTAACTATGGACAATCATGCGATTAATTGCGATTATGCTGGTGCGACTGCGCCTTTACTGTATTTTCGCTCTACCTACCCAGGTAGAAATGCAAGTCCAGCTAATGATGGAGAGAAGGCTCTTATATTCTTGTAATTTTAGGCTCAAACTCCTGGGTTGAAGCTGTAAAAGTGGAGTCTAAAAAAATTAATGAAATCATTAAGTGGGTTTTTTTAAGATGAAAAAGGTGACCAGACTGTTGAGGAATAATTGGAGACATGATATGAAATGGATCAGTTTTCTTGCACCAAAAAAACGGAGACGCTGGGGCAGAAAGTAGAGACATCATTAGACAAAAATAGTCTGCCCTCAGCATTTATGCTGCGAGGATGCATGCAACCATAATTTTAAACGAACATGATTGTTTCTCTGCTCCTGCCTGTAACACTGAAAAGGATGGAAGCTCATCTAAAATATCAGGAGGGAAACAATTATTGCTGGATTGCTCGGCGTTGGGAAAGCCATACATCCATCTACATGCCCTCTGAGGACCGATACGTGCTGCTTTGCTTCGTTGCGAAAAAGCCCCCCCAAGTAGACGGATTCGCTGCCAAGGACGAGATATGTTAGAGCATCTTGGGATATACTACTCAGGGATTTTCATAGATCATAAACATAAGGTGCTGCAGGATGGCGCAATTAAAATGCATAAGAACATGGCTAAACCTGGTCTGTCTCCCTACTTGACAGCCTTTTGTGGTCGAACGCTTCTCGGTCTGTCTATCAAACTGCAAAGCTTCTCTTGGAAAGACGAGGTAGTGGGAGACCAGTTAATTAGTCTGCTCGGCGAGGAGGAGGAGGAGGAGGAGGAGGAGAAGGAGGAGGAGGAGGAGGAGGAAGACAGTCGAGGCTCAGATGTCAAAAGTCCAGATGTGTCACTAAGTATGCGGACCTTTCAAGTTTTAATTCACAGATCCATCTTCGCCCATCACGACCGTCTTCTAAATTGCAGCGGGGTTAGGGGTTAAAGCGTTGGCTGAGAGGAGATAACACCTTTTCCGTCTTTTCTTTTTTGTGCACCTAATGAAGCGGCGCACGGAGTTATTGAAGCGTCCATTTTTAGTCTGAGATGATGAGCAAATGATTTCGAGACACGTAAAAGAGCCATAAAGTGGTTAATGGACCAATTTCTGTCACGTCAAAGACAAACTTAATGATTTTTGTAATTATTCTCATTGTGCGCATTGACAATTTCACGCAGACTGGAGTTTATATAAAAAAAAAGATTTGGCAGCATAAGTACTCTGGAGGGATGAATAATCTCACTAGTTAATAAAGACAAGATAACATTCTGCATTAAAGAGAAACCTGGTTATCCCTGTATGAGATATATTTATAGAGATATTTAGGTCGTAGAGGGCTCAGTTTTACAGCTAGAGTGAAGATACTGGTATCATATGAAACTAAAAAACCTAAAGAATCCATCGGTGCCAACCATGTCACACTAACTCGTCGTGAAGGAGGCTAAATAATGCTCCAAACTTACGCTCAATTTTGGCGAGGAAAAACTGGCATGGCCATTTTCAAAGGGGTCCCTTGACCTCTGACCTCCAGATATGTGAATGTAAATGGGTTCTATGGGTACCCACGAGTCTCCCCTTTACAGACATGCCCACTTTATGATAATCACATGCAGTTCGGGGCAAGTCATAGTCAAGTCAGCACACTGACACACTGACAGCTGTTGTTGCCTGTTGGGCTGCAGTTTGCCATGTTATGATTTGAGCATATTGTTTTATGCTAAATGCAGTACCTGTGAGGGTTTCTGGACAATATCTGTCATTGTTTTGTGTTTTTAATTGATTTCCGATATAATATATACATGCATTTGCATAAAGCAGCATATTTGTCCACTCCCATGTTGATAAGAGTATTAAATACTTGACAAATCTCCCTTTAAGGTACATTTTGAACAGATAAAAACGTGTGATTAATTTGCGATTAATCACGATTAACTATGGACCATCATGCAACTGATCGCGATTCAATATTTTAATCAATTGACAGCCCTAATATATATATATATATGTATATATATATATATTCTTGTAATTCTTGCGTCTTTCTCTTTCTCTGAGAATAATCCAAAATGGTGCGTTCAAGCTCGTAATAACGTTATCATGATGTAATCTCGTTACTAATTATTAGTAATGCTATCATTTATGTTATTCCAACATTGTAACATTTTATATACTATATATATATATATAAGTATTTGTTAATTTAAGATTCGTAAACTTTAAATTGTTTGTAAACCATCTATACACGTTATTTTGATGCTATTAAATGGTTAATAATTACTTTGTAAAGCATCTATAAACATTATTTAAATAGATAGTTAATACTCTGTCAATGGTTAATAATTTGTTTCTGGTCCATCAATCTATGTAATGTTTATAGATGTTTTACAAAAGATTTCTTAAAGGTTTACAAATCATTTAACAAATACTTAATATAGCATATAAAATGTTATAATGTGTGCAACAATAAACTGTTAATAGTTTACTAATGTAATCAGATTGTAATTGTCATCGTCTCTTATCAGCTATTATACAATATAGAATTTATAAACATTATATCACACAAACTAATGATAAAATAACAGAAATTATAGCATTACTAATAATTAGAAAACATTATTAATTATCATTTCGTTATCTGTTAATAGTAAAATAACTATTAAATAATTCAAAATTAAAATTTTAAAAATGAATTAACTATTGATTTACCATTTATAAATGATGGTTATTATAAAGTGTTACCAAATTTATTCGGCAAAGGTGTTTCCATATCATATTTAGCGCATCAACTCGTGCAGTTTTATCAAAGTTTGCTTCTTCAATACATCTTTTCTAATGCGATACTTCAAAATGCAAATTAAAACCAATGACGGCTCCTTGCAGAGTTTATTTGTAGTCGTGTTTGTAGTGCCGAAACTTTAACACGTGCATATCATTCTGTGATGATGAATATAAACCGAACACACCTGTCCTGGTTGATAATCACGGAGCTTTCAGGTGATGTGGGAACCGTCCAAAGAGGGAGCTACGTATGAATATTCATCAAGCCGTCCATCTGGGTTTCCCTCTTGAGGCAAACAAGCACAGATATCCACCAGATTTTTTTGGTGTTCCCGCTCTCCTACATGCTTTTGTCTAGCCGATTTTCCACAGTATCAAACGGCCATCTGATGAGAGGCTCCGACTGAAGCCGTTGTTTTAATGAGAAGTGAAAGAGCGGGGCCGTGCAGAGTTCAGACGGTTGCCCACGAAGACATTAGAATATCCCAGAATGAATGAAACTTCCTCTCCGCTGTCGCTTTCATGTGCTGACTGATGTGCGGCGCAGACATCGGTGGTTGAGAAGAGCATACTGTGATTATGACGAATCAAACGGGAGATGGTAAAGGTTTATTACCATCAAAGTGACACCTGTAGTTCTATTTATCTTATTTATTCATGGGTTACTCTTTCTGGGTTTTACTATAATTGTCCTTTCACTTCACGTAAAGGTTTTATAGTATGTAATATAAGCTGAGTGGTATCAGCAGTCACATACGGACTCAGGCTCCGAGTCCTTTGAATTATGTACACTGTTGTCGACGTTTTCTTCAGTTTCTTTACTCAGCTCAGTACTTTTTCTTTGAGGTGCCATCAATCCACGCGCTCGAGAGAGAGAGCCATGATCATTATTCTTTCTGTGCCAGCAAAATGGAACATTTATGATCATAAAACAGCCGCGTACACGGCCCGGAGCAGCTCCAAATGTCTCGCAATTGTCATATTACAGCATATCTAACAATGTTTACTCGGCAAAATGTAATTTCTGAAATGCCTTCTGAAAAAACATTTCTTTCTGTCGTGATATCAGGCGGCAAACTCCGGGGTCTGAGAAGTGAAGCCAATGCTGAAGTGGCTTAAACCTGCATTCTTTCTAACAGCCAGCAGGGGGCGACTCCTCTGGTTGCTAAAAGAAGTCTGATTGTATAGAAGTCTATGAGAAAATGAGCCTACTTCTCTCTTGATTTATTACCTCAGTAAACATTGTAAACATGAGTTTATGGTCTCAATCGTTAGTTTCAAGTCTTCTTCAATACAGCATGATGTTCATTTAGTAAATTATGGTCCCATTTAGAGTCAAATAGACCATAAAGCAGGGGATGCTTTAGGGCGGGGCTACCTTGTGATTGACAGGTCGCTACCACAGCGTTGTTTTAGGTGACCCAAAAGGTTACAATTTACAATAACTTAAAAATAAGATGGCAACGGCCAAAAAACCAAGATACCGAAGGCCAAAAAGCCAAACTCGAGACTTCAACGGTGGTCCACAAACCAATAGGTGACGTCACGGCAACTATGTCTACTTCTTATATACAGTCTGTGTGTGTTGTATAGTCCCTTTTAAAACCAACGTCATGATTATGTCACGGTGTTAGCTGGAGGCCAAACAAAGGAAAGACTGGAGGCTAAAGTTACACATCTATAGTGTCATCTTGCTGTTGTTGGATGCCAGAATCGAGATGTCACAGACATTTGAGTGATTCGAGGCTCTAGCGAGCTACAATATCGGCGAAGCGTTTTCAGAGATGGAGAGAAAATGTCATTGGCCGTAGGGGTCGGATAATATGGTCCCATTGGTTAATGTTAACTTTCTCAACAAACACTTGTGATCCTGACATGAGTGACATATTGAGAGAAACTAGTATTTTCTTCAGCCATTGTTAAACAAACAAGCCAACAACCCTTGCTAGCCAGCGTTAACTAATGTGTTCAGAGAATTATTCTGCCTCCACTCAACGCTCTGTCCACAAAGTACGTCATCATGTTTACTCACAGAAAAGAGGCCTATCGGCTAGTGCCATGTGTACTGTCTATAGGAGTATGTGCTGTATCTGTATGAGGTCCAGTTGTTTGTTACTGTGTAAACTGTCAGTTTGATAAGGTTGTGTTGAAAACCTTCCCTTGGTTAAACAGGATGGCTTACCTTCTTAAAGAACGTAGTGTGTTGTAGTGTTGCACCTGCAGCGGTCTACTGGTCCAACTGGTCCAACTAGCTCGCCTCATTCGGCAAACTATGGGGGCCAAACATGTCCTCCTGTTGAGATGAAGACATGAATTTGAAAGCACATCATGTTTGAGCGCAGAGTAATTTGTTAAATCAATCATTTTAATTCATTTGCATCTAAATTGATATATGCAAATGTTGCAGCAGCAAAAAGGCCCAGAGTGGTAAATAAAAACAGTCCAAAAGGAGGTAGAGCCAGTAGAGGGAAGGTTAAACCACAGGATGCTGAGCAGCCTGGCTCCAGGGAGAAGCTGCAGAACTGGCCCGGGATGCTGCGGTACCTTTTGCCAGACACAATGGGTGGAAAGAGGGCTGTCGGAAGGGGTCAACCATCTGCGGGGCCTCGAGCACGGCTCCAACAAATGCATGAAGGTGTGTGAGGAAAGAAAAGTGTCTCAAGTTCACAAGCAGGATATCAGCCGAAATAACCCAGTGACAAGTTGCAGGGTTTAAGAGTGGTATGTTTACTGGTATGGTTTATTTTTTCCGCCAGTAGCTGGAGAATCTGATGTGCTTGTTTGTTTTTTGAGGGCTGATTCAACTCCTTTTCCCCCTCTCTGTGTGTGTTGTTCATCTCTTTCCATTCTGGCTGCTTTTCAGGTATGTGCTGCTGCTGTTCACTCTGTTCTTCGTCCCGGGAGTGGTGATGATTGTAGCCTACGGTCTGATCTCCAGAGAGCTCTTCCGAGGCATTCAGTTTGAGCTGGGCCCGAGCAGAGAGACCGCCAACACCGGTGAGCTCCATCATAAATTCAATCCAAACTTCAACAGGCTCTCTGTTCACATCGATTTACTTCACACCGAGGAAGAAAACATCTATTTCACTTTTTATATCCCTGAATTACTTTAGAAAGAGGCTACAGCAGGATTTCTCAAAAGTCTGGTTAAACATGACGACTGACAAATAAATACACATGACTGCGAAGGAGATTTGTTTGTTTTGCCTCAAGCAGAGAATGACATATTTCGTTGCTACCTACAGGTTCTGCACCTGTTACACCCAAAAATAGACTTCTTCTCAGTTGTCCTACTCTACTTGGTTTCATGCATATTTGGAATTTCTGCTGGTATTTCCCATAGAAAAGGAAAAAATCTGTCCTTTAGGTGCTGTGGTTACTGTGTGCATCAGGAGCACCAGTTTCCATGGAGTCTTGTGGATGATTCATCAAGGTTGAGATGATCTGAAATAGCCTTCGGTAGTTAATCTATTCCTTAACATAGTGCTTTAATCCAGCAAAATCATGAACTTCCATCCTTGGCATTTAATCCGTTTCTTTTGTGCGTGCTGTAATGATTCCTCCCGTTCATACTAGCCATTAAAAGATTCTTTGATAATTGGCATTTACATTATGTTAAAGTTCACCAAAGCTTTCCAAAGGTAAACTTTCTGGCCAGAAGAACGGTGTAGGAAGGGTGTTTTGGCCTCACAGTTGGCATTTCCCATATAAAAGTAAAAATCTGTCACATATAGCTGGACTGTGGTCCATTTAGGTGAAGTATAACTGCTGTTACTTTGTGCATCAGGAGCACCAGTTTCCATGGAGTCTACAGATGATTCATCAAGGTTGAGATGATCTGAAATAGCCTTCGGTAGCAACTGTTAATCTATTGCTTTATTCCATCGGGATGCAGCAAAATCACGAACTTCCATCCTTGGCATTTAATCCGTTTTTAGTGCCTGCTGTAATGATTCCCATTAAAAGATCCCTTTATCCTTTAATACTTGGCATTTACATTATGTTAAAGTTCACCAAAGGTTTTCAATTTTCTGACAGGCCAGAAGAACGGTGTGGGAAGGGCTGTCCCAGGGTCCAACGATGACGACGACGGTTGCTACATCCAGGTGTCTAAAAAGCCCACCTCCGCTGTGGAGCTCCCGACCCTCTCCGCCTCGTCCGCTGCCGCCCAGGCCAAAACCGAACGCGCCCGCAGCAACACCTCGGAGGCCAAGCTGCAGGCCAAGAAGCGAGTCATCCGCATGCTGATGGTGATCGTGGCGCTCTTCTTCATCTGCTGGATGCCCCTGTACTCGGCCAACACCTGGAAGGCCTTTGACCTGAGGTCGGCCTCCAAAGCCCTCTCGGGAGCGCCCATCTCCTTCATCCACCTGCTGTCCTACAGCTCGGCGTGCGTCAACCCCATCATTTACTGCTTCATGAACATGCGCTTCCGCAAGGCCCTGCTGTCCACCTTCGCCTGCTGCTGCCGCAACCGGCTCTGTCGCTGGTGTTGCAGGAGGAAGGGGGGAGGGGAAGACGGCCTCGCCGCCACCTCCATGGCCACGTCGATGGCCACCTCCATGTCCAAGTTCAGCTACACCACCGTCAGCACCACCGGCACCTGCTGAGCCTCCAGGAGAGCCGGGTGGTTGGTGGCTGTCGGAGCAGCGGTTACTCTGTGCACCATCTGTTTTCTTCAATCTTCATCTTAATATGCTATGAGTCATGCGCTGAGTAATATCCCCTTGCCCTCGTTTATGAGGTCTTTTCAAAAGGTCTCCTTTAAATTCTGTTTGCATGGTTGCAGAATGGGAGGCGGGCAAAACGCCGTTTTCAGTTTGGTGACATTTTTTTTTCTTCTGTTTAATTGGCAGCATCCGCTTTGTTGCATCCTGAAGAGAACATCAAGTGCCTGTGCTCTTTGTGTGGCTTCATTTGTCACGGTAGTTTGTTCACTCGCCGAAGGACATATCAGTGAACAACTACGACTTCTGCGTACTTGTAAATACTGTCTTTATGTTCTTACTGTGCCAAAGGTAAATGTACTGTGGAACAATGAGGACTCATTACCTCAGTAATGATTCAGTATGGATTTCAGCTGCTCTTGTGTTAAATGTGGTTTCATCTTCATTCATTCAGGATCTCTCTCTCAGTTATCAGAATTATTCTACTGAAGGCTACAACTTTGGATATCATTGGGTCCCTAATTTTTAAATATTTCAACGGCAAGAAGTCGTTCTATTTAGTCCAGCTTTTTCTGGACGAGCTCCTTGCTTTGCTCTGACATAGTGTTTCGCTCTTATTGAGTTATGTTTCATCATTATTATTTCTGCAAATATACAAACACCAAAATTCATATATTCAGGTGATTCTTCTTAGTAATAACTTTTTGGACCAGTTTGCAGCACTGCTCTTATTCCAGCTGATAAGGTGCATCTTTATCTTGATGATAAACATCTGAGGAGTGTAATTTAGCCGTACTTCTTGGCATGCGTAAAATGAGAAAGCCTGGTGTTTAGAATGAGGCAGTTTTCTTGTGTTGATCCACCATGTAGCATAACAAACTGGGATCAAACAGGCTCCGTCATGGAACTTAAATCTGCTACACCACTGCTGCAAATGTATGCTGAATACTGATGCAGACATTAACATCGGGATGTGAATTATTAGAGGAAGTGCAGTAAGTCCATTCATCCATGAAAGGCTGATTGCACCAACTAGTTGCTCCGGTCTGCCCCTGCTACAAATGGCATGGAGAAGTGCTTTAGTCAAACTCACCTTTTCTGCTCAATTATCTCTGTGGTCTCTTTTATGTACTCTCTCTGCCTTCCGCTGCAGTGCTGCCAATTACTCTGAGCATTACCTAAGTACAAAGACCCCTGTTTCCCCGGCTTAGACTAACGAGGTGTTTCTCAGGGACCCTCTCCTCGCCTGCAGTGCGCATCTCACGGCTTCGCTTTTGTAAAACCGAGGACAAATGGCTCTGCTGACGCGCCGCATATGAGTCCTTCAATTCTTTAATAATAACAACAACAACAATCTTGATTTAAATAGCATCTTTCATTCAAAGAACTGAGCTCAACGTGCGCTACAATACGGAGACAACTGTTGGGCAAAAACAAGTACAGAGGAATGTTAATAATAGAAGGAAATTAGAATACGCGTTACACTAAATATAAAGCAAATGCTCATTCTTCCAAAACCCCAATAGTCAGACAAATGATCCAATGGATTGAAACCCTATTTGTCCGACAGCCCAACAAACGGCTATTGTTCCAAAGGCCGAGAAAACACAACAAACAGAAGCACATATTTTGTTTCTTACTATGGCCTTACTCCGCCTCTGATTGGCTTAACCTGATATTCTTACCCTAAACCTAACTAATGTCACTCCTCATGCCTAAACCTAACCAACCCAACCAAAGAAGGCAACAAATACTTGCCAGACTGTCTGTTAGTTATCGGATATTGTTAGCGCAATAGCTCAAAAAGTTATAGGCAGATTTTTAACATGGGCCAAAGATGATGCTGAGGGAACACAGGTCCTAATTTGGGATGGACGAAAAGTTAGACAATGGCACCAAATCTGTCTTTTGGAACTACTTCTCTAGCATGCATAAATGCTAAATCAACCCACAGCTTTGCATGTAAACAAACAAGTAAGTGAAGATCGTTCGCTAGCAAGTTTCTCCGAAAGTAGATCCCTATGAAGCTACAATAGCTAATCCCAGGGGCTACTTTATGTCTTAACTTGGTTTGGTGGCAAGAGTTTGAAATGCTAAAATTCATCCGCTTGCCCTTTTAAACATTGTTTAGCCGGAGTCACATTTTCCCGAAACTCTATAGCAAAAGGTGGCAAGTGTAAAGTGCAATAGTTCTGAGAATTACACCCAAATTTCCCTTCAAATGCTCACAGAATCGTACATGCACATTAAGTTTGATCCATGAGCTGTTAAGTAAGTAAGTAGATATTATTTTGACGACAGTAAATGATTAACAAATTACAAATTTCCTGTGTCATTTATTCATGACTCCATTCATGAATTTAGTCAATTCTGCCAAACTATAGACATGATAATGTTGCAGTGAATAATTTAACACAATATTAAGATAAAAAAGTAGACTTTGAATTTTATCAGTTGACATCTGCAGCAGCACAAAAATATGTGGATTTGCGTTAAACAGTGTGATGTAATACTTTTGTCCTACATACTGTGGACGTCGACAGCTTAGTGCTGTCACTTCCGATCACTTTCAAGTTTGGGTCTTTTTTCATGTCCTCCCATCTCCGAGCACTCGCCGTCCCTTTAGACCCCCCTCTTTTTATCCGTTTCAGTGCAGAGGCGTATGAATACATGAATGACAATGGCGTGTGGGTGACAGTTGAGATTTGCAGGCACAAGCGCTGTCCGAGACGGGTTTACAGACGGTGGCAGAGGTGGCGGCGAGTTCGGCTCGCAGACAGACAATTGGCACATGAAATGCCCCGGCGGAGCCACACTTGTAAACACCTCGTCTGGCGGGCTCCACTCCGTGTGCGCTTTTGTAATTAAGGCAGAACAGTGAGTGATTTCCATATCTTTGCCAGCACTCGGTGCTTTGGAGAACTTGGCGGATTTAGTCGGGATTTGTTTCACTGTCTGTGCACGCTTTCGCCTTCAATTCAATTTGTATTTATTTGCATGTTTTGTTGCATTATGAAATCGGAGCCTATATAGTTTATTGAACTGCAAACTGTTAAGTATGTTAAATTACCATAGCTGAGTAGGAATAATGAAGATAAGCCTGTTAATCCAGAGTTGCTATTATTTTGTATTTCATGGCCAGTAGATTTACAACTTCACAAAATAAATCTCGGTCTCCGGTCACGTTTATTATGAATGAACAGTGTGAAAACTTCTGGGTAACCTTGCTCTTGGAAATGTTTTTATTGAATTTTATATCTACTCAGCTCGGCAAGCCGGCAGGTTTAGCCATGTATTATTAAAGTGAGCAAACCTCCCAGTCTTAGAGCTGCTACTTTCTTATTTTCATACTTTTAAAGTCAAGTTTGTTTTACTCAGCACACTTCGTACAAGTCCAATTCATGTCCTCACTGCAGGATATGCCACTGTAGTCATGATTTTGGTCTTTTAAATGATTCAATAGAGTGATCATTGAACCAAATTCTTGAAATATTGGTACAAAAGTTAGATGCCAGGTCTATATGCTATTAACAGCCAGGGAAAACAGCTAGCCTGGCTCTGTCCAAAGTTTTTAAAAGTCCGCCTTCCAGAACCGAAGGAATACTTTAGGAAAAACGTCATGGTTGGGCGTAAGAAAAGTACATAAACTAAGTAAAATACATGTGGAAAAAACGCAACATAAGTATGGAAAACACGTCATTAACTTACAAAACAAAACACCCGTCTCGAACAGCGGTCTCCTGGTTAAAAGTAGTGTGTTTGTTGGACCCATCTACCTGCCACAAGCGGTCTTTTTGCATTTTATTATACGTCTCTAGCTCTGAGTGTAGCATATTTACGTGGATACGTTTACATTGCAGTCAGTACAGACTACATGGCGTACAAATTACACGCCAAAAGCAAGAAAGGCGTTCTTATTGCACGCTAAATGCCTTGGTCATTCATACGCCTTTTCATGCCAACGGGCTGTAAGGCTATATGGAGCACTTCCACCACCATTGTGAACGTCTCCTGCAACAGTCCGCTACCGAAATAATTGATTTTTACCATAACACAGTAAGTATATAGACTCCTAAAAAACAAGGTAAAAATACCCCTGCAGGGGTGAGAAATCTAATTCTTACCGTGTCCCCAGAACAATGCCTGATGCAAATTGAAACTGAAATGAGACCGAGGTATGGGATGGTGCGCGCGGTCGGTTTCTCTCTTATCTCTACCTTCCTCAACAAGAATCCCATTAGGGGCTCCAGGCGGCACACGGGGAGGACAAAACACAAAACAGCAAACCTCTTCAGTTACGCACACAACAATTTTTGACCATCTCGGGACTCAAAAGAAATGACAGCACAAAATATAAACCGCAGTGTCGTATTTCATAAATGTCACTTTTCTGGCAGTGAAGTAGTAACTTCATATTTGTGATGATTCACGGGGCATGTGCTCTTAAAGCTGCTCATTGGGATTTTTCTTAGTTTACCTCCAATTTGGAGGATTTGGAGGGATTTCTTAATACCTGAAACATAAACTGCTAAGACTGAGGAGATTTTCAGCCAGCAGGAAACACTGACAAAACACTCATAAGTAAATTAAAAGAAGTTGTTCCAAGCTGTTCATTATGATTTTTCTTAGTTTACCTCCAATTTGAAGTATTCGGAGGGATTTCTTAGTACCTGAAAAGTTGACCGCTGGGAGTTAGGAGCTTCAGCCGGCAGCAAACACTGACAAAATACTCATGAGTAAATTAAAAGAAGTTGTTTCAAGCTGCTCATTGTGAATTTGCTCTTAGTTTACCTCCAATTTGGAGGATTTTCATGTTTTTTACTGTAGGTGAAGGAAACTCTCCTTACTTAAAAATGCTCCAAACCAAGCTGCTTTTCTTAGTACCTGAAAAGTTGACCGCTGGGAGTTAGGAGATTTTCAGCCAGCAGGAAACACTGAAAAACGCTCATAAGTAAATAAAAGAAGTGGTTTCAAGCTGCTCATTATGATTTTTCTTAGTTTACCTCCAATTTGAAGGATTTGTTTATGTTTTCACTGTAATTGAATGATACCACACTCTGAGGAACTCTCCATACTTAAAAATGCTCCAAACCAAGCTGCTTTTCTGAGTTCCTGAAAAGTTGACCGCTGGGAGTTTTTCAGCCAGCAGCAAACACGGACAAAACGCTCATAAGTAAATTAGAAGAAGTTGTTTCTCAATTATTCATGAT
The DNA here is from genome assembly GCF_043250625.1 of Sebastes fasciatus. Lineage (NCBI taxonomy): Eukaryota > Metazoa > Chordata > Actinopteri > Perciformes > Sebastidae > Sebastes > Sebastes fasciatus. The sequence goes on along the minus strand of NC_133818.1, from coordinate 5,770,108 downwards.
GGCTTCCTTTGGGAGGGGGGGCTGCGAGTAAAATGTGCCTCAACTGGATTTTAAATTTTCTTCTTCTGCAGAATAATTCATAATTGCAAAGAGCGTTTTTTGTAGTTCCACCTCCGGCACAGAATGAAATATTTTGTTTTGGCCTACAGGTTCTGCGCCGGAGAAACATAGTTAATGTGAACTGTCAAAGAGTGTTTTCATGTCCGTGTTTTACTCAGCCTTACCTCCCTGTAGAAAGGGAAAATGTGTCTTTGGTACAGTAGCTTTCTCTTCTCCCCTTCCTTCTCAAACGTGGAGATACGAGAAGTGTTCTTTTCGCTTCTTAACACCTTCTGAGGGAGCATCTTAAGTGTGAACGTGCACGTCGAAGCTTGGAGGGGAGAAATAAAACAGCACAAGTAAACAAACTGAGAAACGCCGAGGTGAAGAACAGACGCGGAGACGAGGTGATGAAATCATATATTTAGCTCTTATTAGCATTGGAAATCCTTCCCTGATGGTGAAGCTGTCTGTGTTTTTGTGCGTCTACATTGCGCTAAATGTTTACCAAAGCAGTCTCTGCTGACTTCTTTCTGCATTTCACCACATCTGGTGCCTGCTTGTGCGACATTGTGATACTATAACATGTGTAATTGTCTGTGAGTTGAAACAGGATACTCTCGTGTCTGTGAGAGGTTTTAAGTGTATTGATGTTTGTGATGTTTTGCTTTCACTGTATCTCCAGTATGATATAGGTATTATGAAGCGGTCTCGTTTGGTTCATGGTTACAGTATTTTTCATGTCCATTATTTAACAAAAAATAAATATTGGGAAAAACGTGATGTGATGTGTGTGAGAGGAAGTGTGGTTTCTGGTATATTGCTAGATTATAAACAGCATCTGCCTCCAGACCCGTCGCTCTCCACTGAAGTTTGAAATGTTAAGCAGAAGAGAGATGGACTGTGAAACGTATTCAGCAGTGAAACATGAAAAAAGGCAGATGAATAATAAACTAAACAACAATGGCAAGTCAGCTTCCCCGGCCAATACATGAATCAAAGTCCTCGAGGTGGGTGGAGGAGGGATGAGAAGCCCTCAGGAAGTTCAAACTCGCATTTCACGGACCGGGATGAGGAAGAGGCTGAATGCTCAGGAGTCATCGCCATAGCAACGCGCGGGCGCCACAACTTTAATCTGTCGTCTTGGACCGAAAAACAAGAGAAAAACACTTTTTCTTTTCAAGCTATCCTTCAGAGACGCGGATCTCGCCTTGTGTGAAAACAGAAACACATTTGTTTTTTCTCAGGCGGTGCAGGAGCCCATGAGGCTCTTTAAATATTTTACACAGTCAGAGCGCACAGTGAAATATGCCATATTGCCGGAATATTAATGATCGCTATGCTGTTTACTGTTGTAATGGATATCGGTTAAAGGATGCCCTCTGCTATGAAAAACTGTAGCGGCTGTGAGAAACTGCAAAACTTTATAGATTTTTTTCTTTTTCTCCTGGATGTCATTATTCTGTGAAATCAAAAGAATATATTTTCCTTGCAGGAAATAATTACAACACAGAAGGAGAGTTTTTACCCCCCCTAAAAAAGGCATAGTTGTTTCAAGCTTTTGGTTTTTAATTAAAACCATCAGCTATGACAGGTCAACCCTGTCTCCTCCTGTACGTTCCCATACAACTAAACTGTATTCTCAATTATGTTTCCACAGAAACGTATTTACTCCCGGATTATGGTCGCAGTTTTAAACAGTTTTAATGTAAATTGAGACAAAATAAAACACAAAATGCAACAAAACTACTTGGTTAGGTTATCCTCTTTCTTACCCTCAGATGTGCATAAACTACAGGTTATTAACTTCTTTTTAAAATACAAAAATGTTAAGGGCTGTCAAAGTTAATGTGATAATAACATGTTAACGCAATTTTTTTTTGATGCCACTAATTTCTTTAATGCATTGACGCGATTTTCGTACCAACCATGTCATACTAGGTTGTCGTGAAGGAGGTTATATAACGCTCCAAACTTGCACTTAATTTTGGCGAGGAAAAACTGGCATGGCCATTTTCAAAGGGGTCCCGTGACCTCTGACCTCCAGATATGTGAATGTAAATGGGTTCTATGGGTACCCACGAGTCTCCCCTTTACAGACATGCCCACTTTATGATAATCACATGCAGTTTGGGGCAAATCATAGTCAAGTCAGCACACTGACACACTGACAGCTGTTGTTGCCTGTTGGGCTGCAGTTTGTTATGATTTGAGCATATTGTTTTATGCTAAATGCAGTACCTGTGAGGGTTTCTGGACAATATTTGTCATTGTTTTGTGTTGTTAATTGATTTCCAATAATAAATATATACATACATTCACATAAAGCAGCATATTTGTTCACTCCCATGTTGATAAGAGTATTAAATACTTGATAAATCTCCCTTTAAGGTATATTTTGAACTAGAAATTATCCGTTATGTTATGAGTATTGGTCATGAGAAGCAGGTAAATTATCTGTTATCTGTATAGGGAGGAAAAAAATCCATATCATGCATCCCTATTTGTGACTTATGCAAGAGAAAGCAAGAGGCTTTTAGGGTTTGAAAATGTATCTGAATTTGCGAGAGACAATCATCTGTGGAACGCAAAACACCGCCGGAGCATCTGCAACAGATATAACTGATACAAGTACAAGCTTGGCGTCCTTTGAAATACCTACGTTTACTCCTGGCTACAAATTGGGATTCACAATCTCATTGATTGCAAGCAAGCGACGCCACACTGGTGACGCATCCTAACAAGTTTCAGATGTTACTATTCAGCACCTGTACGGCTGCAGAGCTCATCTGTAATGCGGACCAACAACGGGTTTCCCCAGGCCCCTGCATGCTGCTGGCACCCATACTCTGTTATGTATGCCATTACCGCCGCTGAATCCTACACTATTTGTCATGGCTGCCTTCCGCCACGGGGTTCAGTAATGGAAGTCAACGGTGGAGCGTCTAAGAAATGGACACAACCCCCCAACAGAGCGACACAGACAGCTCATTTGTCTTCTTTCCAACCCTCTACCAGGTATTCTTAATGGCCTATCACCACCTCCGGTACATTCCTCTTCCTTCGTCCCACTTGCAACACAAAACACAGCGCTGTTTTTCCATTACATAGGTCTGAGCAGGAGGTTAAAGCTATGATATGCACTGCGTCTACCTACGAAGGCAGGGGTTTGTTGAGCAACAGGAACCCTGTGTCCTAACAGCCTAAAGGAATCAGAAATACTTGTACATTTCCTCCTGTATTGGACAATAAATCCACGTTGGATGTTGCTGCATTGCTGATTCAATGCAACACTTAAGTAATGTTTCCCATTTCCAGACCCTGGAGCATATATATAGGTATTTTCAGCCCACCACGCAGAGCGCTTGTGTTAAGAAAGCCAGTGTGTGAGCTATAAAAACCTTCAGGCCATGAAGTATTATTCTATTTTCTTCCTTCTGTGCAATTCACACCTTATAATAGTGTGAGCAGAACATGGCACACTGATGAAAGGCAACCTCACTGTGTCCTGAGAGGCTAATTCAGATGTAATAAGAGGTTTTCAATTCACCGTTAGAGTGATATAGATCCAAAGGGTGAAGGACGCATTGTGAAAGGTCAGCTTTCAGAGAGGGAGAGAGAGACAGAGGGAAAGGGGTTTGATGAAACCAACCCGGGCAGGTGAAAGGCCGAAATATCGACCACAAAAGTCTCTTTTCTCTGGAGCTTATTGTGTCTTTATCCTCGTTACCAACATGCGCTTGTTTGATTGGTAACAAACTAATGGTATTGGTGCCGTTTGTGTCCATTCCCTCTGATCAGTTAACCTCTAACACAGCACACAGGAGTCAGATATTAACACTTAAATACATACCTCGGGTTTTTAATGAGCCAGGATTATTAGTTTATTTATCTAATGGTTTATCCATTACTTTTAGCTCATTTTATAGCTAAATATTTTAACTGTTAATCCATTATTTTTAGCTTATTTTTAACTAATTATTTCAACTGTTAATCCATTATTTGTAGCAATTTTTTAGCGAACTATTTCAACTGTTTATCCATTACTTTTAACTCATTTTTACCTCACTATTCCTAGTGTTTATCCATTAATTTTAGCCAACTATTTTAACTGTTTATCCATTACTTTTAGCTCATTTTTAGCTGACCATTATAACCGTTTATCCATTACATATTAGGGCAGTTCCCCGCCTTTTCATCTTGAAAGAGCAACGGCCAACGAGGAACACTCGGCCGACCAATCATGTAACTTCATCACTCAGTCACTCACTCTGTTACAGACTCGTTGTACAACTTCCTTCACTCAAGTAAAGTCATTCAACCTTCCTGACTGTTACTGTCAGCGAGCAAACTTGTCTGTGACACGACACGCAGCCTGATGAATGGCATTCGAAGCAGCCAAAATTAAACTTTGGCAGCCCAGCTGTCATTCTTGTCCTTCAACTTTTGATGGCTCTAATGACGCCCATTACCAACGGAGGATGTGCTAACAGCGCTAATGGCCCATTGTGGGAGGAAAAACTTTCAGGGACGACACTCCCACCTTGAACACGTCGGCCAGATTTATCGCTGTGATGTCCTGAAGTTTTTCTCACTATTGAGTTTTTTTTTCTTTAGTGAGATATGTCATTTAGTTGCTAAGTAACTGAAGTGAAAAGAACAGTTTCCACGGTACAAAGTCTGACATATTCCTTATAAAAACACATGGGCTGGCTGGCTTGAGAAGAGCTGAGAGGGGGCGGCAACAATTAGAGTTACAATTCAAAGCATATGGCTCCGAGTGCATGGGAATGAAACCCTGCATGGCATGTATGGGCATGCATACATATATATACTGTATATATAGATTCTAATTTCTCATGGACAAGACTCCCAATATGACAATTTATGAGACTCTTACCTCCCAGCAATTTTCTGCTTGCTGATTGTATTGGCACAGAGTTGCGTTTTACTGCAGAAAGCAATCACTCGGTTCGTGTTATGGGAGCTAATAGTAATGGGTTTGGACTTTACCTACTTCATTTGGCGTTTGTGTTGTCGGCCCTAGCCATCTCCGAGCCGGGACCAACAGCTTGCTGTGCTTGGCAAGCGTTCATGTGCATTAATTTCCGGAGGGAAGTGTGAAGACGTGTCAGTAGAACAGGTTTATACTCTCGGCTTTTGGCTCTCCTTCCTTTTCTGTGTTAAAGGTGTTTGAGTCGAGCCGACCACCAAAAGACGGCTCAATCTTGCACTGTTTTCCTTGAGAATCACAATTCAACCACAATCGTCATGAGACTCTAACAGATGGAGGATGTCCTCTGGAGGAAATCTATTTCTGTGATTGACGCCTCAAGCTTAAATCTTGAAACCAGCAACAAGCATGGGAACCCAATACATTCTGAATTAACTTTAATTTACTCTGATTACTTACATGTTTTCTTACGCATGAGGATTTCTTCTCACATTTTGCCGTTTCGTGCAGCTTCAGAAGGACTTTGAAGTTTTACTCCGAAGGAAGTGCGGCACTGTGGGGCAGAAAAAGAGATAAAAAATCTTTATATAAGGAGCTCTTATGGTGTCTAACATCCTCCGCTGTCACCCTGACTTTGCTCTTAGAAATATCCTCATTCTGCTGCCTAATTAAAACTGCACTTTATAATCAAGCTGAAAGCCTCTTGACTGATTTCGGCATGTTTATGATCTATGAGCAATTAAAAGTGTAGTTAATTATGGTAATATGGCAAGATTGGATCCAAAGAGGAGGCTTGAATATTGGTTGAATATTTTTCCTGATTTTATAAAGCAGATTTAATGTCCAGCATTTACAGCAATGCATGCAAACATGTAGACAAACATAAAGGCCTGGTAACACCGGCCTCGTCATTCATTTCAATGAAATCTCAGTGATGCTGGGACGATACTTGGGTGCCGATTTGATATGTATTGCGATTTTTCAAGTATTGTGATTCGATATTACGATTTATTGTGATTTTTGTTAACTTTTTTAACACCAGACCATGGGGAAAAAGTTGAATTCTACACTTTTAGGGACTTTTACTTTGGAAAATATCTAAATTAATACATTAAAATGTTTGATTTTCTGTCATTGACAGGAATTATTTATTAAATTTTTTTCCCCAGGAACCCAAAAATCAAATAATAAAGACATTTCCCTCATAAATTAGTGGTATTTTATTTTTTATTTATAAGGGACATGTCATGTTTTATACTTCTGGTGAATATAATCCAATCAATCTTATTTCCATATATGTCTTTTGTATATACAGTTCCCTTTGTTTAACACCTTTACTTTAATCAATATTAAACACACTGTAAAAAGAAAATAGTGTAAAATAACGGAAATTTTCCGGCAGCATGGGCGCCAGAAAATGTCTGTTAAAAAACGGAAAAATACTGTTAACATAAATAAACTGTAAAAAAAAAACAGTAATTATCTTTATATAATTAGCCTTTATTACTGTAATTTTACAAGAAATATTTTACTTTTAACATATTTGATTGTTAGACTAGAGTAATACACCGTAAATCTAACACCATTTACATATAAATCACAAATGAAACATGTAATTTTACGTTGCAAAAGCCCAAATTGACATTAACTCAGAAGTTGTGCAGAAAAAAATCTGTATTTTTACAAGAAATACTTTTAGAATTCCATGAAATCCTTTTCTTCTAACATAAATTAATTGTTAAAATAGAGTCATACACCTCTAAAAAACAGAATAATTATCATTAAAAATGATCAAGAAAAGCTTAAATACAGATAATTACGTTTGTGATTACAAAAAATACTGTAAATCTAAGACCATTTACATATAAATCATAAATTAAACAGTGCACATCTGTGTTTATTATGTACGCCAACATTCACGTAAGTTACTACGAGCAACCCCTGACGCTTTCAGCTGAAAGGCCCCAGTTATACTGTGAGCAAACAGTGCGACTCGTCACCGCAGTAATGGCGGCAGCGCTAGATGGCGAAACACTCAAAGCAGTCGCCGGATTGGTCTGTAGTTGGAAACGACAGACTGGTGCTGCTATATGTATGACTGTACTGCAGCAGCCTCCAGTTCAAGGTAATGTTAGCCATCCATCAGTAGCAACGCAACTGTCACCAGCATCATTTAGACGCGTTTATAGCCTGGAGCCATAAAGCCTCTCTATTATATCTTTGTTAGGACACGGCAGGGGGAACAAATCGGAGCACCAGTGTTTGTGGATTTATCGTTGGTGCGACCAACTACACAGCAACTCTTGTTTAAAGGGACTGTTTGTAACTTTTTAAGCGTATAAATCTGCCGGGTCGGGATCCCATGCACGTTTGCATGTGGCCGGGTCTCTGCTCCTCTGCCTGCTGGTCTTCACTCACATACCGCGTGCGTTCTCGCTGTCTCGCTCCACCTCTAGACGTGCATGCGCGCTCACTCCACACTGCAGAAGAGTTAGTAGCTCTGAGAATATCTAGTGAGTGGACGTTTGTGCAGAAATAACTGCTGCAGCTCCTCCAGACCAACAGAGGTTTCCCGTGTCTTGTGAAGTGACGGGGCTCTGCAGAGAGAAACGTTATCGTCGTTGTCTCCCTGCAGGCGCAGTCGGGAGGCGATAACGTTTCTCTTCCTGCTTCAGCCGAGGCACCGACCCGCTTTTCCTGCTTCAGCCGAAAAGCCAACACTAGGATCAGCAGTGATTCATGGAGAGACCTTCGTCTGGTCAGCTAACATTACTGCCAAGCAGCTGAAATATAGAGTGATGTTGTGGTTTTAGCTGACGTGTGTCGCCTCACTGTTTTAAACGATGCTCGTTCATGTCTATTTAGAGCGATCCCGACGCTGACTTTCGTTGACTTAACGGCCACAGGTGTCGCTGTTAACAAGCATTTCTGAAAGTTACAAATAGTCCCTTTAAAGTAGTAAAGTTTGGAGAGATGTTTCCACTTTATACAGTTGCATTCTCCTCAAAAATTCCCACAATGGAAAGAAAAAAGTAGCTGCTAGCTATGCCGCATGTTATAGATGCAAAAACAGCTCACTGTATAGGGAGTATTGAGATTTCAGACACAGCCCAAGCTTCTAACATGAAGTTACATAAAAGATTTACTCAGTCTCCGAACAGTATGGAGTGCGTTGTGTTCGGTATAAGACCTGTATGTACTATATCTCAATAGGTTTGAGATACTGCGTCATGAGAAATGTATCTGGTTGGTTTATTTTTAATGTAAACCACAGCCACTGGGGACAAAGTGAAGAAGCAACAGTACGAAACGTCTCGCTACAGCATGAACAACCCTCCAGGAGAAATTCACAGGCGCTGAAAAATAAATCAATGCTGAGCCGTTAGCGAGTTTCTAAAAGTAGCAGCATCACATTAAGGGACTATTTTCTCAATAACCGATAATGAGCGCCATCACCAGGGCCCTCATTAACATGATAATTACAGAAGCAGTAATCATTACGGTGACAACATCATTTATAAAATGTTTAATTTGTTCATGTGTAAGGTGCACGGGTGTCATGTATGTGGCTGATGAAATCAAAGGAAAGCTTTTCAGCGTTATTCATGGAATTTAATTTCATCTCCATCCTGCCATCAGTATGATTTTCTAATTAGGAATACCAGACTGGATAAAATAATTACTGAACGCAGCTGCACACCCAAGTCTATTACAAGTCTGCCTGAGAGACATCAAACAACAGCAGCTCCTGCACAGTTCACACTGGGAATACCTCCGGTTCACACACACACACACACGTAATTGGTTGGTAATTTGATTAAGTCTTTCCTCATTTTGACAATCGGAACATAAGTAAGGTCATAATTAGTGTCTGGATTCAAACTCTCCGTTTATCTGGTCATGTAAACACCAGCTATCTAAGACGTATTTGATTTAATGATGTTATGTGCTGACCTACATGTAGAGGTGGTGGGTTATTCACAAGGGTGTTGTGTTTCAACCGATTAAGAATTAATCGGTTGAAAGGTTAAATACAGTGTTTTGTTTCATTCATTTTTCAGGGATGGCAATGTCAGTCCACCACTTTGGTCCAGACTGAAATATCTCAACATCTATTGGATGGATTGCCATGACATTTTTGCAGAAACGTTCATAATTAATTAATTCAAATACTGATTGTGTAGAAGTCTATGAGAAAATGAGCCTACTTCTCTCTTGATTTATTACCTCAGTAAACATTGTAAACATGAGTTTATGGTCTCAATCTCTAGTTTCAAGTCTTCTTCAATACAGCATGATGTTCATTTAGTAAATTATGGTTCCATTTAGAGTCAAAAAGGCGTGGCAACCTTGTGATTGACAGGTCGCTACCACGGCGTTGTCCAGTCTGGGAGTTGTCCGTGTTTTTGTCTTACAACTTTAACCTTTTCACAGTGTGTTTTCAGTTCTTGAAAGTTAATTATAACCTTTTTAGTCGCCTTAAAATGTCTTATTCAGCATTGTACTTAGCTCCAATCTCTCGTGTCACTTCCGGTTGCAAATAACTGAGATGGCGAAGGACAAAAACCACGATGGCGGCTGAAAAAAAATGCCGAACTCCAGGCTTCAAAGCCCGTCACTGCCGGTCACTGCCAAAGACATCAAGAACTCCCAGCAAGCATGCTGATGCTGCGGGAACCAACACACGGGCATCGATCACAGGGACGTCCCACACCAACACACATGGATGTACTGAGGAGAGATGCTGGACAGTGCTGGCGAGCTAGCCAGATGTATGGTGGACTGAGACAGCTGGAAGCTCCGCTTGAAAGCCCGTCTGAGGACGACCCAATGACATCAATTCCGATAGTTGTACTATCACTCTTTCCATCCACCACTATTGGTTTTGTGTTATTAGTCCTACTTGTATTAGAGATAACTTCTATTGTGATTTGACGCTATACAAAAATAAATTGAATTGAATTGAATTGAAAGCGGCAGTCCACAAACCAATGGTTGACGTCATGTCACGACACTTCTTATAAAACAGTCTATGGTGAGAACCTACATAAAACTGGTATCCTCTCAGCAGTGTAAAATGTGCTATTTTCATATATCTACTGTTGGCATTGTCACTTCTGTGCCCAAGTAGAGCCTCTAAGAGCTGTAGAGTGTCGGGTGTTCAGACAGAATGAATCTGCTTCATAAATGTATAGATACGAGAGAAAGGGAGAAAGACTGGAGGGGAGTTAGTTCAGTCCGAGACTGAGCTGAACACAAACACACAGCTCGCTATAGCTTACAGCGAACGTCTGTCCAAGTCGGTAAATAAATAAACAGCCCAACAGTCAAATATAAATTATTATATATTCTTTTGTGTGAATGAAAACAATGCTTCATGTCATCATGTCTTTACAATGACCTGCAAAGCTTGTTTCATAAACAGAGCTCTGTATATGCAACACGCACCTGTAGCTACAACATACATGAAGCAGCGGTGACATTTAGAGACCAGGTAGTGACGCAAAGAAAGCCAGCAGAGGAGGCAGCAATGACACAACCTGGTCTAATGTACATTTAAAGAGGCAATGAATATAATTTTACAGGCCCACAGCGCCAAATAACCATAATAGAATTACAGGGTGTTGATCAGAGCCGATGACTCAGAGGGAATCAGATTATTAAGACCAAAGAAATCAGCAGATCAGGCTGATCCTGGCAGTAATATCTGGGACTGTGGCACTTCTCTCGGCGCGCTTGCGTCACGGCTGATGTCTGTGTGAACGGGAGAGACGGAAAAACATGCGACTCAGTCACTCTGCCCACATCTCCCACATTTCCTCTGCTCTCCGATTACCAAGTGCCTCGGAGTCCAAACTGAGGAGGAGAGGAGAGACATCATCCGTCATCCTCGCTGACGCCTCATTATAAAAATGGTGATCTCTGAGGCCGCGCCACATGGCACGGTGGCACGGGGCCGCCTGCTGCTGGCTCCGCTCTCTGAGAGAGTCGGTAAGCCAACGGGGGGCGGAGGGGGGAGGCAGAAGATGCTGCTTTGGCTTCGGTGATGTGAGGGAATATGTGTGTGATGACAGGGAGAAGAATAAGAAAAGGTGAACATACTTTTGGACTATAAATCAAGACTGATATGACATGTGTTTTGCTGGTTACCTCCAAATACATGAAGACAGCACTTAGGAACAGCAGCTTGAAATATCACACATGCCTCACAGCTTCCAAAGGATTTCTCAGATCAAGTCGAACGCAGCCCCTTGAGGTTGAGGTTGCTTCCTCGTTTCCCAGAGAAGAACGTGCCCTTCAGTGTGACATCAAAGCAGCAGGATTAGGTGTTGATTAAGCTCGACATAAACAGAGAAAGGAGCTTCACTCTGAGCATAGACTTCAACGATAAAGACACAGAGATGAAACAAGTGCATGGATTTTGCATTGCAATCAATATTGTTTTGAAAGTATCTATTTCAGTTTTTCTTGATGTGAGATTATAACTTTTAAAGAAGTAACAACAAATGAAAAGTTTACTTTGTTAGCAATAAAACACAACCTTTTTCACTTCAGTACACTCAGGAGTTTAGCTGCTACAGCCTTACTTGGTCTGGTATGACCAGTAGCGTAACGTTATCAAATTTAGACCTCCAGTGTGCTTCAATCCGCGTACTTCCGTACTTACACTTACTATTTTAAGTGCATAAGTGCGCTCACACTGTGAAGTACGGCAAAATGTAGTGCACTCGAAGTACCCGGATGTTGTACTCAAAACGGTCAGATCGTTGAGTGTGGAACGCTGGACACTTTTCACACTTAATTGTCGCCATCTTCGCTACGTAGCAGAAGTGGCGGGACCACGACCATTATTCAATCATGTGGAAATGGAGGCAGATGATGCAGGAGCGTGTATTCTTGATCAACAAAGCACGCAGATATTTTGGTAAATGGTAAATGGACTTGGACTTATACAGTGCTTTTCTAGTCTTCCGACCACCCAAAGCACTTTACACTACATGTCAGCATTCACCCATTCACACATACACTGTTGACAGAGGCTGCTAAGGTGCCAACTTTGCCCATCAGGATCTAATCTAAATACTCATTCACACACCGATGGCTTCGGGAGCAATTTGGGGTTAGGTGTCTTGCTCAAGGACACATCGACATGTGACCGGAGGAGCCGGAGATCGAACCACCGACCTTGCGATTGGTGGACGACCTGCTCTACCCTCTGAACCACAGCTGCCTTTGGTGGGTAGAGGACGGGTAAAACCTGAAGGAGGCAGCAACGCAACACAAAGGATGCCAGCTGCCGTAAAACCCTGAAGAAGAAGAAGATATTTTGGCAGGTAGCGAGCCACGGTGAAATGTTGCGTCATCATTTCCGGTAAGCGCAGCGCAGAGTATTCAATTTGAGACGACCCTAACCTGTTGAAATTCACGCAATACTCAAGTACAGAGTGCACACAGTGCGTGAATTACGCAGAGACTGCGTAAAGTTTGCTGACTTTATTACTGTTCGTTGCTTGTGCTACTGTTACACGGATTAGATGTGAAATTGTAGAGAAAACTGAATTTGCATTAAAAGGTGTTTTGTCTGTCAACTAAAGCCACACAAACTGTGCCGTTCAGACTTAATCTTGTGTGCCGAGAAAAGCCTATTTAACATATGTAACTATATTTTTTACATGAAGAAGTAAGTGGCTGTGAGGCTTCCTCTTACTTGGTGTGAAATTTGTTCCAGCAGCATGAGAGCGGATGTGTCACTTCAAAAGCTTCAGAGTTGTTGCTATGACACAGCAAAATCTATCTAACATTAGCTTACAACACATCAGCAGCATACTGCAACCCCTGAGTGTACTGAAGGTGTTTCATTGCTTGTAAGAGACGGTGTTATTTCTTTTCTCGAAAGCTTCACAGTCTCACCTTAAAGGGTCGAGATGGAACATAAAGCAGGACATTACAGCCACAGTTTGTGTTTTGGATCCAACCCTCACTGTTCACTGGTCTGAGATATCACACTGTACTTTTACCACCACTAATGTCTCCAACATTTTTGGCTGAGCAAACATGGACTGTAGTGGTTTAGATTAACCTTTTCCACTCCGACCCTCTTTCTCACAGACCTATTTTTGTCTTTTTTAGGGGGGTAGAAGGGGTCTTTAGGGGGAGATAGCAGGTCAACAGTAGATGTCACATAGAAGTGGTGTACGTCATCTGAAAGCTGGGAACCTGGAGATTAATTTGAGATGCAGCTTAGAACATTATGATAGAAGTATACGATGGTCATTCCCATGTTTGTTATGTCGAATAAGTTGTTGCAGCAATTTTTGTGTTGATTGCATTTGTTACACATATTTTGTGCTACATTTTACCATTTTTTACCACTCGAGAATTGATAAAAAATGATCGATAATCCCTCCAAAATACCACATTAAGACACCAAGACCTTGAGGAACACCATAGAAAAAGCCATGCTGTGATTTGGGATCAAAAACTTTTGACATTTGGAGATTTCTGCAAGAATTGCATTTTTGGCGAGCTCTTCTGTTGTGTAAACTGCTCAGAAACCCCCATTATTGTCAACATACCTAGGAAAGCCATCCATCCCCTGAATGCTCTAGGTCTCTAGTTTGTGGCTGTAAAGTTTCATGAGGCTGTGATTATCCTAGAGGTCACCACAGGTCATTTTATACAGAGAGGTCAAATTTCAAATAATGGTCTCACTACAATGAAATGGCTCCTATGGGGATTAACGTCACCACACATGAATACAGTTGGACTCATTGGATCCCCAAGAGTCTCAGCTTTACAGAGATAACCAATTTATGCAATTACAAGACTGTTTAGGGACTCCAGTATGCAGAAATATTCAAACACACCATTTTAGTATAGGAGAAAATAATGCAATTATACTGCATGCATAAAACGGCATGTGATTATCTTAAAGTGGGCATGTCTGTAAAGGGGAGAATTTCAATACAAAATGCATTAAATCAGAGTGAACGAGAGAGGCGCATAGGTCAGTGAATGCATCCACTTTAGTTAATGAGCTGTTCACTAGCCATCTAGATACTGGACAACTTAAATGTATTAAAGACTGTACTGGAGCCAGACGATCCATGGTTTGTCAAAGGGGAGGTGGAGATGAGATGAGGAAGTGACATCCATCGTGGCTGACACCTTTCATCCAAGAAAACACACTAAAAAAATACTCTTCTTTCCGCCAAGACAAACGTAGAAACTATACATTGTTGTGGGGAAAATGTAAGGAGCTTTTACTGTATTTTTGGCTTCAGGTGTCCAGTGGCTGCTGCAGTATATATGGGCATGTTACGGTGTTTTACAGGAGAGTAGCAGCTTTTTTAAACTGTAATTTTACTCTCATCTTATCCTTTGCATGGGAAAAGCTGAGTCAATGCCTTTTCAAATCACTTTCATTGCTCACTGCTGATGTGAAATGTCACAAATGTGGAAGTACGTCTAAGATTTTTGTCATTTTTCTTAGAGTGGCACATGAAATATGAAATTTAATCCCCCCGGGAGAAACATCATTCTGACTGATCCAGCGGAGAAATGTTGACTTAACCTAGCGGCACAGCACCCAAGGGACTGAGAGTGAGCAGTCACATGAGCAAAAGGTAGAGTGTGCTCGCTGGGTCATCCATATAAAGAGGCTTGTTATATATCCCCTAAAACTTAATGTACAGTATCCCTCTTGCTTGTTCTTTCCATTAAAATCATCAGTCAGTGTCCGCCCACACTGAGGGAGTAGGTGACGAATGACAGAGGAGTTTATTTTCTGCAGTCAGTCAGCATAGGTCAGCTAAAAATAACAAGCAACCACTGAAAATCCACAAAGGTCAGTTGCTGGAGGCCGAAAACGATCATCAAACAACACAGAGATTTAGATCATAGTCAACACTCAACAAGCAGAATATGTGCATATACAGTATGAAATTTAGAGCTCTGACAGGGCAAAGTATAGCCTATACGCCCACCGAGATGTACCAGACCAAATTCAATATTATATTGACTCATTTGTTTTTATCAAACTGCAGTTTGCAAGGTCTAGAGTGAACCTTCAAACTCTCCAAGGCTAGTTTGACAGATATGGACTGAATCCTGAGGAGTAATATGTACAACATTTTGCGAAAATATCCTGATTTGCTTTCTTGCCTACACTGTAAAAAGTGTAAAATAACGTAAATTTTCCGGCAGCAGGGGCGCAAGAAAATGTATATCCGTTAATTAACATAAACTGTAAAAAAAAAAAAAAAGAACAGTAATTATCTTTATATAATTAGCATTTATTACTGTAATTTTACAAGAAATATCGTACTTTTAACATATATTTATTGTTAGAATAGAGTAATACACCGTAAATCTACATATAAATCACAAATGAAACATGTAATTTCACGTTGCAAAAGCCCAAATTTACATTAACATAATATACTATACTATTATATAATATAAAATAATATAATATAATATACTGTGATATAATATACTATAATATAATATACTATAATATAATATACTATATTATAATATAATATAATATAATAAACTATAATATAATATAATATACTATAATATAATATATTATACTATAATATAATATAATATAATATAATAAACTATAATATAATATACTATAATATAATATAATAGTATAATATAATATAATATAATAAACTATAATATAATATACTATAATATAATATATTATACTATAATATACTATAATATAATATAATATAATAAACTATAATATAATATACTATAATATAATATAATATAGTATAATATAATATAATATAATATACTATAATATAATAGAAGACTAAGAAAAATGTTTTTTTTTACAGTGCAGAGTTAGATTGAGAAGATTAATACTCATGCGCGGATGTTAAATATAAGGCCACAGTCAGTAGCCGCTTAGCATAAAGAATGGAAACAGCTAATTAATCAACATGTTTTATCTCGGGACTATTTCTTGGCCGGCTGTAGTGACTTCTTTGAATTGATGCTGGTTGCCTGGCAACCTCAAGGTGATACTGCACCTGCCAAGAAACAGACCAGCACATAAACCCCTCTATAACCTTAAGGTGTTGATTTGATGCTCTGGGTTTTGTACCTCTTCCGCTCCTTGAGGGTGAAGGTACTGGTATCATATGAAACTAGATAACCTGAGGAAAAAACTTAAATAAATAAAGAATAATGTCCCTTTAAAGACTCTCAGTCGTCTGGTTTTGAGTGTTTATCTCTGAGCTGCTGATCAACACCCGAGGTGTCACATGCCGGAGCTCTCATTTCACTGTGCAAATGTTGTTGTGCCCTTTACCTTCGAGGTGTATCATGCTAAAGGTGAGCCTACAAACATTTGACTTATTATTTAACAAGTCGTACAGCATGTAAAAGCCTTAAGTCAATAAGCCTGGTTTGCTTAAAAGATTTGTCCTTGTCTTCATTGTGCTAATCTACTCGATGATGTTTTTCTAAAACCGGCATGGCAGGTTGTAACAACAACATTTTGAGGCTTACTTTTAATTCTAATCTATTTGAAGTTGAAGCCTCTCAATGCAAATATTGACCCCTTGAACTGCACTTTTTCTTTTCTTGCCCAATTTGCAAACAAGCTGCGCTACGTCTTTAAACTTGATGAGCAAAATATGGTTTGCTTTCATTTCTTTAAAACGTTCGGGGCAAACCCAAAAGGTCTCCAGTGACGTGAAGGTCAGAGTTAAAAGGAGCTCATGCTTCGTAATTAGCTTTATAGTAGGTTTGGATGAATTGTGGTCTGACGGCTTCTCAAGATGCAGGCTGTACTCCTAAAGAGGGAGATCAGTCAGGCGATAACAAAAGCCTGAAATACTGTAAGGCAGTGGATCCCAACCTATTATGAAAGGGATAATGCACAGCGAGTCGGTCATTGTTGTGAAATAGCATCGCCCTGAAGGGGTTTATTTCACAACGATGACCCGCTGGCTGTACATTATCCCGCTTATTATACGGCTACGTACTTAAGAAATCAATAATTTGACGAAAAAAGGGTCCGCCAGAGTCCGACATCAGATCTGCGCCCATAGCAACGGTCTGTTATACATAGTAACGGTCTGTTATACATGGCAACGGTCTGTTATACATAGCAACGGTCTGTTATACATGTCAAAGGTCTGTTATACATGGCAACGGTCTGTTATACATAGCAACGGTCTGTTATACATGTCAAAGGTCTGTTATACATGGCAACGGTCTGTTATACATGGCAACGGTCTGTCATACATAGCAACGGTCTGTTATACATGGCAACGGTCTGTTATACATGGCAATGGTCTGCTATGCATAGCAACGGTCTGTTATACATAGCAACGGTCTGTTATACATAGCAACGGTCTGCTATGCATAGCAACGGTCTGCTATACATAGCAACGGTCTGTTATACATGGCAACGGTGTGTTATAAAGAAATAACAGACCGTAGAACGCAGTGATTAATCAATCAAAATCAAGTATTCAACAAAGCTGTGTAATAAAGTAAATTAATTAAATCATTACCAAAAGAAAGATCATATTATGTCTCTACATTCATGTTGACGAAACTGAGGAGTTCTATTCATTAAAGAAAGTTAATTTTAATAGTCATTTATAATCATTTTATTCAAATTGAGGATTTTTTTGAGGATTTGTAATTTGTTTTTAGTGTTATAACCTTTTTTTTTCTCGATACAAGTAAGGGGGGATTCAAGGAAAAAAGGTTGGGATCTACTGCTGTGGGTTTGCAATGCTTTTTTGTTAAACTATATTCATCTGCGCCTCATCTTTGCAACATTATCTCCAAAAACTGAAGTACAGAAAGACTCAATGTTCCCTGTGATTCAATACGACAAAGACGGATGGACTAGACGAAGAAAATAGTATTAAAGTTGTATAATGGACAATTACAGCGCGTGTGCAGGCTGCGTAAAATCACAGCAGTGTCACTAATGTCATTAAGATACAGTAAGAAACACAATAATGAGAAAATATGTTTTGTAATGTGTATTCTCGGCATACAAATACAGGCGTCTATGCATGGATATGTACATTTTGCCATGTTCAGATCACTAGCCGTTCACAAGATCCCTACTCCAGATGGAAGCCCCATATGTACCATGACAACTACTGCATACGTGACGTCTCTTCAGTCAAACTCACACTACATCCCAATTTCGGAGCCATGGAAGTAAAATGACACGTTCCCTTCAAAGTTCAAAGAAATATGATAATTCTCCGAAATTTCCAACGGCGAGATAATGGCTCTGTTTGAAATGTTTACACAGTTTTCTTGGAGAAAAGAGAAGACAGGCAGATAAACTGGCTGTACGGGCCTTTTCACAGCCTCATAAATCAGCATCCACAAACAGTCTCTTGAATTAAGTAGCCTCAAAGTGATTTAAAGCTCCTGCTGCTTTCTTTCACTTGTTTTCTTTTTACAGCATTTCGTTGTCGGCCTGACTTGTTTTCCTGTGCGTATATGACGAAATAGATTATAATCACCCACTGAGCTGAAACTAATTAGAAATCAGTGAAGTAAGAAGCCTTGTTGTACTGACAGTTGGTGACCAAGCAAAGGTCCCGACCAGAACGGACAAACCAAACACTAGTTCTAGACAGGGATGCACCGAGTATCAGGTATCATACTGTGCTCATGTATCCGTCCTCGTACTCGCAAAACGGCTCCGATACAACGGCACCAATACCACGGCACCGATACCACTTTACGGCACTGATACCACTTTACGGCAGCCTGACGTTAACCTCTCGTCACCATCTTTCGGGTCTTATCGCACGCGCTCAACCTCCACCTCCCCAACGGTGCGGGTGAAACGTGCAAAACCCTCACTTTCATCGCGCCACGTGGTTTTGCTTGCACCCTCTGACTCGCGCGTGCGTTAGACTCCTTGGTCCGTGTTTCAAGACGGGTCGGGTGGGTTGCAGACATCGCCACAGACCCCAGGCGCCTCTTACGTGGTCCGAGCCCCGCCCTGGGGGCACGACGCGGTTGGGGCGCACTAAGGACAGTCTGCCCCGGTCGACAGTCGCACCGGGAGGAGGGGCCCCGTCCCTCCCCGGCGGGGAGACAGCGCGCAGCGTGCCCTTCGTCCACTGTGTGGCGAGGTCCGGGCGGGGAGCGCTTTAAAGCTGCGGCTGCAAGCCACCTTCGCCCTGAGCCTTTCCAAGCCGACCTAGAGCCGGTGGCGGCGCACCGCCTCGTATGCGGGACTCCCCAGCCTGCCGTGTGTCGCTCACACCCTCCAGCTGGCTGTTAACGAGGGTCTTTTGGCACAGAGAAGTACTCGTATCGATACTCGGTATCGGCGAGTAACCAAATGTAAGTACTTGTACTCGGTCTGAAAAAGAGTGGTGCATCCCTAGTTCTAGAGAGAGACTTTCGCATTTTTACGTTACCTGAAGGCCACCGTAGTTCTCCGACACGCTTGTGAAACTGCGGTAACGTGAGCCGCAGAGTGCACGGTTTTGCACTCGGCAGCTCACGTTACCGCAGTCTTGGAAATGGAGGAGTGAGCGGACGGGTGCTCAGTCGGTTGCAATCTGCAACCACACCAACTAGATGCCGCCAAATCCTACACACTGCACCTTTAAACGTAGTCTCAGATGGTTGATCTAAACATGTCTAACATGTTTTTGAAGTAAATAAATTCCTAACAAGTGAAAACAAGTCGAGCTTTTACTGCAGAAGCCGACTCCGAACTGAATATCTGACAAACAGCCAAGAAATATTGCTGTCATTGAATGTCATTGTGAAGAGCTCAAAGGGACAAAAATAAAGTCTGAGAAATATTAGAAACCGCCAGAGAATATCAGCCTGACCGCTTCAAAAGAGGCTGACAGGAGAGAGTGAGAGAAAAGGCTTCAGAGATGAAGGACTCTCTTCTCTGTAGACTCCTTACCAACACCAGTCGAAGGTCTTTTGGTATTGTATTGTTGCAGTTATTGAGACAGCCCTAGCTACAATTTTCACATTGCAAGCATTGATTTGATCCATTATTAATATAAAAATAGTGATTTTATTTGTGTATTTTTTGCACCCTCAACCAATTTCCCTTTTGGCAAGTCAAGTTCAAGTGTTGCATATGTTTGTGATAAACTCAGATCTGTTCAGCCATCAAGTTAATCATGCAATAAAGCAAAAACAGGAAGGAAGGGAGGCGTATTTCTTTAATGTTTACGCTTATTAAGGTCTGCCACTTTATCGAAATGCTAATTCTCTTCAAACTGCATTAACCATCATTGTGATAGCAGCTACGTCAGGCACCATTTCACCGCCAACTTGGTCTCTATTCGTGTCTGTCCTTGAGAAGTGATGGATCACGCTGATGTTCTCACTGTCAGATCTTGGCTTTAACCCCAATAATAGCTGTTTATTTTCACGCTTGTTGCAGTGAAATATCTCTGGCCCTCCGCAGGGGTTTTGGAAATCATTGCTGCTACAACACTGACATAACAAAAGTTCAATCTGGCTTTTCTGAGACTGCCTTTCCCCCCCGAAATGTATTCACACCGCGTGGCTCTAAAGAATAGCCCATTTATGGAAATGAGATTTGAGAGTTTTTTCCCTCCATCACTCCACCTCACCGTGAAAGATTCTGGTCGGAGAATGAATTATACTCCGCTCAGAGACTTCCAACTCAAAGTTTCTTAAGCCTTATGAGTCTAACAATTGTGTGTGCCTGCCAGGCTGCTGACATTATTCATCTCTTTCTCCAGGAACACTGAATTCAGACGTTTCACTAGCAGAGTTTGTCGTCAGGTGATCGTTTAGCTCACACGAGGAGACTAATTACAATTCATTCATCCTGTAAATTGACTTTTCACATGCTTGTTAATCTGTTTTTACTGCGTGTGCTTTCTCTATTCTCTGTATGATAGAAATAAAAGGTGCCTTATACTCATAAGGATGTTCATTCAGGTATTCACAGAAGGCTTCGGAGAAACATTAATTCCCAATTCCGGGACTGTTGAGTGATGATTTAATCTCATTCCTTTTGTGTCTTTAAAATGATTTATTTACGACAGCTTCTTTGGAAAGAATCACACTTCAGATGAAATTAAAGACAGCAGCTTTCTGCGTCTGTATGCCTGCAGCACTGCCAGTAGCTTTCCACTGGAAATAAAATCATTCTGAGGTACTAAATGAAAGGTGTCGTGTGTAGGATTTGCCGGCATCTAGCGGTGTGGTTGCAGATTGCAGATTGCATATTCCATTTCTGCCAATAGATCCCCCTAAATGTTACACACTGTTCCTTTAAGCAAGTGCGCCGTATGTACTGAAACTGACGGGGCATTTAACAAAACACCAAACAGGCGTTTCACCCTCAGTTACCTTCCTTTCTTCCAACCTCTTAAGCTGCACAAGAGTGCAGGAGTACTCCAAACCAAGCAGACTGTGAAGAGGACATCCTGAGCTCTTGGACATAAGAGAGACACTTTTACTTTGTACCTGAAAATCACTGAAACGTTCACCAGAGATGTTTTAAACAACACATTAGTGCAGGCGGGCTAA
This sequence comes from Sebastes fasciatus, assembly GCF_043250625.1. NCBI lineage: Eukaryota > Metazoa > Chordata > Actinopteri > Perciformes > Sebastidae > Sebastes > Sebastes fasciatus. Next base: position 5,748,558 of record NC_133818.1, on the reverse strand, counting down.
TCCTTGAGCTTTAAGTGTCTTTGAAAAGTGCAGCAAGTTAGATGAGAAACTAGATCCCACTTTCATGTCTGTATGATAAACATGAAGCTGGAGCAAGTGCAGGCAATTAGCTTAGCTTGAAACTAAGAGTGCTGGTAACTTCCTGTACATGTTGTTTGTGTATGAATTAAACACGAGATAAGGAAGAGATAATGTGCAGCGAGCCGGTCGTTGTTGTGAGAGAAACCCCGTCAGGGCGATGGAGGAGAGGTCTCTCATCGCCCTGAAGGGGGTTTGACCCACCAGCTGTACATTATCCCGCTTATTACACGGCTACTTACTTAAGAAATCAATTATTTGACACAAAAATGGTCCGCCAGAGTCCAACATCAGAACTGCGCCATAGCAACGGTCTGGTATACATAACAACGGTCTGTTATAAAGAAATAACAGACCGTTGAACGCCATGATTGACCAATCAGAATCGGGGAAAAATTTATCTGACGTGAACTTTGACTTTGTAGTTTGTCGGCGGTAGGTCCTCGGACCTCAGTAGGTCTGCGGCGATGTTTGCAACCCACCCGACCCGTCTTGAAACACGAGGGTGCAAGCGAAACCCCGTTGTCATGCTGCCGTAAAGTGGTATTGGTGCCGTTGTATCGGAGCCGTTTTGCGAGTATGAGTACGTGAGCACAGTATCGGACCCGATAGGGTGCATCCCTACTTATGCGCTATACTGCAGCCAGCCACCAGGGGGCGATCCAGATGTTTTGGCTTCACTTTTGGGGAGCAGTCATGTCGTCCATCTTTATATACAGTCTATGGTATTTCCCAAAATGTCAACCTATTCCTTTAAGGCAGGGCTGCCCAAAGTGGGGCCCGCGGGCCACAGTTGGCCCGCCATCAGGTTTGATTTGGCCCGCCAGATGTTAGCAAATTCTTTTTTTTTATTAAAATACCCAACTGACTTTACTGTCTTTTGGAGGCCGTACCAAGCTCGGGTTTATGGTTAGAAGATAGTGGCATCATATGAAACTAGATAACCTAAGGACTCCGTTATACCAATCATGTCATGTTGGCTTGTCAGGAAGGAGGCTAACACTCTGAAGTTGGGCTAAATGTTGGTGAGAAAAAACTGGTATGGCCATTTGTCAAGGGGTCCCTTGACCTCTAATCTCAAGATATGTGAATGTAAATGGGTTCTATGGGTTCCCACGAGTCTCCCCTTTAGACATGCCCATTTTATAATAATCACATGCAGTTTGGGGAAAACATGCAGCTCTTTGAATTCAGTATAAATGTGTTATTTTTGCCTGTTCTAAAAATGATGTATTTTAATATTTCTACATACTGGGGTCCCTAAACAGTCTTGGAAATGCATAAATTGCATAAATGAGCCCAATTGTATTCAGCAGGTGGGTTTTAAGGGGCTAACTATGTAAAACATATTCAATTAAGGGAACTTGGGATCCTAGTACCATTTTGCATCTTAATAATACAATAGGTGTTTCATTTTGGCCTGTGGCCCTCCAGTTTTGGCCCTCCAAGGGAAATGTTTGGGCACCCCTGCTTTAAGGGCAGGCAAAAGATGAAGTTGTTCAGCTCATTATTATCAGATTTCCTACATACCCCTAAGTTATGACTAAATTACGTTAGTGCTAAAATATCCCTCTGCTGTATTAGTTATTAAAGAGAAACTATGACCACAAAAGGGTGCAGTGATTATGTTGTAGTGAAGACCAATCTCTTCCATCTGCCCCGAGGCCAAAGAGCTCACTGATTGATTTGGAGTCAAATTATTTTTAACGCAAGCAGGAAATTCTAATGATTTCAAGATTAATGGGTGATTTACCAGCAGCAGTTTATCAGGGGACGATGTCATGTTTGTAGAGAGGGGGTGAAGAATTTAAGTAAACACACACACTGTACGTTTTCAACCAGCGAGGCACAAGAGCTACTTGACTCTCCGACATAGAAAAGAGCTGTGTTTTGTTCTTCTCGTCTCGCCACAACAATCACTTCGCTCTCCGCTCTTCAGTCCTTTCCTGATTCGAATCAGTGTGTGTGGGTGCTGTGGGTTTTAAGTGTTTGCACCCCCTGATTTCTCCGTCCCCTCCAGGTAATCAGGTAGCCGGCAGCCTCGGTCACAACGCACTCGACTCCGTCCTGCATGCCGACACGCTCGCTGTGTGGGAGGAACGCATTGATTTGAAACGGTGTATGTTTTGTGCCGTACCGTAATCACAGAAACGTATAAATCACCTATTTCAAAGCACATCCATTTGCTATTTCTGAGACATTTTTCGCTTAGTGGCAGATTCTCTCCAGCTCCCTCTGAGGGACCTGCATGAATATGACAGCTGTAATTGCCCCTGAGGAAAAGACAACTTGCCTGAAGCCTGAATGTGAACATTTCAACCGCGTCATTAAGCCCAATTTCAACTCGATAGATTTCAGTCTAAAATCAATGCGGGTTAATGAGGACTTCACTTCACATTATTTGACTGAACTTCACTTCACATCAATGTAGGTTTTCCACAAAGATTTGACAGCCTTAAACAACCTTTAGATATTGAATTTTTGCAAACAGAGCTGACTTTTAAATCAGGGTAAGGTGAACTTACTGAGTGGTCAGCCTGTTTGCATGAAAAGGCGTATGAATGCCACGATAATGCACAAAGCATTTAGCGTGCAATAAGAACGCCTTTTGTGCTTTTGGCGTGTCGTGCAATGTAAACACATCCGCGTAAAGATGCTACACTCAGAGCTAGTGACGAAGAATAAAAAGCAACTTTAAACCAGGAGACCGGTGTTTGACACCAGTGTTTAGTTTTGTAAGTTACGTTAGTGACGTGTTTTTAGTGACGTTTGTAGCGTGTTCTAAGTGGTTTTGTTGCCTAAACCTAAAACTAACCTAAACCTAGTACTAATTTGTAGTAATTTCTGTATGCATTTTACTTAGTTTATGTACTTATTTAAAGCCCAACCTGATGTTTTTCCTAAACCTAACTGCAGACGTTACCGTATTTTTGTTGCGCGGCGTATAAATGACAGGTGGGCGGGTGGGGAGGTGGATGGGTCCGACAAACACACAACTTTGTGCAAGACCGGTGTTTAGTTTTGTAAGTTACATTAGTGACGTTTATGACGTGTTTTTAGTGACGTTTGTAGTGTGTTTCCGTACATATTTACACTCAATTTAAGCCCAACCATGAAGTTTATCCAAAAGCTAATTAAATGTAAATGACTCACATGTATAGCTAACTCCAAACTATAAATATTGATTCATTAATTTTTAGTCTAGATTAACATACCGTCCAGTTTCGAAAGTAAAATACCAGATCTCAACTGAGCAAATAGACACCTTTGCTTTTTAGACAAATCATACACAACATAATTCTCCATACCATATTCAGTTTTTTATCATCGTCAGCCCACTGCCTTTTGTTCTTGGCAAACACAGATTCTCTAAACAAACCAATATTGAGAATTTGTCACTAAAACAATGTGCATACAGTTTATCTTTAGACCAAGAACCAATAGTCTGCTTATCCCAGATAAATATTTGCCTCTTCAACCTACAGTACTTTCACAAATATCGAGTAACCGGTTCCATAACTGAGGTATAAAGATCTTCCAACGGGTGCGTATTTGTGCACACCCAAAAAATATCTTATGGCACTGTTTTGCAATATTTCTAAAGCCTCTAACCCCGGCAATATAATCACGTACAGGACACACACAAGCCTGAAACAACTCATATCTTCCAGATGGTCCGAGCTCTACGTGCTGATTCAGCAAGAACCGTAACACCTTTTATCAAACTCATATGGTCAACAATACAGAAGCCAAGATATTTATATGAGTCAGCATAGCTCAGCTCGTGTGATCCAACTTCAAACTGGAAGCAGATAGATGAAGGTTTTCTGAAGTTAATTAATTCTGTTTTCTTTCTATTAATAACCTCTGATCATTACACCACTCATTAGTGTAGGAGAGCATCTGCTGCTTTTGTTTTACCTTCCCACAGATTTAAGATTTAATTAAAATGATATGAATCTAAATATGAATAGATTTTTATTGTGACCTGTAAACAGTGTTCTGTCTAAAAGTGGAAAGCATTGCCAGCTTGCAGAATTAAACTCAGCAGCAGGCTAGGCTATCTATGTTAACTTATTTTGACCTCACTGTATAAAATGACCGGTTGTGACCTCTAGGATAATCACAGCCTCATGAAACTTTACAGCCACAAACTAGAGACCTAGAGCATTCAGAGGATGGATGGATCAGACTAAAGACCTAAAGCATTCAGAGGATGGATGGATCAAACTAGAAACATAGAGCATTCAGAGGATGGATGGATCAAACTAGAGACCTAGAGCATTCAGAGGATGGATGGATCAGACTAGAGACCTAGAGCATTCAGAGGATGGATGGATCAGACTAGAGACCTAGAGCATTCAGAGGATGGATGGATCAAACTAGAGACCTGGCGCATTCAGAGGATGGATGGCTTTCCTAGCTAGATTGACAATAAGGGGGTTTCTGTGCAGTTTACACAACAGAAGTGCTCACCATCCAATCGCCGAAAAATGCAATTCTCGCAGAAATCTCCAAATGTCAAAAGTTTTTTGATACCAAATCACAGCATGGCTTTTTCTATGATGTTCCTCAAGGTCTTGGTGTCTTAATGTGGTATTTTGGAGGGATTATTTATCATTTTTATCAATTCTCAAGTGGTAAAACAAAGGTTAAATTAAGCACAAAAGCTGTGTAACAAATGGTATCAACCCAAAAACTGCTGCTACAACTTATGAGATAATAGAGCATGGGGATGACCATCATATACTTCTATCATAATGTTCTTATACACTTTATGACTAGAACAACTTGACACACAAATCAAATTAATCGTCAGGTTCCCAGCTTTCAGATGATGTACACTACTTCTATGTGACATCTACTGTTGATTATTTATCTACCGCTGAACATCCCCCCGACCGCTCTAAAAAAAGAGGGCAGAACGGTCAGGGGTTAAAATGTTAACTAGTTAAATTTGTCAAACAAACATTGTATTAGTGGGCTTTTTAACTACCTAACAGTACACCCTGCATCCTGAAAATTAAATGTCACGTTGCAAAATCATCAGCAGAACAAAGTGTAATTTCTGTCTGCCAGGCGATCTAACTCCTTGCGACTGACCTTTACAAAGCGTTTCTCACTCTTGAGTGTCTTGATTGTGATTACGTTGCTCGATTTCTTAACGCTTTTCCTCAAGTAGGAGCAAGATGATAATATCAGCTCTAATTAGACAAAATGGCAAAGGGCTTAATTATTTGTCCACAGCGGTACAGAGTGTCACCCTGAACTATAGATCAGACTGATTAACAGCCACAGCTGTGTGTTGGTATCCTCTATGTTGTCCGTGCTGTCAGAGAAGATGAGGAATTCATGTCGTGTTGTCGCTAAGGCAACCCGTGTTGACCTTAGAGACATTTTCAAAGGAGGAAAATAGATTGATGGCAGAGAAGAAGGCTCACTTATGAATGGTAAGTGCTCGCTGAAGGAAAACTTTGCTGTGACATTTCAGTGCCATCACTCACTTAAAGCTCAGTTATACGGCGTACTGTTATGAATGATTCATGCGGTGGAAAATAAAAATACAGAGGCATAAAAGTGTAAAGAAGCTAGAGGGGGAGATTCACAAAGAGTGATATCTGTTAAATGTCTGGTGCAGCCGGGAGCGTCTCGTGAGCCATCTGGCAATTGTGACTTCTTACAGATTCTTGGACATGTGGGAAAAAAAGATGAGTGTATGTGCCTGCATTGCTCACGTCGCATCATGTCAGCTGACTGCACGGAGATCCACATAAAGCAGCGTGTGCCAACAATTGAAATTATATTTACAGCTTGCTACATTTCATTAAAATCAGCTCATGTAGTGTATATCCATGTCTATAACTGCTGTGAGATGAAAAACATCCAGACTGACGATCATCCTGTGCCCTCCGGGATTTAATCACAGCCTATATTTCCCATTAAACCCTCGTCCTCGGCTGCAAAACTGAGCCACCTGAGAGCAGACGTTGAGAAAGAAACCCATCACCTTCAGTGTGTTTCTCATCAGCATGGCGTTCACTGATAACTGCATTACAACAAACAAACAGGGACGGCAGTAGCCCAAGGCTAACGCATCACATGAAGCTCAGGGATGTGAACAATGTGTCAACAACACATGTGATCGCTTTGCATTTATTTTTCGAGAGCAAGTAAAATAATGATTTAATAGAAATAAAAAAATTAGGGCTGTCAATCGATTAAATATTTAATCGTGATTAATTGCACACGTTTTATCTGTTCAAAATGTACCTTTAAAGGGAGATTTATCAAGTATTTAATACTCGTATCAACATGGGAGTGGGCAAATATGCTGCTTTATGCAAATATATGTATATATTTATTATTGTAAATCAATTAACAACACAAAACAATGATAAATATTGTCCAGAAACCCTCACAGGTACTGCATTTAGCATAAAACAATATGCTCAAATCATAACAAACTGCAGCCCAACAGGCAACAACAGCTGTCAGTGTGTCAGTGTGCTGACTTGACTATGACTTGCCCCAAACTGCATGTGATTATCATAAAGTGGGCATGTCTGTAAAGGGGAGACTCGTGGGTACCCATAGAACCCATTTACATTCACACATCTGGAGGTCAGAGGTCAAGGGACCCCTTTGAAAATGGCCATGACAGTTTTTCCTCGCCAAAATTTAGCGTACGTTTGGAGCGTTATTAAACCTCCTTCACGACAACCTAGTATGACATGTTGTTACCAATGGATTCTTTAGGTTTTCTAGTTTCATATGATGCCAGTATCTTCACTCTAGCTTTAAAACTGAGCCCGCTACAACCTAAACATCACAAGTTGCGTTATTATGCCGTTAACTCTGACAACCTTACATACTGTACAGCGCTTGTGTTTAAATCAAACAGCCCACCACCAACCAACACCAAAAAGCCCAGTCTGTGTTCTCGCTGTCACACGCTCTAAATGAATCGGAGATGCCAGCATCCCTCCCACATCTCGTCCTCTCGCTGCCCACTTCCCTCTCTAGTCTGAGTTTATTTATTGAACAAAACTGGCATCTAACTCGCCCTGAAACGCTCCAGCGACCTGACACCTCGGCTAACCCTTCGCCCAACGCACCATCCATCCGACGCCTGGCTTCGTCTGCATCAAAGACCCCCGCTGCACCAGCAAGTTGGAGGGGTGACAACAAATCCTGGCTGGATGCATTTTGTGCTGCTGCCGGAGGCAGAGCAGCTGGGGTTTTCTACTGTAAACGCAGCTTTGAGGAGTTAGGCAGTCCGACATCACAGTGAAGGAGAATAATGTGTTTACATGATCTCTTTTGTCTGAGGGAAGTGCAGAAGCAAGGTGCTACACAAACACTACTGAAGTCCAGTGACTCTGCAGTCTAACATGGTGCCCTCTGGACACCAATGTCACTTCCCATCTGTCTTGTATACTCTGTCGAACAAGCTCCCGGAGCCGTTGTGTGTTCGATCTATAGTCAGAGAACAGCGTTACATTTTAATGCTATTATATGTGTGCCAAAATCATTAGTTATCCGCTTACCTAACTGAAATTTAACCACTACTGAATAGGTTTCTATATCATTCTGTAGCTTCCGAACGGTGCTCCTTATGTATTCAAATCTGAAAATTCACATTTTGGTCATTAATGGATACGTCTATACCCAGAAAGTGCTTTTTCACACCACAATTAGCAGAATGTCTTGGCATAAATGTCAAAGTTCAAGGAGTCTCTCCTCTTTTTCCCAACTCAAACATCTGACGGTCTGCACAGTGAAAAAGGGGCCCATGAGATGAGGAAATGTCAGGTCAGTTGACATGTGGTTTAGAGGGAGAAATGAGTGGGAGATGTGTGAGCTCTGCTGTGGGAAACTGCATGAAATGCCACGGAGAGGAAATTGCAGTTAAACCACTTTCACAGCCAGAAGATTAACTAACAGGTTTATGTTCACATTACCTCAGATGCTCGTCAAACTGTTACATCACAGGTTGACAAGGAGGAAAATGATGGTTTGCTTACAGTAATGTTCATTATTAGAGTATTTGTTGTTGTCTGTAGATATTCTAATGTGAGGTACATCATACTGTCCTCTTATCTTCATACTGTTATATATTTATATTCTATTTACATTCACCATTGGGATCTTTGGGTATTATGTATGCACTTGTTTTTTACACCTATTTAAATGCTATACTTTCTACTACGGACATTTAACTCGCATAATTCATAATATTCCCATCAAATTATTAGATTATTTTCCTGTTTATTTGGCTCTAAAGAGGGAAATCCTGCAGCCTGCCTCAGTGCACACTCTTGGATCTACACTGGTCTTACGGTGCCACCTCGTGGCTGCATTAAGGTATTGGTTTGTCTTTAGTATTCTTGTCATCTATAGTGGTTATTTGCGTAAAAACACACAATTCAAATGATTAGGAAATAAATTATTGTATTTTTGTTTAAATATTTGCTTTGATTAAAAAAATCTTGGTATCTGTAGATTTAATTATAAGCTTAAACAACTGTAGTTATTCAAGTACGACAGTCACTGCCATGACTTGGTCAGTTTATTGGGCGTTTATTTGCTTTTAGAAAGATGTAGCCTACTACCTTGTATAAGAATTCACACATGGCCTCATACTGTCTGCTCATCCCACAGCCAAAACACTCCAAACTGTCATCCTGGCAGCCACTTTTCATTTCATTCAGATTATCTTATCACAAAAAAGGCTTAGCATTAAATGTCAACATACACACTAGTGCAGGGGTCAGCAACCTTTACTATCAAAAGAGCCATTTTAGGCAAATAAAAAAAAAGAAAATCTGTCTGGAGCCGCAAAACATTTGATCATTGTGATGAAGGTAACAGTTTATAGTCTAAGTATAAAATATATAAGTCTAATGCAGTGAGGGCCAAAGAGACAATGTACTACGGAGTATTAGGGCCACATTGAGGGAAAAAACATCTGAGAGTTACAGTATAAAGTCGTAATATTACGAGAAAAAAGTCATGACTTCACGAGAAAAAAAAAAATAATATTACGAGAATAAAGTCATAATATTACGAGAAAAGTCGTAATATTACGAGAATAAAGTCATATTACGAGAAAAAAGTCGTAATATAACGAGAAAAAAATTGTAATATTACGAGAATAAAGTTATATTACGAGAAAAAAGTCGTAATATTACGAGAATAAAGTCGTAATATAACGAGAAAAGAGTCATAATATTACGAGAAAAAAGTCGTAATATAACGAGAAAAAAGTCGTAATATAACGAGAAAAAAGTCGTAATATTACGAGAATAAAGTCATAACTTTACGAGAAAAAAGTCGTAATATTACGAGAATAAAGTCATAACTTTACAATAAAAAAGTCGTAATATTACGAGAATAAAGTCCTAACTTTACTAGAAAAAAAGTCGTAATATTACGAGAATAAAGTCATAACTTTACTAGAAAAAAGTCGTAATATTACGAGAATAAAGTCGTAATATTACGAGAATAAAGTCATGATATTACGAGAAAAAAGTCGTAATATTACGAGAATAAAGTCATAACTTTACAAGAATAAAAGTGAATGAAGTCTCTCTCCCTCTGTGTGTGTGATGTAATCTGAGTTTCTCTGTGCTTTGTTGACATAGCCATGTGGGCTAGCTGGCTAGCTAATGTGAGCTGTTGGCTCAGCCGCAGCCATTTTAATATGCTCTAAATTTCAAATGTAGCCCCTTTAAATGCAAATGAGAAACTGCACACACTTTACACACCTCTTACACACAACAGTATTGTTGTACTGACCTGTCTGAAGGTCATGCTGTGAGTTTTGTTGCCAGAGAAGTCCTCACAATCTGCTTTGTTCAACTGTTATGCACACCTTCTGAAGGTAAAAGTTCCTCAATTAACGCAGCTCAATGTAGCAGTTAGCCAGACGCAGCATACACCTGTTACACACCTGTGTTTAGTTCCATCACTCATGCTGCGTTCGAGACAACTCGGAGCTCGGAAACTTTACAGGTGTACGGCGCCTGACTGTGACAAACTGATGTTTCTTTGGCAAGTGTACACACAATTTAACTTTTTTGTCAGTTTTACCATTTTCTTGAATAACTTTTGTGCAGAGAAGATAACTTTCAGAGATTAAACGATGGCTATACATTGAGTAACACACTCCTCTCTGGGCATAGAGCTCTGCACTCCTGCGGCCTCAAACACACCAGCAGCTTCTTCTCTGCTGCAGAGAATGATGTAAAGATATTTCATCATTATTTAATAAAAATGTCTAAAATTAAATAAAAATCATATTTAATCAAATTTAAAAAATGAAATGTTACTTCATCATTATTAAATAAAAATTTTAAAAATTTTAAAAAATCATATTCAATAAAATAATATAAATGAAATGTTATTTCATCATTATTAAATAAAAATGTCTAAAATTAAATTAAAAATGCGTCCAATAAAATTATAAACATAATGATGAAATAACATTTTATAATTATTAAATAAAAATGTCTAAAATTAAATAAAAATCCCTTCCAATAAAATAATATAAATTAAATGTTACTTCATCATTATTAAATAAAAATGTCTAAAATTAAATAAAATCACATCAAATAAAATTATAAAAATGAAATGATAATTCATCATTATTAAATAAAAATGTCTCAGACTCAGAAGCGCTGCATTGTCTTCATGAGAGATCATTTAGTTTGAGTCCAGATGTTTTGCCTGTTTGGAGAATCATTAGACGTTCATCATGTTGATGATGCCCACAAGTGAGAAATCAGGTTTTGATACTCTACAAGACTAAATGATGTTTCACACTCAGGTTGAGAAAGATGTCCTGTGTGGAGGAAAGATATTGACTTGACTGATACAGTAACTGTTCATCAAACCTGCTCCATGAGGACATTCACTCTGGTATGTGATGCTGTACTGCCCTCTGCTGGGCAACACGAGGAACATGATGATACTGTATATGCCTGCAGAGCCTCAAAGTGTTCAATATTAAGTAAATACATACATAAATATAAAGTAAATAATCACATGAATACATTTATTTAAATATGTTAATGAAATGAAATAATTTGTGAAATTATTCAAACTCAACTCATTGTCATTATGAAATAAAATGTCATTATGTAAGCTGACATGAAATAAAAGTAGACATTTTGAAATCAAAATGTCTAAAATAAAATGAAAATCACATCAAATAAAATTATTACAAAATAATGATGAAATAACATTTCATCATTATTAAATAAAAAATGGCTAAAATTAAATAAAATCATATTTAATAAAATTATAAAAATGAAATGTTACTTCATCATTAAATAAAAACGTCTAAAATTAAATAAAAAAAATGCATCCAATAAAATTATAAAAATGAAATAATACTTTATCATTATTAAATAAAAATGTCTAAAATCAAATAAAAACACATCCAATAAAATTATAAACATGATGAAATAACATGGTGGAATTATTAAATACAATTTCTAAAAATAAATAAAAATCACATCCAATAAAATAATATAAATGAAATGTTACTTGATCATTATTAAATAAAAATGTCTAAAATTAAATAAAAACACATCCAATAAAATGATAAACATAATGATGAAATAACATTTTATAATTATTAAATACAAATGTCTAAAATTAAATAAGAACACATCCAATAAAATTAAAAAAATAATGATGTAAAAATATTTCATCATTATTTCATGAAAATGTCTAAAATTAGACCATTTATATGTTTTACAATTTTTTTTCTTAATTTTTTATTTCATAATATCTTTTTTATTTATATATTGAACACTTTGGGGTTCCGTTATTATCAACATCAGACACTCGGTGAAAAAAAGCACAAACACCAGTAATGTTTAACATAATTTATATTTATTTTCTTTTGAACAAAATGTTAATAAATGTATTTGTTTTACGTCCAAAAAAGATCATGACTCGTGGGACGCATTTTTATAAATAATTTCATCCAAGTCTTTTGTAGAAAAAAAAGAAAGTAAATTAGCAAACTAAAGCATCTCTAGTATGACAATATGACAACTTTATCGTAATTTTTTCTCTATATTTGAACCCTTTTCTCAATTCAAGCTTCATTTTTTTTTCTCGTATATTTTTCTCAAGACCTCTTCATCTCATCTTTTTAACATCCAGCTTAGTCCTACTCATCAACTCACACCACTGCTTTAGACAACGGAAAAATGCGGCAAAAATCTCAAAAAACAGACGAAAACCAAGGAGGCGAACAGAAAACACAGTGAGATTCCAACAGTGGGGGGGTGGGCAAGGGCGGTGTGGGGAAAAAGGGGGAAGGGAGGGCGGCCATTTGGGGTTCCCACATCCTCAGGACATATTTACAACAGAAAGGACAAAGGGGTGGTGGTAGTGAGTGTTAGTTTGGGGGTGGGGTTCATCTGCATAGATCCACAGGACTCAGATCAGTGAACGGCTAGAGATCGAAGGGACGAAGCGTGGGCCGAGTACATCCGCTGCTGTCTTCGAGGGAATGTCGTCATCACAGTTTGTCGAGGAAAACAAACCAACAACACGTCACGGGAGAATATCAAGCGATCAACTGGTGGGGGGGTAAAATGTATGAAAATCCAGAGGCAAGTGTAGTGACATCCCACTCTGATGTGTGCAAACCGATGGGCGTGGCGTGACGTGAGGCGAGGTAAGGTCAAGCTGTTAATGGGAAGGGGTCGGGGGCGCACGCAGCCAAGAACAATCTGGAGGCCAAACTCCAATCTGTCATTAACTGATCATTAGAGGCAACCAGGATGGAGGACAATTAAAGAGATTTAGCGTCCTTAGCTTTTTGGTATATATCACTACTCAGATTTTAATCTCTCTTCTTCTGTCCGAGCTAAAAAGGGGAGTTTAAAATAATCCCTGCGCGACCTGTCCTCGTGTCGATGTGCAATTCAACCGGCAGCAGCCATGCAAAAACAAAACATAAAATAAAATTGGATGGATCAGCCCTTGAAAACTCCTCACACCTCCTCGCACGCTGACACTACCACAGCCCTTTGCTAGCCTGTGAGAGATAGCGGTTGATCAGCTCGTCTAAGGGTATTTAAGAGTCGACGGACTGATTGATTGATTGGTTGGCTGGCTGGCTGGTCGCTCGCACCTACTCTACGATACAGAAAAAGCCGAGGCGACAGTAGTGAAGATGTCACAAAGTAGGACACTAACACCGTCTGTTTGTTTTTTTGTCTATATTGCTCTATTGCCAGTATCTGCCTCACTGGGCGTACGCAGCAGAGAGGCACTCAAAGATCTGGGGCCTCATTTATCGAACCGAGTGTAGGACAAGTTAGAAATGCGAATGTGCGAAGGAACTGTCAAAATACAAGAAAAATCATTTTCATTTGTTGTATTGGAGCTGGACGTCAGAAGTAGCGTGAAATTTGAAATCGGCTCATAAATACGACCTAAAACAGCTGGAAAAAAAACGACTTTTCCATTTCCAAAACAATGTGGTTGAAGTCAATTATTCATTTAACCCTTATTTATATCCTCCTGATCTAATAATGTGGATGAGGGAGGTGTAGGTGGGCGCCAACAGTCATCATGCTCAACCACATTTGAGGGATCCAATCACATCTGTAGTATTTGGTTTTAAAGGTGCTGTGTAGGATCTGGCGGCATCTAGCAGTGAGGTTTCAGATTGCAGCTAACTGAAACTTCTTCGTGTCGGAGAACTACGGTGGCCGACGCAAAAACACAAAAATCTCTCTCTAGAGTCAGTGTTTGGTTTGTCCGTTCTGGGCTACTGTAGAAACATGGCGACCGGCTTCGTGAAGAGAACCCGCTCCGTATATAGATATAAACGGCTACGTCTAAGCTAACGAAAATACAACGATTCTTATTTTCAGGTGATTATACACTAAAGAAAACAATATCAATCAATCAATATATATATAAATATATAAATATATATCACCTGAAACTAAGAATCGTTGTGTTTTCGTTAGCTTAGAATGAGCCCTTCATATCTCCATAGGGAGCGGGTCCTCTTCACGGAGTGCACCATGTTTCTACAGTAGTCCAGAACGGACAAACCAAACACTGGCTTTAGAGAGAGCCTTACGTGTTTTTACGTTACCTGAAGGCCACCGTAGTTCTTCGACCCGCTTGTGAAACCGCCGTAATGTGAGCCGCAGAGTGGTAAACCGTGATACCGCCAGCCACCGTCTGACTTCCGTTGCTCCTAAAGTAGTGTTATTATGGTGACCTCTGAGAGAGGCCAATGGCGTTTCCACGGTTTTGTACCCGGCGGCTCACGTTGCTGCAGTCTTGGAAAGGTGGAGGTGGAAGGGTACTCAGCTGGTTGCAATCTTCAACCACACCATTAGATCCCACTAAATCCTACACACGGCTCCTTTAACTAAAGCTGAAACTAAAGACTTTAATGTAATTACACTCCGAACGAGTTTCCAAATAAAAACAAAAAAAGCGAGAGAAGAAACGGATTCTGCGAGTAGAAACGAGCGTACGCACGCTCGATTAATGAGGCCCCTGGTGTTTTGGCATCATGCAACTGTTCTCTATTGTCCCTGGGTTGTCCCTGCAGTCTCGTGTACGACTACTCTAAATACTCTCTGTGGCGTTGAGACGAGTCCGCAACACCGACTCTACCGTATGAGGTAAACTGAACACTCTAGAAAACCAGAGAACACCGCTTCCTGTCCGCTCAGCATTAATCACCAGCTGAACCGTCACTACCTTTCGCCAACGTCGTCGCTCCTAACTTGCTCAATGGCCCAACAAGTCAGAAGAGGAAGCGAGCCGGTCTCAGAGCACTTAAGGTCCTAGAACGTGTAGGCATGTACCGTCGTTAAGGGGTTGAGAAAAAAGGTCTAGTGGGACAAAATACAAGCGGAACATTATAATATAGAAGAATCACATACATTTCAGTGATGGATGAGCTGGTCCTGACAGGCCCCCTCGAGCAACATCACATACAAGGTAGTAAGAAGATGCCTCTAAGGTGACGGGGAGCAGGAAGTGGAACACAGTTGATATGTCAAAAAACATTCTGGCACCTGAAAGAAATGCAGCAAAAATCTAAAGGTAATGATGAGTGAGAGCGCACACTTCATCAATGTCCGTTTTTCCTCTGACGTGCCATCCATACACACCGAAGGGAGGGAGGGAAGGGAGGGAGGGAAGGAAGGGAGGAGAGGAGGGACAATATGCTAGAAAACATTTGGATGGAATAGAAACAATGAGCAGGTTTCAAGTGGCAAGAGGTCAGTTCTTTAGGGGGGTGGTTCTCAAACATCTCGGTTCAGGTCGATGTCCAATCCCAGCACCCTTAGCTCCAGTTAAAACCCTCCCACTCCCCGTGGTTGATGGTTCATCGGATTGTAGAGGCATCACCAGCGTGTCTCGCCAGATGTGTCCCTGGCGGCCGCGACACCGTAAAATCCTTTACAAGCACCAGATTCAACCCCAAGGTTCACTCCTCGTTAGAGGCGCTCTCCTCCGGCGAGAAAATGGCAGCCACGCCCACCAACGTGGAGTTATGGGAGGCTGAAATGATGATGACAGTGTGTAGGAGGACGAGGGCCAGCAGGCAGATCTTCAGCCGCCCGCTGCACAGTCTCGAGGTGGCGGCGGAGGTGACCGAGGCTCCCTCGGGCTGGCAGGAAGAAGCAGTCCTTTTTAGTGTCCCGCCCGAGGGGCTGTCCATTTTGGAGTGCCACCGGACGTCGCAGCACTCCGCCTCGCTGTCTGTTACATGATCCGCCAGGATCCCTGAGGAAGAGAGGAGGAAAACGCTGACTTTTTATATGCATCTATTAGAGTCAAGGTGATTTGCTGACAGCTGACACCAGTAAAAATGATTTCTGAATGAAGCTGACAGCTTTATGTCGTCTCATGATGTGTGTATTAGAGGCTGACAGGATTCCTGTGGGATTCCTGTGGGATGGGAGTTCACTAGTCCTCACGTGACTGGGACGGGACAGGAGAAAAAAGTCAAAGGGAGCGGATGGGATAATAACAACAGGGCAGTTTTTATATGACTTGTTAAAGAGGACATATCATGCTCATTTTCAGGTGCATACTTGTTTTTTGGGTTTCTACTAGAACATGTTTACATGCTTTAATGTTCAAAAAATGACTTTTCTCACACTGAAAAATAACCAAGCTGATACAGTACAGGTATAATCTAATACAGGAGAAACGCTAGAAGTAGGGCGTCTGAATGAGGCCTGAAAAACTGCTCCGGTTCACTTAAAAGCAGCACCTGTTAACACCAACAATCTAATTTGCATTGGACATCCTTCAGCTCTGTAGACAGGTCAAGCCCACTAGACTCTAGTTTGTAGCTGTTATCACAAAGCGGAGGAGCAGACACGGCGACCCTCGGCTGAACTCCAATTAAAGTCCACGACCACGCAGAGGGTGACGCATCGCTGCATCAGTTAATCACTCCAGAAATCTGAACTTGCCAGCGTGTGAAAGGAGCGGTCGCTGCACTCACCTGGACGGGGAAAACCAGACCGCTGAGGGAAAACTGATCTAGGACTGGCTGATCTGCTGTATTTCTACAGTAAAAACTCATCAAGAGTTCAGCAGACCAAAACTCTTTATTTATGGACATTAAAGGTTGCCAAAATGGTAGACTAAATATGTCTTTGGTCTGTGAGCCAATAGGGTTGGTCGTTACCATCTGAGGGGAATAACACCCGTAGTAATTTTGGCAAGGTATACATCCCCAGAGTTAGAAAATATGAGATAAAGTTGCATCAGTGGTAGCTTTATGCTTTATGTGTGCTGTCATGCATTTTATAACACTACCATAAATATGAAGTATTTTGTCATGAAATTTGTCACAATAATATCCGAGGTCAAGCACTTTTCATCAAATGTTGTTATTAGTTCTGTCAGTCGATTAAAATATTTAATCGTGATTAATCGCAAATTAATCGCACATTTTCTATCAATTCAAAATGTACCTTAAAGATTTAAAAAATATATAAATAAATAAATGAAAAAATAAATAAATAAATGCAAAACTAAATGAATGAAAAAAAATTAAAAGCAAATAATACATTTAAAAATTAATAAAACTAGATAAATAAAAAATAAATGCAAAACTAGATAAATGAATACAAAATAAAATGCAAATAATAAATCTAAAAATTAATAAAAATAAATACATAAATAAATAAATAAAAGAAAATTAAACAGAAGAGGAAATAAATAATGGAATTAATACAAAGATAAATAAATAAAGAAGCAAATTAACACAGAAATATCAATTTATGTCATATTGTATCAATTATTTAATGGCTACATCTATTTTTAATATTATTTTTACTGCATTTAATGACATATTTATTTATTTATTGAGTCATTTATTTATGTATTTTTTATTTTGGCAGGTTCCGTCCTCCATACTTGAAAACAGGAAAACCCCTTCACTCAATATCTCAAAATATAGCACTGACTTGGTACTACTCGTTTACAATTTCAAATAGGTTACTTGCTAAACATCACCTAATTACCATGAAATTTGCGGACCTGTAAAATGAAGTGTTACCATTATTATTATTATTATTATTATTATTATTTACTGCTCTCCTGGAGAGGGTCTTTCCTATCAGACTACCATCCATTCAGCAAAAAAAAACACATCACCCTTCCTCCCCCGTTTCTGACCATCCTTCCCTCACTAAAAATGTTCCTACGATCCCTTAGCTCATAAACTGTTGTTGACCCAGTACCAACCTGGGCAGAGGCCTCATCAGCCTGAATAACTGTTGTGTTGATGATGCTCTTATGGCGCTCAGATTCCAGATAACTTGTTTGTTGGCTCACAGACAGCGTCTGGTCCTCTGAGGCAGAGTCCTTGATGATTACTACCGTATAAACTGCAGTAAATATTGAGGGACGGGCCAGATTCCATTCATCAATGCGTTGTTAAAACGTCTGAGCTGAGCTGTGCTCAAACGCGCCACTAGATGTCATCAGAAAGCCTTCAGAAACACCTCTCACCTGTTTTCCTGGAGGAATACCATCCAGGAAATACACACTGTGCATGAATTAATACTTTTATAACTATTCACTCACATAAAGCAGATTTTTGGTAACACTTCATTTAACAGGTTCACAAATTTCATGGTAATGAGGTGATAATTAGCAAGTAACCTACTTGACATTTATTTGGAATTACTGCCAAATTAGCCCAATATTTACCTCAAAATGACTTTATTATAAACATTATTTAATAATTATATATTTTTCTCTGAGGCAGTAGAGATTACAAGGCCACACAAACACCCACACACTCAAACATGTAAACAGGAAGTGACGCGGGACACAGTGAGTCAGTGCTGACCTGTGCAGATGAAGCTGGGGCTCCCGCCGTGGATCAGGTCGTCGTTGTCGGGCAGGATGAACGGACAGCTCTGCTGGACCTCCAGGCAGTACTGGTGGCACGGCACCTTCCTCTGACAGGACAGCTGGGAGGTGGGGAAATACTGAGCACACAGCCAGGGCTTATAGGCCGTCTGAGGAGGAAGAAGAAGAGGAAGAGACGTTAAGAGATGCTGCTACATGATCCACTTGAGGACTCTGGTGGAGGTTGTTTTGCTCTGCTGGGTCTTGGGCCTCCCTCTGTTAACAGTAGATATGTATATCCCATCACCTTACATGTATATTTAAACCACTGAGCATCAGATACAAACACTTATACCCAGCACTTCATGCATTAATGAAAGCACAGGAGATATTAGCCAAGGTAAGTCTGCTAGCAGAGCCTCTAGGATATTGAATACATCTTACTGCGGAGCGTTAGCTGACAAAAACCATGTCAAAAACACTGTAATAATTTGCTTATTTATGGGATATGGATTATGAGAGGCTGCTGCAGCAGGTAGAAGATGCAGAACTTTTTACAATAACTTTTTTGAAGGCTAAAGGCACCTTAACACCAGACAAGGGCTGTAACTAACTAACAATTAATCTGCTCATTATTTTCCCAATGAATCAGTTCATTTCTGGTCTACAAATGTCAGAAAACAGCAAAAAATAACCATCACGATGTCCCGGACCCAAGGTGATAGCTTTGAATTAGGGCTGTTAATCGCTTAAAATATTTAATCGTGATTAATCACACATTTTTTTTTATCATAAATGAACCTTAAAGGGAGATTTGTCAAGTATTTAATACTCTTATCAACATGGGAGTGGACAAATATGCTGCTTTATGCAAATGTATGTATATATGTATTATTGGAAATCAATTAACAACACAAAACAATGACACATATTGTCCAGAAACCCTCACAGGTACTGCATTTTGCATAACAAAATATGCTCAAATCATAACAAACTGCAGCCCAACAGGCAACAACAGCTGTCAGTGTGTCAGTGTGCTGACTTGACTATGACTAAAGCCTTCTTTAATTTTGTTTGGTATGTTTGTCCAGGTATAACAGTGCAATTCAAAACCAAGTGGCAACTAAATACCCTCATCAAATTGAAGTTTCTGTCCTCTTTCCGAGTTCTATTCGCTGTAGTTCACTGGGAGGCAGAATGTAATACAAAATGCACAGACGTATGTGCATAAGGAGACAGATGGTGACATGTAATAGCCAAAGCCTCGGGCTTGGAAAGCTTAGCAAAACAAAATGAACCAAGGGCAAGCCACAGTCTGGATTCATTCTCATTTTTAGCTATTTCGTCATGTGCTTTGTTTTACTAGGATTAACACAGGAGAAGGGAAATTACAGCAGAAAGCACAGGCAGTCCATTGTACAAAGACTGTATTCGGATTTGTGCATCCCATCCTGTTGCTTAAATCTCTACCAATCTGGCGGGATGAAAGGTCGGACAAACAGCCTACATGTGAGTGTGTGTGAATCTGGTTTGCTTGTAAAAGGACAGTGTAAGCCTAAATAAAGTTTATACAAAGGGCTACAAGAAAATAAATAGCAACAACCCAAAGTCTGGATCAGACAAAAAACAGTTTGTGTGCCAGTAAAATACAACAGACAATCATAATTGCACATGTTTTATCTGTTCAAAATGTACCTTAAAAGGTAGATTTGTGAAGTATTTAATATTCTTATCAACATGGAGTGGGTAAATATGCTGCTTTATGCAAATGTATGTATATATTTATTATTGGAAATCAATTAACAACACAAATCAATGACACATATTGTCCATAAACCCTCACAGGTACTGCATTTAGCATAACAAATATGCTCAAATCATAACATGGCACACTCAAGCCCAACAGGTACAGGCACTTCGCCGCTGCCTGGTGTGAATTTGGCGTAAGGGTACTGGTATCATAATTTTTTAAACGCCCTACTAAAGGCTGTCTGTTAGAAGTCTCATGTTCGGTCTCATGCTAGCAGGCTAAGGTAAGAAGTTTCTTTCATGTCATTCTGTGTAATCAACCAGTGGAAAGTCATGTGCAACCCACACAAGGTTACCGTATTGTCAACATCAGCAACTTGGACTGCTGACGTCATCCCATCAGTCAACTGCTAAGCTGCAACTAACCGGATGGCGACACAGCGTGTCACCTTTCGCAGAAATCAGTAAGACGTGCCGGGGAACGGCCCGTCCATTAAATAGTAGAGGAAATGTGGCGCTGTTAAGTGGTGAAGGGCGTTAAGAGTCATTTTTACTACCTGACACATTCAAGTAAGAGCGGTACAACAGCCATTTCTAAGTCATGAATCCCAGACAAAACAAACCATTAGTGGCAATCAGGTAATTACCAAGTGGGAGAATAATGACTTTCAAGTATGTTTTACACGTACAAAAGTAATATTTAGCTTTGAAACCATTTGAAAATGTCAACTCCTAAGTGGCTGTCTTTTTACAAATTAAATATTCTAGACTAAATAATGTGAATGTAAATGGGTTCTATGGGTACCCACGAGTCTCCCCTTTACAGACATGCCCACTTTATGATAATCACATGCAGTTTGGGGCAAGTCATAGTCAAGTCAGCACACTGACACACTGACAGCTGTTGTTGCCTGTTGGACTGCAGTTTGTTATGATTTGAGCACATTTTTTATGCTAAATGCAGTACCTGTGAGGGTTTCTGGACAATATCTGTCATTGTTTTGTGTTGTTAATTGATTTAAAATAATACATATATACATACATTTGCATAAAGCAGCACATTTGTCCACTCCCATGTTGATAAGAGTATTAAATACTTGACAAATCTCCCTTTGAGGTTCATTTTGAACAGATAGAAAATGTGCGATTAACGTGATTAACTATTTTAATCGATTGACAGCCCTAATGCTAACATTTAGCATGTGCAATGATAGTAGGGCTGGCAATAATCTGGTATACCTATCATGATACAGGTGTTACAATTCAATATATTGCGATTCTTAAAAACAAATTTTAGGAAAACTGTTTTAGCAATCAGAACAGTGGGATCTGCATTTATCGCTGTAACGTCCAACATCATAGCTCTACTTTGAGAGGGCAAATAGTGAATCAATACAGTATCACAATACATATTATCTCGATACTCTATATTTTCTTACAACCCTAAATGATACATCATCACAAACACAAAACCCAGAGAGAGATGACACACTAGAGAACACGCTGCACACAGTTAATTACCCCCTGTGTTGTTTAACCACAGAGGAACATCTACGGCTCGGAGGTGAGACAGTTTACTTAAAGTGTTGTGGATGTTTGGTTAATTTACATCCAAGACTCAAAAGGTAAACGTGCCCCTTCCTCCAACCTCTCTTTTGCTTTCTCAAAGCGCTGAGAAATCACATGGGGGTCTGATTTGTGTCCTGTTTAGACCGGCATACAAAGATAACAAACACAGCACAGGCAATTATGATAATTATAATAATCTGATTATGGTGATGCTGATGAGAATGATAATGATGAGAACAGTGTGGACCTGCTTTGCAAAAATCAAATATATTCCAGTCATGTATGACTTCATGTTGTATGGAAAACTGTCCGGGTTTAAGGCCCCCCCCCCCACCCAAGTGTATTTTGGCATTTCTATGATATTTCATATATATTGAAGTCATGTCCTGACTAAGTTGATGAGCAACACTGTTTTTTTTTTGACAAATAACTTCATTTTGTGCTCAGAGTTTAAAAAAAGAAGGTTGTTGGTAAAATGGGAATATGACGTATGACTATAGTAGAAGCTGCAGGTCAAAGGTCATCCTCCAAGCTGCAGGCGCACTCATGCTATCAGTTTGTCTTTCTAGTTAGTTAACTAGTTAGGTGTAGTTAACTAGCCCAACTTGTTGCATTAGCTAAATGAGGGTTTTCTTTTTCTTTTTTAGTTTCCTCCACCTTAGTTTAGTGTCTTTATTTTCACAATGGCATCTCTGTGTGTGTGAACGGGTGAAATCAACACTGTGGATTACACGAAAAAACAAACTGACTGTCTCTCTCTCTCCTTCTCTCTTCTTTACCGTCTCCTGCTTGAGATAATTTAACGGAAAGCAGCCGATGCCGGACGTTTGAGTCTTCCAAAAGGTCCGAACGATGGGGAGCACAACTTTCAGCTCAAGATAAAACAAGAGAAAAGTCCCGTTAGAGAATTAAACGAATCACGGTGCAGCCCGGTGCGGTGTCGGTGTCGGTGCCAAAGCTGAGGTGAGAGCGGCCGGTGTTAGCACCTCCAAAAACGTCCCGAAACTGCATTTCAAACGGCGAACCTCGGCAACATGTCTATCCGTCCTCGCTGCTGGCGTGCGGCGGAGCGGGACCTCAGTACAGCAGCAGCCAGACGGCCGCCTCACCAGGAGGAGACGGTGAAGAAGAGAGAGAGTTCGAGAGAGAGTTCGAGAGAGAGTTCGAGAGAGAGTTCGAGAGAGAGTTCGAGAGAGTCGGTGTGTTGCGCTAATACTTGTCTCATTTGTGATCTGACGAACATTAAATCCATCTAAACTGGGTTGGAAAACAATGCAATCTGGTTGCCATGGTAATACCAAAAAACAGGAAGTAAAACTGTCTCGAGGAGGGCTTTAAAACCTTTATACTCTTTTCATGGAAATACACTTATCCTTCAAAAAAAAAAAAGGTCAACACTGCAGAGGTTTTAGTGCCTTGATGGGAGATCTGTCTCTATTTTAACCCAGCTTGTGGTGCAAGGTGGTGAAAAATGTTTTTTCTGCGGATATTCCGTCTTAATAAACATGTTCATTCAGACGGTACCCTTCTTTGTACGTTAGAGGGGAATCTGGATAAATCACCTCTGCTTTTGGCAGCACTGATCTTCCGTATAGGGGCTCTACAGTCGAATGTGTCGGGGAGAAACTGGCTCATTGATTTCATTTGTGTTTTAAGAGTTTGGTATTCTGTGGAGGTCAGAGGTGACGGGGGATTGTCAGCCGCGACGACTTCCTGTCTGCGCAAATGGGTCACCATGATTTAGCATAAATTCCTGCCAGCCGTGAGATAATCTGTCTAGGGATGCTGCGGCTATCAAAAGAGAACCAAAACAATACGATCGCAGTCAGACAGGAAATCTGGGTCCTCCTGAAGATGTATGCTGGCAGTTGCCAAGGTAACGGCTTTTTCTGCTTTTCATTAGAGCTCAATGGGTACTGCCCCGCTCTCTGTTGGTTTTCTGTTTGTGTGCGCACGTTTAAGCGCCGCACAACCCGTGTGTGTGTGTGTAAAATGTGCGCGTGCGTGCGCTCAGCGTGAAAAGGGAAGCGTATGAGAGCAAATTGAGTTAGTCAGGAAGCAGGCCTGGAGTCTGATTTGATCAGTCTAATGTGTGATCAGTGTGAATGGGAACCTGGCACTCAAAAAGCCTCTGTCGCCATGCAGCTTAGTCTGCTTCAAACAATGCACTGAAGCCCAGAGACGCAGACGGGAAAGAAGCTGGCGACCATTTCCACCGGGGCTTTGTGCCTGCAGCCTGCCCATTTGTAACCACGGCGTTTCACCCCCCCCACCTTTAATCAGAGACAATTCTGATGTTTTGGACATTTACATTAACACGGAGATGTAAAATACGCCAATAAGACGTTTTCTGCTAGTGCTTACATGCAAATCTTTTGAAGCCTAAAAATAACATTCAAAAAATTAAGATTCAAACGCTGACGCTTTGGCAGATAAGTGTCAGCAGCGCTGGCATCTGAATTTCACCACAGTGATTATTACTATTATATAAGAAGCAGACTGTAGAACAAGTCTTGGACTACTTGTTATTTTCTGTATGCATGCAGTCCTCTTACCAGCCAGAACTTCAGATATATGACTCTTGGTTTGCAGCATACATAAACCTTGAGTCTGTTTTAACAAGAACCACATAAAGAAACCTCAGACTTTCCTCAGTCCACCCTAAACTAGAGAAAATGCATCAGGTGGTCTAACATACAATTAAAGCTGAAGTAGGAGCAAATATGATTATAAAAAGTTATTTTTGTAAAGCGGTCGCTATATCCTGACAGTAGTACATGAAACAGGTAACCTGAAAAAAATCACGTGCCTCTGTGTCCTCCGGTGCTCCTAACGGCGTCTGCAAGATTTAACAGACCGGAGGAAAACAAGCAGTCAGAGGTGATCTGAGGTCTGCTGTCCAGCTGCCGTCTATGAGAGCCGGCTGTCAATCACTCGCGAACTCCGACCAAACGGTCAAACTAGGCAGCGCTGATCAAATATGAATCAATATTCTGTTACGTTAATGCCTATTTCTCTCCTCAGATGTTTTCAGAATCATCTTGTAGTGCACGGTTTAGCTGTAAAATGAAAAAGCAGAACCATGAGGAGGCGCAGAAGTCTAGTTATCTTTCAGAACACTTGAATTACAATATGATGAAAGGTCATTTTTGTCCAGTGATGCCAAAAATATACTGCCTACTGCCACTTTAACATCGACCTTAAATTTGAATTCTCCTCAGTTTTTGTGTAAGGAAATCTAAACTACAGTATAGTACTGCAGCGTCGAAGTTTCAAGCCGAAAGTGAAAACTAGTTGACCTAGCTTGAGCGGAAGCTGCTAGTATTTACACTCAGAGAGTGGAAGCTAGTTAGCTTAGCTTGAGTGGAAGCTGTTTCCCACCCCTACAGTGTACAGTATATGCTGATTTCTTGGAAAACATGAATCTTATTCTCAGCTCCATTTAAGTGCTTCTAGTTTGTGTTGCTGTCTGGCTCATAAAATAATTGGCAGGTTGGGGAAAAAAAGTGCATCTGATGCCTTCAGGGGGGGTGTTCTTGCCTGTGTGCTGTCACGTAGCATCAATCAATCTGAGAGCGAAAAACATCCACAAATCGAATGGTGTCTCAACGGGGAGTGTGTGTGTCGCACTATTTCATAATGCTGCAACCAGCAGACAGCGAACTGTACTACATGTCGAAGGATGAGGGGAATTACTGGTGCTCAATGTTATATAAATTAGCAACCGCAGTGAGAGAAATGTCACGTCTATGATGTAATGAGGTGACAATTGTTTAATACTACAAAGCATGTCTCTCTGCTTGGCTTCAGAGGAT
Source organism: Sebastes fasciatus (assembly GCF_043250625.1). Classification (NCBI taxonomy): domain Eukaryota; kingdom Metazoa; phylum Chordata; class Actinopteri; order Perciformes; family Sebastidae; genus Sebastes; species Sebastes fasciatus. The sequence continues at coordinate 5,722,966 of NC_133818.1, read as the reverse complement.
CCACAGCTCAGCTCAGATGGATAACACCCCCCCTCCTGTGACTTTAGTGTTGTAAACGCGGGTCAGTTTTGGTCATTCTGCCAGCATCCAGCGGTTCACAGGCAGCGGTCGGCTCAGGCTGACAGCTACTGTAAATCTGACATGCAAAGCGGCTTTTCCTCCATTCTCCTTCGCCGCGGCGCCGGGCTTCCCCTCGCCGTTCCCATTCACACGCCCGTCAACCGACACAGAGAGCTTGTCTGCAGACAAGAGGAACCACCGAGCAGCAGAGAGATGCTCGATATTCATTCAGTAGCGAAATTACCACCACCGTGAGGAAAATGGCAAACTAAAATTCCCCCTAAAGCAGCAGCTGGGACATTAAACCATAGAGGAAACACTTAACAACAACCAGAACTTTTCATATCCACTTTTAAATATGTTTTCATCTGTTGCAAACATAACAATCACCTGCTGTCATTTGAAAAACTTCTTCTTCTTTTTCTCTAACAAATTACAGCAACGCAATTTAAAATTGTCCTTCCATCAATGCCGATTTACTGAGAGGACGTTTGTAAAGGGACACATAAAACAACTGCTTCACACTTGTCCAGAGTAGAGGTTACACCTAAGATACAGATGCAATATTTGAAATAATTCATTAAAATATTTAATCATGATTGTCCATAGTTGATCACAATTAATCGCAAATTAATCACACTTTTTATCTGTTCAAAATGTACCTTAAAGGGAGATTTGTCAAGTATTTAATACTCTTTTCAACATGGGAGTGGACAAATATGCTGCTTTATGCAAATGTATGTATATATTTATTATTGGAAATCAATTAACGACACAAAACAATGAAAAATATTGTCCAGAAACCCTCACAGGTACTGCATTTAGCATAAAAATATGCTGAAATCATATCATGGCAAACTGCAGCCCAACAGACAACAACAGCTGTCAGTGTGTCAGAGTGCTGACTTGACTATGACTTGCCCCAAACTGCATGTGATTATCATAAAGTGGGCATGTCTGTAAAGGGGAGACTTGTGGGTACCCAGAAAACCCATTTTCATTCACATATCTTGATGTCAGAGGTCAAGGGACCCCTCCAGTAGCGGTTTATATCGGAGCTGTACTTCCCAAATCAAGCAGCAAATAAACTGTACCGATGTCGGTTTTAAGCTCCCGGGTATGTAAGAACTTTAACTGAGTACGCCGCTAAGTATCAACACTCTCTTTCTTCCCAGCAGGACGGTGTCACACACAACGGCGGCTATAAAGTGGAATGACAGAGACGGCTATAAAAAGCATGTGAGTCAGCAGCAGCAGAGTGAGATCCCAGTTAGAAGCTGAATGACACAGATCATTGCCACTCACACAAATCACGGCTGAACAGGAAGCGGTTCTCGCACTACCTGGGCTGTTTTTTTTTAGCACCATATTGTCCTGAGTGTGCAAAATATTCCTGATACTGAAGAGCCTCACATTGGATGTGTTCACCTGGTCTGTTTCATGAGACTTTCATGAAAAGGAGTATTTTTTTACAACATAAAAGACAGACAAAATGTTGTTGACAGGACTTTGATGCACTCACAACTCAAATCTCAGCGGCCGCCTCGGGTCACTGACGCAACCCTCGGATAATCCAGCAGGACAGGGATGCATGCGGGTTGTCTGTCTTCCCGCATTGATGTCTGCGCTTAATACATTCCGTTCCCCGGTGATGTAACGTATCCAGGCGCTGCGTGTGTGCTTCTGGAAAATGACACTCCGAGGCAGAGCGTTTTCATCAAATTAGACGGTTTGCAATCTCGGTGCAACCCTTGTTTGTACATTCGCCGCGTGTCATCTTCTACCGACGAGAGCTCTCTGGAAGAAACGGGGTCAAAGAGGGACTGCGGTGGAGGACTACAAATCTGACAGAGCCTAAAAATGGTCTCTTTTCTGAATGACATTCTGGCAGGAAATGACCTGAGGTAGTGTTGCACGGTATACCGATACTAGACAGGTATCGCGATAACCTGCCGTTAAAAACAATACGATACCCCATTTTATTTTTGGGTGCAAGCGGTCAAAAAATAAACTGTAGTGATACCCAGACGGATGGAGTCAAAAGGTGAAGTTGAAAAGAAGAAGAAGCAGCGGCTGCACAGTCCCGCTCTGAGCTGGTGTCTGTATCAGCAGAACTCCCTTCAAAAAACAACGAAAATAACAGCGCAGCTCTGATTACCGATCAAATGCAGTGATAAAATTAGATCCACCATCTTTTCTGAATCTGTCCAAGTATCTCCTGGAATTCGGCAAACACATAATCCACCAAAGAGCACATATTAAAGTGTTATTTTACCGTGTGTCTCAGTAACGTGAAATGGACGGAGAGGAAAAGCAGTCCGGTGAGAGTGACTCTTCTCTCTCTTCACACCACTTAGGTTTATTTTTAAAAGTATGTTAAACGATAGTACACATATTGAGTATGTACTGCATAGTATGTGATTTCGGACGAAGCCTATGCGAATGACATCAGCTGACAGGAAGTAAACATGGACCCAAGCTGTTGCCTAGCAACGCAATTCCATTGCAATGTTGTTGAAATGCACTAATACAGAGTGATTCTGACAGAGGGTAAATACAGGTATATTCACACAGATAGTATGAGAAAAGTATTGTTTTTTTGAACATTAAAGCATGTAAACATGTTCTAGTAGAAACCCAACACACAAGTATGAACCTGGAAATGAGCATGAAATGGGACCTTTAACCATTCAAGGTCAACGCCTAACCTTAACCATAGTAACGTTACTCCCCTGTCTGCTCTAACTAGCTTTGTTTGAGGGCGTGCTAAACTAGCTGTTATGCAAATGTGTTACTTGGTGACATCACCATGTTACGGAAGAAAAGGTGGGATGTTTCAGGCAGTTCAGGAGCAGTGTTGTCACCCTTTGGTGTGGACTTTGGGCTTTGTAACTTTGCAGACCCTTTACATGCACAAAAAACTATATAACACACTAAAGGAAAGGGAAAATAGGTCCTCTTTAAGCTCAGTGTGCAACCCTAAAATGATTTTTTTTGTTTGAAATCTCACTAATCAGAACCCTTTATTTGTGCAAATGTCTTTAAATACATGTTCATGATGCAAACAGAAACACAAAATGAGAGCCATGTCAGTTTCTCAGAAGCAAAACAGTAAACAGAGGCCCTGATTAGTGCTCCATCAATGGTATTGACAGGCCTCCGGAGCTTTGTGCTGCTGTTACACTATGTTTCAGCTTATTTAATTGCCGCTTGTGGCCACAGTGGCTGCTCTTCAGCGAGAATTGGCAGGGACATCCCCAAACAATCTGAGTATTTGTGTTGAAGATTCAATCTGTACTGCAATGTGACTTTAATACTGTATTATTTTGTTTCAGAACAGTTAAAACTGTTTCAGATACAGTTTTTTCGTGTTATGCAGCTCTAGAAATAAAAACCAAGACAGCACACAACATGGAGGTGCACATTCTCAGCTTGTGACGTCGGTTAGTGATCCGTCAATCGTATTGACAGGCCTCCAGAGGCTTCCAGAAACCCTGAACCCTTTAACTGGAAATGTCCTGTAGTGCGTGCACACGGCATTATGGGATGCATGGATCCACCCATCAGGGACGCGAAGATGGCATTCATTTCCCCGAACCGTGTTTTGTAAATGAGTTCTGAGAAAACATGGCCATGAATGTGTATGTCGGGATTTGTTTTCAGCCTGGTTGAGCACGCAGGCGCAGCAACGAACCGGTTAGATTACAAAACAGGTAGATCTAGGAATAGGCCGAAGCTAATCTGGACAGGTTGTTTCCCAGGTTTGGTTTCATGTTGAGTAGATTAAGCGGCGCCGTGGTCGCAGGATCCCTGTTTGGCGCAGCTCCAGCGCTGCAGCTCTCTTCTCCACAGGTTTAAAGAATTCATTTTCAGCTGGATCAGAGCTCGGGGAGGCTGCTGGACAGGTCAGGGTGGCTCTGCTTTGTCTATCGATGCAGAGCCCGCTGACTGCAGGAGGCTCGACCTGAGCACAGAGCATATTGACTGAACGCGGCCCCCTCCGAGATGTCGCTACACGATAAACACAGCAAGATAAACGCTGAGTGGAGGCTTTGACACCACGACAACAAGCTGGACTGAACTCAGCTGTACTATCATCAGCACCCATTCATCCTCGACTCAACACTGTGTAAACAGAGTTTATCACCAGATTACACTGACATAAAGCTGTTTTCAAAGTAGTCCACACATCATAGATAATAATAATACAATAATAATGTGTGAGAACCAGTTATTATCTTCTGCAACAAAATAAAAAATATTTTTTCTTGACTTTCCTGTTAGTGTTGATGCAGGAAAGATAAAACTTATCCTCATGTAAATCCCAGCATATGTATCTTAGCACAACCCTAACCTGAGCAGGTCTAATCAGAACCCATAACACCTGATGCAGGGCCTTCAATCTATAATAATTAGGGCTGTCAATCGATCACATGATTGTCCATAGTTAATAGCAATTAATCGCAAATCAATCACACTTTGTATCTGTTCAAAATGTACCTTAAAGGGAGATTTGTCAAGTATTTAATACCCTTATCAACATGGGAGTGGGCAAATATGCTGCTTTATGCAAATGTATGTATATATTTATTATTGGAAATCAATTAACAACACAAAACAATGACAAATATTGTCCAGAAACCCTCACAGGTACTGCATTTAACATAAAAATGATGCTCATATCATAACATGGCAAACTGCAGCCCAACAGGCAACAACAGCTGTCAGTGTGTCAGTGTGCTGACTTGACTATGACTTGCCCCCAAACTGCATGTGATTATCATAAAGTGGGCATGTCTGTAAAGGGGAGACTCGTGGGTACCCATACAACCCATTTACATTCACATATCTGGAGGTCAGAGGTCAAGGGTCCCCTTTGAAAATGGCCATGCCAGCTTTTCCTCGACAAAATTTGAGTTTGGTTATTTAGCCTCCTTCTCGACAAGCTAGTATGACATGACCGCTAAATTAGTGGCGTTAAAACAAATTTGCATTAACACATTATTATCGCGTTAACTTTGACAGCCCTAATAATAATTTTGAAAAGACTGGAGCGGGAATTGACACAAGTGTCCCGTGTTGCTGGACATTCATTCAGGGAAATGCCTGAAAAATGAGGAATAGCTTTTATATGTTGCGGTGAAGTCTAAAAGCAACAGAGCTTTAAGCAAGTTTGGAACAAAACATGCATGCTATGTAGAGGTCTGGTGTATTATACTCAGAAATGTTAATAAAAGCTATCCAGGAATGTATCATTAATATCCAAGGACAAAATGAGTTAAACAGCCAAGAGGCCTCCAAGTCCGCCCACAAGCCGTCTCTGCAGTCAACATCACGGCCTTGTGACTGTGAAAAGACCTTTCCTGATAACTCTGGGGCATATCAGGGCTGTTTCTGAGCATCTATTAGAGTTGAGAAAGGATCCCCATGTAACATCTCCTGTTATAACCGAGCTGAACAGCGTTAAAGAGAGAGGGGGAAGAGGGGCCTCTCCTCCAAGCGCTGCAGAGCGGCTCTCAACTCAGGTGGCCACTTGGCAGATCAGATGTGAGGATTTGGAGGGGAGGTCACGCAGGATCAACATCAGGACTGTGGGTGGACCGGGTGGCTCTGGTAATAGTTTGACATCCTCTGTACTCCTCTCTATTCACTCTAATCAGATCACTGCACACCATAGAACCCGATCTATCTGGCGATAGGGTTGGACCACTCTGCACAACCCACGCAAATATTACACGGCGAAAAAGCAACGTAAACAGTGGTAAACACTACACATCCAGTAATGTATGGAAACACTTTGGGTTTCACACATTGACAGGAAAAGCAGAGCTAGACATCACGGCTAAAGCTGCATGCTAACTCTGTCATGGACAGGAAGCGTTATCGTATCGCGGTAACGTGCGGTTTTGCCGGCCGTCGCTGTCATCTCTGTGGTCAAATCGGCCGACGCTACTACTGTAGAGCACCCAGATACTGACATTTATGTTAAATGCATTCAAACGGCCCCGATGGAGCTGATCATGGATGGATAAAGAGAACGGAGCAGACGGGAGAGCTAGAGACCACCTTGGAGAAGTTAGAGGAAGTAGACACGTGTGACTACGTCTGGTTTAACAAAGGGAACTGTATATACAAAATACATCTATGGAAATAAGATTGATCTGACTGTATTCACTAGAAGTATAAAACATTTAATGTTCCTTATAAATTAAAAAGAAAATAACACTAATTTGTGAGAGAAATGTCTTTATTTTTTTACTTTTGGGTTGCTGGAATTTTTTTTATAAATAATTCCTGACAATGACTGATATATTTGACTTCAGGACATCTCTGACTACAAACATGCTGAAAATCAAACATTTTTACTGTATTAATTTAGATATTTTCCAAATTAAAGTCCCTAGAAGTGTATGATTAAACTTTTCCCCATGGTCTAGTGTTGAAAAAGTTAACCAAAATCGCAATAAATTACAATATTGAATGGTCTCAACCCTATAGATATATAATATTTGCATTCGAGTGTTGTTTATTCGTAACACTTCCGGTGCGTAAAGGCCTTAAATGGACTTTTCTCTCCCATTTCCTGTTCTTATTTTTTGTCTCCTCTCGACGCAAGATGATGTACAGTAAATCACCAGCATTGTAACACACTGAAAACCTTATACAATCCTATACATCTTACGCTGGCAGTGCATTAGACTGTCATACTGTAACTTATTGCATTACACAGAAGCGTACATCATGCATTGAGCAATTTAACGGAAAGAACCGTACAATAGGCAAACCGCCGCACTGCGCTCCCATAAACAAGACTCATGTCCAGTGACTGACAATTCATCTAACAGGACAAACATCATCCTCAATCATCCTAATGGGCCACACGGAGCTTAACAGAGACTCCAACCTTTTACCTAGTCCAGTGTATACATACAGACCTGGTTGGGAAAAAGCTTTTAAAAAAGGGGGCGTATGAAGAGAGAGGTACATTACTAGGGAATAAGGGGAAGTCAGGTAATCCCATTACTGTCAAGTGGTGGAGAATTTAGTCCACAGGATATCTGAGTTACCTAGTCATCAGTTTTCATAACTGACACCGCCAGCGATGGACAACGCTGCCCCCTGAACAAGGACACAAACCTCCACCCTGCTCCTGCATTTCCTACATTAGTTAAATGCTAAAATTCAATACAGCACAGAGCTGCTGGGATATGCATTCAGGCTTATATCCCTGTAAAAAATAATCCATCCAAATGCCTATGCAGACAATAGGACTGTTAGACTAATTGATGTCATGCCCATAAATGAATGAAGGTATTAGTCTGACCCTTAGGTGTTTCACAGGGAAAAAAACACATCCTGCTTTGCAACATCTTCATTTCCTCACAATAATGAACCCAAAGTAATGAATGTTTTTACTATTATTACGTTTTTGCTTGTTCTATTATTGCTCAGGAGAACAGCTTGGCAACTAAAGGAATTCATCTCCGGGGAGGATAGTTTTAAGAATGTCATTTTAACACATCTGTGTGTTTTCTTTGGGGGAAATTTCACACAATAAATGCAAAAAAAAAAAGAAAAAAAAAAGGGGATGCTCCACAAATTTTACAGGTGAAAATAATTTTCATATATGTAACAGTTGTATCCTGTCCTCTGTGGCTTTGAAGGGAGCTTTTTAAAGTCTGAGAAAAATATGAAGTCTCAAGCCCAATTGGAGATAACCCTGATGACATCATCAAGTCAAAGACGGGACAAGAAAGACAAGGATGCTACTGTCAGCATGCTAGCAGCTGTGAGGCTGTATAGACACAATAATGCTTTTAGCTGAATGCTAACATCAGCATGCTAGCATGCTCACAATGAAAATGCTGTTTAGCAGGTACAATGCTTACATGATCACCCTCTTAGTTTAGCGTGTTAGCAGGCTAACATTTGCTAATTAGCACAAACACAAAGTACAGCTAAGGCTGATAAGAAGGCCATTAGTTTCACAAATGGAATCATTGCTATACACAGAGAGAATGTAGATATATAATTACAATCTCCACCTGTGATTGACAACATTACTGTACGCCAGAGAAATTGCTTCATGTCACCTATAATGGAAATGCCACAGAGGTTAAATGAGGCCTATTAATTGGGTAACCCACTTTAACCCCCGTTCCCCTGGTGCGGTTTCCCTCCCTCCTCCAGCCCTGCTGTTATCTCATGTGATCTGATCTGCTCTCACAGCTGAAACAATATGGGAGCGCTGCCGTGCACTGCAGCAGAGCGCCGCCCCTCTCTCCTCCCTCCCCGCCTCATTAGCATGCCGCTCAGGGATCTGCCCATTCATAAAAGGGCTGCCGTGGAGTGGGCCGAGCATCTCGGAAAGGGACAAAACCCCTCTCTCCAAGGTCAGCGTTCACAACCGCCGCAGGGAGACACAATGGCGGAAATCACACGTGTGAGCACTTCCGTGTGCAACCCGGACAATGCAATACAACCGTCTGTCCCTCATTAATGCACACGAGCCAATAAAAGGCTAACAAAGGCGGCGATTAAAAAAAGCATAGGTGATCACAGGATATTCATGCAGATGAGATAAAGCACGTTCATACTGCATGCTGTAACTGATAGATTTGGGGATGAGGGAGTCTGTGCATCGATGTCTTGTTGTCAAGTACTGTGGGATAAGGGAGCAAATCAAAGCTAAAGTGGTACCCATATGTGAGCTACTTCCACTCATCATCACTGCCGGTTTGATGTACACACACAAAACACTTGAAAACAAAGAATACAATTACACTGATGCATGACTGATGGATCTGCATGGTAATATTAGCCCTTCACATGAAAGGATCTCCCTCTGATGTGATAGATATGTTGCTGTTTGACTGATTGTATATTTAGTTTAGAGCTGGCCAATGAGATATAAGAGTCTACAGCCAAGCTAGCAGCTCCGGGAGGCAATGCTTTGAGCTAAATGCTAACTTCACCATGCTAACATGCTCACAGTGACAATGCTAACATGGTCCCGCAATTGTGCCGAAAAACCATGCTGCTAGCTCAAAATGACTGATTAATCAATGCGGCCCAAACTTATCAAAGTGATTGAACGTGTTACACATTTTGGTGGGATTTCGTTGAAGGGATAAATCCAAATATGGAGCTTTTCCAAACCCTAATACGAGGCTCCATCTGTGTTTAGATTTTGTTCAAGGGCTCCCCAGCTGAGAACTGATTTCCTTGTTGTTACGCATCATTTACTGCTGAATTGCATAACTGTCCATATTGTAGAGAGGGAGATAACAGATGAAGAAGGAGCAACTTTAACACTTCTCTACCTAAACTGTACATATAAAACACACAATCCAACAGGTTCAGACAGCAACACGATGCCCTATTTCGGTTGGAGGAGCGGCCCGCTATCAAGTGAAGGACGAGCGAATGCGGAGGGCTCGGTGCGAATCAATAGGGATCAACCTCTTGGTATTGCTGCCGCCCGTCCCTCCGGCTCAAAAAGAGCTCAGATCAATGCAGATGTGTGCGGTTGACAAGGATCTAAAGAGGGAGGACGCTGTGTGGACGCTGTCCTCCTTTCCACTTGCACACAACACCGGCTAAGATTAGACATTCAATTGGACCTGGAGGGTGGGGGAGGAGACGGGTTTGTGCATCAGTGATTGTTTTGAAGTTATTTTACACCATAGTAGTGGTAGTAACTGCAGAAAAAGAGAGTAATAATAGAAGTATTCCTAGAAGAAGATAGAGTTGTTCACTTCCAGAGACTCCATGATTACCTGGCCAGGTGCAGAGAGTCTTTCAAGTTCATAAATGAGTGAGATTACCTGGGAGGAACAAGGCTGCTGACACATGTGCAGCCGCAGATTCATTACTCTTGTCAAACGATTGTCTGTGCGGGTTTAGGGAAAAATTGTAGATATGTTTGTGTCATGCTGTGATCGTGTCAGGTGGGACCTGGGACGTTTTCCAAAATGAAAAGCCCTCAAACTCATCATTTCTGATGGGAAACCCCGACAAACTACATGTTTTGTGTTATGTCCCCCACCAGGGCCAGATTAACCATTTTAAACTGGGCACACACTGTACGATTTTAGCCCGTTTCTGGCCCGAACTTAGAGCCACACGACTCATTTTAGAGTCAAACCAAATTTCAGCTTCGTCGGGCGTCGTTTGTCATGCAGCGTACGGTCGGGAGGACTTTTTTCCTGATAATACTACATTGTGAACAACAAACCCGTGTTGAAATTAGCAGGACGAGGGCTAGTTAACGTTAGCTGTTAGCAGGACTGTGCTGCTTACCGGCTGCTAACTGCTAACGTAACTAGCTCTCTCTGTTCAAAATGTACCTTAAAGGGAGATTTGTCAAGTATTTAATACTCTTATCAACATGGGAGTGGGCAAATATGCTGCTTTATGCAAATGTTTGTATATATTTATTATTGGAAATCAATTAACAACACAAAACATGACAGATATTGTCCAGAAACCCTCACAGGTACTGCATTTAGCATAAAACAATATGCTCAAATCATAACATGGCAAACTGCAGCCCAACAGGCAACAACAGCTGTCAGTGTGTCAGTGTGCTGACTTGACTATGACTTGCCTCAAACTGCATGTGATTATCATAAAGTGTGCATGTCTGTAAAGGGGAGACTCGTGGGTACCCATAGAACCCATTTACATTCACATACCTTGAGGTCAGAGGTCAAGGGACCCCTTTGAAAATGGCCATGCCAGTTTTTCCTCGCCATAATTTAGCATATGCAATGCTGTTTATGCACCTGCATTGAAAATTATACACCTGTGTGCTAAAATACGCTTCATGTGAATAGGTGATAATAACAGTTATGCTATAATACTGCAGACCTTTGGCATAAAAATTCGGGGAAACCCTCAATTGAATGATGTGGCTACAGTACAGACACCCCAGGCCTTTGTTGGCTAACAGTTGTTGTGCTGCCAACAGGTTTGTTTTTGCTCCATTGTGTCCTGTGAAACAAGTCTGACATTTTGGTTCACACTCGGGAGAAAGAGAAAAAAAAAACACGCCGCTTTCAAGTCAGCATTAGCACGTCGGTCGGCCCCGGGTTTAAATGTTTGGAGCCCCGGCCCCGCTGTCAAGATGAATGGAGGGTTTGCACGGAGTCAGATGATGGAGAATCCCATTGTGAGGAACAGCACACCGGCCGTGTCCACCGTGTGATGTTTCACCTCGGGCTACGGGAATCAAAGCACCACCTGCGGACCACGGGAGTCGCTCCTCCTGCACAAACAAACACTACTCTCCATGTCAAATATCATCACTGGAAATGTCAGGGATCCAAACACTCTCTGTTCCCCTTCATGCTGAAGTGAGACAATGAGGCAGGGATGTATTCGGTTAATGTTTTCACACACCAGCGCTATAATCTCGCCGTATTTACGCAGATTACATATACATCTGTCTGAGCCGGCGCACAACAACGCACCGCCGGGCTTCTCCGAGGCAGGTAGCCATTAACTCAACAAGAGCTCGACATTACCGGCCGCTCTTTCCGACCACACGGGCAAACCTATAATCAAGAAGGTGATAGAGACGGGTCATTGTTAAAAGAAATTAGCAGCTTGGATAAATGTTTTCTCTCCAATGCCAAGAGGTGAGGCTCGGAGACTGGCAGAGGATAAAATATGGATTCATGTGTGGGGGGCTTCGGTTCAGCAGAGGGAAAGAAATAATGTCACGCATGGAGGCTTCGGTGGGAGCTTTCCTCAATGGCTGACAGAAAGGCTGGCTATTTCTTAAAGAGGACCTATTATGCTTTTTCCCCTTTCCTTTAGTGTGATATATAGTTTTTTGTGATTGTAAAAGGTCGGCAAAGTTACAAAGTCTTCACCAAAGAGAGAAACACTGCTCCTGAACTGCCTGAATTGCCTTGATTGTAATGCTGAGAAACTTGCAAGAGCACGCTAGATTTTAAATCCAGACCAGAGTTGCCAACTCTTTTCCAAATGAAAGTAGCTAGCAGAAGTAGCTCCAAAAGTCCCTAAATCTAGAGAGAAAGTCGCCAACACTGACAGTCTGTCCCTTCAGGCCTCCCTCCAAAGCCACTCCCCCAAATTATCATAACGAACGTAAACAACAAACATGGCTATTGTTAGTACTCACAGCTGTCAAGCTAGCAGATTGTGGTTCGGAGTTTTGAAGGAAGGCAGGTAGCCCGTCCAATCAATACATTTGGGCCAAATAAAATGATTGTACATGTTTGTTACAGTCCTGCGACAGCCACAGATACCAGATTTGTTTTCTTTTTTTTTGTCAGAGCATTTGATTTATTGATTGGTATTATGGAAATGTGTGACTTGGTGACATCACCACGTTACGGAAGAAAAGGCGAGACTTCAAGCGAGGTGTTTCAGGCAGTTCAGGAGCAGTGTTTCTCCCTTTGGTGTCTTCGGTCTAGCTTTTCTTTTCCTGCAAACCCAAAGTGTTTCCATACTTTACTGGATGTGTAGTGTTTACCATGCTGGATTTAACATGTGAGGGTGCAGGTCGTATCCACACAAACCCTCCGCTGTTTTCTACTTTCGGCTCGCTGCGGTTTATTTTGGTTGAAGGATACGTCATGTTACTCAAACTACAACAATAAAAGCGGTAACTTCCTTTTACCTCCGCTTAGACTCAAATGAAGCAAATATATTGATTGTGGCATTAAAAAATATACAATACAAAAGATAGCTATAACAACCTGGCTAATAAAACCTGATGTCTGAGCACAAGATAAAAGAAACAGCTCCTTTGTGCTACACAAAGAGAGTGTGTGAGTGTTTATACAAGTAAGAATGCTGGAATTATCTCTCTTAAAAGGCTGTTTGCAAGGATTAAGACATCTGACAGGGAAGAAACTATAAAAGAAACATAAAAGGGATGTTTTTCTATTCTAAATGTAAGCTTGCAAACTATAGGCCCACTCTATATGCATGCATTGGTGTTTGTGTAAGCAGGCAGATGGCCTTGACGCCTATATGCCACCGGTTGGTTGGGTGAATGGAGGCCATCTGGGATTGGCCAGGGCTTCTGTGAATGGAGCCGACGAGGCACCATTCAGCACTGCGGACAGCTCGGGAGCTCTCCGCGGTGCTGAGTGCAGCTTTTACGGCTCAGCTCTGGCTCTGGCTTCCCGGCGGTGGTCACTTGGTAAACAAATCAAACAGCGGGCCTAGTGGGGCCTAGTGGAGAGAGAGGCGAAAGGCCTGTGCGTAATGAGCAGATGCGCAAGGCCCGTGCGTAATGAGCAAACACAAGTCGAAGGGAAGAAAGCCTTCCGCCACATTAGGCGGGGAAACCACCTCTTGACTTTAATGAAACGCTCTCGATATGGAGTGGGCGGCCATGATGAACACCTGGCGGACTGCGACAGCGCACACTGAAGGGGTTGTTTGCCAAACTGCCCCTCAATAGGGCTATAAAAGCGCGCTATCGATGGCTGATTATGAGCTGTGTAAAAACTAGAATTTGTATTATTATTTAACCTTTATTTAACCAGGTTAGTCCCATTGAGATTAAGAACCTCTTTTCCAAGGGAGACCTGGCCAAGACTGTCAGCAGCAAGAACACAAAGTTGCAGACACATATAGAGATAAAATACAATTCACAAAGCACTAAAATTTGCTTTAAAAGAGAACTATCTGAAGACAAATGGGGGGACAAAAAGGAACTTTTCTGGGAGTCAGCTGTACAACAAGGGAAGCTAAAAACATTGGCATGCCAGAGAGTCTGCTTCTAAAGCCTTCATTTTAGATTTAAAAATATTTAATGATACCAGCTCTTTGATTTTTTAGGTCATTTTTGGAGCAAATTCCAGGCTGCGGGTGCAGAATATGCAAATTCCCCAATTTCTGTCCGAGCTTTTGGGACAGAGAGCACAAAGAAGTCCTGTGAACGCAGTGTAGAAGATACAGGACCCCCAGGACTCTCACCAGCAGACTGAGGAACAGTTTTTCCCCCTAGGCCATCAGACTTTTAAATTGATAATTCATACGACACCTTCTCACACAAAAATATATCTTATACTGTATATACTGTATATTTTCTTAATGTATATGTTCTTAATATGCCCTTGTACAAAGTATTTCCTTTTATAATTGTAATATAACTTATTATTTTAATGGAGCTTCCCAGTAAAAAGCATTTCACACGATTGTACCTGTATAACCGGCGTGACAATAAACATCTTGAATCTTGAACGCAGTGAATACTGTCCACAATTGTTTTTGCGTAATAAAAATAAGTATTGTGGGAGCAGACCCAGCAAAGGCCTCCATCTCCATCTGAACATTAGCATGGGGCCTAAACACACAATGAGGAGATGAATGAACATGAGGATTCTCCTTGATTTTTAGGTCATTTTGGAGCAAATTCCAGGCTGAGGGTGTAGAATATGCAAATTCCCCAATTTTTGTCCAAGCTTTTGGGACAGAGAGCACAAAGAAGTCCTGTGAACGCAGTGTAGTCATAGCCACTATTATGTAGTCATATTACTTCTTTATATTGATTTTGTCTCTAAGTGGAGGCTTCAGATAAGCCCAGTGGGTTTTTTGCCTCTCCATGCACTTTATATTATTCATTTATAAACAATAAACAATAATACTGTCCACAATGTTGTGGGTAATAAAAACACTTAAGTATTGTGGGAGCAGACCCAGTAAAGGCCTCCATCTGAACATTAGCATGGGGCCTAAACACAATGAGGAGATGAATGAACATGATTTTTAGGTCATTTTGTGAGCAAATTCCAGGCTGAGGGTGCAGAATATGCATATCCCCAATTTTGTCCGAGCTTTTGGGACAGAGAGCACAGAGTAGTCCACTATTGTGTGTGTAGCCACTATTATGTAGTCATATTATTTCTTTATATTAATCTTGTCTCTAGGTGGAGGCTTCTGATAAGCCCAGTGTTTTTTTTTTGCCTCTTCCTGCACTGTATATTATTAATTTATAAACAAATAAACAATAATACTGCCCACAATTTTTGTTGTGGGAGCAGACCCAGCAAAGGCCTCATCTACATCTCCATCTCCATCTCCATCTCCATCTCCATATCCATCTGCACATTAGCATGGGGCCTAAAACACACAATGAGGAGATGAATGAACATGAGGAGTCTCCTTGAATCTGTCATCCCGTCTCCATGGCGACAGGAGGAGGAGGAGGATGAGGAGGAGGAGGAGGAGGACCACAAAACCTGGCATCTATCCTGGGCCCCAAAAAATCAACAGATGGCCCCCTGTTTGTTTGTTTTTACATGTGCATGCAGCTCTTACCTTGCACTGCTCCATGCACGTCCTCACCGAATAAGCCCCCGGCTCGTATTTCTGCGTGAGCATCTCAAAGTCCTCGTACTTCTCCTGTGCGTGCTGGTCGTAGCGCTGGTACGCCTGCACGCACAGGCTGCACCTGCTGGTGTCGCCGCCGACATCTCCACCGCCGAGCAGCACGTCCAGGCTGCAGTTCAGATTGTCCGGACTGGTGGAGCCTTTAAACAGATCCAACAGGGAGTAGGAGTTACAAAAGGAAAGGTACAAATCGCTCATATTTACAGCCCTTTCTCTGTCGGAAAGGCCGCCGCACAGGTGGTCTGCATCTGCGAGAGTGAAGCAACTATCCTGGTGGTGGTGCTGCTGGTTGTGGCAAGTTTCAAGAAGCCGCCACACACGTTTGGTACTGTTTCCTATAAAAATAGCGTTTCTGTGTGCTGCTGAGTGTGTGTGAGGTGACAGGTGGAGGTGTGAGGAGGCGAACTTGACCCGGGTCCGGGTGAGCTTGGCCTCGGCGCAGAACCACAGGTGATCAGAGAGGAGGATGGTGAGGAACAAGAGCGACGCCAAGGACAGTCGCCATCTCTGCGCCCTCTCGGAGTCGGTGAATGGCTTCTGGTTGTCTCTTGGGGGACACTCGAGCCACAGTTGGAAGCCGCCGTCGTCGTCGTCTTCTTGCTGCCAACACGTCCCAGCACCCCTGGTCATATTTTAGGGAACCGGCCGTGGGGGCTCCTCTGCCGCAACAGTCATTGACGTCGTCGTCGTGGGGGGTCGTCGACGTCTTCTTCTTCTAACTCTCGTTATTGGCAGTTATAAGTGGCGGTTAGTGGCGGTTGGCTTCTCTGGTTTGAATTTCAACGGTTGTGATTTGAAATTAGACGACTAACGGCCGCGTCCTCCATGGCTGACCGGCGAAGTCCAACCGCTCCTCCTCTCCTCTGCGTAGCCTCCGCTCTCCGCGTTACAGAAACACCGCCACCGCTTTACCCGGGCCTCGGTCGAGAAGGGACGCTATCCTCGTCCAACATGGCGACGCTGCTTGTTGTGCCTTTAGTGTGTCGGTTGGTGAAGGCCTACTCTACTCTACTACATCCCTGTTTAACTGGAGGTCTCTTCTTCTTCAAGCCCTCGCCGTCTTCATCTCTCTGCCGTTGTCAAGTTGCCGCCATGTTCGCCTGAGAGACGGTACGGTGTGTTTGCCAGGAAGCTGCGTCAAACGAGCGGCGAAACGAGCGTTAGTGCTTCCGGTTGCAACGTTCAGAATAAAAGTCCACAAGCTAACAGCTTATTTTTCCTTTCCATACATTTTATTTGTTTATAATTTATTTTATATTATTATTGTAATTATATAATATAATTTATAATAATTATAAGATATATAATAATTCTAATTATTATATTATTTTTATACTATCAAATATTTTTTGACAGTATAAAAATATATATTTTTTTTTTTTGACCCCGAATGTTTTTTGTTTGTTTATTTGTTTGTTTGTCTTTTATTCATCTTGTCTTTTCATTACATTTTATTTGTTGTATAATTTATAATTTATTTTTATATTATTTTTATACTGTAAAATATTTTATTTATTTTATTTCCTTATATTTTATTTGATATATAATTTATTTTATTTTTTTTTATTATTTATTTTATTTCCTTACATTTTATTTGTTGTATAATTTATTTTATTTTGTTTATTTTATTTCCCTACATTTTATTTGTTATATAATTTATTTTATTCTATTTTATATTTATTTTATTCATTTATTTTATTTGTTATATAATTTTGTTTATTTTATTTCCCTACATTTTATTTGTTATATAATTTATTTTATTTTATTTGATTATTTATTTTATTTTATTTTATTTTTTAAGCCCTCGCCGTCTTCATCTCTCTGTCGTTGTCAACTTGCCGCCATGTTCGCCTGAGAGACGGTACGGTGTGTTTGCCAGGAAGCTGCGTCAAACGAGCAGCGAAACGAGCGTTAGTGCTTCCGGTTGCAACGTTCAGAATAAAAGTCCACAAGCTAACAGCTTATTTTCTGCCGTTAAGTGTGATTTGAAGATTGTTTTTAAAATGTATTCCATTTGTTTTCTTTTTTTATTTATTTCTCCTTTCCTTACATTTTATTTGTTATATAATTTATTTTATTTTATTTTATCATTTATTTTATTTATTTATTTATGCTGATCACTCTGTGCAATAATTATATAATTATCTGACGAACACTTTGTGCAATAATCTGGCAAAACTGTAATCTCATCAATATACATATTGTATTTTTATATTTTATATTGTATAATCTTTTATATGTTTTATATTTATATTACACTATCTTTTTTTTATTTTATTATCTTTTCATTAGCACCTATGGGATTGTCACAATCTAATTTCGTTGTATTACACGATGACAATAAAGGGCTTGAATCTTGAGTCTTATGTTTCAGCTACATACTGTATTTTATTGTGAAGGTCATATCGCCAAACATCCGGTATTGTGCTACCTCACCTGGCTACCTTGACAACCTCCTCCATCTCTGACGTTGTGCGCGCGCATCGCATCCACCGCATCCCTCTGGTGCTCAAGGTGCGTCAAGTCAGAGAGACACCAATAACATGCCACCAGAAATGTTGTAATTATGATTTCAAAATGAAAGCCTATGATGTCAGTTTTTAAAATAAATAATATCTCAACACTATTTATGTCTATAATAAAAATAAAGAAAGAAAGAAAAAGTAAAAGCATGCAGCTGTACAGAAGATATGGGACAATAAAACTGGCTGGTAAGGCTTGTTTGTGATAACTGTGATCATTTTATTTTGAAAATTCCCACTAATACACTTTATTATAGCCCATATTGTAGTTGTCTTGACACTGTAGCAGTCAGACAGGTTGGTACTCACCTGGTTTCAGCCTCAGGCAAGATGCTCTCATCAAAACAAAGGGGGCTGCTTCTGCTTTAAATGACCATAATGATGTTTTAGCTCATTTAAAATCGAGGTTACTTTATAATAACAATGACAATAACCTGATATTTTCAGGTGGAATTTCATTATTCATTCATTCTTTCTCACTGTGCAATATCATTTTCCACTTGTGCAATTTTGTTAATAGTCTGTTTATTGTAAATACTGTATATACTGCTCCTATTTTTATACTTCCTTCTATTTAAATGGTTCATATTTTGTTACACTTTGTTTAGCTCTTTTTTTTTTTAATGTGTTAGCTGATGCATCTTGTTTTTTGCACTATCCCCTTTGCTGCTGTACACTGCAAATTTCACCGCTGCGGGACTAATAAAGGAATATCTTATCTTATCTTATCTTAATATAGCCTCCAAATTTCAAAAGCACAGGCTGCTGTTGTGTTTTTGGTGTGTTGTTTGGTTGTAGCCTAGCAACGCAATTCTGTTGCAATGCACTAAAAAGGAGCGTTTCAGACAAAGGGTAAATACAGGTATATTCAGGCAGACAGTATGAGGAAAATAAAAGTTTTTTTGAACATTAAAGCATGTAAACGTGTTCTAGTAGAAACACAAAATGCAAGTATGAACCTGAAAATGAGCATAATATGAGACCTTTAAACAAGCTGTCAGAATATACTGTATGTAACTTTGTGATGTCACAAATATACAATATATTAATAGACCATTTCACAGTTTTAAATGTAAAAATTCTGAATGTGACCCAGAATACATGCGGCTGCAGTGTATGTGAATGACATCAGCTGACAGGAAGTAAACATGGACCCAAGCTGTTGCCTAGCAACGCAATTCTGTTGCAATTCCGTTGAAATGCACTAAAGACAAGACGGTGAATACAGGCATATTCAGGCAGACAGTATGAGGAAAATAAAAGTTTTTTTGAACATTAAAGCATGTAAACGTGTTCTAGTAGAAACACAAAATACAAGTATGAACCTGAAAATGAGCATAATATGGGACCTTTAAACAAGCTGTCAGAATATACTGTATGTAACTTTGTGATGTCACAAATATACAATATATTAATAGACCATTTCAGTTTTAAATGTAAAAATTCTGAATGTGACCCAGAATACATGCGGCTGCAGTGTATGTGAATGACATCAGCTGACAGGAAGTAAACATGGACCCAAGCTGTTGCCTAGCAACGCAATTCTGTTGCAATTCCGTTGAAATGCACTAAAGACAAGACGGTGAATACAGGTATATTCAGGCAGACAGTATGAGGAAAATAAAGTGTTTTTTTGAACATT
The DNA here is from genome assembly GCF_043250625.1 of Sebastes fasciatus. NCBI lineage: Eukaryota > Metazoa > Chordata > Actinopteri > Perciformes > Sebastidae > Sebastes > Sebastes fasciatus. The sequence goes on along the minus strand of NC_133818.1, from coordinate 5,703,364 downwards.
ACAGCATGTAAACATGTTCTAGTAGAAACACAAAATACAAGTATGGCACAATATGGGAGCTTTAAGTTTCTGCCAATCAACTAATCCATTAATTGTTTCACAGTACTGCCATGTTGCTTTTGTGGTGACTAAGGTTGGATTACATATCAGGCAAAGTGGACACCTGCCCCGGGGACGAATATGTCCTCTTTAAAGTTCAGCTTTGAAGCAAAATGAGTGAAAATGTGCTCGACACCACCAACCAGAGTGGTGTGTACATGTAACAGACATTTCAACAATGACTAGTTCACTTGATGTTGGTCAAATATATAAATGATTTGAGGCACAAGAAGGACTTTGATTCTCTGTTGTTTTGACTGAATTTCTTCATTGAGGGTGGGCCGAGCTAATTGCTGCAGACAAAACCTCCCGTGCAGCCGCGAGCCTCCGTTTGGTCTCCACAGGAGCTCATTTATTTCAGCTGAGCACATGCAGCCGCTGGTCGTCCGGGGGCCGCTTCCAAACCATTTGTTCCTGCTCGTGTCCAGCGTGCTCGCCGGCCGCGCTGGTGCCATCTCTCCAGTAGCTGCGGCCAGCCTAATTAGGGCATTTATCCCATTAGGACACAGCGATGCTGGTTTTCAGCGGCTGTTTTCGTGTCCAGATCCTCAGGACTGATGATCTGCTCCTGCGAGGACCAGCATGTTGGACTTTTTCAAGACCAACAGTTGTGTTGCGGCGACACATCATACACGGAACGCCACACAGGAATAAGCACCAGTTGAGTACCTCTAATTAAGGCCTGTCAGTCAAAACGCTCACGCCGCATCACCTGGAAATAGTCCAGAGTGGGCGATGGGTTACAGAGTGCTTACAGAGGCACAATATCGTTTAGTGGAGATCATTTTGCTCTCAACTATTTTGTTTTGGACAAAAGGGGTCTCACATTCGCTGAAGAATGTCTCAAAGGTGAATTAATTTCTTTAATAAAATCCCCAACCCCCCACAGGGAACACTACAACATGTCAATGAGAGCTACTATTCACAGTATATGATTGAGAACAGGTACCTCATCACTTTTACTTTGAAAATGTATTCATGCGGCATTTACGCACAACAATGCCCAGGACACCACAGGCAGCTACCTGCACCCTGGAGGCGACGGTAATGAAGGTTATAACATATCAATGAGTCCCAAGGCGCATTGGTGACATTTTTGAAGACAGGAAAACATGGCCACATCTTTGTCGGAGGGCCTTGAGCTGAACCGGTTTTAACGTACCCCCGTGGTGTCCCTCGGTCTCTCTCTGCCGACTGTTAAGAGCCGAGGCAAAAGGCCATCGCTTCACACAGACGCCGTGTTTTAAGTTAATTAACAATTCTTAAAAACAGTCACAACAGTTTGTTATTTTAATTCAAGAGATTTATTAGAGTTAATTAAACAGATAATAAAAACATAAAAAGGCACAGATCATAAAAAAAGGACGAGCTGTTCACTCAGCACGATAATCCCCCTTTTTTGGCTTAAAGGGATAGTTTGGGTGTTTAGAAGTGGGGTTGTATGAGGTACTTATCCATAGTCAGTGTATTACATACAGTAGATGGCGGTAGTTTGGAGAAACAGACAGGAGTACCAGCACGGGAGCAAAGCAATGTACTGCTGTGGACAAAACGTATTTACACCTTAAATAATCAGTTTAAGTTAACCACAATACAAAACACCTGAACTATCTCTTTAAGACTTTTAACAGAAACTGGAGGTGTGGGAGCTTGACTCTTAATGGGAACTAAAAGTCAGGACATCTCAACCTCTGCTGCTTCGATTTTGACCATTTGAGTCCCCAATTTCATGTAAGTGCGATACGAAATTGAATAATAAAAATAGGCCTATTTTAGACTATTATGGTGAAATTGATATCTCAGTTAACAGGATGAAAACAGCTTCATTTTTGACACCTTTATATTCCCAGAAAATGAAACCCCTCAATTTGCTAAAGTAGAAAACCTTGTTCCCTTTCCATGCATTAAAAACTGCTTGGCTAAAAGTTTAAAAGAGGGCAATATCTGAAGATTAATCAGCTTTCTGTATTTTAATACTTCATAATGCTGTTCTAACTTTCAAAATTTTAAAAACCAATCATTGCTTGCTGAAAATCACAGTGGTCTATTAATTAAAAGCTAATAACAAGCAGCCTTAATCACTCATTAATAAAAACTAAAACTCATAAAGTCTGCATGCAACCCCTGAGAAGCAACATCCCTGTACGGTACAGTGTAGTTTTAAATCACATCGTCACCCTTAACAGTGATTTTGACTGTCTGGATTTGTTTATATATCTACTTTTATTAAATTGTTTATTGCTAATCTTATTGGAAATTAATTAAAACGTGAGGATTCCTCTCCAGTGTCAACTCCTGTGTTTAAGGCTCTTCACACTAAGTAGTCGGTGTCATTCATCAGATACCCTGCTTTGATTGAATCAGTCACCCATGATTCTCTTACGATCTTAAACTTCTTCCTAAAAAGGCGCCTCAGAGTCCTGAAATCCAGAAGTCGTGTTTCCTCTGCGATAACGACATGAGAGACTCCTTCCTCTAACTTCTGCATCACCGTCCCTCCGTGGAAGCAGAACTCCAGCGCCCTGATGTCCAAGCAGGTGGCAGGTATGGCGGTTTTACGGTCACTTATGTCGGCGTAGCAGTCCATGTAAACCTCGAAGGGTCTGAACATGCTGGTGGGGAGGTCCTCCCAGTGGTAACGCTGCTCCACCTGGCCGGCGTTCACCGCCGCGGATGCATCCGCGTCGCCGATCCGGCCGAACACCTCCCTCAGTTGCTGCTCGTCCGTGTCCACGAAGTAGCTGTCGCCGTAGCTGTCGTACTCCTTGGCGAAGTGCTCCCTGGTGGAGGGCGACATGTGGATCATGTGACGCGGCTGCCAGGGGACCACTTCTTTCTGGCGCAGGCACTCCAGCAGCCAGGCGGCCCACACCACGTCGTGCTGGTCGGACGAAACCAGGTTCTTCACGCGCATGTTCTCCACGCCGGCGATCACGCAGTAGGTGTCGCGTCCTGGGTTTTGCACCACGATACCTCCACACCTAATGAGAAGAAGACACCAGTTCATTATTAAGGATACTTTAAAGCGCGACTATGTGACTTTTGGAAGACGCTTTTTTCGTCTTACCTGGCCACGCCCTTTTCCAGCTCCGCCTTGGGGTGATCCTCGGTGCCGTTCAGGATACAGAACTCCACATCCTCGAACATATCCGTCTCCTTGGTTACCCCTGAGAGGTCCTGGGGCTTGAAGTGGTCGATGATCCCGACCACCTTCTTGGGTTTGACTGGCCCCCTGCGCTTCTTCTTCTGCGGTTCGTCGCCGTCGATGTGAAGGTGCCGCGAGAAGAGTTTCCCAGACGCCTTGCTGCGGAACTGATCCAGCTCCGCCAGGGTCATGCACTGGTGCCACTCCTTGTCGTCGCGGATCTTCTCGATCCTGGGGAAGCGCAGGGTGCAGTTGGTTTTGTACATGTCGCTTCCGACTATTTCAGCCGCGCGGACCTGGAGGATGACCGAGTTGCAGGGCTCGATGTAAACTTCTGGTTTCTCGATTCCGCACAAGATGGATGCGGGCGGGTCGTTCTTCCGATAGACTTTCCAGTGCTTGGCTAGCTTTAAACCGAGGTCGTACAGCTCCTTCATGGTGTAGCCGGAGCCGATGCGGCAGAGAGTGTGGAACACGGAGGGTTTCTCGCCAGGCTTTGGAGCTTCGGCGACGGCACATAAGAAATGGGACATCATACCGCCACGTCTTCCTTTCCCCCAGTAGCCGCCAACAATCAGCAGGTCAAGCTCATCCATCAAGCCAGCCACATATTCAGGCTTTATTTTCAGCCATCCCTCACCTCGCTTGTCAGGTTTGTAGATGGACGAAGGATCCTTCACCATGATCCCCTCTTCTCTGCCGTCAATGGCGTCATTGAGGGCATCCACCACCTCCTGCATGGTTCTGGCATCAGCCTTTGGCACCAGGTGTATCCTCCCCTTGACCGGCGTGAAAACCGTCTGAAGGGTCTCGTAACGTGTCTTCAGCGTTTCCTTGCCAAGCTTCTGGTCGTTGACTAACAACACGTCGAACACGCAGAAGCACGTCTGCAACTCAGAGTCGTCCATGAGTTTCTTGATGTCGAATTTGCTCCCTTTCTGCATGAAGGTCTCCGTGGTCGGGTTGTACGCCATCATCTCACCGTCGAGGATGCAATTTACGATGTTGCTTTTAAAGATGTTGTGGATGTAAGGCGTCAGCGAGCCCTGCAGTGGCGATCCCCCAAACTGCTGGGTGTACTCAAAAGCATTTCTGCTGAAGTACTTGTACACGTCCCCGTCTTTGTGCAGTTGTATGCGCTCTCCGTCCAGCTTGGTCTGAATGTAAAAAGGGCTGTTCCCCATCTGTTTTTCCACGTTGCGGATGTTCGCCATAGCTGCCAACATTGGCTTGAAAGCGGAGAAGAGTCCGATAGAGACTTCGCTCAAAGACACGGAGGGGTCGTGGAGCTGCTGGCACACCTTGTTCAAGTCCGTGCTCACGTTGTAGAGATCGGCGGCATCCGGGTGGAAGACTTGGAGGACGGTTTCTTTGCTGATCCCGACCTTCATGTCCTTCAGGATCATCCTGATGAGCCATTTTTGCTCGAGAGCCGTGCTCTGGGTGATGAGGTGCAGCAGACTCTTCCTCACCAGATCCTTCTTCTTGCTGGCGTTGTTGATGGCCACCGAGTCCAGGAAGTCGTTGACTTCTTTGATGTTGAGGTTTGCTTGACTGGTGCACCGTTTCTTCAGCACAAAGTACGCCATGCCGGCGAAGTCTCCAGCTTCTCCTTGGGATGTAGTCGGAGCGCGGTAGTTCAGTAGTTTATTGGCTTCCGGACCATTCTTTGGGAGGCCTAACACGTCGATATAGAGTTTAGCTAACATGCTCTCTTTGATGCCGTACGCCATGCGCTCTCGTTCGAAGGACGGGACTATGAGGCGCATAGCGGGGTAGAAAGAGTCCGTTGTTTTGGGGTTGTCTTTGTGGAGGGCAGAATGAAACTTCCTCCATGACTCAATGAAATCCCTAAGGACCTTGGATTTATCTGGACGGAGTTTAGACTTCTGGATTTTCTCTAAAGTATTACAAAGGTGAATGAAAGGAACCTGAGCAGCAACAGAGGGCTGAGCTGCAGCATCGCTTTTGGAAGTTCCCTCCATGGTGAAATCTGTAATACATGTCAAAGATTTAAAAAAACAAACAGCCTAAGAGTGGCGGATTATCAATTCACTTTACAGTCATACTGTCATGCTAGCTTGGAGGAAGGAGGTTAAATAACTAATACATTTTGGCGAGGAAAAACGGTCACGGCCACTTTCAAAGGGGTCCCTTGACCTCTGACCTCCAGATATGTGAATGAAAAATGGGTTCTTTGGGTACCCACGAGTCTCCCCTTTACAGACATGCCCACTTTATGATAATCACATGCAGTTTGGGGCAAGTCATAGTCAAGTCAGCACACTGACACACTGACAGCTGTTGTTACCTGTTGGGCTGCAGTTTGCCATGTCATGATTTGAGCATATTGTTTATGCTAAATGCAGTACCTGTGAGGATTTCTGGACAATATCTGTCATTGTTTTGTGTTGTTAAATGATTTCCAACAATAAATATATACATACATTTGCATAAAGCAACATATTTGCCCACTCCCATGTTGATAAGAGTATTAAATACTTGACAAATCTCCCTTTAAGGTTAATTTTGAACAGATACAAATGTGCAATTAATCGTGATTAACTAAGGAAAATCATGCGATTAATCGTGATTAAATATTTGAATCGATTGACAGCCCTAATTGATACATTATAATACAAATATAACAAGTATAGAAAGACAGAATATGCCCCATGAAGGTATATAATACTCTTAATAGTTTGCTTTCATCCTTTTTCTAAAGAATAAACAAGAGTGTACAAAACGAAACTGAACCATGGTAAATCATTAGTGTTTATAAGTGCACACTACCCAATTCAGATTGAAATAATTCTTATTATTCCACTTACTACTTAGTTGAAGATGTCAAACTTCAACATGTCCTGACATGTTGAAGTAACAAACAAGAATAAGAACTTATTAAACTAAAACCTTATTAAAAAGTTTAACTAAAGATGGTGGAAAGAATTAAATCTATGTAAAACATCCAACTCATATGAAGTAAAGCATATCCTGCTGGCTATTAGCTACTAATAAAAACATTTGTTTACATCTGCTGTCAAACAGGAGGCTACTGCCAAATCCGGTTAGTCAACCTTCAAAATAAAAGTCTATGTTGTCATATGACGTCTGAGAAGGCATTTTGCCGACAAATAAGCCAACATTTAAGAGTTATTTTGTGTTTTTAATTCCAGTTTAGCGTGCTATTCCGCTCACACACAACAAAACGACAAGGAATCAAGCGTTTAACGTTCGTCACGCTTTTATTTTGAAAACCCTCCTAAATGGGAAGTTTTTATTATTCTTTCGAGGAACAGTGACGTCACATATTAATAGAATAATGAAATATATCAGATTTTAGTATTACCTTGCTGTTTTTATCCTCCAAAGAAGAGGAGGTGGATGTGACACTTCTTCTGGCTACATGCTGAACACCACTTCCTTGTTCTCAGAATAGGGAGCTGCACTGAAAACCTTCCCCCTGGAAACAAGAGAGGGGGGAACTATTGTTGCCATACAATGTTGATTTGTGTTTTGAAACACAACTATATATATACTAGGGCTGTCAATCGATTAAAATATTTAATCAGGATTAATCAAATTGTTTTATCTGTTCAAAATGTACCTTAAAGGGAGATTTGTCAAGTATTTATTAATCTTATCAACATGGGAGTGGACAAAATGAAAAAAAAATGATACAAACAATAAAAATACTAAGCAGCAGTACAGTACACAGAGGTAGGTTTGTCAGGGAAAATAATAATGATATAATAAAATAAAATATAAATAATTCAGTGAAAACAAGATAATAAAAGGGTGACATATAAATAATATAATTATTGTCATAATATATATACACACATATATACATACATATATATTCATTTAATTTTATGTTTTATTTTTATTCAGATTTTATTAATATATTTATATTCAATAAACTAAGTTGTAGTCTTGTGAAGCTCAAATTTCACCTTATAAAGGTATTTTTTTTGCATATTTAATCTGAAATGTGTTATTTTTTATCGTACTATTATTATTAAGTAGGCTATGTTGTTTCATACCAACTGTGCTGTATTTCTAATGTTTTTTTTTTCATGTTATATCAATGTAGCCCATTTTAATGATATACTGTCAGAATAAAACAAACCGTGTAAATTCCCTGTAGACATAATATTGCTTCTCTTTTCTTCAGCAGCAGAGGGCGACACTGGGATGCTGCAGTGCTGAGGAGGTGCAGGCTGGGATGTTGTTTACCATCATGGACCTGGAGCCAGTGAGCCAGTAGTAAACCTGTAGTAAAAGATAGGAATGCATACTTGTTGACCAGGAGAAGGCGTTTGTAGGATTAAAACCTCCCTGGTTGGTCATTAATGCAGTAACATTACCTTGACAATAACCATTGATGATTATGATGATAAGCCAGATGGGCTCAGGATCATTTTATAACACTGTATGATAAAACAATTATATTCTCTGATTATTCTAGGGAGTAAACAGTCTCTCTGTGTGGACAAAACAAGCCTCTTATATGCACATATTTTGGATTAGTATGATCTATACATACTGACATATTTGGCCTGAACATAAAAGTCGTTCCACTGTGCTGACATGTCGGTCTTTTAAGGCTGCACATTAGTTGCCAGCAACAGCTTCACGACTTTCAACCTTTGTTTCCATTATAAACTTGTTTTGACAGTCACGCCATTAGGTGGCAGCTGGTGTAACGCCAAGTACACGCCATCACTTGTAAAGTAATGCAACATCAAGCCAGCGATGGCTTGCTCCCAATGGAAAGTATCTGAGGTTTTTGCCAACGTAGATTCCACAAATAGTGACGCTTGTTTTTCATAAAGGTGATGAGGGACTCACATTTATTTAGTTGAGTGAGTTTAATCATTTATTTGGACGGCAGCTTCAGAGCAAAACAGTGAGTCTCTTCCAGGTAAGAGGTTTGCTGCTCAGTCAGTGACCTCAATACGATCAATAAAGCGCGTCACTGGTGATTTATTAAAAAACAGCTATGTATATTGGGAGTGTTGTAAAAACAGAAAGCCTTACGAAACGGGAAAATATCAAGAACACCACTACATTTTGTTTAGTTTTTTTAAACACACACAAAACTATGGACATGAATGTATTCTAGTTATTACATATGGAAAACAAATGAGAACATGTTACTTTAAGTCACCCTATTTAGCATTATATCAACCTAAATCATAACAAAAAAAGTTAGTAACTGTAAATTGAAAAACAAAGTATTAAAAACAAGGGAGAAAAAATGGTAGTTATAATAATGAAAATAATAATAAAAAAAGAATGAAAAACAATTAAAATAAATGAAAATATACATAAAAACATAAAATAAAATAAATATAATAATAAAGAAATACAAGTTAATATAAATTAATAAATAAATAAATACCAATAATAAAAAACAAATACAAATTAATGCAAATATATAAATAAATAAATAATAAAGAATAATAAATAAATACAAATGAATAAAAGTAAAGAAATACCAATAATAATAAATTAATACAAATTAATATGAATAAATACCAATAATAATAAATAAATATAAATCAATACAAATAAATAAAAAGTTCACACACCAGATTCCCAACACACCTACTTATATCTCTGTGGTGTCAAGTTGAATATTCCTTTCTTTTCTTTTTATTGTTTCTTTAAGAAAAATTACACGTGGTGGTAGCAGATTGAATATTCTTCTTCCTTTCTAATTTAAACGTCGATGTAAGATCATTCAGCCAAAGTGATGCCTTTATAAGTCTAGAAAACCTCCAGTCCAGGATTCATTTTGATCTGAAAAACAAAAACAGACTCTGGCTTCTCAGCAACCCAAATTTGGTGTTGTTCATAGCTTCCTGCTGCCGACAGGGGGTGACTTGTGTCTGTGCAAGAGGAGCTGCTCTGAGCCCTGAGTCACACACCAGCCAGGCTTGTTTACCTATCTCCTGCTGCAGTGGAGGATCCTGGGATATGTGTGGGGAGGGAGGAGGTCCATTTGGAGCTACTATGTGCTCCAGCAGTGAACCCACTGTGTTTTCACTCCACACACACACACACACAACGCAGCGCAGTGGAGAGGAAAGCTGGCTGACTGGCTGCTTATACTGTATTGTACAGTATGTGCATGCACCTGTGCTTATGTGGTTGTAGAGGGGGATGCCGTGCAGGCTGTAGCGTTAAAGACCCCCTCACACACCCCCACCACACTGCAGTAAACGGCCTGTCATGCTGTCATGCAGCAGGCCGTGGAGTTACATAAGCCCTGCTGGATGTGCTGCTGCACTGCAACTAGCAGCGACCTACAAGACAGTAAACAACTGACGTCACTGCTTCCGTGGCATGCATCAGCTCGCACTGGGGACTGAGAGGGATGAGGAGGAGGAGGATGAGGAGGAGGAAGGGGGGGTTGTTTATAGTGTGCTGGTGTAGGACTGAGTGAGGTTTTGGCATGGAGGCACACAGGGAAAGAGAGAGAATTGGGCAGAGTAATAGAGCTAAAATCCCCTCTGGACATGGCCGATGATTAAGCGGTGCGTCAGCCTCCTCATTCGGAAGCGACTTGTTGGTGATGCGTGGCTGCAGAGACAGTCGTAAACACTTCCGGTCCCCTGCTGGTTGCTGACACATTGTGAAATATGTTTGCCAAAATGCTTCCCATTGATTGTTTCACTGATTGTATGACGTGTCACAAAGGGAGTCCAGGTGAAAGCCAATATGGACTTTCCTTATTAGACAACGGAAATAAGTGGAAATAGATGAGACTTTTAAAGGTGCATTCCACTAATTATATACACGATCAGTTTACTACTATGTGAAAACAACTGTGAAATGTATTCTGTGGCTCTGAAGGGATATTTTAAAGGTGCGGTGTGCAGGATTTGGCGGCATCTAGCGGTGAGGTTGAAACTTCTCCCGTGTGCCAAGCGTGTAGGAGAACTATGGTGGCAGACGCGAAAATGTGAAAACGCAAATGTCTCTCTCTAGAACCAGTGTTTGATTTGTCCATTCTGGGCTACTGTAGAAACATGGCGGCCGGCTCCTTGAAGAGGACCCGCTCCGTATGAAATAAAAGTCTCCTTCTAAACTAACGAAAACACAACAAATCTTATTTATAGGTGATTATACACTAAAGAAAAACATACTTTGAACACCTGAAATTCCCCTCTGAGGATCAATAAAGGCTTAGGACGGAACCTGCCCAAATCAAAAATAAATAACTCAATAAATAAATAAATATGTCATTAAATGTAGCAAAATAATATTAAAAAATAAATGTAGCCATTAATTAATTGATGAAATGTGACATAAATTGACATTTCTGTTTTAATTTGCTTCTTTATTTATGTATCTTTGTATTAATTCTTTATTTATTTACTATTCTGTTTAATTTTTCCCTTTTTTATTTATTTATTTATTTACTAAATTTTTTTTCATATGTATTTATTTTTGCACTTATTTCTTATTTATTTTTAAATGTATCTATGTTCCCCTTTTATTTATTTATGTATTTATTTTAATTGTTTTTCAAATGTATTTATTTATTTTTGCACTTCTCTTTAATTGATTTTATATTTATTTTCAAATGTATGTATTTATTTATTTATTTCTGCAGGGTTTTCCCTTTGCATTTCACCCTTTATTTATTTCCCCAAACTTATTTATTTCTGTATACATTTCTTTATGCATGCTTTATACAAAGACATATGAATAAAGAAGCAAATTAAAACAGAAATATCAATTTATTTCACATTTTATCAATTAATTAATGGCTACATTTATTTTTAATATTATTTTTGCTACATTAAATGAGTACTTTATTTATTTATTTTTTATTTTGGCAGGTTCCCTCCTCCATAGTATAGCACACCAGCTGCAGAATGGGACCCGAAGGAGGCGAAGTTGACACACATTACCCACAAACACAAACACAGCGTATGTATGAGAGTTTGTTTTCAGTACATGATGTACCCATCTGTACGGTACCTAATGTATGTTCCCAGCAGTTGTTTTATAGAACAGAGTGTAAAAAAACAACCTCTGTACGCTCGCCAAAGCCGCTTTTGATTCGCCGCCGCCGCCTCAAGGCACGATTGAACTACTCACCACATAATCTTACACAAATGTCAGGGGAGGGGAGGACAGGGAGATCCTGTTCACCTAAATTGCAGAGCACAAAATATTGTGCCGGGCTTTTTTATTCAGCTGGCAGAGCGAGCCACGCTGTACTCGGTGACCTTCCACTAAAATTAGATTCACACATCACTGCCATTCCACACTGCCATCTCTTTCTTTACCTGTTTAATAGCTATCTGTCTGTCTGTCTGTCCCCCCCCCCACGCCCCCCCCACGCTGTGTCATAACAGCTGTTATGAAATAGCATTTCAGATAAAATCCCCGACCCGTTCTGTGTTTTCATCAGACTGTCTGGACGGCCAGCTGACCTGTGCGGCGGTCTTGCTCGGTTACATCATGTGGCACATTAAGAGAGGGGTCAGGAGGTTGCCATAGCGTCCTCTGAGTGACCTGGTCTCGGCCTTCATTTGAGTTAAAGCATGAGCAGTAAAGTGATTACACAAAGCAGGTCAGGGTTAGATCATGAGCATTTAAGAAAAAAGGGACTGTAGGTAGGTTTATGGAGGTGTATATCCCTACGCCTGGTTAAACTAGCTCCACTCTGCAAACACCCCGGTGTCATTGGGGCTAATTAAGTTATGGAAAACCACCATCGCTGTTGTTGGCTCCATTATCAGCATAGTGGACTTGTGTGTGTCAGCTTAATGAAGTACACACTCTCACCCACTTTTCTTTCCACTCACACCTAAGCCTCTCTAGATTGGCAGTCGCCCATTTTAATGGTGTTAAATAAAGTGCTGCTTTTGACACTGCTGATCACGCCATCACGAGTTATTCCCTGGACTGACGCATCAGGATCTGTATTTTGATTGGTTCTCCTCTTTCATGGCAAAAAAGGAAATGGGAACTATATTTCTTCTTGTGCTCTGGGATGTGGCGTGCCTCAGGGCTCCGTTCCCAGGCTTCTTACATTTTTCTTATTATGCTTCTCTTGGGCCTCATTATTCACAGCTTTGGCAGTATTTGGTATATGTATGTGGATGATACACAACTTTATATTTCATTACATTTAAATTAAGGCTTACAAAGTTAACGCAATAATATCGCATTGATGCAATTTAATTTTAACGCCACTAATTTCTTTAACGCATTCACGCAATTTTAGATTCTTTAGGTTGTAGCGAGCAAAGTTTTAAAGCTAGAGTGAAGATACTAGAAGATTCTAGGTTTATATGAAAAAACGCAACGAGGTCGCTGTTAGTCACGGTCAGAAACATCGGTGAAATACACTCTGGTTCACGGGTAAAAAACACACCCAAGTCACGGCTACTCACAGTCAGAAACATCGGTGAAATACACTCTGGTTCACGGGTAAAAAAATGAATCCAAGTCGCTGTTACTCACGGTCGGAAACATCGGTGAAAGACACTTAGCAGAGGTAGTTTACAAATAGGCGTATTACTTGCTTTGACATAACCACTGCCGTTATAAAGTGGGCGTAACGTTATTAAAATAGTGTTAGTTGGTATCAAGTTTGACCCTGGGGAAATACAGTCTTACTCACGGGGGAAAACACACACTCACGTTGTGGCTTACTCACGGTCACACTGGTGAAATACACTCTAGTTTGATTCAGCTTCCAGTTGGCTATCCGCTCGTGTTGAAATTCAACACTGCACGTCCTTGGGTCGCCAGCAATACACCCGCCAAATATGAAGTCGATCGGACGAGTGGTTCTTGAAATATGCAAAGGACACACAGAGAGGGACAGACAGACAGAGATTAATTGCATTATAGTTAGATTGTCTTATTTTCGGTTTTATTTGTTTTGTGTATTTATGCTTATGTAAAGCATTTTGAATTGCCTTAGTGTCTGAAATGTGCTATATACTTTAAATAAACGTATCTTACCTAAAGTGTCCCCTGTGTTATCATATAAAGGCTTCCTGTAACATGCACTTGCAGTGTTGGCATTTACAGTATATTGCCAGTAAGGTCATCTTATGGATCACACCGTGTTTTGAACATTGTGAGCCTAGCTGTTATCCGTTACAGTCAAGCGTTCTCATTGAACTCGATGACTGATAGAGCGATAACTTCAGTCCACAAGACGAGTCACCTTCTCTCGTGCTGTTATCGTGTCACATCAGAAGCTAAACACACAGTACCAGCGACCACGGGGAACACAACACCCTCTGATTCATCTTATGCAACACTGTGCTATCACCAGCTTTAAAGATACTGCTCAAAAATATCACATAACATTCAAATTAATGACACGGCAATGTTCTGACGGAGCGTGACATCTTGTTGGACAGGGGGGGGCAAACTTTGATTCAAACCAGGAAACGGTGCCAAGATAGTAAGCTGATCTTAAATACTGTTAACGTGAGCTTTGAACCGTCAACGTAGCTGCATTCCTACCAGGTCGTTCACCTTGATTAATCTATTTATTGCCAGTGGAATCTCACCTGATGGTACAAACATACAGCCACACTGCTACGGCATCAATTCAGATAATTTACGCTCCTTTGAAAGGTTTACGACGGGGAGGGATTGATTTCTTTAACAAAATGTTTAACGTGCCTACAGGGAACGTTCATAAATCACTGACGCGCTCCCTTTTATGTTGTTTGTTTCTCTTCGTTATTGGCATGTTTGTCTTTTCTCCGGGACTTTGGCCCTCGGTGCGGGGTGCCAATCCGAGACACTTGGCACTCGCCGTAATCCAATGAGCAACTGGAGCAACTACAATCTGGTCATTTGTAAACAAACATTTACTCTCAGCTTCTCTCTGGCTGGACTGTCAGCAGCACTGTCTGTTTCTGGAAGTGCAAGACTAAGCACGTCAAAGTCATAAATTACAAACGTATTTTTCTATCAGCATCTGATCACAGCCTGCACCAACCCATAAAACCACAGACACTAAATTGCTTTGAAGTGATATTGAAATAACAATACTACTTTATAATATGTCACTTTATCTCAAAGGCTTATAAGTCAACAAATAAGGAATGGTTAATAAATCATTTACTGAGGCCGTATAGATCAGTTAGAAGCAATTCATAAGCATCTTTTGGGTTGCCAGGTTGGTTGTTTCTCATCATTAATTAAGGTTGATGGGCTCCACCTTTTTAAAAAGTCATCAATCATTCATTGAACTCCTCAACTGAGCAGCAATTGTCCCATCATACCTTAGTAACCGCAGCTAGGCACGGCAGGTCTGTCGAGCTTTTGAATGGTTAAGGCAATTTTCGAATGTTCACCTTTGGTGAACTTTCAGGCGAATGTCACCTCGGCAGGTGATGGTCACTCGCCTGCATTCGCGCATGTTTGAAAGTGCCTTAGGAGTTGGATTTAACAGTGCATTTATCTGTTCTAATGTTAGCCACTTGTTAGCATTTCCGGCTAATAACTGAGCATTGAGCACATTATATCAAAACGACATTAGCTTGTAAAATTATGAAAACAATGTATATGTGTCATGCTGAAATAAAAAGCTTGACTTGACTATTATATAAGAAGTTGACGTAGTCGCCATGACGTCACCCACTGGTTTGTGGACTGCCGTCTTGAATCCTTGAGTTCGGCATTTTGTCCGTCGCCTTCTTGGTTTTTGTCCGTCGCCAACTTGGTTTTTGGCCGTCGCCATCTTGGTTTTTGGCAGTCGCCAACTTGGTTTTTGGCAGTCACCAGGTTGGTTTTTGGCCGTCGCCAACTTGGTTTTTGGCAGTCGCCAACTTGGTTTTTGGCAGTCGCCAGCTTGGTTTTTGGCAGTCGCCAGCTTGGCTTTCTGCAGTCGCCAGCTTGGCTTTTGGCCGTCGCCAGCTTGGCTTTCTGCAGTCGCCAGCTTGGCTTTTGGCCGTCGCCAGCTTGGCTTTCTGCAGTCGCCAGCTTGGCTTTTGCCGTCGACATCTTGTTTTTTTGCAACCGGAAGTTGCAGCCCTAAAGCATCCCCGGCTTTATGGTCTACTTGACTCTAAATGGGACCATAATTTACTAAATGAACGTCATGCTGTATTGAAGAAGACTTGAAACTAGTGATTGAGACCATAAACTCATGTTACAATGTTTACTGAGGTCATAAATCAGGAGTGAAGTAGGCTCATTTTCTCATAGACTTCTATACAATCAGACTTCTTTTTGCAACCAGAGGAGTCGCCCCCTGCTGGCTGTTAGAAAGAATGCAAGTTTAAGGCACTTCACCATTGACTTCACTTTTCAGACCTGGAGGTAGCCAACTGGGACATCAACGGTAACTAAGGCTTAGCAGTTAAGAATGTAAATTGGTAGCAACTCATAAAACAAACAAAAAAACATGATAAACATAATAAAAACTGACTTTTCTGTATATCAGAAAGCAGGTCGCTCATTGGACCAGGCTACAGTTAGCTGTGTCTATAACAATAAGCCGTCTGAAACCCTGCTCACCTCCCAGCGCAGTAGGACAAAAACAAGTATCTAGTCCATGTTTTGATGGAAAAAAAAGAGAACTTTGGAAGTTGACTGCAAAACAGCCATCAAACGCTCCACTCACAACTCATGCAGGCGTGTCTTAGTTAGTTGTGTAAGCATGAGGCACTACACAAAATGAAAGGTCACGCTCTGTTTACAGCACACCTGCCATTAATACTAAGATAATCGCGTGATTGTTTTGTTTGTTGGACACCTTGGTGCGGCTTATCAGGTGTTTTCACAGCGGGTCGTCTATTAGGTAGGGTTAAGTTTGGATCTTGTTAACGCGGGTCTCTTACACAGGGCTGGATTTGGTGGTAAGGTTTTGGGTGCAGCATCTTTGCGTGCCACCACCCTGCATTAAGCCCCTCTCTGAGTATATGTCTCCGTCCACTCTGTCCTGTTCTGTAAGCTTTAGCCTCGTGGCTGGCACGTTTGACGGATGATTTACTTGGCCGCTGCGCACGCAAACATGCCCCCGGTGTGAACTCAGTTCGGAGGGTGTTTGTTGTGCTGCTCAATTAGATTTCTATAGGCACTAACTATTCCCACTAATAGGATTGGGCCAAACTCCTGCAGACAGCTGCTGGTGAAGTTAATGTGGGTCGTATAGGAAGCAGTATGACATTCCTGTGTGTACACGGTGAACAAAATCACACCAGCTCGCAGGAAGAAGGTGACTCAAGTCCTTGCTTGACTGAACAGAACCTCTATAGTGCTGCTGTTACATATTTCCAACAAGAACAGCTTTAGCTCCTGATATAAGACCGTAAGTCTTTCAATTGATTGCAGCTCCACGTGACACCAGCATAAGCACAAATCTCAGGTAATTATCTTACTCAAATATGAGGTTACATAAAGTACAGTACTATACAGTATGTTCAACTGGAGCACAAAGTGGTTGCAACACTTTTATTGTGTCTTACAGTGGCTGTATACATAGCCTATATCTGTCACACGTGTGCTTTCTGTGTGCACACTTTCAAAACTCTGATATGTTTATGTGGAAACCTCGCCGGCCACGGCCCGTTGATACCCGATGATGCGAGTAACAGACTGTCTGAGGGTGTTTAAGAGCAGTCTGATGCATGGGGGCAGAACATTATTCAAAACCGGATGGGATCCATGAATAGAAACATTCGGAAAGAAATATTGACCTGCACGTCAATAACACACTAACGTATAACGGAAACGCGTCAGCCGTGCCGTTTTTTTACAGCAAACATGAGGGGAAATTTCCATAGATGGAGCTGATCCTATAACACGCCTGAGGTGTGTGTGTGTTTCCACTGTGTGTGCGTGTGTGTGTGTTCAGCATGCGTAAGCTGAGTGGGCCTTTATCTTTGTTGTGTGACTGTAAACACGCGGTTATGGGTCATAAAAGTGCACACGTCAGGACACAGTGAGCTCAGGCGGGGTGTAAGACCTTAAAGAGGACACATTGTGCTTTTTCCTCTTTCCTCTAGTGCGTTATCTAGTTTTTTTGTGAATGTAAAGTCTGCAAAGTTACAAAGTCCGAGGGAGAAACCCTGCTCCTGAACTACCTGAAACGCCTCGCTTGAAGCCCTGCCTTTTCTTCTGTAACGTGGTGATGTCACCAAGTAAGACATTTGCACAAAGTCTGCCTAGCTGCTAGTTTGGCACGCTCCAAACAAAGTAAGTTATGGTACATGTCCACAGGGGCGTTTTTTATTGCAAGGGAACACTTCCCAGCATTGGACGCTTGATGGACTGCCACGAAACACAAGGCACCTGATTGGACGCTTTCCCTCGTGGGCTGCTGCTCCCAAACCGGAACCAACATGGCAACTCATTTGGAAACTCTTATATCACGAAAATACTTCACCGAAATGTGTTTCTGAAAACATTTTATGCGAGAAATAAGCCATGCAGTTGCTAAAGATGTGTCTATTTTGTTAGTTTAAATGTTTCTGGGGAGTTTCCGGAGGCGGCGACTCGCGTCGGACGCCCCTGATTGGCATAAAGTAGCCTAGACCTCAAATCTATGCAAATGAGGAGAGGCCAATGTGACACCCCGTCTCTCGACTCTCGCCGCCACGCTACCAGAACGCATTACTTTGCTGCTTACATAGACAATGAAAGGGAAGCATGGAATAAACGGAGGCTGTGGACACGTACCATTAGAGCAGAGTCTGAAGAGTTTGGTTTGATTGACCAATCACAACAGAGTGGGCTTTTCGAAGCTCAAACGGAGCGTTTCAGACAGAGGGTGAAAAGAGGTGCTGCAGCACAGCCGGTATGAGAAAAATGAAGTGTTTTTTGAACATTAAATCATGTAAACATGTTCTAGTAGAAACCTAAAATGAAAATATGAACCTGAAAAAAAAACACAATAGGTCCTCTTTAACAGCACAACGTAGCGGTGTGTACACAGGATTGTTTTTTTTATCAGTTTGAATATACCGTGTGCGACACCAGAAAGGCCATATCATTAAGCTGTTTGTCGTGTGTCGTGTTGTTGCCCTGTGACCCAGGTAACAGAGGTGTGCATGTACTTTCTGATAGATTAAGCCTTACATAAGTCCACATTCCGCTCAGCAGGTAAACAAGCAGCGGGGACTAAGGTCAAAAACAACGAGGCACTGGGCGGCTCGACCACGGAGCCAGACGCTGGAGGCTGGAGCACATCGGAGCCACGGTGACCCACATCATGCATACAAAACTCAAGCTGTCATTAAAATCTGCACGGCTTAGAAAGCACAGTAATCAACAAGAACTGCAAGCATCCATTTGGGTAGTCGGTTAATTGCCACTGTAGTACAGTGACAGTCAACATCGGAGGTCGAGGAATGCTGGGAGAATGTTTGGAAGACTGAAATATGTTGCAAACATGCCAGAAAGCCCAGTATGGTTATCTTAGCTTAGCATAAAGACAGCTCTGTCCAAAGGTTAACATTGTGTGTATTTGTGTATGTTTTCATAGTACTAGCAGTCTGCGAAAGTACTACAAAGGTTAACCGCCAGACGTAGATGGATTTTCCTCATTTGGCAATGCAGTGGGTTTAGAGCAAAGTTCATAAAAGCCCGGGTTTAAAAAGGAATTTGAAGGATGCACGTAAAGCCTCGCAGTCTAACAGGAGCGAGCATGAAATCATTCATTCATTCTGTAGGCAACACGCTAACAGAAAGATAAGATTTAAGATAAACTATAGGCTATACCGTGGGGGGAAACATCAGAACAGGCTTTGACAGACGCAGAGTGACAGGTTATATTACAAGACAACAAGCTGATTACAATCATGTTAAAAACACAGATGGTCATTTAAAGAGATACGATTAGAGGAATGTATAGGGGAGAAAACTTGGACAAGGTTTGAACTCAGGCCAAAACTGGAGGGATGACACGGTATATATATACTGTATATAGAACGAGTCTCTAAGGCAAAGGCAATACATTTCATCTGCTCTTTTTTTTAAACGCAAATCAAAATACTCTGAAGTAACATTGTGTTTTGAATTATCATCCCCATGGAAGTAAAGCTTTCAAAAGACATAAATTGTTCATACGTTTGTTCTGGGATGGACATACAGACAAAGACAAGATAAAGTGTGTGTGACCAAGTGATCAATATCTACCTCCATGGTGAGTGTTTTGACATATTTGTTTTTAAAAAAAATACTTTCTCCCGCAGACGGCACCCCCTACATAGGACGACGTATTAGGGACAAAATATTATAATTACGGAGATGGGAAAAGGGGGTAAAATTCAGGGAAAAAATTAAATTTCTGAGATTAAAATCGTAAATTTACGAGAATAAATGTTGGATATATGAGTGGCAAATTTACAAGAAAAAACTCATATAACAAATTTGCATGATTTACAATGACTTAATAATCTTGCAAATTTGTGAGTTCTTTTCTCGTAAATTTATTTCTTTATAAATTTTGCCAATTTTCCCGTTTTTTTCTCGTAAATTTGACTTTAATCTCAGAGAATAACCAAGATTTTTTTCTCGTAAATTTTTGATTTTATAATCTCGCAAATTTGTGAGTTGTTTTCTCGTAAATTTGACACTTAAATCTCAGAGAATATCCAGTTTTTTTTCTTGTAAATTTCCAACTTTGATCTCAGAGAATATCAGAGTTTTCCTTTAAAATGTGTGAATAAATAATCTTGCAAATTTGTTTGAGTTTTTTCTTGTAAATTTGCCACTCAGCGAATATCCAACATTTTTCCTCATAAATTTACGATTTTAATCTCAAATTTTTTTAGTTTTTTCTCTGAATATTTTATTGATTGATTGTTAAAGTTTGATACGTTGCAAAATATCTGGATTGAAGCTGAAAAAATCCGGAGCAAAAGTAGCGTGCTACAATGAAATATAAATAATGCAGATGGAATGAGATTTATGCACGACTCTGTAAAAACCAATGTGTGTGCGTGTGTTTGAATGTGTAGCTTTTAGGTCAGCAGCAGTATCATCCCTAACCCAGTGAGTCAGATTGGTTGTGTGCTGAGGGCCGCCCTCAATGTTAAACTGCCATGCTCCGCATTATAGGCTTAAGCTAATGCCTCATTAGCATCAGTGTCTCACTGACTCCGCTCTGAAGCAGGATCCTCCACCACTGCAGAGGACCTGTTGGCATCACCCCCAACCAGGAGGAAACCGGAGCATGTGGCATGTTCAGAAATACTGGATGCATCGTATAATAAA
Organism: Sebastes fasciatus; assembly: GCF_043250625.1. Classification (NCBI taxonomy): domain Eukaryota; kingdom Metazoa; phylum Chordata; class Actinopteri; order Perciformes; family Sebastidae; genus Sebastes; species Sebastes fasciatus. The sequence goes on along the minus strand of NC_133818.1, from coordinate 5,682,900 downwards.
ACATCTGTATGACACATTTACACTGCAGTAAAGTCAATAATCTCCTTCTAGATCACTCCAGCATCTTCAGGGTGTTTACTTCACATCAGGCACGTTTGATGTGGTTAGTTCAAATTCCTGAATGAGAACAGTGCGTGAGCACATGGCATAAATTATCACACACCTGTATGCCGCGGTATGCTGGAACATCGAACACACCCACGACATGAGATAACCCCAAATACAGGGAACAAGTTGTGATCACACATCGGGCGGAGTCTTCTGTAATTACCTGAGTAAAGGCTCTTTAAGGATCTCTCTCTACAGCTCTGTGTGTTTAATGTTGTTTGCTCTCAGGCACTAAAGGTCACACAGATGGAAACGCGGATAAACTGACGGGCTTTATGTGCATGACTGTATTTGTTCATCGAAGTCACCATAACTCCCTAATCTCGCCCTGCGTGCTTTGCTTTTTGATTGTGACGGAGAATGCCGTGCTTAAAACTCAGATGTTTCCTGACGTGTGTGGATCTGAGGGAGAACCGTGTGTGGTGGATTTTAGCTTTTTTTCCCCCCTCACGAATTTAAAGAGATTTGTATTTGTACAGGAAATAAAGCAAGAAGTATTTTCATCATATAGAACGGATTAAATGACATAAAAACGAATGTGGTCCTCGAAGCAATATGGCTTTAACGATGGCAATGTTGGTCTACACTGTTCCATGTTGCTGTTGCCATGACATTTTGGACAGATATTCGCAGACATACTGATTTTGTTGAGCCCATTACTTTTCCAGCGTCAACAGCAAGTTGACATTTTTGGCTTTTAGTTAATCGCCATGACAACTAATGGATGCTCGTCAATTTATGACATTATAATTTCGCAAATTTATGATTTTTTTCCCGTAAATTTGACACCTTAATTTCAGAGAATATCCAAGGTTTTTTCTTTTAAATTTATTACTTTTTAATCTCACAAATTTGGGATTTTTTTTTAAATTTGCCACTTTAATCTCAGAGAATATACAAGTTTTTTTCTCGTAAATTTATGTACTGTTTAGACACAAACAGAGCAAAACGATATTTAATCTATAGCAGCTAGTTCCTTCAAATTACTGCTAAATAACATTTAACAACAAGTCTGAACCTATAAATGAGCAGAAAAACAAGAAATACTTTCAGCAGTATTTAATTTACTGCACTACTAACAGTGTTTTGGATTAACCTAAGGCTGATATGTAGACTAATAATGCAAAACATCATCACATGATGAAAAAAAAAGAAATATTTGCATGTTTAAACTAAAGACATCAACATAGACGAGTCTCAGAATCTCAAGTATTTATCTTTCAGAAGCTTGTAGCTGCAAGCCATCAGGATTCCTTTTAAACAGCCCGAGGGTGTAACATAAATAGCTTAAAATGCGTCATCTCTCTCAACATTTAAAGGTTGCGCAAACTCTTAATGCAAAGAATAAAGGTGTAGCTAAGCATTTGTGTGTTGACATGTTCAGCCTGAGGCCCGCAGTGACTCATATAGGCCGCCGGCGTGCTTCGATCAGAGGAACTCACGTTTTCTAAAGTACGAATACCTCTAGGTGACACTCGTGAGGAATGTTCTATGTGTCAGTTCAAGACTTTTAGTTCAATACATAGGGGAAATTACACAATTGACTAATCGCTTTTGTACAAAATGTATTGGACTAAGTAGTGCTGCTGTAGATTTAAAGGTCTTATTGATAACGAAAACGTCTTATTCAGTGTGCGGTTTATAGCGCCGACCTCTCGTGTCACTTCTGGTTGCAAAAAACCAAGATGATGACGGCTAAAATCTTGAACTCAAGCCTTCAAAACTGACGTCCACAAACCAACGGGTGACGTCACGGTGACTACAGTGTATAGCGCTGACCAAGCAGCGGTATTTGGCGAGTATTTAGCACTTCCTTTAACTTCCCTCTTACTTCTTAAATCTCTTGCTCTGCCCCCCGAGGTTTAACTCAACCAATGTGATGAGAAACTCACATTCCAGCCTGAAAAAGCTCTCCAGTATGACGTGATGGGGTCATGTTTTGCTATGAACAGAAGCAAGGGAGCATGGGAGAAAAATCCTGATCTGTTTTAGCTCGACTCCAGAACAGCAAACTGCCTGTCTGCTTTTCAGACCAACTACATATCATACCAGCTCATCAGAGAAACAAATATGAGTCGACGTATGCTTGGCTCTTTTACAACAGTGCTCTCCCAGAGAATTTCCTCTGCAAAACATGTTTACCAGACTGCGAGAGAGTGTCGGCTGATAAGACGGCATGTGGACCGGCAGGCTGGAGTCTTCCACTCCACTGCCAGCATGGTAAACAGCAGCAGGAGTGTTTGTGAGCAGTGGGCGGGACCTGTGGGCTCCACATGCTGTCCAAACACGTGGAGTCTGAATGCTATGGACCAGGAGATACAGAGAGTTTCCATTGACACACACTACAAAGTCACATGCATGCACAGGCTCCCTCACGGACAAAAAATGTGTTTTTGTTCTCTTGTGATTCATCCGCTAAACCTCTTCATTGAAACATTTTCACGTATTAAACTATTAAGAATCCTAAGATACAATGCAAAGATTTTGAGCATTATATGTTACCAAATAATTAGGGGTGTAAGAAAATAGTAGAGTAGAGTATCGTGATCTTTCGGAGGTTGTAGCGGGCTTAGTTTTGAAGCTAGAGTGAAGATACTGGCATCATATTAAACTAAAAACCTAATGAATCCATTGGTACAACCATGTCATACTAGCTCGTCATGAAGGAGGTTAAATAACGCTCCAAACTTGCGCTAAATTTTGGCGAGGAAAAATGGTCATGGCCATTTTCAAAGGGGTCCTTTGACCTCTGACCTCCAGATATGTGAATGAAAATGGGTTCTATGGGTACCCACGAGTCTCCCCTTTACAGACATGCCCACTTTATGATAATCACATGCAGTTTGGGGCAAAAAAGTATCATGATCCGTATCGTATCGCCACATTCTTGCCAATACACAGCCCTATAAATAAAGCTATCATTAAATGCACTCTGTACCAGCTTAAACCACCGCAGCTCGAGTCAAACTGAAGCTCAAGACACCACCGACGTTACATGGTCCGTAAGGCTCTCAAGCAGACGACTCAACCCAGAAACGTTCACTGGCATCGCAGCAAGAATTCAAAAATGAAAAATGCCCAGTCCTCTGATACTAAGCCAAGCATCCAGATTTTTACCTTGAGGCAGCTTTCTGTCTGGGCAAGCACGTAGACGTGATGGCTGATAAAAGCTTCAGAGGGAATGCATCAGGTGACCCGTTGACCTTCGTGTAACTTAGAGTGCTGCTGTTGCTCCGGGAGAAAGAGAGTGCAGGCTGTTGACTGATCAAGATAGTGGCTGACCGCATGACCTCTCACTTCCTCCAGTTTTCCTCCTGCTTTAAGTTAGAAATAAACAAACCAGAAGGGCAGAAGTGAGCAAAGCAAAGTCGTTTTCCAACTTAACAACCAGTTGTTTCCTTCATTTTTCAAGAACCCTTTAACCTCTTAAGCCCTAGGGTGCTGGAAGGTGTGGTTCGCCTAGACAGACATACCCAAAATAAATCAAGAATAGCTCCACAACTACCAGATCTATCTGCATGATCTTGGTCTCTATGGATAGGTAAGTACACTTGGTTTATACCGACAAGTATACAGAAAAGTATAAGTACACTTGGTTTATACCGACAAGTATACAGAAAAGTTGAAGTACACTTGGCTTATACCGACAAGTATACAGAAAAGTCTAAGTACACTTGGCTTATACCGACAAGTATACAGAAAAGTCTAAGTACACTTGGTTTATACCGACAAGTATACAGAAAAGTCTAAGTACCCTTGGCTTATACCCATAAGTATACAGAAAAGTTGAAGTACACTTGGCTTATACCGACAAGTATACAGAAAAGTCTAAGTACACTTGGCTTATACCGACAAGTATACAGAAAAGTCTAAGTACACTTGGCTTATACCGACAAGTATACAGAAAAGTCTAAGTACACTTGGTTTATACCGACAAGTATACAGAAAAGTCTAAGTACCCTTGGCTTTTACCGACAAGTATACAGAAAAGTCTAAGTACCCTTGGCTTATACCCATAAGTATACAGAAAAGTTGAAGTACACTTGGCTTATACCGACAAGTATACAGAAAAGTCTAAGTACCCTTGGCTAAGTAATAAGTACTATAAATTCACTTAATGAAAACTTACAAGGATACTTGCAGAAAAAAACTATTAAACTAGTAGTTTACTACTTTAAAGTGCACTTTAATAAACTAAAAAGTGGGCTACAAGTATATAACTAGTAAACTAAGAGTATAAGTTCACTTGTAGTATAGTTCATATTATAGTTGTAGTACAAAATACAACTTGGATGTAAACTAATTGTGTACAACGTTCACTACTAAGTATATTTAAAGTATACTTTTATAATTTAAAAAGTGGGCCAATTTAGTCCCAAGAAGTATTGAAGTAGTACACTTAAAAGTATACAACTAGTACATTGATATTAGACAACATAAAGCATACTTCGGAAATTGAACTTTACTTCATTTTACTTCATAAAATAAACTTGAAGTGTACTACTTTTTGGTAAAGGGGTGTGATCCCGATCCTTTAGGTTAAAACGTCTTTGTTCGCACGACAAAATCAACATATATTCTCATTGCTTTAGTGTGGTATCTCTAGAATATATGTCAGTATGTTATGTTTTCATGTGGGATCACCAGTGCTGTGGAGAGCCAGAACTGGCGACTGTAAGTGGGTCACAGCTCCGCCCTGCTGCTGCTGAGCGGCGAAGTTCAATGAGCGCGGCTGAAACCCTCCTTAGGCTGATTCAGGGAGAAATAATGGGGCCAGCGACTCGCAATCCCCTCAAGAGCCTCGGCACAGCACGGCAGCAAGCTGGCAGGGAGGCCCAGTGGAGCACAAGGTTGCCAAAGGAGCAGCGATTCGCTCTTTAAGTCCCTCATCTACGGCGCATACCACACATGCTGTTCTAATGCGCTGCACGACGGGTGCATGAGGTCCATACCGTACATACTGTATATAATGCTGTTTCAATTTCCCGTAATTACTTCCAGATAGGCCTCTCTTTGCAGATCAAGGCGCTAACAAATCAGGTTATCTAATTTACTGTGAATGACACATTTGAAAGTTATATATGCTAAAAATAAAAATGGGTAACACTTCATTTTACAGGTCCGCAAATTTCATGGTAATTAGGTGATAATTAGCAAGTAACCTATTTGAAATCTCTGAAGAGCAGCCACTTCTCAAGCCTATTTTAACCATTATATGATATTTTAACATATAATTATTAGGGGTGTAACGATACGTTTTTAAAACGATACGATACGATTTCCATGGTTCCCATATGATTCAGGACGTAAATGAACAGTGGTTTAACCTGCTGCTTCTGTCCTCATTTTCAGTATAAACTGTAGATCAATAATACAGAGATCAACCGCTGATAGTGATCAAACCGCTGATAGTGATCAAACAGCTGATAGTTATCAACAGCTGATAGTGATCAAACAGCTGATAGTGATCAAACAGCTGATAGTTATCAACAGCTGATAGTGATCAAACAGCTGATAGTGATCAAACAGCTGATAGTTATCAACAGCTGATAGTGATCAAACCGCTGATAGTGATCAACAGCTGATAGTGATCAAACAGCTGATAGTGATCAAACCCCCGATAGTGATCAAACAGCTGATAGTGATCAAACAGCTTGGGACACTAATCATTCCTCTACAAACGATGTTTAAATAATCTGCCTATAGTAATCGAGTAGTCCACCTACAGTTTTCATTTGGGGTCTTTCATACATGAAAACATCCGGAAAAACATTTCTTTACTAATACAAGTGCTTAAAAACACTTTCATATAACGTTTGTCGTCCTTAAATACAAGGTGCAAATCGATTTTTGCGTTTGAAATTGATTTAATATCGATGTACGTCTCCCGTGAAGGACAACTTGCCGAGTACCTATCGATGTAGTTCTATCGTAGGAATATAAATCGATACATCAATATGGTAGATGAATCATTGCACCCCTAATAATTATTAAATAATGTTTATAATAAAGCAATTCTCGATACATTTTGAGGTAAATATTGGGATAATTTGGCACAAAGAAATTTCAAATACTTGCTAACTATCACCTAATTACCATGAAATTTGAAGAACTGTAACATGAAGTGTTACCAAAAAATGTATTGATTGTTGCTCACATAACCTACAGAAAAACCTTCTTTAAAATAGATATAAGCGCCCGCAGTGTGTTTGCACGTGCCTGTGTGTAATCAGATTAGCAAATCCACGTTCTGCTGCTAATTTAATTAACATGCTTTTCTTTACATGGAAAGGAATGCACTCGATTTCACCGGAAAGTGGAAATGATCCTGATCTTCAAAGTCTTCCAGGCACAAGAAAAATGTCACAAATTCGACACAATCCCGCCTCCGAATCGTATGACGATGACGCGGATCGCATGGCACCAGCATCGCCGAATTCCTTCTTTGCTCGTCTGCGTGCGTGTACAAGCATGTGATTGTCTAAATTTGGGAATAATTGAGGGCATCCAGGAATAGACACACTTCAAAGGAGCATCCTGTAAACTGTATTTTAGGAACCTTAAACTGTTGAGAACCTCACATCCCTGACACACTTTATTTAGCAAGCTGTCCTTTACGTCGAGGGAAGACAACAGACTTCTGGTTTCGTGTCCTTCTCCTGCGGTTTGCCTCCGCAGCAGAAAAATGTGCCCGTACAGATTGCGTTAAAGAAACAGGGAAGAAAAGAAGTGTTTTTTTCCAGACAGACAGTGAGTGCAGAGAGGGGTTAGGAACACTGTGTCCCTCCTGGTGGCTCGGTGGTGGGCTCTTATGTAAGGCTGGTTTCTGCCTGGCAGCAGAGCACTGACAGTGTCATACTGCTAATTAATACACACCAGCTAGAGGTGTGCCCTCGGTGGCTGCTTGTGTGTGTGTGTGTGTGTGTTCATTGATGCCCATGAAGAAAGCATTAGAATCACATTGTGAGATATTTTTCATAATCAGAGGGTTCGGTGTTTCAGGGTGAGACCCAGGGCGACTAATTAAACTGATATAGAAGGAGAGGAGTCGCCTGAACGCTGCTCACTTCTTCCTTCATCTGCAAACAAGACTGTCAGACGATTCACATTCTCACATTTTCCTTGTCTGCTTTCTTCCTCTGCTTGTGTACAAATTCTCCTCAGAAACAACGATGTTCCCGCCATTCCCCCATAAAGCGCAGTTTGAACTTTAAACTTTTTGTGTTACTGTTATTGTCTAAAACAGTGTTGGCCGCGGTCGGAGGACGCGGTCGGAGGACGCGGGGGAGACCGTAGTTTTGGTCTCCAGGGCCGGAATCTCTGCTCCTCTGCTCCTCTGCCTGCCTGCCTTCACTCAGCTCGCTCCACCTCACATGCATGCGCGCACACTACACACTGCAGAAGAGTTGGGGTGTGTTCCAATCCGCGTACTTCTGTACTTACACTTACTATTTTGAGTGCATAAGTGCGTTCACACTGTGAAGTACTTCAAAATGCAGTGCACTCAAAGTACCTGGATGTTGTACTCAAAACGGTCAAATCGTTGAGTGTGGAACGCTGGAAACTTTTCACACTCAATTGTCGCCATGGTGAAATGTTGCGATCGTCATTTCCGGTCAGTGCGCCATAGAGTATTCGATTTGAGATGACCCTACCCCGTTGAAATTCACGCACTACTCAAGCGAGTACAGAGTGCACAAAGTGCACTACATTAAAGTGTACTTCAGGAAGTACGTGGATTGGAACACACTCTCAGACTCCAACACAAACTACACGGAAGCACCAAAACCGCAAAGTCCTATCTAGTGAAGCCCGTCTGTCAAACAGTGTTGACCGCGGTTACAGGGCCGGAGTCTGTGCTGTACTTTGCTCCTCTGCCTGCTTGCCTTCACTCACACGCCGCGCTCGTTCTCACTCGCTCTCTCACTCCACCTCTCACGTGCATGCGCGCACACTCCACACTGCAGAAGAGTTAGTTTAGCTCTGAGAATATCTAGTGAATGTTCAGTGGATGTTTGTGCAGAAATAACTGCTGCAGCTCCTCCAGACCAACAGAGGTTTCCCGTGTCTTGTGAAGTGACGGGGCTCTGCAGCGAGAAACATTATCGTCTCCGACCAAAACTCCGGTGTCTCCCCTGTTCCTTCTGACCGCGGTCGGGAGGCTGAGGCAGGAAAAGCCAACACTAGGATCAGCAGTGATTCATGGAGAGACCTTCGTCTGGTCAGCTAGCATTACTGCCAAGCAGGTGAAATATAGAGCGATATTGTGCTTTTAGCTGACGTGTGTCGCCTCGCTGTTCTGACGGATGCTCGCTCACATTCACGTAGTGCTTGCACACGGGCGAGCGCGAGCAACAGGACGTTGACTTTCGTTGACTTAACGGCCGCAGGTGTCGCTGTTACAACCAATTTCTGCTTCTTACAAACAGTCCCTTTAAGGTTGGGGGTTCACAAATCAAATCTAGAGGGAATGTAATGTGTACAACACTGAGAGGTCTGATACTGTATATTGTAAGGCGTGTAGCCAACATATTACAACCTCCAAACATTGCGACGCGAGCAAATGTCAATGACAAAATCAGTTTGATTGCATTGTTTTCTAACAACTACAGCTAGCTAACAGCATATTTCACTTAATATTGACTAACTAATGTTTAGCTGAGACATCACATAACAAGACAAAGTTAAAAAATAAATGTCTACATAACTAACTACTTAATAACAGTAGTTTCATACCTCTGGTTTATCCAACTGTCAGCCAGCACAACTAGTCAGCTGATGTTGATGATGATAATGTTAGCTGAGACATCACTCTGTGCTGTGATTGGCTGGATGACCTGTCAATCAATCTACCTTGACCAATAGCATTTCATGTATAGAGAACTCATTCTCTGAAGCAGTGTTTTTACAGATTTTAGTTTTTTTTTTAATTAAGAAGAAATTTAATCATATATATGAATATATAAATAGATTTTATTTTATTTTATTCCTTTTAATTTGTTTTTATTTTTTTACTGGTGTATATTATTTTTATTATATCTATTAATATTATTATTATATATACTATTATATTTATTATTATATTATATTATAATATATATATTATTATATCAATTTTTTTGTATATAATGTGTTTTCCTGTATCTACTGTATACTGACTTATTTTATATTAATATTATAATATAATAATATTGGAAATAAATAAATGTAATCACTGGCTAATGAGAGATTTATCTTTAAATGGTCTGGTACTATTATCCAAAGCAGAAAGAATATCCAGATCTGTTTATATTGATTTGTCACTTTATGTTCCACAGAATGTTATTAAGAACTTAGACAAGATGCTTTACAACTTTATTATGAGGAATAAGTCTCATTATTTAAAAAATGAAGTGCTTTGTAATACCAAATTTTGATTTTAGCACTCTTAATAATTAATTTAAGGTTAAGTGGATTATTGAATACTTAAAAAACAAGGATAGTATTTGGATATTTTCAGTTTGATTCAGTTTGTGGTATCAAATTTCTATTAAAATGTAACTTCTCTGTTGATAAAATCACGATTAAGTTAGCAGATTTTCATAGGCAAGCACTGACAGCATGGTTATTATTTTACAAACATAAGTTTTCACCCCATAGGTATATATAATAAAGGAATATTGACAGTTGAATGATATAAAAATGGTTATTTATTATCTTCAATTCCATTCATTATTGACAGCAAAAGTCTCAAGACCTTGGAAATTAATACCAACATTTTTGCAAAGCTTCAATGCCTTGTTTTAACCAATAATAAGTAAGAAATGTAACCTCGTCAATAGAAAATATTCCTATATTTTACAATGAACATGTGTAATAAGATAACTGCATCAATAAATACTTGGTTCCTGTGTGACAGCTGCACGTGTGGGCGATAGAAACAGGTGATCTGTGTTGTTTACTGCATGCTGTGAACCTCCTGACCTCCAGACTCTGATTACATAGTCCTTTCTGGAGACGCGTGGCTTGGCAGGAAGTCCTTGGCTCGATATGAGCTTCCTGCCTCGGCCTCCGTCTGAAATAAAAAATCATTTACAGAAAAAGAAAAGTGTCGCCAGGACAGTTCGGCTCCTCGTTCTCCACAGGACGGAGGCACAGTAGGATATCCGCCCCTCTCTTGACAAACGTCAGGAAGCTATTAGACTTTGTGCCAAATGCCTGATATTCCAGTGAGAAGAAGAGATGCAGCATCTTGTGAAGTTCATAATGAGTTGTTTGGAGGAGGATTGCAATGCAAAATGCAATAAAAAAGGAAGACAAAGTTGTACCTCTTTAAATAAATTCATTTATTTCTGTAGGTTGCTATCCATAATCAATACAGACAAAAGCAATACTCGACTACCAGAATTTATAAATCATTATAATCATCTCTTGTGAGCATCACAATAAAACAGTATATTGAATTATGTACAATGGAAGACAACGACACATTCAGACTGAGTCAATCCAAAAGATCAATCTGTAAAAGAAGAGTCCGTCCATGGACACAGAAATGGGTAAAGCGCTCTGTCGAGAACAAAAGTCCCCGGCGACAAAAAAAACACTTGGCAGAAAGAGAAATGTACAACGGAGCAAAACAGCGTCTGCTCGCCACGAGAAGAAAATAAATCATCGATGCAATGTTACATTTGGTTCCACGGTTGTAAACTAGATTGTATTCATGTCACTATTGCATATGCCATTAGGTAAAAGTGTGTCAACAAGGCAAAGAGATCTCTATAATAAAATAGACAGAGTATTTGTTGTCATATAGTCACCGAGACTGTGAGGGAGAAAGCATACGATACGCTGTACAACCCCAAAGCAAAAACCCCGTCCCAGTTTTTAAAAATCGTAGCCAAAGTCTTTACACAGGAATATCATCGCAACATAGGTAAAATCTAATAGATTATTTTTAGTTAAACTCTCTCTATGTACATAATATACACATTCAAGACTCTGTAGATAAATAGATTACCACGACTTTAACGTGACACAGCTCCAATATTATTCATTTCCCACGTTGTGTTTCTGTGGCGTTCCTGCCAGCTCGGCGATACATTCAGACATGGTTCAAAGTTTTACAATCTACTGTACACTAAAGGGGTTGTGAGCCAGTTGGGAGTTGGCACAGTGGACGACGCAAAGACCACGCAGTCAGGATAGCATGGAGGGCTTTTAGATAATGTTACAGTCATTTTTGAATGGTCAGTTTCTTCAGATTTTAAAACAAGACTATGCAACTTTTTAAAAAGAAATAACACATTCTTCTTCTAACTATTTAAAAGTTGAATTTATCAGCAATTAAACACCCTTCTACAGCTTTACTATGTCAATTTTAAAAGAAGAAATTACATACTTTTTCAACTTCATAAGCAATAAAACAGTTGTTAAAATGATTACTATTACGAGTTTTGCTATTTCTTTACTTGGTGTGGTAGGAGTAGCTCATATTAGCAAACATTAGATACATACTGCTGTATAATAAGTCTACTTGTGCTACTAAAACAATGTGTTTTATCATTTAGCATTATCCTGTTCCATAGTCTTGCTTTAACTTGTACGTAATTCTCTTTAGCCAGATACAACTTTTTGTGCTGTCTGTCATATAGATTTATTTTCCAGACTGTTAGTTCTCCAGTGAACTCCCATGATGGCGCCAGATGTGGCTGTTCGCCTCCCTACTTTTTCAGTGATTGTCCAGCTGCGCTCACACCGGCAGCCGTCTTTCAGCGCTCACTGGGTGACCAAGAAACCGTCTCGACTGTGCCTCCCCAACTTTTGACATTTTTCCATGGCTCCACCCCCTCTGTCGTCACCTCAACTATACAGTTGTACCGTGAAATGATGTCACAGCAGGGCGGCCTGCGTCGAGGCCGTAGGTTTGAAGGTAGGAGTGTGTGAGGTTTTCAGGCTCAAGTGACTGAGGAACGGTGGGAGGTACAGTGCTTTCAGATTAGGGCTGTCAAAAGTGGCATTCGAATCGTTCGTTTTCGAACTATTACGAATATCTATTGTGCATTACGTCCACGACACCGCATCCTAACTGGCAGCAATTAACGAAAGTGATGTTCGGTGCATTCTGTTTACAATCAAATTTGAATATTTGAATATGTTTTTTCGACAGCCCTAATTCAGACGCCGGGTGTTGCGGGGTTTTGAGCTGAGCTATAAAGACATGCATAACTCTTAAAGACATTTAGAAATATATTTCTTTAAGTCCAGATCGGACAAAAAAATAAAACTAGGTTAGAATAAATAAGAAATTAGTAATTAAGAAAATACTTTAATATCAATACGATAAATCAGATCTCAAGCAGCCCCACTGTACTGTACATTTCTGAAATCATATTTGTAATGGGAAGCTAGACTTTCCACAATAACAATATAGAGGTCCAAACAGACGTACCGTAATAGAATATCTCTTATTTCATAGAAAACATAAAGACATATAGACATTAAGGCATCGGGTAGGTCTTATCAGACATTCATCTTTCAAAAATAAATAACATATCTACTCTAAATATATACTCAGTGTACCTTGGTATCCTCGCTCCCTGGGCCGGTCCTATAGTAGGTTTCATTGTTCGCTGTCATACCGCACTCACTCACACAGGCAGTCTTAAAACCACCCTCAAGTAAATAAATAGTATCTGGGTACCGTTACAGTTTTTGTTGACTATCTTTGCTTCTGTGCTTGCGCCAAAATGTGGGTCACAGGTGAAATGGCCTCTGAAAGCGCAGGGAACATGAGACGCACCAACACACACAACACACACACACATCCACCCACACAAACAAACACACCTGTCCTGCCTTCAGCGGATTCATGACATGCATAGATGGTGACCTGCTTGTTTCCTAAGTGCGTTGTGAGTGTTGCTGAGGGTCCAGACAGTCTTTTAGGGCCACAGAGTTTTTGTGTTTTTTGTTGTTTTTAAATCGAGCAGCAGGTCGGTGAAGACGCCAAGTCAGAGGATAGAGGAGTCCTTCAGTCTGAAAGAGACGACAAGAGAGAAAAAGAGGGAGTTAGTGGAAGTATCTTATCATGTCAACACTCTTTGGCTTCAACAATCACATATTATTAACAATCTGAGACCCACAATAGACACGTTTTTGTGTAAGAATTGATAAAAATGATCAATAATCCTTCCAAAATACCACATTAAGACACCAAGACCTTGAGGAACACCATAGAAAAAAGCCATGTTGTGATGTGGGATCAAACACTTTTGACATTTCTGCAAGAATTGCATTTTTCAGCGATTGGATGGCGATCACTTCTGTTGTGTAAACTGCTCAGAAACCTCCTTATTGTCAATCTACATAGGAGAGCCATCCATCCTCTGAATGCTCTAGGTCTCTACTTTGTGGCTGTAAAGTTTCATGAGGCTGTGATTATCCTAGAGGTCACCACAGGTCATTTTATACAGTGAGGTTAAAAAAAAATGGTCTCACTACAATGAAATGTCTCGTATGGGGACTAACATCATCACACATGAATACAGTTGGGCTCATTGGATCCACCAGAGTCTCAGCTTTACAGTAACACATTTATACTATTGATATCATAAAGTGGGCATGTCTGTAAAGGGGAGACTCGTGGGTAACCATAGAACCCATTTTCATTCACATATCTGGAGGTCAGAGGTCACGGGACCCCTTTGAAAATGGCCATGCTAGTTTTTCCTCATATAAATTGATCCTTTCTGTCTGAAAGCAGTGAGTAAACCCCCAGTTTGTAGTCTGATTATTTCCCCCACAAACAAACACGGGGGCCAACAATGCAGAGCTTTCAGACAGCAGACACGAGCAGGGTTGAGAGAACAGTCTCATACTGTACAGCGTGAACTCATTCAGACTCAGATTAGGCTGCGTTTCTGTGCCACATAACAAGGAGACACTGGGAAAAGCAGCTTGAATAACAGGAACAGCGAGTGCTGCACACACACGTTACATAGGAGGGATTTGGTAACCTGTTATGTGTATTATTTAGTATGAATTTAGGTTCATTATCGCGTTGTGGTTAGATGGCGTGTGTCATTTCTTAACACACCAGCTGTTTTGCGGCGGAAAGCCCTTGTAGGACGGCGGGGGGGTGGAGGCTGAAAGTGGGAGGATGGTCGTCGTTATTACATAATCTGGGATGTGGAGTGATGGGGGTGGGGGTCTCCTGTCACGCTGCCGTGTTGCTATGGACACACGCTGAGCGGAGGAGAGCCAGCGAGCAGCACAAGAGCTTATACAGAGAGACAAACTGAGGTTATATCGCGTTGATGATTATGGAGGATCGGGGTTGGGGGCTTTGGCTGAGGAGAGGGGACGAAGGAGACGCGAGGGCTTCCCGGAGGATATCCTCGCTGCAGCCACATGTTAAGAAACCACACGAGGGTTACAGGGTCAACTAGAAGCTTCCAGGAAGCGACGGAGTACAGCGGTGAAGGGCTTACATCTGTGAAGAGAGGACGAAGCCCTAGAGACGGCGCTAGGGCTTCCAGGAGGACGATATCCTTGCTGCAGCCACGTGTCATGAAACCACAAAGCGTGGTCGTCTTTGGGCTGGGAAACTGTAGGAAACTAGCTGGGAAACTGCTGTAGGGTAACCTCAAAAATGCACGGCGGTCGGGCTGAAAGCACGGCTGTTTTTCTTAGATCTTGAAAAGTTGCCATTTTTGGAGCCGTCACCCAGTGCACATGTAAAAGAAAAAACTAGGGCTGTCAAAGTTAACGCGATAATAACCCGTTAACGCAAAGTTTTAAAGCTAGAGTGAAGATACTGGTCCCTTGACCTCTGACCTCAAGATATGTGAATGAAAATGAGTTCTATGGTGACAGCTGTTGTTGCCTGTTGGGCTGCAGTTTGTCATGTTATGATTGGAGCATATTGTTTTATGCTAAATGCAGTACCTGTGAGGGTTTCTGGACAATATCGGTCATTGTTTTGTGTTGTTAATTGATTTACAATAATAAATATATACATATATTTGCATAAAGCAGCATATTTGTCCACTCCCATGTTGATAAGAGTATTAAATACTTGACAAATCTCCCTTTAAGGTACATTTTTAAATAATAAAATGATAAACAGAGAAGGATGGAGGGTAGTTGAGGTGAGGACACTAGGGATGTTAAGTCACAAAATCCTAAAATAAATGCCTGTATCTGATTTTATAGCCAATTTCCACACATATTTCTATTGGTTTGTGCTTACGATGAGCTGAGATGTGGTCACAGGCTAAAGCGAACAAATGCCCACACCTTGCATTAGCCAGCTGCTGCCCGCGGAGTAGCCGCTGGCTCTCCCTGATCTACCCCTCCTGGCCGTCTAATCTCGCCTGCAGAGGCTGTAATCTCATCTGGAGCCGTGGCTGGCTAAATGTGGGGAACGCTGGCCACGCAGTTATCTAGCAGCTAGCGCTTCTGTCTGGAACATCCCGGCCTACTTTACCCCCCCCCTCCTCTCTGTGCCATGACACACACACACACACACACACAGATACAGACACAGACACACACACACACACACACTCGCCGCCTGGAAACTCTGACACAAGAGCCTGCGGTGTTACGTGTGCAATGTTTGTTCTCGATATATCAAGTAACATGGCGTTTCTGGATTTCCTGCCTTGGCTATTTGCACTGCTTTGTTACATGTTTGCAAGATCTCGGCTCCGACGCAGGTCTGATGCGGATGTAAATAAACTATTCAGCAGCTTGTGTGCGTGTGTGTGTGAGCCAGGGACACAGCGACAATGGATTGAACAATCAGGCTGATGGCTTAAAATCAGGTGTCACCTTTACGAGGAGAGAACAAAATGTGACATGTGGGAAATCAAATAGAGCCACACGGGCGCCACAAAGTAATGATGGCTGGTGAAAAGATTCCAGCAGTGGAAAAAGTGGTATCAATGCAGCTCTTATGCAAATGTTTGAGTCTCAGTGTGTGTGAGCAGCAGGCAGGCAAGAGGTAAAAAACAACCATTATTTTCATTATCGATTCGGGTCTATAAATATGGAGGACGAAACCTGCCAAAATAAAAAATAGATAAATAAATGACTTGATAAATTAATTAATATGCCGTTAAATTAAAAAAATAAAATTAAAAATAAATGTAGGGTTTAATTAATGAATAAAATTATTTATTTATCTTTGT
Organism: Sebastes fasciatus; assembly: GCF_043250625.1. Lineage (NCBI taxonomy): Eukaryota > Metazoa > Chordata > Actinopteri > Perciformes > Sebastidae > Sebastes > Sebastes fasciatus. Next base: position 5,666,620 of record NC_133818.1, on the reverse strand, counting down.
AATACTTTCCCTATCTGTCTACTCTTCTATTTAATTTTCCCTTTTATTTATTTATTCATTTATTTCTATTAACTTTTACATTTATTTATTCATTTTTGCATTTATTTTTATTAACTTTTAAATATAATCATTTATGCATTTATTTTATTTAAAATTTAAACTGATATTTTTGTTTTAATTTGCTTCTTTATTTATTTATCTTTGTATTACTTCCCCTATCTAACTACTCTGCTATTTAATATTAATTTGTATCTATTGATTTAATTGTTTTTACATTTATTTATTTATTTTTGCATTTATTTATATATTATATATATTTATTTAAAATGTATTAAATTGTATGGGTTTATTTATGTATTTATTTATCAATTATTTATTTCCCCAAACTTATATATTTCTGTATACTGTCTTTATACATTGCTTTATGCATTTCTGCCTCATTATGCAAATGAGGGGGCTGACCTCATTTTGACAGGTTTCGTCCTCCATATATAAAAATGTCAGAAAATACTAAAAAAAGGCCTGTAGTCCACGATTATGTCATCAAAATCACCGTGTTATGACACCTACTGAGCATGCTCAGAGCGAGTTAGGGATGCATGGCTGGCTGTGCAGCTAGATCCATTTCGCTCGCTGCACCCTCGACGCTAACACGCACATCACAGGAAATGTAAGTAACACGGATGTATACGTAATCTGGCTGCATTTTATCCATCACATCATCCCCGCGATGACGTCACTCGCAATACTACTGACTGAAGAGGGAAGGGGGATTTGAGTAGATGGGACACGAATGCTTCTAATCCGGCCGATGAATTACACACACGATGCTGATGGTCGTGCTCTCTGCAGCCCGTGGGTGAAGCAGATGGCGGGCTGTCATTAGCGAGTAGGTTAGGGATGTGTGTGTGCATTAGAAAGAGTATATGTTTACATGCTAGTGTGGTCATGAGAAGGGAAATAATGAGTGTTTGCATGTGTGTGAAGACAGGGCAGAGTGGCAGGTGTTTAACCCCCCTCAACCAAACACACACTCTCACACACTTGCCCTCCGGAGAGTGGCCATCTGCCACTAGCACTCAGGAGGGACTCGGCGTCTCACAGCAGGGCTCCTCCAGTCTCGGAGCCCCGACACTCAAAGCAAAATCAATAAACTGTAGTAAGAATCATCACAGAGGAAGCAGGACGCCGCCGTCAGTACACCACCACCAGATAAAGGTATTAGTCAGACGGGGGAAACAGAGACGGCTGACTTGGCTAATCTGGCTTCTGGTACAGAACATCCACCTGGCTGAGCCGCGGCTAGCCGTGGTCGCGAGAAGAGACGGCGAGCGAGACATTAGAGGTAAACATCACCTCGCAGAGTCACATGGGCTGGCCCGCTGACAAAACAAGAGGTAAACAAACACTTGACCCTCATGCCAGGCGTTAAGACATCTAAGCTGACTCTAGGGCCCGGTTCCAATCTGGACCTGACACCCTACCACTCCGTGTCTGACTCACAATCGCACCGCAGAATGGTGCGTCGCTTTAAAAGTTGTGGCCGCAAGGTAAAGGATGGTTCTGTGTATCCTACGCTAAAGGAGATAATAAAGGAAGCATTGAAGCACCTTTCCTTAGCATTTGGAGGATTCAAACAGCTCTCATAGTGGCTGCTATTGAGATACTTCCCGGTCATTTCACTCCGTTAGGAACCTTCCTAAGAGAAAAAGACTTTGCGACCGCAGCCCTGGTCTCGGGGCCCAGCGTGACGTCCCGCCCGCCAGTGGGGCCTGGCACCAAAAACCCCAGTGGCGCACTTTGACCTCCCTCACCCCGCTTCGCCACACTGAGTTTTCAGTAAACAAGCCATCCCGCGCTCCCAGAATGCACCTCGGTGGAAGCGGGGCCTCACCGATGAGTTTATTTGTTGCTTTAAAAAAAGGCCCTCCCCTCCTCTCCTCTCTGCTTGTCTTACTTCTGCTAAGTGAACAGCCTAATGAGGCAGAAGGGCAGCGGCGTGCACGTGCCATCCTGCCCCATTATGCACGCTCTCGTTCGCTCCCCCACAAACAGCCAGGCACTGGAAAACAAAACAGGCCACTCTCTCTCTCCTCCCGTTCTCCTCATCTCTGCCAAGTGTTTTCACGGATGCAGGCTACGCCACTGGAAAATAAAAAATAAAAGATCCCCGGGAGAGAAAAACACCCCCGACTGCTCTGCATGCGTACGTGCTCCACTCCACATGTATGTGCTCCACTCTTTTCCCTCCCACTCCCTGCTACAGTCAAGCTTTATTAGAGGCATAAAAACATATTTGTACTCCATGAAAACATGAGTACAGAACACGTGCGAACCTACGCAGCTCAAACAAACAACTGCGAGCACACGTTGTTTTTGCTGTAAATTTAATTTCCGAACGGATGTAGCGGAGCATCATTAACTTGTACTCGTCACTGTCAAGGATGTCCCACGTTTGAAGAATGCATGAATGAAAATAATAGATTTTCCACATTATGGGGGATGCTTATGTTCGTACATTCCTCTTTATTTACCAGAACATCCCTGACTGTGCAAATAATAACTTTTATAGCATTTTTCTGTGCTTCGTTCTAGGGCTGCAACTAATGATTATCATCATTGTCGATTAATCTGTCGATTGATTAGTTGTTTGGTCTATAAAATGTCAGAAAATGTTGATTTCCAAAAGCCAAAGTTGTCTTGATATGTCCACAACTCAAAGATATTCAGTTTACTGTCATAGAGGAGTAAAGAAACCAGAAAATATTCACATTTCAGAAGCTGGAATCAGAGAATTTAGACTTTTTTCCCCCTCAAAAAATGACTCAAACCGATTTAACTATTCAAAATAGTTGGTGATTAATTTAATAGTTGACTAACTAATCGATTAATCGTTGCAGCTCTACTGCGTCTATAACTTCTCTCTCCGTACACAGGGGCCATGTGGTGAAATAAAAGCCACTTTCTATTCAAACGGCCTGGCGCCGGGACAAAAACAGGCCCCTCTCGCAGCAACTTTTCAAAAACCCTCTCAGCCAGGAATGTGGACCGTGACATCCAGTTACCTGATGGCCGCATAGCAACTCGCCCACTTTGTTGTTTTCCCTCGCTTGCCTACAAGGACACAAACACATATCCACTTGTGCTGGGGCCTCACATGTCAGCGTACAACCCCCACACCTTCCAACCCTTCCTCACAAACACATGTGAGCTCAGTGTGTCCAATGACAGAGGGTCAGACTTGGCTTCTGCTGTTCTTACTTTGTTTACGCCGTCTGCTTTATTTGGTTCAGTGGGATATTCTGGGACGTGATATTGATTGTGGGATGGTGGGAATAAGAGGTCTACAGAGGTCACATTGATGTGCAACACATCCTAAAGCTTACCCAACTGAAAAACAACAGCCGGAAACGCCGGAGGCTCAGTGTGACATTAGGGGAGGCCTTCGCAATACTTGTGTCTGATGTTTTATAATCTATCTCTAGGCTCTCCTTTTTTCATTCATAACAAGCGTTGGTGGAATCCCAAAAATCTACTCGTGTATTTTTAGTATCTGCAGCAGCAGCAGCAGCAGCAGCGAGGCGCTCTGTCGTATTTCCTTCAGAGCTCTCAGCCTGGTCACGTTTCAGAGCAGCCTGCGTTCACATGTTGTGGGGAATATGAATGAGTCAAAACAAACAGTAAAAGCATGCAACTAAAAATCAGAAGCTACTCCTCTTTGTTTTGACACCGACACCTGACGGCACTCTGTTGTTTTAATACCACAAAAAAGGGTGTTACAAGATGTGAAAGTACTCAGAAGCAGCAGCTGCATCACCTACATGTGTACTTTCAAATCCACAGAGTCGGTTTGAATTTGAATCTGGAGGAAATACATGTTTGCATTCATCCGTGTTTTTCTTCTCTTCCATTTGACAGTGCAGTAAACCAACCTGTTCACAACCCTAACACACTTTATCCCTCCTTTAAAACAATAACAAGCAGTTTAGATTCATTATTTAGCAGTACTGGCTCACCTTTGGCAGTGGTTGCAGCCTCTTTGAATCCCAAACAGACATATGGTGAGCTGTGTAATCCATTGATACCCCCTTTGCAGCTGCTGGTGGGTTTGAAGCCAGCCAGGTCCTCGCATTTCTCCACGTCCCTGTTGTCCAGCAGGTTCAAGGCGATGTAGTTCAGCCCGTTGGGGTAGCCGGCCGAGCCCTGCCGGGTCACGGGGCTGCCGTACTCGTCGTCGGAGCCCTCGCTGCTCCGGGACGAGATGTTCTCCACCGAGCTGTGCCTCTTCACCGCGTCGCCGCGGGCGAAGGAGGGGAAGACCGGCGTCACGGTGGCGGTGGAGGAGAAGGTCTCGGAGCTGTGGCGCCGGCGTCCCTGCGGGTTGGCCCGGATCACCTTGGCGGAGCAGTCGGGGTCCACTGTGGGGGAGGAGGTGGCGCCAAGCAGGAAGACCCCAATGCCTTCTGGGACTCCCTGGTCCTCCAGAGAGAGCCTCATCTGGCTGCTGAAGAACAAAACATGTTTAGTCCAAAAGCAGCTAATAATTTAGCCTTGAAATAAATGTAAATATGATAAAGATGGCTCCCTCCCACCACAGATGCACATACCTTCCGGTGTTCTGAGGAACAAGCTGCGGAGGCGAGCTGGTCATCCCAAACGTCATCTCAGTGTAGTCGTTTTTCACCTCATCACCGAGGCCCTGGGACCCTTTCTCACCATCCAGATGGTACCCTCCATCCTCCTCTGAGCACATGGATAACTCTGGGAGTGTGTCCAAGCGCTCGGCGGGAGTGTGAGCCTCCTTGTGCGAGTGCGAGCCCAGCTCCAGGTTCATGTAGTCTGTCAGAGAGGACCTCCCTGGGCTGCTTCTGCTGGAGCCCAGTGATGAAGACTCTGTGGATACCATGGAGGGAGGGGAGAATCTGACGCTGCTGAAGTCAATGTTGATGTATTCTCCAGGGCTCCGGGGTTCTCCGGGGAGGGGGTGTTCGTTCATGCTGGGCAGGGTCCTCAGGGTGTCCAGGGAGAGCCTGTTAGGCCTGCCGAGCCTCCCCCTGTAGGGTAGGGTCTCCGCCCGACCGTGTCTGACTGGGGATGGTACCGAGGGGCTCAGTGGTGAGGTCTGAGCTCCACTGGGCTGCATCACTGAATAATAGTCAGACTCCACTGCTCTCTGCTTCAAACTCTGAGGGCTCATCAACACATACTGGCTGTTTTCCTCAATCTTGGAGGCCTGGAGTTTAGCAGGGAGCGTGAGGGAGCCGGCCTGGTAAGCCAACCTCACTGGTTCACCAGCAAGCATGCCCAAGTAGTAGTCAGGAGGGGTCTGGAGTGGAGGTGGGTTTCCAGGCGACATGTTCATGTATTCGCCGTTCCTATCCGGGCTCTCCGTGGAGGATTTGGAGCTGCACCACATTCTCATGTAGCCGGTGTCCTCCAGAGAGCTGCTGCAGGGGGAGTTGGTCTTGGCCGCCTGAGGATGCACCCTGGGGTTCACAATCTGCTTCGGCGCCGAGACACACATTGGGCTCATTGGCACGTAGTTGTCTACCTTGCCAGACTGGGCTGCGACACCTGGCGTCATTGGCATGTAACCCTCATCGGCGAGGTTACTACTGGAGCTCCTGGATGAGCCGATTTCAATGTCCCCGTAATCCTCGGGGTAACACACTTTGGGCGAGGCGGAGTGAGAGTTCTGCCCGTGGGCCATCCTCATGAGCGTGTACTCGTCCAGGGAGGCCGAGGACAGCGGCGCCACCACCCTCTGTTGGCGCGGCGTGGTGAGGGAGTGCGTCCTCTTCCTGTAGGCCTTTTCATACGCCAGGCTGTCGCCACCAGCTCCGGACCGGCCTCCCCCCTCCATTATCATGTAGCCACAAGGGTCGCTGATGTCACGGGATGGAGGCGTGCTGGACAGAGAGTCAGGGGTGTCGCTGCGGGTCAGGGGGATGAATCGAAGGTCACCTGGGCTGGAGCTGTACTCGTCACACAGCATGAAGCCGGTGTCACTGAGGGAGCCGGAGATGGAGGCGCTGCAGCTGAAAGGCCGCCTGGTTTTGTCAGGAGTGGAGACGCCGACATGTCCCCCTCTGGGAGACATGCTGATGGGGCTGGAGGTGCCTGGCGGGGAGTTGGACACCGGCATGGACCGGCTGTGATGCAGGTTGGAGATGGAGTTGGAGTTGGACTCCAGCATCCTGCAGGTGCGCCCACTGCTGAGGGTGTGAGACCTGATGAGGTGATTCCCAGAGTTCGGGCTGGTGGGACTCCCATTCACAGATATGGACATGGACACAGGCCGGGTCACGCTTCCGTCTCCCTCGCTGGCCGTTCTTATCCGACAGGATGTGAACTTCCTCCCCGGGGACATCACCGCCATGCTATCCGTCCTGGATCTCCTCACCAAACCCGTCTGACTTGGAGGGAGGTTGTTGAGGTTGCGTCTTGTGGGCACAGAGATGGGGTTAGTGCTGGCAGACTGGCTCTTGCTCCGCGGCCTGAACTCAGACAGCTCCTTCATCGCCTTCATTGCCTCCAGAATGGTCTCGTGGATGTTCTGCGCCACCACCAAGTCCTCCGCCTGCATCCAGAACTCCCCAGGCCCAGTAACCGCTGATCTGCCCACCTCTATGAAGAAGAAGCTATCCGAGTGTCCACATCTCCTGATGTTCATGAGCTGCAAACAAACAGCAGCTGTTTCTGAGTTCAGTTTGACGAAGCTGATGGTGCGGCTGGACAAACACAGCCGGTACACTCCAGTGAGGTTCTTGATCTGACCCAAGCCTTTGGATTTCAAGTTGACCTGCCACACCTCCTTGTATACAGCTGTTGCAGGAGTAATGAGTCCATAGTTGGCTTCCTCAAAGCCCACTAGAGAGGATGTAGATGCAGGGCTGTCGTACACTTTCCCCTCAGCTATGAGATCAGTCAGAACCGTGTACCAGCTCTCCTGCTCCTGCTCGTTATCTGCAGCCACTGCGAAGTACTCGTCCTTGGTGTAGAGGGCGATGAGGTGCTTGTGTTTGGCGTCTGCGCGCATGTTTACGCACAGACACGAGTCCAAAGTTATCACCCGTTTCGCAGCAGACTTGTTCCTCCATTTCTTCTCGCTCTCGTAGTACTCCAGGCGTGCTCCGGGACAGCTCTCTGTCGGCTCTCGGAGCACGAAGAAGCGCCTGTGTCCATGTTTCTGCTTCCGCAGGTATCCACACTTCTTTACGCAGCTGGATAACAGGTGTCCTCCCGATGCTGGAGGACTTGCCATTTCTCTCTTCACTTCTCTTTTTTTTCCAAATAAGCCTTTTGTTTTAAACTTGCAAAAGAAAAAACTTTAAATATATCCCTCTATAATATCTAATCCATGGCACCAAATATGTGCGTCCTCGGTAGATGCAACAGTGCAGCAGCAGTGTGGACCAGCGCAGATCTGATCCTGGAGAAAAACAACATGTGACGCTGCTGCTGCTGCTCTAAAAACAGAATAAAACACAGTCATAGGGAGGCGGTGCATCCTGCAGGGGGCTGTGCCTGTGCATTAGGAGGCACAGAGGCACACTATTGGCTGCTTGGATAATACAAGGCAGGAAAACCACACCTCCTGCTTCTCCAATAGCTCTCTCTTGTAGAATAACACCAATTCCTGCGCTGCAAAATAAAAGTGCATGCAAAAAACAACACCTTAACACATCTATTTTACTGATATTCCACTATTATTATTTTACAGTGACATTGAGAAACCAATTACAATGAAAATATGTAAACTAATGCTGGATTGTAACCTGATTTATGAGGCAGTAACAGTGTAAACAACCCTGACTTCCCACTTGTGCATGTAGAAAAACACCAATTCCTGTACTGCAAAATGAAAGTGCATGCAAAAACACACACCTTAACACTCAGCATGTACAATAACACAAATTCCTGTACTGCAAAATGAAAGTATATGCAAAAACACACACCATAACACATTACTGATATTCCACTAAAATATATTATTAAGCACTAAATGGTTTATGGCCAAAATACATTTCTGATCTTCTGCTATGTTGTGAACCATCCAGACCTCTCAGGTCATCTGGATCAGGTCTGCTTAGTGTCCCCAGAGTCACAACTAAACATGCAGAAGAAGCAGCGCTCACTTTTTATGCACCAAATATCTGGAACCAGCTCCCAGAAAACTGCAGGACCTTTTAAATCAAAGCTTAAAACGTTCCTGTTTGCTGCTGCCTTTTATGATCTTATACTGCATTAGAGCTTTTACTCTCGTGTGTTGTACTCTATTTTAGCTTTGATCCTAGCTTTTATTTTCTAATCTGTAATGTTTTTATAACTGTTTTAATTATGTCTTAATGTTCTTTTTGCACTTTGTCGCAATGTTCTTGAATGTTTATGTAAAGCACTTTGAGCCGCCCTGTTAATGAAATGTGCTCTACAAATAAAGCTGCCTTGCCTATTATTATTGAGAAGCCAATTACAATGAATGTAAACTAATGCTGGATTGTAACCTGATTTCTGAGGCAGTAACAGTGTAAACAACCCTGACTTCCCACTTGTTATATAAGGAGTGTTGTGGTGTATATTTAAACCTGTGGGTATCCCTCTCCAACTTTCCCATTTCAACACCTCACCGTCTCTTCCCCCAAATGTCTACATTTGGTAATAATTATAGACATTATCTGTTTAGAAAATGCAGCTCTTGCTGTGTAAAAAACAACAGCTGAATGATTTATTTTATGCAACAAAAAAAGGTTCATGTTGAATGAAAAGCAGCCATCTCCCAGAGAGAGGGGAAAGCAAATGCGTCAGAGGCTTCTGTGTCATAACAAGCTGCAGGAAATGCTGCCATCATCTGGATGCTCGAGCTCACGCCGCATCTCCTGCACACCAACTCTTCCACACACAAAACTTCTCTCCTTTGTGTAGATCACAATCAGAGAGCCACCAAAGGTCGCGCTGAACAACATGGTGACTGCATTAGGCTGTGAAGGAAGCAAGGAAGCTGGCAGACATCTGTTCATCAGATCATCTCGGTAATTATGTTAGTGATTCTCCCTGTGATCTTCAGGATCATCAGTCATGTCAGTGTGAGGCAGATCTCTGCACCCCCTGCCAGACACTCACACACTTGGATTGTTTTTTAATAATCTCCACAACAAGCAGATTACACCTCCATCAATGAGGTGTCAGTGTGAATTAGATGCTATAGATGACAGGAGGGTATCCTGCTTTAACTCCTTCTTAATGAGCATATCTGCCCCTTTAAACAAACACAAAAATACCCCAGATTAAGGGTAATCCCTGGACGTCTCTAATCACTATTGTTCTCCATATTGTTATTGTGTGTGATCCCGGTGACATTTGGCCATCGCCTATTTTTCTGTTTTTGCACAAGTGTTAATTTCTCAGGTTTAAGCCGGGCCGCAGCATGTGTTTTCAGCATTATCCGTCGCCTATAATCTGAGTTATGAGCAAAAACATAAACACCTCCACCAGGATTTAGTAACATATAGCAGTTATAAACAGCCCGAGGCGAAAAACAAAAGGAACAAAGAGATTATTGTTGACACTTGACTGGCAAAGTGGTACAATAACTTGGCATCGGTAGTGAGGGAATATCGCTGACGGCTGAATATTGTTGTTTTGCTGCTCTATGTTTTCATGGGATGTGGTGAATTGATGCGTTCCCACAGGGTTTACCTCAACACTAATCTGGGTGTTTTCTAAACCTGAGACCATGGGATCTTTTATCTGTGATAATGTCCAGGTGTGCTGCAAACAACACATTTTTCTCACTAACTTTTTACTAAAATAAGCCCTCTGTTGTGCCCTCTGTGATGCCAGTAAAGCAGAACATCTGCAAGTTACAGTAGGAGCTCTCCTGCCTCAGCGGGATATTTTGGGTTTCTTTCCACCGCTGTTTCATTTTCAACTCCATGAGGCCGCCACGTTAAAGGCTACAACAAACCCCAGTGTGAACAGGCCTGAGGACAGACCCTCTTATTTCCAGAAAATCTCTCACGCTCCCGTCTTCCCAGATGATTCTCTACTGGAGCAGCTCCAGTTTGAGTATCAGTTCCCTGCCTGAAGGAACGACTTCTGATGGGCCAACTCAAGGCCCTATTACTAGCTTTGCCTGGAGCTTTTCAACTACATCTTATTCAGCGGACAGAGTATGAGTGTTCAAACAAGATCATTTTGTCAAATTAATGTTTCTGAGGTCAAGAAGCCACATGCGTCTCTTTAGCTCCACTTTTTCTCCAAAAGTTATGACTTTATTCTCGTAATATTATGACTTTATTCTGTAAATCTCAGATGTTTTTTCCCTCAATGTGGCCCTTATACTCCATAGTACATTTGCACTTGGGCCCTCACTGCATTAGACTTATATACTATATACTTATACTATAAACTGTGTTACCTTCATCACAATGCTCAAATGTTTTGCGGCTCAAGGCAGATTTTTTATTTATTTATTTTTTGCCTAAAATGGCTCTATTGATAGTAAAGGTTGCTGACCCCTGTCCTAGAACATGACAGGACTCAAAACCAGTAATAGTCAGTAGAAATAGCCGTAGTAGACAAGTAGGCCTAATAGAAGACTACATACAAGTGGTAGTATTAGTATGATAGTAGAAGCATTACAAATAGGGATAACTGTATTAGCAATATCAGTATGGTAGTAGTATATATAAGGGATAATGCCTATCGAGGTGTCCATTATCTTTGCACTATCCGACAGTTCTGGCCAGTAACCCCCACGTTGTCCATTATTTCCTGATTATGGACACCTAGAGGGGCAGTATCACGCTTAAACCTTGGTCACTTGCACACTGTGATTACATAAAAATGTATTCACAGTGTGGTGATGAAAAAAGGTAGATGAAGATCCGATTCCCACTAGGATCCAGGCTTAGTGCTTCTTCTTTACCAGATCATCATGCAACAAAGCTGCTTTTCACTGTGTAAACACATACAGATCAGTATACCAGAGGGTTTCTTTATTAACGGCTCTGGAGCAGCGTAAACAGATACTACTGTCGCTGCCAAAGGTGTAACCATGTGATAGAAGAAGCAATAACAACAATAATACAAAAGTAAAAACAAAGTAAAAGTTAATACAACTAATAAATTAATTAAAATGACATAAAACAATTAGGACTCACAAATGGAAATAAAGACTGTAAGCATCCCAGAAGTGAAGCTAAAATATATTTCTTACTGTTTTAAAACACCTTTACACACACACAGTCCATGCAGTAAACTCACATTTAGACACAGCTGCTGAACTAATAGTGTTATGAGGCCCTCTGGTGGACAGATGAGGAATGACACTAAACACATGTGCCTACATCTGCAATTACAAATTCCATCCATCCATCTTCAACCGCTTATCCGGGATCGGGTCGCGGGGGCAACAGCTCCAGCAGGGGACCCCAAACTTCCCTTTCCCGGGCCACATTAACCAGCTCTGACTGGGGGATCCCGAGGCGTTCCCAGGCCAGAGTAGAGATATAATCTCTCCACCTAGTCCTGGGTCTTCCCCGTGGTCTCCTCCCAGCTGGTCGTGCCTGGAACACCTCCCAAGGGAGGCGCCCAGGAGGCATCCGTGCTAGATGCCCGAACCACCTCAACTGGCTCCTTTCGACGCAAAGGAGCAAGGACTCTACTCCGAGTCCCTCACGGATGACTGAGCTTCTTACCCTATCTCTAAGGGAGACGCCAGCCACCCTCCTGAGGAAACCCATTTCGGCCGCTCGCACCCGCGACCTCGTTCTTTCGGTCATGACCCAACCCTCATGACCATAGGTGAGAGTAGGAACGAAGATTGAACGGTAGATCGAGAGCTTTGCCTTCCGGCTCAGCTCTCTTTTCATCACAACAGTGCGGTAAAGCGAATGCAATACCGCCCCTGCTGCTCCGATTCTCCGACCAATCTCACGTTCCATCGTCCCCTCACTCGCGAACAAGACCCCGAGATACTTAAACTCCTTCACTTGGGGTAAGGACTCATTCCCTACCCGGAGTAGGCAAACCACCGGTTTCCTGCTGAGAACCATGGCCTCAGATTTAGAGGTGCTGATTCTCATCCCGACTGCGTCACACTCGGCTGCGAACCGATCCAGTGAGTGCTGGAGGTCGCAGACCGATGATGCCAACAGGACCACATCATCTGCAAAAAGCAGCGATGAGATCCTCAGCACACCGATCTGCAAACCCTCCTCCACCCGACTACGCCTCGATATCCTGTCCATGAATATCACGAACAGGATTGGTGACAAAGCGCAGCCCTGGCGGAGGCCAACCCCCACCGGAAACGAGTCCGACTTACTGCCGAGGATCCGAACACAGCTCTCGCTTTGGGCGTACAGGGATTGGATGGCCCTGAGAAGTGCCCCCCTCACCCCATACTCCCGCAGCACCCCCCACAGTATCTCCCGGGGGACCCGGTCATATGCCTTCTCCAAGTCCACAAAACACATGTAGACTGGATGGGCATACTCCCAGGCCCCCTCCAGGATCCTTGCGAGAGTGAAAAGCTGGTCCGTTGTTCCACGGCCAGGACGGAATCCGCATTGTTCCTCTTCGATCTGAGGTTCGACTATCGGCCGAACCCTCCTTTCCAGCACCTTGGAGTAGACTTTACCAGGGAGGCTGAGCAGTGTGATACCCCTGTAATTGGCACACACTCTCTGGTCCCCCTTTTTGAAAAGGGGAACCACCACCCCGGTCTGCCACTCCTTAGGCACTGTCACCGACTTCCACGCGGTGTTGAAGAGACGTGTCATCCAAGACAGCCCCTCCCCACCCAGAGCCTTCAGCATTTCTGGGCGGATCTCATCAACCCCCGGGGCTTTGCCACTGTGGAGTTGTTCTGGCAATTACAAATTAATTAAATTAATTAATAATACCCTTAATTATACGTTTTTTTTACCTGGGACTGCATCGTAGGTCTCTGTTCGGGTCCTGATCAGGTCCCACAATGTTACATTGTTCTACAGAGAGAAGAAGAGGACAGTTAAAAGCTACTATCTGCATGCACTTACATATCTAACCGGAAATTAAAACAGGCCTGAATCAATAACACAGGTGTTGCATCAAATACTGTTTACGACCAATATGTGTTTCCCCCTATATCATATATTTTTTCTCGTAAAGTTATGACTTCGTTCTCATAATATTAAGACTTTTTTTCTCCTCAAGTTATGACTTTATTCTCGTAATATTACGACTTTTTTTCTCGTAAAGTTATGTGATTATAAAATAGTCTTTCTGGGTCCCATTTATCACATGACCTGTAGTTCAAACATCAAAGTCACTGCACATCCATCCAAATACTGAATGTTGGGAGCTAGTCCCACTGATCTTAACTGCAATTTATCATGAACACGTGGACGATCTCATGCAATCCAGTACAGCAACCCTTTCTTCAAAAACATTAAGATGTAATAGTACAAATAAATCATTGTGTCAAGAAGTTGTTATGAGGCATTATTTATTTATCAAGCCTTCTTTCTGTGAGGTGACAGTGATCACCACTGCACCTCCACCTTTTAGACATTTTAAATTCACTTCAAGTCTTTTTTATTTGTAGCCCCATGTATAAAATAACCGAGATAATGTACAGCTAGCAGGACAACAGTGACCGGCTCGCCGTACATTATCCCGTGCACTCTCAACCCAGCTCCAGCTCTCTAAGAAAACGAGGAAAAACTCTGCAAGAAACCTCGGAAAAGGCAATTCAAAGAGAGATCCCCTCTCCACGGACAGCTGGGTGTTTGAAGCATGAACGTAGGCCTATAATCACTATGGCTTGTCTCGGTAGTCCGTGTTACCAGTGTTACACAGTGGTCGGGCACATTACATTACATACCCGCCACCCACACCTGCAGCGGCGGGTTGTCAATAGATAGTCAGACGACCGATGCATCTGCTCCATACAGATTCTCAGCACAGAGTAGCAGGAGTCAGATTTCACACACACAGGACGGGAGAGATTTGACAGACCGAGAGATGGCGGAGGAAAGCAAACGCGGTTTAAATTTCAGATTCAAACCCAATGCTAGGAGGAGGACGAAGCAGTCACAGCCGGTGTCCGCGGCGGAGCGGCGCCGGGTACACCCCAGCGGCTCCGCAGCAACAGTTCTACCGGGGAGGCTATTCACTCAGCCATCCGATGGTAAAGATCAAGGTAAGCACTACACATAATGACCGTCATCTTTTCCTGTAAAATCTCCGGTGGAATCGGTAACACCCATGTTGTCACAAGAAATTTTCCTCCCCGTCACATCCCTACTAGAGATTGACGCCACCGGCCTCTCGGTCTGATTTCTACTGCTTCAAGAGAGAGTGCAATGGGAGCCACATATGGGGACTACAGCAGCGTTAACCCTGGACGAGGTCCTTCCGTGATCCTGAGGGGTCCTTCCGTGGTCTTGAGGGGTCCTTCTGTGGTCTTCAGGGATCCATCCGTGGTCCTGAGAGGTCCAGTCTGTATCACATCAGACTGGAACCCTCATACCACGGATCACGAGCCAGGGGTGGTGCTTAAGAGTCTCCAGGGTGGGTCGGGCCTCTGGGCTCTTGTCCATACAGCGCGCTAGAAAATCTTGGCAATCTGGACAGATCAACAGGAATCATGTTTAAATACAAACGCTGTACTCTTTGTGTGTTTATGTGTGTCTGCTTGTATTTTACTGCATGTCTTACTGTAGGAAAGAGTGTCACGGATGTCAGGGGCTGAATGGCTGATGTCACGGGGGGTACGGAAGGGGGTCGCCCCATCATGCAGCATCTCAAACAGCACCACACCGAGCTGCCACACAGTGGTAGCTTCAGGCGTGGACCACCCACGCCTGATATACTCAGGAGTGGTGTATATAGGGGTACCTACAATACATACAGCCACACAGAGACAAAGGTTAATGGATGAGGGACGGGAGTAGAGGAAAGAGACGGCAAAGATGCTGGGTTGTTTCAGAGAACAGGACCATAAGAACGACAGCATACCTTTATTTTTAGTGTACCTCTCCTCTGTCAGAAATGCGCCGCAGCCAAAGTCAATGATCCTGACACGTGGGACATCAGAGCCGGTTTCGATGAGGATGTTTTCCGTCTTGATGTCCCTGTGGAAAACACCTCTGGATTGGATCTCTTGGAGACCTTCCACCAGTTGTTTTGTTATGATCTGGGGGAGAAAGAAAGAGACATGAATACTGTGTGACACGGTTGGCGTGGACACACATACAGAAACACACATGTCATCAGCTACTTACCCGGGCTATCTTCTCCTCTATTGGTAACTGTATGGACTCCAAATAGTCATAGAGATCCATGCAGGGGGCGGGTCTCTCTAGGACGAGAATCAGCTCATTGCCCAGATTGTACCAGTCCAGCAGGCTCACCACGGCACTGGTTCCTGCTGCTGCTGGTTTGAGGTGCAGCAGCAGTGCCACCTCTATAGGGATCGCTGTAATTACCCCGTCCAGATCCTAAAGATATGGAGTGAAAGAGAAAGCAAACTGTTAGATTGTATGAGGTAGAAGAGGAACATGTTCCCTTTGTACTTAGAATAAAAAGAGAAATGTTACTCAAATGATTTAAATAATGTAGAGTGTTGGTATTAGGATGAAAAACAAATCTCTTACCACTGTTGTGCAATGAAACCGGCGGATATGCTTTATGGCCACCTACGGGATAGAAACAGACATTTGGTCAGCTTATACTACATGAGGCTGTTCTCATACACCCTTCATAGCTATACCTACGAAAAGTAATGCACTTTAATTCGTATATATATCACACAAAATCAATTTGTATGTTATCCACGTAATTGCGTCACGTGTTGCTAGACATTCGTATGAAAACGCAATGAAAAGTAGGAATAACTTTTTGTAAAATATGATTTGAACCGTTGTATGAGGATACGTTGACTACTTACAGAGCGGATACATGAACCATGGATTCTGTGTGTGTGTGTTTGTGTGTAACTTACAGGCAGATGGTCGTCTTTGCGGTGGCCAGCAAAGACTGTTCCGTAGCCTCCTTCACCCAGCATTCTCTCTTTCCTGTATTTGGCCTCAAAGTCAGCTGCAGAAACAAAACACAAACACTTTGACTGTACTTGTTCAGAACTTTCATTCCACTTCTAAACTAACCCCTAATACTACAGTAACAATTACCGATTTAAAATCTAATCCTATTACCAATATGAATCCAAAAGCCAAGACTGAAACTTATAGGAACGATATGACCTTTTGAGCCAACAGACGATTAAGCTTAGCTTAGAATCAAGACTGTAAACAGTCTGATTCTGTCCAAAGGTAACAAGATCTGCCCATCACCATCCACTAGACATTATACAACAGGCTTCCCAGGCTAGTAGTACGCCCCATGAAGAATAAACTCAACTGAATTTACTGATGGAACTCACACTTCATCAACGTTTCACGTATTTCTATCTCTACTCACCTCTGTTGTGAAACAGAGTGGCTTCTGGGAAGCTGGTGTCAGATTCGCTACTGAAGGAGGCCCAAGGGGAATGCTCAGGGATGGTCTTAGGGATGGCCTCAGTAGTGACCTGGTAGCTGCAGCCCTCACCGGGACTGAGGGACGTTCTTCTCCTCTTCCCATAGTCTCCTGTGTCCTCAGATGTCCTCTTCCTGCTTTTCTTCTCCTCAGAGTCGGTGCTGAGGATGCCGCTGGCGAGTATCCGTGACACAGCATCCTCAACGGAGCAAAAGGTTTCTAAACACATTATACATGTTAGAAAATAAGTGCTGAAACAGTCTTCCTAGGCTAGTAGTGTTCCTCATGAAGAGTAAACTCAACTGAATTTACTGATAGAACTCACACTTCATCAATGTTTCATGTATTTCTATCTCTACTCACCTCCGCTGTCTTCTGAGAAGAAGGTGTCAGATCCGTAACTGAAGGAGGTCTCAGTGGTAGCTTCAGGGATGGCCTCAGTGGTGGCCTGGTAGCTGGTGCCCTCAACGGGACGTAGGAACGTTCTTGTCCTCTCCCCGGATGCTTCTGTTTCCTCAGACTTCCTCTTCCTGCCCTTCTTCTCCTCAGATTTGGTGCTTGCGGTTGTCGATTTCCCAGCATCCCCAGTGGAGTAAATCATTTCTAAACACATTATACATGTTAGAAAATAAGTGCTGAAACAGTCTTCCTAGGCTAGTAGTGTTCCTCATGAAGAGTAACTCAACTGAATTTACTGATGGAACTCACACTTCATCAGTGTTTCACGTATTTCTATCTCTACTCACCTCTGCTGTTTTCTGAGAAGAAGGTGTCAAATTCATCACTGGAGGAGGTCTCAGGGGTGGCCTCAGTGGTGGTCTCAGTGGTGGACTGGTAGCTGGTGCCCGCACCGGAACTGAGGGGCGTTCTTCTCCTCTTCCCGTATTCTCCTATGTCCTCAGACTTCCTCTTCCTGCTCTTCTTTTCCTCTGAGTCGGTGCTGATGCTGACACAACTGAAGGAGGTCTCAGGGGTGGCCTCAGTGATGACCTCAGGGATGATCTCAAGGATGATCTCAGGGATGGCCTCAGGGATGGCCTCAGGGATGGCCTCAGGGATGGCCTCAGGGACGGTCTCAGTGGTGGCCTGGTAGCTGCAGCCCTCACTGGGACTCAGGAACGTTCTTCTCCTCTTCCCGTATTCGCCTGTGTCCGCAGACTTCCTCTTCCTGTCCTTCTTCTCCTCAGAGTCGGTGCTGATGCTGTCGCAACTGAAAGAGGTCTCAGTGGTGGCCTCAGTGGTGGTCTCAGGGATGGCCTCAGGGATGGTCTTAGGGATGGTCTCAGTGGTGGCCTGGTAGCTGGTGCCCTCACTGGGACTCAGGAACGTTCTTTTCCTCTTCCCGTATTCTTCTGTGTCCTCGAACCTCCTCTTCCTGCCCTTCTTCTCCTCAGATTTGGAGCTAATGCTGGCGTAGGGGGGTGTCGATGTCCCAGCATCCTCAGCGGAGTAAAAGGTTCCTAAACACATTAAACATGTTAGAAAATTAGTGCTGAAAACATGTGAAGAGACTGAACTATATAGTACTGAATTGTGGAGTTAGACTGCTTTTCACCACTGGAGCCATCCTTAGTATAACCCTTTGCCTAACACTATATAAAAACTAGAGTGGTTCGCCCACTCATTCGAGACTTGTAACACTTAACACTCATTTTTTCATGATTTTTAAACCAATTTTTTTTATACTTGCTGATATTTTTTATGGCAGATGTTATTAGAATCTTTCTATGTCATCTAACCTCTGCTGAATGACGGTCTGAAGCCCTCGGAGGGACATTGACTTGTCCTGCTAGTCTTGATGGCTCTTTCATGGCTCTCATCAGACTTTCTCTTGGTGGCCTTCTGGTTTCCACCTGATCTGTTGTCCAGCTTGCTATAGTTGTGATCTACTATATCAGAGACTTAAGGAAGAAGCAGCGTTAGTAATCATTAGTCCAGCAGCTAAATCACATGGATATTAAAGTAAGAGAGACTGCAGTTCTCGTCAGGATTTTGGTATCACTACTTACCCAGATTTCTACTGGAAGACGGACGCTCAGCAGTACTTGCTGAGCTTGTTCTCAATGTGGAAGGCATGGCTCTCAAACAGTAATAGTTCACCGTTGAAATGTCGAAGATTCAAAGTTCACCGTTGAAATGTCGAAGATTCGAAGTTCACAGTTGAAGTGAGATTGATGAGAGATTCTGGTTGGTATCAAGAGTTTTCTCCGGAATGTTGGCCTCACAATTCCTTTAATACCTCACAACTGCTTCATGACCTCACAACTGCTTCATGACCTCACAACATTCTACTGTTGTACAGTTCTACTCTTAGAATGCATGATGTCATGTCAAATCTAAACCAATAAATGCATTTAATCAAAAACAAATACTAAAACAACAGCTTCTGGCAGATAAGGATTCTTCATTTTTGTCAAAACATTTTTTTTTTCCATAGCCAAATCTCATATGTGTACAAACATTATAACATTGTGATAGTGATTATACACTAATGAAAATATGGTTATGAATATTATTTATTATATACCATTTCTGCAAATAGATCATTAAACATTACGTCCATTAGCTACATACTTCTGAGATGTTATACCTGGTCCTAAAAAAAGAAATAGAAATATTTTCCTACTGTTTTTCTGGCATCTTATTGTTTATATTTTGTTTTACTTGTATATTATATTATAAATGTAATATAATATAATATAATATATAATATTATATTATATTATAAATTATATTATATTTCTATTATTCTTTTAAATATTTTTTCATTATTATTTTACTTTTTTCAGAACCTTGAAGTCCCGAAAGATTATATATTTTTTATCTTATTATCTTAATTGTAATAAATATTATTTAATATCTTGACATTATTCATATTTTGGCAGTACAAGTTCTCATCATGTATGCACAAGATTGTATTTAAAACATTAATTTAAAAAAAAAAAAAATTGGGACTTCGGGGTTTAATTATTCATATTTAACTTTTTTTTTATTTTTCATGGACCCTTGAAGTCCCGGAAGATTATATATATTTTTTTATCTTATTATCTTAATTGTAATAAATATGATTTAATATATTGATATTATTACTACTTATCCACCTGTATGTGCAAGATTTGAAAAAGAAAATCAATTATTTATTAATTTATTTCATACAATTTTAAACAAAAAATCAACAAAACAAAAACAAACTAAATATATAAACCTGTCTGAACCAGCTGAAACTTAACTAAACACACTGAAAACTAAACTAAAATGGAATCAAAAAGTCAAAACTAAAATAAAATATAAACTAACTGAAAATTAAAAACTATTACAACCTACATTCACATTGATTGTTTATTTTTCAGAGAGAGAAAAACATTTACATTAAAGAACATTTGAATGACAGCTTAGAGTGGAGCCACACAATACAGACAAATAAGCTTTATTTAAATGAATATTGCAAATGAAATGTGTTGATTTTTCAGCAAAGATCATGTGTTCTCCATGTTTGACGTAACTGCAGTTACAATGATGATTTTGACAATGTGCAAATTAGATCAAAGTCCTGACTTGAAGAAAAACAAGATCCTAGTCAAGGCTGCATTAGGATTATTTGTAATATATTAGATTTTCTTTTCTGTTTTCTAACCAAAGACCCAAAGCGAACAAAAACTTTCATCACCTGTTATATAAAAGCCCGGGTGTGACCCTTTTAAGTTTTATTTAGCCAACAGTTTATGGTTTTTCATAATATCTCTTGAGGAAAAGCATCTAATATCTGCATTTTAAATGATAGTTTCAAAGATAAAACATTTTATTTTTCAAATAATTCAAAGTCAGCCATATTAAAAAACAAGGTTTCCAGTGTTTCCAAAGATATTCACAATAAAAAATCATATTCTGTTTTAAGCTCCGTCTGTACAAAGCTGGTTTACATGATCACCAGAGCGATTTGATTCTTGTTGACAACCAAAAGATATTTTATTTGCTGGTGTTTTAGTGTCTTTCTAAAGGACACTCGGAAGGTGATGCTTGCCGTCATGAGGCTTAAAGCGATAGTTTGGATGTTTTGAAGTGGGGTTGTAGGAGGTACTTATCCATAGTAGGTGTCTCTCAACCTTCTGTATCCTGAGGCCCACTTCTGATTGTTAAAAACATTCTGAGGACCACCTTGCCAAATAAATGACAAACTGGGCTCCAACAAAAAATTTTTGCATCCAAGACATATATGACTTGTGGGTACCCATTGAAACCATTTTCATTCACATATCTGGAGGTCAGAGGTCAAGGGACCCCTTTGAAAATGGCAATGCCAGTTTTTCCTCAACAAAATTTTGCATATATTTGGAGCGTTATTTAGCCTCCTTTCCGACAAGATGGCAAGACATGGTTGGGACCAATGGATTCTTTAGGTTTTTTAGTTTCCTATGATACCGGTAGCTTTAAAACTGAGCCCACTACAACCACTGAAAGACAGAATACCGGCCATCGGATTTTGAAGAGGTTAATCTAACCATTTGTGCAGGTCCTCCACAGCCCACTATGTGGTCCTCCTAGGGCCACCAGTGGGCCCCAGCCCAGTGGTTGAGAATAGCTGCTATATACCTTGCATCGTTTGCTTTTTAATCAAGTGTAACAATGCCTATGTATTGTCCCTGTCAAATAAACTAATAAATAAATAAATAAAAAGACTGGAATTGTCAGGGACCAGATAATCATCGCTCTCATTATCCTTTCATTGTAAAATTTCCACCAATTAATGCTTCTATGGAACATAAGGTAACACTATTCAACAAGGGGACAGGTTTCAATGTAACACCGGTGAGGTCAGTTTAAGCGCGCGCAGTAAACTAACGGTCGTTAGCAATGTAGCTAATTATCTAGAAGCTAACTTAGCCTACATAGCGGCTTGTACTTCAAACTAAACACAACAAAACGTCTAATACAGCACACACAACATATATAATCAATACTTACACTTTATTGATCTCGTAGGAATCCAGTAAAGTTGATATCAGATGTAGTTGTTTGCAGAGAGCACAACACCGACCTCTAGTGGCAGAAACTACAAGAACTACAAAATATATCACTCTGTCGTCACTTCCGTTCCGTCACTTCCGTTTCCCCTTTATGTGTTGCACAGCTCTTTGTTTATGTTTTCACTATGCTTCTTCTGTATGTAAATGTTTTTAATGTTTTCTGCTGTTATTATGTATACTGTCATTTTGAAATAAAAAAACTAAACAAAAAACAAAAAAAAACAACCATGATGCACTGTACTATAGAAATATTATATTTGGTTGCTATGGTTACAGTGACAAAGACAGTAATGCATTTTTTCTTATTAATTTAATTTTAATTCTTGCGAAGTTTCACATTCACAAGTGCAAATTTACCAAAAAAATAATTTCTTTGTATTTATGAAAGAAATGGATCTTTATCTGTCAACAATGTCTTCCTCACAAAACAAAAAAAAACAATGAAAACAATGAATGTATGCAATATCTTTAACGTTTTTAAATGAAATTATTGTAATACTCTCGTGTTTTTTGTTTTTTTGAATTTTTTGAATTTTATGTTGGTTTTGTTTCATTTCTGTTGTCCTTTTATGTTTGTCACAGCTCTTTGTTAATGTTTTCGCTATGCTTCTTCTGTATGTAAATGTTTTTAATGTTTTCTGCTGTTATTATGTATACTGTCATTATGAAATAAAAAAGAAATAAAGAAAAAAACAAAAAAACAAAAAAAAATATGTATATATAGATTTTTTTTATTATTATTTCAAAATGACAGTATCCATAGTAACAGCAGAAAAGATTAAAAACATTTACATACAGAAGCATAGCAAAAACATAAACAAAGAGCTGTGCCAAACATAAAAGGACAACAGAAATGAAACAAAACCAACATAAAATAAAAATAAATAAATAAATAAATAACTCACTTCCGTTCCGTCACTTCCGTTTCTCCTTTTTTTTGCCACCCAGCAATATGCATGCTATTCATTTCAAAATAAAATACGTGCTGAGCAATATGTGGCTTTTTTAACAAATAAAAAGGGAAAATGTGGTCTAAAATGTATAAAAATGCTTTAAAAAAGAATTAAATAGATATATTAAATATTTGAATGCTTCATGGGTCCTCAGACTTGCACGTATTTTTTAAAAACTACATTTTACGCTTTAACTTCCGGCGTAGATGCGGCTGACTTGGTGTAGCTCAAACAGGAGTCCGTAGAAACCTACAATCTCAGTCTGTGATCCGTTGGTTAGAGCCTTCGGTTATAGAGACGTAAACATGGTGTCCGCTGCGGTTCTCTGTCTTTTAACGCTGGTTTATATCTGTGTAGAAGCTGCTGCAGAAAGACAACTAGTTTATGTGACTGTGGTGAGTATTAATCATATTTAATATGATGCAACAGAAGCTGTGTTGAGATCTGCGTGTCAAGGCGGTGTGGTGCGGAACTACATTAAAAAAATAGCAGATTTAGTGTTTAATCTGCTTCTATGTAAACATGCATGTTTCTATGAACACCAATTAAGTATGTCAGGAATAATTAGAGTCTTATATTGAATTCGGCTTATTAATAATCCACCTAGCAACACTTAAAAAAGCTGTGTTTGGTTCACATTGCTTGCAAGTAATGCTTTTTTCAGATGCATTTTGTAAGTCAACTGAGAATGTGAGAATAATGCAGTGATGGTTAACACAGGAATGCAAAACAATACTTTACTGGTGTGATAAATTATAAAAAAGGGAAATACAGAAGTATCCCACTACACCTCAAATATTGAAAAAACTAAAAGTTAGTAGTTTGCCCCTGAGCATTAAAGGTCCCATATTATAAAAAAGTTTTTTTATTATAAAGCAGGCATAGTTCCTATATAAATACTGTGAAAGTATCGAAACACTCAATCCACAGGGAAATACACACAGCCCGTATTCAGAAACTCTGCATTTGAAACAAGCTGTCAGGATTTCTGCCCATTTGTGATGTCACGAATATACAATATTTAGACCCTTGACACAGTTTTAAACATAAACATCTTAAATGTGTCCCAGTTTATTCCTGGTTACAGTGTATGTGAATGTCATCAGCTGACAGGAAGTACACATGGACCCAAGCTGTTGCCTAGCAACGCAATTCCGTCAAAATGCGCTAAAACAGAGCGTTTCAGACAGAGGTGAATACAGGCATATTCAGGCAGACATTATGAGGAAAATAAAGTTGTTTTTTTTACATTAAAGCATGTAAACATGTTCTAGTAGAAACACAAAATACAAGTATGAACCTGAAAATGAGCACGACATGGGACCTTTAAAGGTGACAGAACTAACTAATGAAACACTAAAAAAGGCAATGAACAGATGAATAAAAATGTAAAAAATTCTAGCACTTATTTCCCAATAAAACAAGTCCCTTTCATTTTAAAATGTTCCTTTGTTACCTAATCACACACTTAAAGCAATCTCTCACATTAATACAGGTCAAGTTCTTTACATTGCATACAAGAAGAAGTAAAATTGAGATGACATCTGTACTAGAGTCAAACTAACAAAGGCAAACAGTAGCAGTAACAGCAGCATTAAACATTTTCCACATGAGCTAGGCAAGTATTATGTATTTCTGTTAGTTAACCCTGCATTACAAGCCTTTAAAGGAAGGAAATAACATGTTTGAATAATGTCCTTTTAGGGCTTCCGTACTGTATGATCTGTCAGCTTGATTATTCAGTCAGATGACTAGTCAGCTGTACTTTCAACACAAACAACCAAACCCCAGTTGTGAAGAGCTATTGTTCATTACATAAACAAATACCTCATTTGCTTCTGCTTGCGTATTTCTCATATTAGTCACATGTTAAAAAAAGCACTTGTTAAAGTATTTGAATATGCAGCTGCTCTGCCCTGGACCTGTTCACAGAAACCCAGTGTAGTCAAGGATACAGAAGTTATTGTTTTGACAGAGTTACTCATTGACGTCAATGCAAGATGATGCAGAGAGAACACAAGCATGAAAATTGAAACTAGTAAGAACAAAACATCTTGCTCTTGCTTGCATCATACAATGCAAATGCACTATTTTAAATGGAAATTTGTAGCTTTATTGATGGTTTAAAGGTTGTCTACTTCCTTCATTAACCATTATCCATATACAGTAAAAACCAGCACTAGAACGTCACTCCCACATTAATGCATTTTTGCATGTCCCTTTTTTCATTGCGTTTGTCTAACTGTTGAATGAGGGCCAGTGAATTTGATCTGTCTGCTAATCTCCCATACAAAGTATGGCGATACCTGCAGGGTGGCGTCCCTGGATCACCCTGCAGAGAACCAGTGTGGCAAGCTGTGAACACAAACATTGCGACTGCTTAACGGTATTAAAAACATTGTAAAGACAAAGTTGTAATACTAGTACAGCAACAATGATAATGACAATTTTGTTAAATTGAAAGTGTCCTTTTTTGGATTATTTATCATAATCTCTTTCTAAATCTACCGCGACTTGAGGTTTCCCACCCTCCATTTCTGTTTTTTTAGCGTTACAGACACGGAATCTGTCATGGATGTGAGAATTGAAATAGCATCGGACACACTCGTGGTTTTCCCGTGTCAAAGCCGTGACATCAAGCATCTTGCATGTCACGCTGTTAAAATATGACGCCGCAAATAGAGAAATCAGGTCAGAAGGTCAACGTAGATTTTCTCGTGTGGAAGTTGTTTTGTTGACAACTAAATGTTCTTATTATTGCACTCGTTCTTAAAAACCAAGATAGCCGTTAATGGATCATGGAGCAGATAAGATTAGGAGTCCTAAAGGGATAATCCACCCTTCAAATAGAGTTTACACACTTTTTTTTCAGCTATTTTGGACGGATCAGTCATGCATGCTCTCCACACCAAAGAAACCAGAAACCCACAATTCTCTGAAGTGAAGACTGAAACTTGAGTAGACAGCTGATGTGGTGGCATCCAGTTACAAGACCCAACCGACTGTATTACAGACATTTCACTCCACACTAACGTTTAAGTCTCTTACAAACACTTGGCAGGATCGTCACTATCAGCTGACTTGGGTTTCATAACAGCTAGTGACACAGATAACACTTGGACGAGGCTTTTGGCTTGATTCTGAGGTGGAATAATAAGTGTTGTATCAAATATATCTACTCTCAAGCAGTGGGAAACTGTTCCTCTAAGTAGGCTAATACAGTCAAACACAAGGCACATGATGAAACAATGAACGTTTTATTGGCTTGATCAAGTAGTTTCCAGACTGCAACAACAAAAAGTTTGTTAAATACATTCACATTTTTTCCATAATTGCATTCCTGTTGTTGGATTATAGACCGTGATTCTCAGGCTGATATCGTAGCAATGCTGGGATTTTAAAACGGCTATAAAGATACTGAAAGATCCCATTTTCTTATGCAATAGGGGAAGTTTTGTTGTTAGTTGCCTAACTTCTCCTCTCTCTCTCCTCTCCAGTTGTTTCGGCATGGCGACAGGTCACCAATCAAAGCCTATCCTACCGACCCTTACCAAGAGAGCAGCTGGCCTCAAGGCTTTGGACAGCTAACACAGGTATAATCAATATGTCTTATCAAGTGTGTCAAAGTTTGAAAGGTTAACTACATCCAGTGACGTCACCTCTGGATGTGTGTTTTCAGGATGGGATGAGGCAGCACTTAGATCTGGGCCAGTTCCTGAGGAATCGCTACAAAGGATTCCTTAACGAATCCTACGACAGACACGAGGTAACCTCTTTCAGATCACATGACACGTCACCAGAACGATGATTCATTTGAATGTTTAGGAGAAGGTCCCCATCGCCATGTTGGTGTTATACAGGGTTCCCACTGCTGCTGGAATTCCTGGAGCATGATGGAGGTGTTTTCTGAGAGGAGGCCTCTGTGTATTTCTGTTTATCATAACACTTCATTAACAGATTGACCAAACTAATGTCTGACCTTGACACTCGCTACTCCTTTGTCCTCAGATCTTGGTTCGCAGTACAGACTATGATCGCACCCTGATGAGCGCTGAGGCCAACCTTGCAGGTCAGCTAACTCCTCTTCCTCCTTCTACCAGCAATACTAGTACTTTTCCTCCTCATATTAACAGTCTCTTGCCGTCATCCAGGTCTCTACCCCCCCGCTGGTCAGCAGGTCTTCACAAAAACCTTGCAGTGGCAGCCAATACCTGTACACACGGTGCCACCAAGTGAAGAGAGGGTATGTGTGTATAATATAAATAGTTTTATAAGTGCTCCTCACTCCAAGTGATTCAACACCTCTTCTGTCTTTTTGTTTTTAGCTTCTCTCTTTTCCTCTGCGCGACTGTCCTCGCTACGAGCAGCTGATGAACGAAACTGAACACACCAAGATATTTATTAATTACACCACTACGTACAAGGTACGGGGATTTTTGGGGAGTTACGTGACATCAAAAGGAGTCTACGATTACTCATGATTTTATGATGCAATGATGAAGTTATGTTGAGCTTACTATGTTCCTCTCTTCAGGACGTTATAGAGCTGGTAAGGAAAAAAACAGGACTGAATAAGACGACTGTGGAATCCGTCTGGAGCGTGTACGACACACTCTTCTGTGAGGTGAGAACACACACACAGTCACAGTCGGGTTGGCCGCGGCCGGCAAGACGTCACCGCCGCCCAGTCCAACTCGGCTCGCTAAAATGGTAATGGAAACTCAAATCAGCACAGCATGGTTTGACTCGGCGTGGCCCAAAGTGTTCCACTACACGCTTGGCACATGGGAGAAATTTCAGTTGGTTGCAATCTGCAACCTCACCGCTAGCTGGCGCCAGATCCCACACACTGCACCTCTAATATTTCTGTTGACTTTTTGTACATACAATACCAACAAATTTGGGTCTTTTTGCTGGGCGAAATAGAGTATAGTTCTTGGATTGAAACAATTATTTTTAAGTACATAAACTATAAGTAAATAATTGCAAATATTAACATCTGAATTCTGGCCATAAATCTGTAATATGAGAGGTTTTGGCAGGACTTTCATGACGTGTTTTATGTTACATGTAAGACACATTTTTTAAGTATGAACTCAAACTGCTTGTGTTACGGTTATTTAAAATAAGAGCTTCCTGTTATTCAAGACACAATTCACAAGTTGTTTGTATTTCAACAGACACAAGTCATGTGTAAACCTCTGGCGGGCGAGACTGTAACTGACTAGATCTCAAGGCTGTTGGTTTTTAGTCTTGTGACTCAACCGGTCCTCATCAGCATTTCAGGAACACGTCGACATTTTGGCAAAGAAGCTGTTTGAGGAACAGAAATGTGCAACTAGTACCACTTTCACATGTGTGTGTTGTCTGATCTTATCTAGTTAACAAAGGTCACTGCTGGCATTTCAGCCTCCAATATTGTATTACTGTTAATACATAATCAGACATGTGTAGCTATAATTTTGTCCACATTATGACGAGTCAAATACACACAGAATAGTGTGAGGTTTCAAGTGTGAGCCAATTCTGAAATGAGGGACATCTGGGTCACTGAGTGCAGCCACGAGATGAGCAACAATGTGAGAGATGGTTGCAGTGAGAGGACTGCTGACAAAGTGCTATCAAGACAACTTAACGACTGCTTAATTGAAGCTTTTAGGCCTCTTTTGACATTCTCCTTTTAATCAAGTGTCTCTTTGTGTTGTCTGTGTTTGAATTCAGTCCTGTCACAACCTCACAGCTCCCGAATGGGTGACTTCCGATGTTATGAAGAAGCTCCAAGACCTCAAAGATTTTGGATTTCAGGTAAAAGCAGCAGCAAATATCTTGTTTTTTAGTGTCTCATAATGTTCTAAATGCTATTATTGTTAAAGTATGTAAAGTAATGTAATGATGTCCACTTTTCGCAGGTCCTGTTCGGGGTCCACGAACAACGAGAAAAGAGCCGGCTGCAGGGAGGTATGTGTGGGTAGTTTAGTGAAAATCAAATACAACTCAAACAGGAAGAAATAGTGTGTTTGTTGAGGACTATTTTCAGCGGCGGATTAATCCACATTTGGGTCTTTAGTTAGTATATCTGGCAGCAGGGAGGTTTATGTGGGATTAAGTCTAAATAAACTACAGTTCATGATAATGAAGGAACATGTAAGTAAAGGGTGTGGCTCATTGATGAGTTTTCGGACAACAATAACAATACTTAAACTATAGAATACCTTAGACTTACCTTTTAAATACAGGATTAAATACAGAAATAAGAACTGCTGTTTGTCTTGTAGGTATGCTGTTGGGTGAAATAGTGAAGAATCTCTCCAAGATGGCCATCCCGGACCCAAAACAGAAACTGAAATTGATGATGCTGTCAGCGGTAAGAATTTTTCAATTACTAGTAGGTTGAATTTTTTTTTTTTTTTTACCTTGGACAGAGCTGGTTTCCAGCTAATCTAAGCTAACTGTCTCCTGACAGTAGCTTCATATTTAACATACAGACATGATTGGTGTCGATCTTCTCATCTAACTCTGGTGAAAAAAAGCAAGTAAGCGCATTTAAAAAAATGTTGAACTACTCCTTTAATGTGCGTGTGTCTGTTCCACAGCATGACACCACTATAGCTGCTCTTCAGACCAGCTTGGATGTGTTCAGTGGGAGACAGCCGCCATATGCCTCCTGCCAGATATTTGAGCTGCACAGGGACGACAACGGGTAAACAAATACACACAGAGCATACTGTAGACACTCACAAAAACATAATAATATGGACTCACACAGACGGATTTTAGGAGCTGATACCAGAAAGAAAGTAAAAACAATATGCAAAGTGGAATAAACAGATGAGACTTTTACTTTGAAATTCAACACAACCAGATTCAGCTGCCGACCGTCATCTACTGTAGGTAATACACTGACTATGGATAAGTACCTCATACAACGCTGCTTAAAAACACCCAGACTGTCCCTTTAATGTCCAAACTGCTGATCGAAACATCTTTAAGTGACACTAGACAATCATCAACTCTCTCTCTCTGTCTGTGCCTCCAGCTCTGTTTCGGTGTCGCTGTTCTTCAGGAATGACAGCACAGTGGAGCCCTTCCCTCAGCAGATACCAGGCTGCTCCCTTGACTGCCCTCTAGAGGAGTTTGTGAGAATTACAAAGCTCTCTATTTCAGACGACCGGGACAAAGAGTGTCAAGTGCCTTCAGGAGGGAGAGATAAAGGTGAACACACACTAGAAACTCCAGATAAAGAGAGATGACTAAATGATTGTGCCACCATTGATCCTTTTTCTTCTTCGTCTCCAGAGGTGATCATCAGTCTTGCGGTGTCCGGCTGTCTGCTCTTGTTCATCATCATCGTCCTCCTCGGCGTTATTTGTTGGCAGAAGGAGCCAATCAGCAACCGGGGGTACCGCCATGTGGTCAACCAGGAAGTCGGAGAGGAATCCTGACAGACGCCTCTCCTCTCTCGGAGATCGACCAGCCCGGCGTCCTGGGACAGCAGCGATGACGATGGACTTTGACCTTTTTGATGGTTTCAGCAACACGTTCGGGACCCTCAAATAAATTGTTTTGTTATTTTTAAACTGAGAGCTTTTGTCCAAAATGACCATGTTTGTGTTTGGTCAGAGAGAGGAATTTAAGAAATATTTTGACTTCAGATTTTAGAGAACAACTGTTTCGTCATCGCTCTAAACTAACTCGATGAGTGAGATATTGTTGGAGGGACCAGGACTGATTTCTACAGCGGGGAAAACCTTTTGTGTTTTAACACTTTGTGAGCTAAAGTAACTGCTGTGTGGTCCGATCTCCAATCAGTTCTTAAAAAAAAGATCTTTCTCTTTTTTTAATGGGCAGAATACATTTGTTTTGTAAGTCCATGTGTATTCATGCTTTGCGTGTATAGTATGTGCGTTGACTCGGAGGCCTAATGACCAAGATGCCTTAAATATTTTGAATACGGAGTGTTTTATTTTGTTCTGATGCGTCACGTAATTTTGTAGGATTTCAAGTTTTTGATTTGAACTTCTTCACGTAGGTGTGTTTGATTTATCAAAGGAGCAGCAGGGTGCTCCTCACCCAGAGAGAGGTGGCTTAAAGGGATAGTTCGGGTGTTTTGAAGAGTGGTACGAGGTACTTACCTGTAAATAATACACTGACTATGGATACGTACCACTTCAAAACATCCAAACTATCGCCTTAAGCCTCATGACGGCAAGCATCACCTTCCGAGTGTCCTTTAGAAAGACACTAAAACACCAGCAAATAAAATATCTTTTGGTTGTCAACAAGAATCAAATCGCTCTGGTGATCATGTAAACCAGCTTTGTACAGACGGAGCTTAAAACAGAATATGATTTTTTATTGTGAATATCTTTGGAAACACTGGAAACCTTGTTTTTTAATATGTCTGACTTTGAATTATTTGAAAAATAAAATGTTTTATCTTTGAAACTATCATTTTAAAATGCAGATATTAGATGCTTTTCCTCAAGAGATATTATGAAAAACCATAAACTGTGTCGGCTAAATAAAACTTAAAAGGGTCACACCCGGGCTTTTATATAACAGGTGATGAAAGTTTTTGTTCGCTTTGGGTCTTTGGTTAGAAAACAGAAAAGAAAATCTAATATATTACAAATAATCCTAATGCAGCCTTGACTAGGATCTTGTTTTTCTTCAAGTCAGGACTTTGATCTAATTTGCACATTGTCAAAATCATCATTGTAACTGCAGTTACGTCAAACATGGAGAACACATGATCTTTGCTGAAAAATCAACACATTTCATTTGCAATATTCATTTAAATAAAGCTTATTTGTCTGTATTGTGTGGCTCCACTCTAAGCTGTCATTCAAATGTTCTTTCATGCTGTATGAAATAATTCATCAGACTGAGAAGGTGTTGTAAATGGTTTTCTCTCTCTGAAAAATAAACAATCAGTGTGAATGTAGGTTGTAATAGTTTTTAATTTTCAGTTAGTTTTTATTTTATTTTTTACTTTTTGATTCCATTTTAGTTTAGTTTTCAGTGTGTTTAGTTAAGTTTCAGCTGGTTCAGACAGGTTTATATATTTAGTTTGTTTTTTGTGCTGTTGATTTTTTTTGTTTAAAATTTTATGAAATAAATTAATGAATAATCATGATTTTTTAAAATCTTGCACATACAGGTGAATGACTAGTAATAATATCAATATATTAAGTAATATTTATTACAATTAAGATAATAAGATAAAAAATATATATAATCTTCCGGGACTTCAAGAGTCCATGAAAAATAAAAAAAAGTTAAATATGATTAATTCAAAAATATTTAAAAATACACAGCCCCCGAAGTCCCAAATTTTTTTTTTAATTAAAGTTTTAAATAAAATCTTGTGCATACATGATGAGAACTTGTGCACCCAAAATATTAATAATGTCAAGATATTAAATAATATTTATTACAATTAAGATACGATTAAAAAAGGGTCGAGGGTCTGAAAAAAAAGTAAAATAATAATGAAAAAATATTTTAAAAAAATAATACAAATAAAATATAATATAATTTATAATATTATATTATATATTATATTATATATATATTTTTTATTTGATATCATTTTCAGGTTCATACTTGTATTTTGTGTTTCTATCAGAACATGTTTACATGCTGTAATGTTAAAAAAAACAACTTTATTTTCCTCATACTGTCTGCCTGAATATACCTGTATTTACCCTCTGTCTGAAACGCTCTGTTTTGGTGCATTTCAACGGAATTGCAATGGAATTGCGTTGCTAGGCAACAGTTTGGGTCCATGTTTACTTCCTGTCAGCTGGTGTTATTCACATACACTGCAACAGGAAATAAACTGGGACACATTTAGAATATTTATGTTTAAAACCGTGTAATGGTTTAAATATTGTATATCTGTGACATCACAAATGGACAAAAATCCAAACGGCAATACAGGCTGTTTGTATTTCTCCGTATATTGAGTGTTTTGATAGTTTAACAGTATTTATATATCACTTAACCCTGCTTTACAATATAAAATACATGAAAATCTCACTTTTTACAATATGGGACCTTTAAATGCATTTATTGGTTTAGATTTGACATGACATCATGCATTCCAAGAGTAGAATTGTACAACAGTAGAATGTTGTGAGGTCATGAAGCAGTTGTGAGGTCATGAAGCAGTTGTGATGTCATAAGGTAGTTGTGAGGTCATGAAGCAGTTGTGATGTCACAAAGGAGTTGTGAGGTCATGAAGCAGTTGTGAGGTATTAAAGGAATTGTGAGGTATTAATGGAATTGTGAGGCCAACATTCCGGAGAAAACTCTTGATACCAACCAGAATCTCTCATCAATCTCATTTCAACTGTGAACTTCGAGTCTTCGACATTTCAACGGTGAACTTTGAATCTTCAACATTTCAACGGTGAACCATTACTGTTTGAGAGCCATGCCTTACAATTTGAGATCAAGATTAGTAAGGACTCCTGAGCGTCCGTCCAACAAGAGAAATCTGGGTAAATAGTGATACCAAAATCCTGACGAGAACTGCAGTCTCTCATACTTTAATATCCATGTGATTTAGCTGCTGGGCTAATGATTACTAACGCTGCTTCTTCCTTAAGTCTCTAAGACAGTAGATCACAACCAGGACACGCTGGACAACAGGTCAGGTGGAAACCAGAGGGCCACCAAGAGAAAGTCTGACGAGAGCCCTGAAAGAGCCATCAAGACGAGTAGGACAAGTCAATGTCCCTCCGAGGGCTTCAGACCGTCATTCAGCAGAGGTTAGATGACATGGAAAGAACCTCAGGGGCTATTTTGTTAAAGTCCGGGTAACGTAAAAATAGCAACACGACTACTTGGTTAGGTTTAGGGAAAGATCGACTTAGTTGGGTTAAGGCAACAAAACTACTTGGTTAGGTTTAGGAAAAATATCCAAACAGTACATACTGTATTCACATACAGTATCTAGTGTGCCTGGGTCGGTCCGGCTTGTCTCTGCCATGCTATATACACCTGGGTGCCTATAACATCTACCTTAAAAATATCACCAAGTATAAAAAAATTTGGTTTAAAAATCATGAAAAAATGAATCTTAAGTGTTACAAGTCTCGAATGAGTGGTCCAACCACTCTAGTTTTTATATAGTGTTAGGCAAAGGGTTATACTAAGGATGGCTCCAGTGGTGAAAAGCAGTCTAACTCCACAATTCAGTACTATATAGTTCAGTCTTTTCACATGTTTTCAGCACTAATTTTCTAACATGTTTAATGTGTTTAGGAAACGTTAACTCTGCTGAGGATGCTGGGACATCGACACCCCCCTGCGCCAGCATCAGCTCCAAATCTGAGGAGAAGAAGGGCAGGAAGAGGAGGTTCGAGGACACAGAAGAATACGGGAAGAGGAAAAGAACGTTCCTGAGTCCCAGTGAGGGCACCAGCTACCAGGCCACCACTGAGACCATCCCTGAGACCATCCCTGACGCCATCCCTGAGACCACCACTGAAACCTCCTTCAGATCTGGATCTGACACCTTCATCAGCACCAACTCTGAGGAGAAGAAGGGCAGGAAGAGGAAGTCTGAGGACATAGGAGAATACGGGAAGAGGAGAAAAACGCCCCTCAGTTCCGGTACGGACACCAGCTACCAGTCCACCACTGAGACCACCACTGAGGCCACCCCTGAGACCTCCTCCAGTGATGAATTTGGCACCTTCTTCTCAGAAAACAGCAGAGGTGAGTAGAGATAGAAATACGTGAAACACTGATGAAGTGTGAGTTCCATCAGTAAATTCAGTTGAGTTTACTCTTCATGAGGAACACTACTAGCCTAGGAAGACTGTTTCAGCACTTATTTTCTAACATGTATAATGTGTTTAGGAACCTTTTACTCCACTGGGGATGCTGGGAAATCGGAACCCGCCAGCACCAAATCTGAGGAGAAGAAGGGCAGGAAGAGGACGTCTGAGGAAACAGAAGCATCCGGGGAGAGGAAAAGAACGTTCCTACGTCCCGGTGAGGGCACCAGCCACCAGGCCACCACTGAGACCACCCTTGAGGCCATCCCTGAGGACACCTTCTTCTCAGAAGACAGCGGAGGTGAGTAGAGATAGAAATACGTGAAACATTGATGAAGTGTGAGTTCTATCAGTAAATTCAGTTGAGTTTACTCTTCATGAGGAAGGCTGTTTCAGCGCTTATTTTCTAACATGTATTATGTGTTTAGAAATCTTTAACTCCGCTGAGGATGCTGTGTTACGGAGACCCGCCAGCACTGACTCTGAGGAGAAGAAGAGCAGGAAGAGGAAGTCTGAGGACACAGGAGACTACGGGAAGAGGAGTAGAACGTCCCTCATTCCCGATGCGGGCACCAGCTACCCCTGGTACCAGGCGCCCCTGCGCTACCTCTCTAACCCATTTCCTTTTCTTTTTAATCTCTTTTTTCCATTCATCTCTGAGGCCATCCCTGAGACCATTCCTGAGACCACCCCTGAGGCCACCGGTGAGACCTCCTTCAGTTACCGATCTGACACCTTC
The DNA here is from genome assembly GCF_043250625.1 of Sebastes fasciatus. Lineage (NCBI taxonomy): Eukaryota > Metazoa > Chordata > Actinopteri > Perciformes > Sebastidae > Sebastes > Sebastes fasciatus. Next base: position 5,631,591 of record NC_133818.1, on the reverse strand, counting down.
TTCTCAGAAGACAGCGGAGGTGAGTAGAGATAGAAATACGTGAAGCATTGATGAAGTGTGAGTTCTATCAGTAAATTCAGTTGAGTTTACTCTTCATGAGGAATACTACTAACCTAGGAAGACTGTTTCAGCACTTATTTTCTAACATGTATAATGTGTTTAGAAATCATTTACACCGCTGAGAATGCTGTGCCACGGATACCCACCAGCACAGACTCTGAGGAGAAGAAGAGCAGGAAGAGGAAGTGTGAGGACAAAAAAATATACGGGAAGAGGAGAAAAACGCCCCTCAGGTCCGGTGAGGGCTGCAGCTACCAGGCCACTACTGAGGCCATCCCTAAGACCAGCAGTAGCGACTCTGACACCAGCTTCCCAGAAGCCACTCTGTTTCACAACAGAGGTGAGTAGAGATAGAAATACGTGAAACGTTGATGAAGTGTGAGTTCCATCAGTAAATTCAGTTGAGTTTATTCTTCATGGGGCGTACTACTAGCCTGGGAAGCCTGTTGTATAATGTCTAGTGGATGGTGATGGGCAGATCTTGTTACCTTTGGACAGAATCAGACTGTTTACAGTCTTGATTCTAAGCTAAGCTTAATCGTCTGTTGGCTCAAAAGGTCATATCGTTCCTATAAGTTTCAGTCTTGGCTTTTGGATTCATATTGGTAATAGGATTAGATTTTAAATCAGTAATTGTTACTGTAGTATTAGGGGTTAGTTTAGAAGTGGAATGAAAGTTCTGAACAAGTACAGTCAAAGTGTTTGTGTTTTGTTTCTGCAGCTGACTTTGAGGTGAAATATGAAGAAGAGGAAATTCTGGGTGAAGGAGGCTTCGGAGCAGTATTTGCTGGCCACCGCAAGGACGACCATCTGCCTGTAAGTTACACACAAACACACACACACAGAAAGAATCCATGATTCATGTATCCACTCTGTAAGTAGTCAACGTATCCTCATACAACGGTTCGAATGATATTTTACAAAAAGTTATTCCTACTTTTCATTGCGTTTTCATACGAATGTCTAGCAACACGTGACGCATGTGTCAATTTCCGCTCCAGTCTTTTCAAAATAAAAGTTAGGAAAAGATCGACTTGGGTAGGTTTCAGCAACAAAACTACTTAGTTAGGTATTGAAATTGGTTTGGGTTAAAATAACACCGGAAGTGGCGTAATTTAAGTACAGAAGTTACATGAGAAAAACGACTTAGTTAGGTTTAGGAAAAGATCGACTTGGTTAGGTTTCGGCAACAAAACTACTTAGTTAGGTTTAGGAACCCAAACTACTTAGTTAGGTTTAGGCAACAAAACTACTTAGTTAGGTTTAGGAACCCAAACTACTTAGTTAGGTTTAGGCAACAAAACTACTTAGTTAGGTTTAGGAACCCAAACTACTTAGTTAGGTTTAGGCAACAAAACTACTTAGTTAGGTTTAGATAACACAACTACTTAGTTAGGTTTAGACAAAAAAATATTTAGTTAGGTTTAGGCAACACAACTACTTAGTTAGGTTTAGACAACACGGTTTGGGTTAAAATAACTCCAGAAGTGGCGTAACTTAAGTACAGAGGTTACGTGACAAATCAACGTTGACTACAGGTTTCACGTGGGATACAAACACCGGCCTATTGGGGAAATTCCTTTGATTTATACGAACTACAGTGCATTACTTTTCGTAGGTATAGCTATGAAGGGTGTATGAGAACAGCCTCATGTAGTTTAAGCTGACCAAATGTCTGTTTCTATCCCGTAGGTGGCCATAAAGCGTATCCGCCGGTTTCTTTGCACAACAGTGGTAAGAGATTTGTTTTTCATCCTAATATCAACACTCTACATTATTTAAATCATTTGAGTAACATTTCTCTTTTTATTCTGAGTACAAAGGGAACATGTTCCTCTTCTACCTCATACAATCTAACAGTTAAAATACTGTTAACTTTTGTATACATGTGTACATGATGGTTTCATTATTTGCTTTCTCTTTCACTCCATATCTTTAGGATCTGGAAGGGGAAATGACAGCGATCCCTACAGAGGTGGCGCTGCTGCTGCACCTCAAACCAGCAGCAGCAGGAACCAGTGCCGTGGTGAGCCTGCTGGACTGGTACAATCTGGGCAATGAGCTGATTCTTGTCCTAGAGAGACCCGCCCCCTGCATGGATCTCTATGACTATTTGGTGTCCATACAGTTATCAATACAGGAGGACATGGGCCGGGTAAGTAGCTGATGACATGTGTGTTTCTGTATGTGTGTCCACGCCAACCATGTCACACAGTATTCATGTCTCTTTCTTTCTCCCCCAGATCATAACAAAACAACTGGTGGAAGGTCTCCAAGAGATCCAATCCAGAGGTGTTTTCCACAGGGACATCAAGACGGAAAACATCCTCATCGAAACCGGCTCTGATGTCCCACGTGTCAGGATCATTGACTTTGGCTGCGGCGCATTTCTGACAGAGGAGAGGTACACTAAAAATAAAGGTAGGCTGTCGTTCTTATGGTCCTGTTCTCTGAAACAACCCAGCATCTTTGCCGTCTCTTTCCTCTACTCCCGTCCCTCATCCATTAACCTTTGTCTCTGTGTGGCTGTATATATTGTAGGTACCCCTATATACACCACTCCTGAGTTTATCCGGCGTGGGTGGTCCACGCCTGAAGCTACCACTGTGTGGCAGCTCGGTGTGGTGCTGTTTGAGATGCTGCATGATGGGGCGACCCCCTTCCATATTCCCCGTGAGATCATCAAAACAGTCCCTGACATCCGTGACACTCTTTCCTACAGTAAGACATGCAGTAGAATACAAGCAGACACACATAAACACACAAAGAGTACAGCGTTTGTATTTAAACATGATTCCTGTTGATCTGTCCAGATTGCCAAGATTTTCTAGCGCGCTGTATGGACAAGAGCCCAGAGGCCCGACCCACCCTGGAGACTCTTAAGCAACACCCCTGGCTCGTGTGATCTGTGGTACTAAGGGGTCCAGTCTGATGTGATACAGACTGGACCTCTCGGACCACGGATGGATCCCTGAAGGCCACGGAAGGACCCCTCAAGACCACGGAAGGACCCCTCAGGATCACGGAAGGACCTCGTCCAGGGTTAACGCTGCTGTAGTCCCCATATGTGGCTCCCATTGCACTCTCTCTTGAAGCAGTAGAAATCAGACCGAGAGGCCGGTGGCGTCAATCTCTAGTAGGGATGTGACAGGGAGGAAAATTTCTTGTGGCAACATGGGTGTTACCGATTACACCGGAGATTTTACAGGAAAAGATGACGGTCATTATGTGTAGTGCTTACCTTGATCTTTACCATCGGATGACTGAGTGAATAGCCTCCCCGGTAGAACTGTTGCTGCGGAGCCGCTGGGGTGTACCCGGTGCCGCTCCGTCGCGCACACCAGCTGTGACCGCTCCGTCCTCCTCCTAGCATTGGGTTTGAATCTGAAATTTAAACCGCGTTTGCTTTCCTCTGCCATCTCTCGGTCTGTCAAATCTCTCCCGTCCCGTGTGTGTGAAATCTGACTCCTGCTAATCTGTGCTGAGAATCTGTATGGAGCAGATGCATCGGTCGTCCGACTATCTATTGACAACCCGCCGCTGCAGGTGTGGGTGGCGGGTATGTAATGTAATGTACCCGACCACCGTGTAACACTGGTAACTAGGACTACCGCGACAGGCCAAAGTGATTATAGGCCTACGTTCATGCTTCAAACACCCAGCTGTCCGTGGAGAGGGGATCTCTCTATGAATTGCCTTTTCCGAGGTTTCTTACAGAGTTTTTCCTCGTTTTCTTAGAGAGCTGGAGCTGGGTTGAGAGTGCACGGGATAATGTACGGCGAGCTGGTCATTGTTGTCCCGCTAACTGTACATTATCCCGCTTATTACACGGCTACTTACTTCAGAAATCACTAATTTGAGACAAAAATGGTCCTCCAGAGTCCGACATCAGAACTGCTATGAAGAAATAACAGACCGTAGCCGTGTAATAATGGGGGTTATTTTATACATGGGGCTACAAATAAAAATGATTTGAAGTGAATTAAAAATGTCTACAGGGTGGAGGTGCAGTGGTGATCACTGTCACCTCACAGAAAGAAGGCTTGATAAATAAATAATGCCTCATAACAACTTCTTGACACAATGATTTATTTGTACCATTACATCTTAATGTTTTTGAAGAAAGGGTTGCTGTACTGGATTGCATGAGATTGTCCACGTGTTCATGATAAATTGCAGTTAAGATCAGCGGGACTAGCTCCCAACATTCAGTATTTGGATGGATGTGATTTTGATGTTTGAACCACAGTTTATGTGATAAATCGGACCCAGAAAGACTATTTGACAATCACGTCTCTACAAAAATATCAGCTGGAAAATTATTGAGAGGCCTGAAGCCACAAAGAATGATAAAAAGCTTGTTAACAAGAGTTGGTACAGTAGAATAAATAACAAATGAAGGACTGGTTTTCAATATACTGTAATAGAAGAGGGCATAACAGCAGCCAACAAAAGGAAACATCTGAAGTACTCAGAGCTGGAGGCTGGCGCTCCCCGTCGCCTGTCGGTCGAGCTCATCCATCATTTCAGAGCCAATCATCTTGCGTATCGCTACCAAGATTCTACCAAGATTTGACCAATCGGAGGCCGCCCTGCTACCAAGAATGGCGACAGCCAATCACCGTCCGTTGCGTCTACCAAGATTTGACCAATCACACTCGCTATCGCTACCAAGATTGACGCCGGAAGCCACGCCCCTAGAAATCAACGTCAGGTCCCTTCAACGGAAAGTCAAGTCCTTCACCAGCATTTCTTTTCGACCCGACGTCTTTGCTATAGTTTGGGTAAGTTCATCGTCAACCATTTATTGAAAATATGTGGTTTACATTGGTGGCGAGCCAGCACGCTAGCGAGCTAATGTCATATCCACGTAACCTGGCTATCTCACACTAGTTGAAGTCGCGAACGATTCTCCATTCATAACCAGCTGACGTCAGCTGATATGACACTATGCTTTATTTTAGGCAGCTGACAACACTAGTGTGTTAGCCTGTCTGTTTACATAGCACATTATGTAGCCCTACAGTTAATAACGGGCTGGCTATTTGGTAATAACACTGACGTTAACGTTAATCAATAGTACAAGACAGAAAATACGTAGTCCACAGTTTACCAACGTAATCTATGTTTCCACTCTTTATGTGTGGATCAGTCTATGTATTTGGTATTTTGCTGAGTATGCTAATTTAGCCCCTGTGTATATGAATTGTTTCAGAATGTTATAGTGTTAAGTTACAGGTTGTAAAGCAGTTGAGAATAAGACATGTAATGCATAGGTCCAGTAAGGTACTCACCTGGTAACTAGTTTTAAAAAATTAAATTGTTTACAGATTCTGTATAGTAAGTACATTATTAGAAAACACTGTATCACAGACAGACAGAGGCAACTAAATGTTGCATAACCTCTTTTGCATGAGAAGTAATGGACACAGAGTGTAATTTATGTTAGTTTAGCTAGATTGGAGATCAGGATACAAGGATGTATTGTCATATGCATAAATAAACAAGTTATCAATGCAATGACATTCTTAGTTTGCTGGATCACTATTCTGTAGTGAAATATAGCCATAATTTTACAATATAAGAGGACAGACCAAGCATATTCTCACTGTGTTTTTTTTCTTTTTCCCCCAATCATACAGAATGGAGCCTAAATTTAGGAGGAGGGGGGATGGCCATGCTAGCCTCTTTGACACAGAGGAAGCAAAACGAATTAAGAGGGAGAACAGGCCATGAGTGCGGGCTCTGTCGCCTGAGAGGGTGAAAGAGTCTGCGAAGATGGCTGTTCTGCGTCGCGGTGGAGACCCGGAGAATATGCAGCATGTCCTGGGCCAACATCAGATGCAGTTTGGGATATTCAGGGGCCAAACTTTTCAATGGGTGGCAGAAAATGCGTTGGGGTATGCGGGTTATGTGGTGGCATCAATGTCAGAGGAGTCAGGAAACTCTGATTCACACAACAACCTCGTCAACAAAAGAGTCTTCCAGGGGTACATCTCACATTATCCGGCAGGCCGTTATGCCATCCAGGTCAAGCGGGAGGTGAGATCCGCTAGAAGCCAGAGCCAACCTGCCACTGCTGCTGCTGCCACCTCCACACAGCCGCCCTCCAACTCACCACGGCCCTCAGCCTCTTCTCGAGCTGCCACCTCCACACAGCCGCCCTCCACCTCACCACGGCCTTCAGCCTCTTCACGAGCTGCAACCTCCACACAGCCGCCCTCCACCTCACCACGGCCCTCAGCCTCTTTGCGAGCTGCCACCTCCACACAGCCGCCCTCCAGCTCACCACGGCCCTCAGCCTCTTCGCGAGCTGCAACCACCACACAGCCGCCCTCCACCTCACCACGGCCCTCAGCCTCTTTGCGAGCAGGCCATCTCCACCTCAAAAATCACCTTCGTCAGCCCAGAGAGCCTGCCTCCTGCAGTTGAAAGGAAAGGCAGACCCTGTATGCCTAACAGCAGTGTGGCAAATCCCCACATCTTTGTTTTGCCCCCTAATACTGCAGGGATGGCCCAGCTAAAACAAAGACTGAACATAACTCCATCTGCTGGTCTTAGGCCGCCCTTCCTTGCAGCTCTCGAGCCGCCTCTCCAGGCAGCTCCCCAACCTCTCAGACCTCTCCTGCTTGCGCCCAGACCTCTCCTGTGTGCAGCCCAACCTCACCTGCCTGCACCACAACCTCTCTTGCCTGCCTTCCAATCTGTGGTTCCTGCAGGTTCTTCCCTGACAGATGTGCCTTACACCACTCAAAATTACCACAAGAGGAAAAGACAGGAGGAGGAACAGAGTGGCAAAAGGAAGAGGAAATACTCTAGGAAGAGTGACGCCATCACCTGCAAGCAGTGTCAGAGGGAGCGGGACCCTGCCACCCACCAACAGTACTTTGGGAATTGGTACTGCCAGGCCACAGCCACCGTGACTCTGGCTGAGTGGAGGGCTGCACTTGAAGCCCGGGGATATGGCACAAAAAAAGATACTCGACCCTGATAACTCTGTTCACATTAGCCTATATTGTATTGTATTATATACTATTTCATATACTGTATTGTATTCTAGTAATATAGTATTAATAATAATCTATTATATTCTATTATACGATACTATATTCTATTCTATTCTATTACATGGTATTATATTATATTATATGGTATTATATTATATTATATTTTATTATATTGCATTATATTATATATATATTATTCTAGTAACAATAGTATTTATAATATATTTTTTTTATTGTATTATATATATATACATATATATTCTGTTCTATTTTGTTCCATTACATTGTATTCCTGTTGATTTTATTGTTGATAAATGTATATACCACTGATTGCACTGATTTTATTACTGTACTGTTTTTTAAAATTTGTTTATAATAAATATGTTATTAAGATGACTCAATACAAGTGTTCTTTTTCATTCAAATACAATGTACAGCAGGGGTCTCAAACTCGCGGCCCGCGGGCCAATTGCGGCCCGCAAGACGATATTTTGTGGCCCCCACCTTGATATGAAAGTTTAATGTTAGTGCGGCCCGCAAATTTTTTTTTTTTTTATAAAGTTTTTTATAAAGTTTTTTTTGGGGGCATTTTTTCATTTTTATTGACAGGACAGTGGATAGAGTCTTGGAAAGGGGGGAGAGAGAGAGAGTGGATGCGGAAAGGGCCACAGGCCGGATTCGAACCCGGGCCGCCGCGGTCAGGACCAAGTCTTGTTACATGGGCGCCCGCTCTACCAACTGAGCTAACCAGGCGCCCTCGGCCCGCGAGTTTTATGTGAATGGCAGTTTGCCGTTGAAGGTCCCTTTGTTGCGCGAGCCCGAGCTGAACGAACCTACCAATCACAGCGGGGTATATGGCTCCCGGGGACGGGCAATCGGCCGGGCTTGATGCAAGCAGAGAAACATTTCACAACAACTATGGCGGCGCCCGTGTAACATCGCATAAGCTTGATTAAAGCTTGATTTATACTTCTGCGTTGAATCGACGCCGTAGCCTGACGTGCACCTCTCCAGAAATGTAACTACACGTCGCGGCGACGCAGACCGCAACAGCTGTGATTGGTCCAGTCTCTCAGCGATGCTGAGCGGCCAGGACCAAGTTCTACTTCTCTCTGCCTCCATCTTTTCAATGTTTGTTCACACAAATCCACTCAGATATATTTTCTCTTTTCGGCGTTGCAGTAATGTCAGTAAAAGTTCTGTGGTTCAACAGTTATTAGCTCCAACTCCGCTCAGTTTCTGTTTGTAGTACAAGAAGAAGAAGGAAACTCATAGAGACGCCGCCGCCAACTAGCGGTTTGGTGGTGTAATTGCAGAGCAACACAAACACAGCAGGCACAACTTTATTGCGGAGTGACACCAAGTGGAATGAATATATATCTTGTCACACAGCCCCAATCATGTCTTTTTCAAAGCCTGCAGTGAAGAGAAAGGTTGGTGACGAGCACAGACAATTTCAGGAAAAGTGGGAGACGCAATAGAGGCCATGTTCAGAAGAACCGTTCATGTTCTTCAATGTTCCATTAATGTTCAGGACAGTTCATGTTCAGAAGAACCCATTCAAGTTAAAGAACTGTTAATAATGACGTTTGAGAAGATTGTTGTTTTTTTTAACAAAGCTTTTTTTGTGGAATACCTGATGCGGCCCAGCCTCACCCAGACTCTGCCTCCAGCGGCCCCCAGGTAAATTGAGTTTGAGACCACTGATGTACAGCATACCACTGAATTATATTATATATTCAATAAATATATATATACTCTTCTAGTAATAATAGTATTAATAATAATCTATTTTATTAGCCTACATTATATTAAATTATATTATAATATTATATATAAACTATTCTGTCCTGTTCCTAAATGATAGGCTATTAATTAATCACAATTGCAAGTGTATAAAGTTAATAGTCAATGCTTGTGATAAAAAAAATAATAATAATCTATTTTATTAGCCTATATTATATTAAATTATATTATAATATTATATATAAACTATTCTGTCCTGTTCCTAAATGATAGGCTATTAATTAATCACAATGGCAAGTGTATAAAGTTAATAGTCAATGCTTGTGATAAACAAAATATTGTAATATTTACATACAGCACACACTGCTTAATTTCTACCATAGATTAAGCACAACAGACAATATTAACACACCGTTTGAACCGCCTTAATAATAAAGCCAATTACATCTTTCATATCATTACAACACGGGATACGAGGCGATGATCATCAGCCGTGTTTTGGTAGCGCGTTAATGTTACTATTTATAGCATTAATAGCTCGACGATCTGCGATAATAAAGCCAATAGGAAATAGCGATAATAATGATAAATGACCGTCATTATAACGGCAACGATAAAAGATCCACCTTAGAACCATCTATGCATGTGTGTTTGCTAAATATTAATGGCATGAGGTTTGGGTGACACGGGTTTCGAGGCGAGGATCAGCAGACATATTCTGGTAGTGTGTTACTATTTTTAGCAACCGTACCACGACCAACGGGCTACTTCCTTGGCGCTGGCAGGAAAGCAAAGGTTTATCCCGTGGAGGTCCGATGCCAGGGCTTTGTCAGCAAAGCAGTAGTCCAACTGCTCCGTGGTGCTGGCGGGATGACGCGGTCAAACCTGCGGAAATCTGTGAAGGAGCTAGGGGAGTGTAATATTTCATTTAACACTTTTATAGATTAATAATTATGATTAGTTCGACAAGAGAAACAAAAATTTGGTTCACGTTTGTCTTAAAAACAGTGCAGTAGGCCTTTATTTAAACATGGTAGTGCTTTTCTTGCATACATCGTTAGTGATCTGTCGCACGATAGGTTACATTCAGTATGGCCACGGATAAAACAATCCATAACATGAAACGATTCATAAAACAATGATCGCTGCCATTTTATAGCAGATAGAGCAACACTTTTACATAAATTATATCACCTTGGAAAAGAAAATATGACACTGAGTTCTTGCACTCTGATGCAGAAGCATGCACTGCAGATGTTAATATTTCTGGAATAGGTGAACAGCTGGACCCAACAACTTCATTTCCATTATTAATAAGTATTGTTTTTTTTGTTTTCTTGTATGAAGTCAAAGTTTACATGGTCATTTACAGATTGATTTTCATGACAGCTGAAGTACCGTGGTGTTGGGTAGCATTTTTTCCATTCAGTCGTGACTCAGCACAGATATGTACACTGATTTCGGTCTGGGCCGGTACGCGGAAATGTTCCGTCAAAGTGAAATATTGCTCGCAGTCTGCCATGAGATTCAGAAGATTTGTGAATAACAATAGGAGGGAAAACAATCTGTTAAACAATAAAAAAAAAAGTCAAATAAAAATGTATAAAAACTAAAATGTAAGATCACAGACTCAAAAAACTCACATGGATTAGAAATCGATTACACACAATTAAAAATCATCCAACCATTTCTTGTGCAAAAATATTTTCCTTAAGGAATGATTATGATAAAATGTGATGGCACATTGATATTTCCTTTCTCAGGATAAATATTAAAATATAGACGATGATTGGAGAAAAGACATAAAACAAGTAGGAGATCCTACATTCAGGAAGCCTTTTTCTCTGAAGGTGAACTTCTTCTAAGTGCAAATTGTTGCCTCACATCTCACAGAGGATCAGATTACATGAAATATTTTTGGTCAAACATATGTTTCAGAAACATTTTCACCCTGTTATAAACAATCCTAGGGTTGATTTCTACTCCGATGTAGCTTACATTTTGATCCATTATATATTGTCCAAATTATATAATGCTACCAAAATCAATGATATGTTTTTAATCCCCAACATTCAGCATCTTGACAGTGTATGGCACTCCCTGTTTTAGGTTTTTCCACATAGTTTCCATTATGTATAATTATGGGGAAGTAAAGCTGTTGTTTAGTATAATCCAACAACAGCGGCATGTTCATGAGCAGATTTTGTTAAAGCCTGAGTCGGTCATTAAATTCATGTTGAAACTGTTCCTCCACTATTTCTCTATAAATGCAGATGTTTCACACACCAAGCTATTCACCAAGCTTGTGCTATTGAGACATGGCAGCTACATATAAATTTCACATATATTTTGCATCTGTAAGCAGTTAACATGGATGATACTTGTGAACACTGAAATAAATTGACCAGTATTTTGATTACAGTCAGTTATGAGAACTGCAATAAGCTTATTTTACAAACTAAACACCAATCCGGTACCGAGTAGGCAGGCTGAAACCTTAAGCTTGCTAACGGCGTTTGTACAACTCTCTATTTGTGTGGCACCAAAATTAACAAGCTGTTTCAAATAATAATAATATGCCACCAACACAATAATATTATCTGTGATGGATGGATATTAGCTTTTGTAATTTAGTTTTGCTAGGTCTCTGTCTTTTAACAGATGAGTTTAAGCTAACGGTTAGCAGTAGCAATAGCTCTCACTGCTACCAATGGCAAATTAGGCTAACGGTGTTTGTTCACTATTTCTGTGGCACTAAAAGTAACAAGTTGTTTAAAAGAAATAATAATTTGTCACCAACATGATAATATTATCTGTGATGGATAGATATCATCTTTTTTATTTCAGTTTTAGTAGGTCTCTGTCTTTTTCTAGACAGATGAGTTTAAGCTAACGGTTAGCAGTAGCAATAAGATAGCTACCAATGGCAAATTAGGCTAACGGTGTTTGTACAACTTTCTATTTCTTAACAATCACTGTTTGAAAAAATAATAACTTGCCACCAACACGATAATATTACCAAGACTGTTTGAGTTTGATTAGTTTTTTTTGTATTTCAGTTTTGCTAGGTCTGAGATTATGTTTTAAGCTAACGGTTAGCGTTGGCGAAAAGCTAGCTCTCACTGCTACAAACAGCCAAATGGCAAATTAGCAACAGCTAATTCCTGTCACACGTAACCAGACCTAACAGTGAGAAACACCATGAAATGCCCTTTTTTTGTAGATGCGTTTTCATTCTCAGAAAAGCCTTTTTTGAGCACGGAGGCTCAAGCCAGCAGGCCAGCATCCTTCACTGTTACTTTCCCGCCAAATAAAAAAATAACCTTTTTATACTAATTAATGATTGTACCATACGTGTGCCCATTAAAAACAGTCACACAACCCATTTTTGACAACCCAAATTACAGTTTGAGAAACGGCGAGTGAATATTATGTGTTTTGACTGACGTTAGCTAGCCGGCTACATCCTGTCTGAGCAGAATGGTATTGTTCCATAGAAGCACAATTGGAGGAAATTTACAAGGAAAGGATAATGAGAGCGATGATTATCTGGTCCCTGACGATTTCCAGTCTTAGAAATGATAACTGACCAAAACATTTGTTTTGGTCTTTGCAGTTTTAGGTGTATTAGCCATATTAGTACTAAAACTCTGGTCCATGGCCTGTGCTTGCTTTCATTCTGGTCATGCCATTTAAAGACAGTGATGACCTAAAAACAACAGTTAGTCATGGCATAAGAACTTCCCAGTTACTGATGCCACCACATTTCTCTGGACCCAACTTTTAGGCCCAACCTGGTCCGGAGCAACGCCTCAGAATATCACTCAAAAGTACCTGCCGTGATGTATCTGGGGAAGCGAAATGGTGACAAAAAACGCAGGAAATTGCAAGTCTTTTTCCGATCTTTAGGCTGGATTAATTCTGTGGGGTGCAGAAATACGTCTGCGAACCGCAGTAATAATTCTGCGGCGTGGAAAAGTAGTTGCTGTGATGATGGTGGTGGTAGTTGTTGTTCTGCGGGGTGGAGTAGTAGTTGTGATGGTGGTGATCGTGACTCTGGATGTTTCCGTAGGCGAAGAGGAGGGGCGCCGTGGAAGACGGCGGTGGCTGGGCGGACGCGACGCCCGCGGTCAGAGTCCCGTTGCGTTGGATGGAGCCGTACCAACTGGACGTACCTAGCTGGGGAGTGGTGGACAGCAGGCTGAGAGAGTGAAAATAGAGAAATGAATCTTGTATTGATTTTTCAATATAAAGCTTAACTGTATTTTTGCTTGGGTGTGTGCCCACCTGGCCCGATCGTTCCTACTAGTAATGCTTCTGGACAGGTCGTCATCGCTATCGTACCGTCGAGGGTTGTCAAAGAAGTACGCTCTAGAGCTGAAACTGTGGCTGTTGATCATCCCTCCTGGAGCCTGACAGTTATAGAGATGTTCAAACTTCGTTATACTTCACAGCCCTGAAGGGTCACATCTCTCTGTCTATCTTTATTTAAATGTTACATTACCAGGTTTTGGTTGGGTCTCTGGACTCTGAAGAAAACCACCACTAAACTTGTAGGTAGCAGCTCCCAGAAGAGCAGAATGATCCCAAACACAACGTAGGCTTCACCGCTGATCTCCTGCACATCGGCCTGTGAAACACGTAAACACAGTGTTTAATATATTAGGGTGTTTCCTGGGAAGTCACAGCAACCAAATTTCAGATTTTTGTTAAAAATTGCAGTGCAATGCTTGATAAATATATACAGTGTTATTACCCATCATGACATTAAAAAAAATTACTAAATAATGTGAGAAAATCATGAAATCCCCTATTTATAGAAAATGTTTTTATATCAATATTTACAATGATGCACTTAGCTTGATGAAAATGAATTATAGAATTATAGAATTTGAAAAAGGAAAATGTATAAAATGAAGGTCATTGTAATGTTGCGGTAACGACATTTAGTGATGAAAACCATACAAAAATAAACCTGTTACAGATTAAAATCATAACGACTATATGTAATTTTGTGTATCTGTTTATGTGTATTACATATAAATGAAATATATGTGAAATACTGGCTGAAACTAAACCAAACCTGTGATCACTGATTATCGATTGGGAATATACATATGTAAATTGATTGTAATGTACGATGTTGTATTATATGATAGAGCGTCTCGAGATAACTTCTGTTATGATTTGACGCTATATAAAAATAAATTGAATTGAATTGAATGTATGATGTGCTATTCTTTATTTTCTTTTTCTTAAAAGCCTAACCAGGCTTACGTTGCATCGGTTGCACTTTAATTAAGTGTAACAATGCCTTTGTATTGTCCCTGTCAAATAATCTAATAAATAAATGAAATACAAACATACTCTGATGGTTAAAATTCCTAAAAGTTGATTTTTTTATTAACTTACTTTTAATAAAAAGTGACCATAGTTGTAGAAACACACATAATATTCATTACCTGAATCTTGAGCATACTAAACAACTGAACAAATAGAAAATATTGTATATCAACCCTTTAAAATGAGCTGTCCATCTTAAGGCCTGAGCCATGATGTAGGTCAGGACACACACACACATGGTTATTTATAGCCAAACAAAGCCCTTTACCCCAGTAAGCATTGCTTTCCCAAATCTCCTAAAATGGATTGTCCCCCAGCACCCCCTCCACACACACACACAGGGCACTGTGTTTCTGGCTAAATAAAAGCTTGTTTTCCATCCAACTGATGGTGATGGAGATGGTGACGGTGCAGTACCTGATCAGAAACGCTGTACCAGCCGTAGTTGAAGGGACTGGGTTTGTCCTGTGGTGACAGGGCCACCGCCACCAGGTTGTAACAGGCTCTGGACGTGTAGAGCAGGATCACCACGGCTCCTATGGCGGTAGCTTGGCACACTGATGTACCCTGGTGGAAGAGATGCTATGCTTATTACAAGCCATGCGTCGGCTATTGCCCTGTAATTGAATGTCAGATGTGGGCCGCAGATGCGATCCATCAAATGACTGAGGCTGAAATGACATTAGGGATGCAACATTCCAACTTTTTGAGTCCTGATACCAATAGCGTTACTTAGAGTGACCAGGTGTCCCACTTTACGGGGGACTGCACAGCATTTTTATCCCACATATTGAGACGATGTCCCACATTTTCATTGGCTCCAGTTTTCAAAAGTCAAACCGCTTTTTAAAAATCTGGCTTTTATCCAATTGGCTGTGAAGAGAGCTCTCATCAAGGCGCTGTGTTTGCTGTAAAACTGCGCACACGTGGGTCAAGTGCAGGTTAACCTTTCACCGTCTTTGCTACGCTATACACCCAACAAGGGAAAATTGCAAGTCACCGCAAAGTCACAGCAAAGTCACAGCAAAGTCACAAGCTATGCAGATTTAGGCGGAATATGATGGAAACTACCACAAAGAAAAAGGAAGATCAGCTACAACGAAGAATGTGAAACTACTTATAAGTATGTATAAGCTGGTGGAAGGCGATTCCTTGATGTTTTTGTGACATTTGCTAGTTATTTTTTTCAATTTAACACAGCGACATGAAGCAACAGTTCTCAGTTATCATTTTTTTATGCACATTTTTATTCCTACCTTGGACACAAGGTAAACGTTGGCCGAGGACATCTTGGCGATCTTGAAGATGCAGACGGCCAGAGAGACAGCACACAGGACAAACAGACTGTCGTTGATCAAGACCCGGGCCAGGACTGCATGTCTGATACCTCCATCACTGGAGACATAAAAGATACTAACTTTAAAAGGGGAATTATGCACATTTTTAAAAATCATACATGTTATTTCCAGACTTTATACCCTATGACATCACAAGTTTGAGTTTTATCACTCTAGTTTTTGGATTCAGGAGAGAGTTGTTCATGTTTACTTATATTTTTTGGACTGTCTTAGACCATAGGAATAACAGTTTTGACAATGGGTGTAGTTCCCCTTTAAGACATGCTGTTTTATGACACTACATGCAAGGACCATTTGTCCACTTGGAGGTTTAGGATTGGATGAAAGTGTGTTTGCTTTTGGCTAAGAGCCTGGGGACAGTTGCAACACATTCTGTTTTTTACATTTCTCTCAATTACTCAGACTATTTGGACTAGACCAACCAAATTTTGATATATTAAACTCACATCTGTCTGCTAAAATTACCCATAACAATGATGATTACATAGGACATATTAATCACAATATTTATTTGAATGGCCATTTTCAAAGGGGTCCCTTGACTTCTGACCTCCAGATATGTGAATGAAAAGTATAATGTAGTATAAATGTGTTATATTAGCCTATTCTAAAATGGTGTGTTTGAATATTTCTGCATACTGGGGTCCCTAAACAGTGTTGAATTACATAAATTGGGTATCACTGTAAAGCTGAGACTCAAATGAGCCCAACTGTATTCATGTGTGATGATGTTAGTCCCCATAGGAGCAATTTCATTGTAGTGAGACCATTTTTTAAACTTGACCTCACTGTATAAAATGACCTGTGGTGACCTCTAGGATAATCACAGCCTCCTGAAACTTTACAGCCACAAACTACAGACCTAGAGCATTCAGAGGATGGATGGCTTTCCTAGCTATATTGACAATAAGGGGGTTTCTGAGCAGTTTACACAACACAAGTGCTCGCTATCTAATCGCCGAAAAATGATGCAGTTGCAGAAATCTCCAAATGTCAAAAGTTTTTTATACCAAATCACAGCATGGCTTTTTCTATGGTGTTCCTCAAGGTCTTGGTGTCTAAATGTGGTATTTTGGAGGGATTATTGATCATTTTTTATCAATTCTAGAGTGGTAAAAAATGGTTAAATTTAGCACCAAATCTGTGTAACAAATGGTATCAACCCAAACACTTTCACAATTTATTTTAATAAATGAATTCATGTTATTTCTGGTTTATGACTAAAACAACTTGACACACAGTGCTAAGCTGAAATTAATCTTCAGGTTCCCAGCTTCCAGATGATGTACACCACTTCTATGTGACATCTACTGTTGACCTGCTATCTCCCCCTAGGTACATGTAAATAATGCTTTGTTTGTGATGACCGTTATGTTAAGTCCAGTTAAGTTTCAACAGCTAGCACCGAGTGCCTGGAGGCTGTTCCGGCTCTAGGACCTCCTCATTTACAAATTAAGCACTGTGTGGGGGCTAAATGTTACATTAATATGCAGGAAAAACATGTTCTATTAATGATGTTTGTTTTGTTTACCTCGGTGATTCAGAGCGCTCCAGAGCTCCTTGCACTAACAACGCACAAGTTAAATTCACCACCAGGAAAAATATACTGAGACACAGGAAGAACAAACGCAGAGGAACCCTGGAGAGGGAAAGAGAGGAAAATACAGACAATGTGACTTTATTCATAAACAACAACTAATTAAAATTCATGGTGTCGAAGCTGCAAACCAACTGTGAGAAAAAAAGAAAAGACAGAGTCGAGGAGAGGAAGGACAAAAATATTATTGCATGTGATTAGATGCAGATTCTTTTAGAATAATTTCTCATAAAAAAGTCAAAATAAATGCAAGAAAAAGGGAGAGTTATATAACAAACAAAGTTAAAGGACAGACTTACTTGTATTTGGTGAGCTCTGGGGAATACTTGGCTTTAGCCTTAAACATCACCTAAACAAAGAAAAGTATAGAAGATATCATGCAGAGATAATAATACATATTTCACACTTCATAATCCCAGTATGGTATTTTAAAAATTTCACATTTAAGATATAGAATGAAAGGGGGAGCAGCAGAGGGTGGGGGTTTCTTTTAGGAAACGGGTGTGAACTTAACAGTGCTTGAGGAGATTCTGGTGTGTCGTAACACATATGCAAACATTTATGCAACGAACATTAAAACAAGACAACTTGACAAACGATAAGGCCGAGCAAGAATCCACATCATCATAGCAGGGACTGTCCTCGACCAATGAATTTCTTAGTCGATTAACACTCGTACGATTCTGTCGACCAATCGATTAGTTGATTTAATCGTCAGATCTGTGAAACTGAGTTTCTCCACAAAGAATCACACAAAAGCACCACTTAGTCTTTACCGGAGATGTGCTCAGAAATTTCTTAGAAATAAGTCATTCAGCATGAAAAGAAGCATAAAAATAACAACTAATCAACTAAAAGAATCTTAGTCGACTAAGACCAAAACATAGTGCAAGCATAATGCTTACTACTGTTTGTACTCTTAGACGCTCCTTTAGCCCCTCAGGCCTGTCAGTTAACAAGAACCGTTAACAAGGGGCGGAGATGTAAACTTAGCAAAAGGAAGTCAAGTGGATAATTCATTTGATTAACTAAACAAACAAACAAGAAAACAACAGTTGCCAAGTTGCGAGCAGCACTCGAAGAAAAAGGAGCACGCCGCTCAACATCTGACCGATCCCTGACACGGTATCTCTTTTTCTGGTGGATGTTAGTTTGGTAGCTCATTTATTAAGACAATAAACTGTATGCATATGCAGCATTTTTTTTCACTTGGACTTTGGACTATTGTACAGACCTTTTACATGCACAAAAAACTATATAGCACACTAAAGGAAAGGGAAAGAACACATAATCTTCTTTAATATAGAATGTAATTTGACTGTTACTAGCTATGATATGGTCTGAAAATGATCAAACAAATAGTCAAGACAAGCCAAACAAAAACTACATATCTACCAGCTGCCTCACTGCCAACATGTTATCAGTAAAAAACATCCAGCTGGACACAAGTCCAATTTACCAAAGCTGGGACACTGGCCTCCACTGATCTAGATCACTCACTTCCTGGAATGACTTTTTGGTTTTGAAAAATGTTTACCAAAATGTTCGGTTATTACCAGACATTTAATACTATCTCTGATCAAAGTCTACCATCTTTCAGGTTGATATTATATGATCTTGTAAATTGCTCAACGTGGTCAACACTCTGCCTTTTGTGTGAGAATGTAGGCCAGAAGGAGGTGATTTGTAACCTAGAAATGAAGCAACAGAGCACGGCCGGATTACATACTATAGTGAACTATATGTGTGTTTGTTGCTCAGCGTTACCATTAATGTTTTCTGTAGTGAGAAGGAGCTAAAATGTAATAAGGGGGAAGTAAATGACGGGTCAGGAGTCAAGCCTGACTCGTCAGAAAACACACTATATACAAGTATTTCCACACATGCCTGTGTGTGTGTCACACGGTAGGCTGTGTCACCGTGGCATGATGTTATATCAGCTCGCTTTATTACTGTCAGTGAGTTCAACATTAAACAGCGATGTTCAGCAGTATTGCTTTTTGAGGATTATAGCTGCTTTAATGTTTTCTTTAATGACATTCAGTAGGGGGGCATCCTTTTTTTAATCTTTTTATATATTAACTCAATTAATCCGTACATGTACTTTGTCATTTAAGATACAAACTCATTTCATCATACAATATAAATTAATATAACCTGCCATAACATGATCATCATATGTAAATCCAAAAGTGGTATTTATATTTGAGGGGAAAATAAAAATAAAAAATAAATAAAAGCAAAAACAGCCAAACAAACAGACATTATTATTAAAATAATTATATAATAATAATTGTTATTATTATATATTTAGATATTATTTAAAAAATGACAAATAAATTATCATTATTATTAATAATAGTACATAAATATGTGAGTAGAAAATAAATTAAAATTGATTAAAATAATAATAATCATGAAAGAAAAAATAAAGAATAAATAAATAAAAGCAAAAACAGCCAAACAGACAAATTATTATTAATAATAATAATAATAATAATAATAATAATAATAATAATAAATAGAGAATTAATTAAAAAAAGAACAATCATGATCAAAAAGAAAGGAAATACATAATATTATAATGTCGTCCTTTTTTAATTGATAGCTTTAATATAACTGAGACTGTAAAAGCAATTTGTTTCACGACTCGTGATTGAGAAAGTAATGCAGCAGCAGGATGGTCAAAGCCTCTACTGTGGGAGAAAAATATGAATGTGATCTATTACTCAGATTCTGACCCGGCTAGACATGAAACCATAAGTAGGAAAGGTTTGCTCACTGAGTTGGCCAGTCACATGGTTTTCCCAACATAGACAGAGAGATGGAAGAAGACAGGCATATGTTGCCACCATACATGTGAATGGAAGACATTTATGTTTACTCAGAGGGAGTGTAGTTTGTATGCTTTAACTGGATGCAGATCAGCTGAGGGGTTGCAATGTTTATTCAGCAGTCATATGACAACCTCGGCTTCGTTACCTAATCTCCACTCTCCCTCTCCTTTCTACTCAAACCTCTTTATTTGACTGTCTGTGCACCTTTAAATATGACGCTAGAGCCAGGGGACGGCTAGTATAGCTTAGCACAAAGACTGGAAACAGGGGGGAACAGCTAGCCTGGCTATCTAAACCAAGAAGAGAGAGAAGTTTCAGATGGTTGCAATCTGCAACCTCACCGCTAGATGCACACTGCACCTTTAAATATGACGCTAGAGCCAGGGGACGGCTAGTGTAGCTTAGCATAAAGACTGGAAACAGGGGGAAACAGCTAGCCTGGCTATCTAAACCAAGAAGAGAGAGAAGTTTCAGATGGTTGCAATGTGCAACCTCACCGCTGGATGCACACGGCACCTTTAAATATGATGCTAGAGCCAGGATCCTAGAGCCAAATCCTACACACTGCACCTTTAATCTAGGGCTGCAAATTATTTTCCTTGACGATTGATCTGCTCTGCCAATATATTCTCAATTAACCAATTAATCATTAAAATATCAATAAAAATACTGAAAAAAAAGTTCAATGTCAAAGAAGCACTGCCTCATGGGAGCTGTAGTTTTTTGAATAGCTGGTCTTTTATCTTGTGTGTTTATTGCAAATTCAATGTGAAGTCTTTTTTTTTTATTATTTAACCTTTATTTAACCAGGTTAGTCCCATTGAGATTAAGAACCTCTTTTCCAAGGGAGACCTGGCCAAGACGGTCAGCAGCAAGAACACAAAGTTGCAGACACAAATAGAGATAAAATACAATTCACAAACACTAAAAGCACTAAAATTTGCATTGAAAGAGAACCATCTAGAGACAAATGGGGGGACAGCTGTACAACAAAGGAAGCTAAAAACATTGGCATGCCATAGAGTCTGCTTCTAAAGCCTTCATTTTAGATTTGTTGTTTGGATATAATTTCCCAGAAGTCTTTATAGATATTTAAATCAATATCCACCTCACAAACACTTACCATACACTTCCACGTAACACACACTCACTTGTCTTTTTTTGATATATTTACTGTATTGTTATTGTTGTTATTGTATATATCTTGTCCTAATTGTTTGTTATCACTATTATACAGTCATATTATTTCTTTATATTAATCTTGTCTCTAGGTGGAGGCTTCAGATAGGCCCAGTGGGTTTTTTGCCTCTTCCTGCACTGTATATTATTCATTTTTGTTATGTTGTATAGTCTTAAATTGTGCAAAACAAATAAACAAATAAACAAACAAATTTGAAAATATTTTAATTAGGTCATTTTTAAGCAAATTCCAGGCTGAGGGTGCAGAATATGCAAATTCCCCAATTTTTGTCTGAGCTTTTGGGACAGAGAGCACAAAGAAGGTCCTGTGAAGGCAGTGAATACTGTGCACAATTTTTGTGGGAGCAGACCCAGAATCACCTTGTATATAAGGATGTACCAATGGGAGAGCATTTGCATGCATGGAGGTTAAAATGTGTGCAAAAATCAGATTAATACAATGAACACAAAAACTGCAATGTCAGCTGTTTTATGAAATCAGGTCGCATATGCACAAACATTGCACACACCTTCTTTTGTCAGACACAGTGCAGATTCCTACCTGTGTGAAGTAAAGGTTCAGCAGGCAGAGGGTGAAGAACTGCAGGCAGACTGGGCAGCAGTAGAGCAGCCAGTAGGCCAGAGGCTGCAGCTGGTTGGCCTGCACCACATTTCTAAAGTAAAAAGAGAAGAGGGTCGTCCTCAGAGCAGCCCACAGCAGGCACAGGAACAAAAACACACTCTGGTAGCTGAACCGCTTGTGTCCATAGTGCAAAATGAGCCAGAGCTGCAGGTAGACGAACACAAACAAGAAGGAGTAGAGCACGGTGTAGACGGCTGTGAGACTGAGCTCCAGTGTTGGGGAGATTGCAGCTGCAGGGGACTCCTTCAGTGAGGTAAACAAATGGGGATTAACCTCCTCTCCTGCAGAAAACATCTCGCACTTTAACACATGGGATGCTGTGAAAGGCGAAGACACTTAAAAATGGGTCAGATCTGGGCTGAATGCATCAAAAAGACGAGGGTAAAAAATGCAATAAAAGCAGTTTTATTCTAAAAATAAGTGGCATAATGATGTTTAAATCCACAAAAAGGCTGAAAATGTCTAGTTTTAAAATTTTTTTTTAAAAATAACAAGAAAGAAAACAAGAGAGGTCCCCCTTGTGAATCTCTGCAAAGCTGTTCTCTGCAAAAAACAACTTAAGGGGGGGAAAACCTCCAGATCAGCTGTGATGCAGTTTTAGACCCGCCCCCCTTGTTTTCAACTAAAACGGAAACTGTCTCTCTGTAGCCGCCATCTTGGCTCAACATCCCACCGTTTTATATTGAAACAGCTGACTTCAGAGCCACAGATTCATGCCAGTTTCCTCACACACATTTCCCCAGTGCAGCGTTCTCATTGGCTAACCCCGCAGCCCAACCTCCACAGCGCTCTCACCCCATTGGTTCATGATGATGTCAGCTGTGGCAGAGCCCGCCCACCGTGCGTTCTGATTGGCCAAACAACTGTTCTCTGATCTGATTGGTTCAAAGACGCAAAGACAAGTGCCTTCAAAATAAAAGCTTAAAATATTGTCAGTAGATGGAAAAGAAATTGCTCTCACACTCATTTTTTTAATACTTTTTTTCTCCCTTTTTTCAAGGCTGTTTTCATATATGCAATCCACTGCTCGTAATTATTTTTTATTTTTTTTATTTATTTATTTGCACATATATAAAACTGCACAAAATCCAGTCAATGAAAAAAACAAACAAGAAATGTGTCAGGAGAGGTCAAGAAGCCACAGGCTTATACAAAAGGACCAAAGGAGAAAAAACAATAACAAAAAAGGAAGAAAGATCTAAACTAACATAATTTTAAAAATACAACAAAAGTTAAACAACAACAAGAAGTACACAAAATGTGCAGAAAAACCCTAACCAAACAGTGGAAAACAATCCAATAAAAACAATGAAATACATAGAAAAAACAGTACAGAAGAAAAGAAAAATATATCTATCTCTGTTTGCAGTTTTATATATGTGCAAATAAAGAAATTAAAAATTAAAAAATAAAAATATTGGCGTGCACGGAATCACCGGAGATAATATGTATAACAACTGCAAAACAGCTGTATTATCATTAGGTGCAGACTATTACAGTATAATTTGAGTGTTTATCATATAAGTGGTAGGACTGCTAAAAAAAAATAGTCATTGAAGGATTTTATTTTGACACCATAACAGGAAATCCTGTTTCATCTCTGGTAGCTTGACACATGGAGCATCACTCTCCCAACACACACTATTTTTCATATTTCTCTGTGTAGTTTGGTGCAAAATAACCTCGAAAACCTGCTTTGTTGCTGGCCTAACCTTAGACTTATACAGACATGTATCTTTTACCTGCACAGGTGTTTACCTTAGCTCACTTTAGGCATGTAAAACCATGGAGGAACATCCAGAAGTTGGCAGCTAACAAGCCTAGCTAATGGACTAGCTAGAACTTTAACCCCTCCTCTACTTTCTCAGGTAAACAAGCTGTAACTGTCAGCATCTTTTGCTGTGGCTGCTTATTTTTCCACAGCAGATGATGTCATAGCAGGAAAAGCACAGGTGAAATTGATCATCATGGTGTCACAGTAAAGCTATATTCCAGTGATATTAATGACATACACCTGTGCTTTTCCCCACTGTGACATGTGAAAAAGATCAGCTCCATTTTTACCACTTACACACCAAAAAACTGACAATAACCTGATATTTTCAGGTGGAATTTCATTCATTCATTCATTCATTCATTCATTCTTTCTCACTGTGCAATATCATTTTCCACTTGTGCAATTTTGTTAATAGTATGTTTATTGTCAATACTGTATATACTGCTCCTATTTTTATACTTCTATTTAAATGGTTCATATATTTGTTACACTTTGTTTTTTTTACTGTGTTAGCTGATGCATCTTGATCCCCTTTGCTGCTGTACACTGCAAATTTCCCCACTGCAGGACTAATAAAGGAATATCTTATCTTATCTTATAGTGCAGGTCATATGAGTGTTCATATTATTGACCCTCCTTGTTTAGTTTGGGATCATCATGTCATGCACAGACAACATTGTACTCTTCTTTTTATTCCTCTGTGCTAATAACAATGCTTTCTTCCCCTCACAGAGAGCCCAACAGGGATTGTTCTCCACGATGATGTGGACGTGCGTGGTAGTTTTCCTGCTGTGTGTGGGGTCAGGAGGATGCACAGAGAAGGCCAGCACACCAGACCTAATAGAATACACGGCTGCAGACTTCTACGAGAAACTGCATTCTGGGAAGACGATGTTCGTCTATTTCGAGCGTCAAGGTAGGCTGCTCACACACACACAATGGCTTTCCATATTTGTATTCGTTTCACGTAGTTTTTAAATGCACAAGGAGTAGCTCACATTGAACACAGCAGTAACATTAACATCAATGGTTAAAAGTGCATAACAGTATTTCTGTCTCCAGTCTCTCCAACCATCTCTCTCTTCTTGGCGGAGTTGGAGAAGTCTGCTGACGCTCTGAAGGATTATGGAGTACTTGTTGGCAGGGTAACTGTAGTCCTCTCGGTCCAATGTGCTCCATCTGTTTCAAACTATATTTTTATTAACACAGAAAAAAAAACACAAACCTCAAACTTAGGCTGCGGTCGGAAACTTTTAAACTGTTAATCTCTTTATCTCTCCAGATGTTAAATCCTCAATCTGAGCACGGTTTATCTTTTTTTGTTTTAACTGTTTAGGTCGACTGCAACAAAGAGCTGGTTTCTGAATACTGCTCAGAAGAGAAGGTGGTGCACACAGCTTTTCTGTTCAGGTGGGTTTTGTTGATGGTATTTGCAGACACAGAAGACCTACAGGTGTGTTGTACTTTAATCTTCCTCTAACCCTGCCTGTGTCTTTCTAACAGGGGCGGCAAGGAATTCCTGGGTTTTGGTTTGGACACCGTGTTTGACGTCAACTCCATCGTCTCTGAAGTCCTGTTGTAAGTATAAAACACTCTCTCGGTTATAATGCAACACAGATGTGTGAGGCTTTAACTTTTAGTCCTTGCTTGTATCTGAAACATACACACCAACAATTTCCTAATATTTTGAACACACTGATAAGTAATACTCGTAGAAATATGCTCAAATCATAACATGGAAATGTTAGTTTGGTCTTTTTATGATAAAGATATAGAGCAACACCAGATTCCTCCTTTAAGACGTACTTGACAGAGCTTTTGTCTTTCTCTTCTAGTGCCATCCTGCGTGAAGAGGTCAAGTACGTTCACACAGACACCGACCTGCTGGCCATGGAGAAGGCGGCCAAAGGGAAGAAGGACATCGTGCTGGGTTACGTCCGTAGTCTGGGAACACAAGGTATGGAAAAGAAGGAGATGTACAGAGTGTCAGTGATGGAGATGATGCGTTTAAGGACTGATTCCTCCTAGTCTGGATCGTACTGTGAGAGGCCGCCGATCCTGATGGAGACTCAGATTGTCTGTTTGACTTGAATGACGAATTAAATGTACCATTGTGTTCCTTTAGAGCACAGATCGATGATGGAGACGGCGTATGTGTACGGATCCAAATACCAGTTCATCCTCATAACTGGAGGCCCAGTTTTGAAGCATTTAGGGTAGGTTCTTCTTCCTTTCTTTCCTGTCTCCCCTCGTCTTAAAACTGTTTTAATCTACGTGGTGATGTTGAGGCAAAAAACTGTCATCCATCCCCTGAAAAGTACTTACTGTGTCTCTCCTTCTCCGTCTGTCTTCCAGTGTTGACGAGGCGTCTCACTCGTCTCAGGTGTGGTTCCTCCACTGCCGAGTTCGCAGCGGGCTCAAGACCGCGAAGACCTCGGAGCACTGTCCTCTGACCCGTATGAGGAAGCCCCTGTCCACCCTCAGCCTCCACTCCTTCCTGCAGCTCATGGAGGCTCCACTAGTGGTGAGTGGGATAAAGTTTTAACATTTAATAGCTAGACAGGATATTCATTAGAGATTTCTGCAACATTTTGTAGCACAAGTCAGAACAAAATCTAAACGGTATTAATTCGTACATAATCAAATGTGTCTCTCCATCGCCAGTCTGAAGTTTACGACGACCCGTCCTCGGTCCAGCGCCCTCAGTTCCCCTACCAGCACACCCCCCAGATCTTCCTGTTCTCTCGCCCCGCGACCAAGCACGCCGACCTGGACACGGCCACCACCCTGGCCTGGAAGCTCCGCGGCCTCGCCCTGCTGGTGCTCGTTCACAGGTGAGATACATATATGAGCACGGATCTGAATACAGTTTTAGGGATTGTTTTTGTTGAGAGCTAACACATCACACATGCTGTATTTTTCCTGCAATTTAATCTTGTTATAGCTTTTGATTTTATTATATTTTGCTGTTACTGTATTTCATCATAAACATATTGTTCTATATTCTTTTTATTTAGTAGCTTTGTTTTACCAGGTGGTATTCTCTAATAACTGTTAGCAAAACTGTCTAATCTACTTTTATCTGTGTGTG
Source organism: Sebastes fasciatus (assembly GCF_043250625.1). Classification (NCBI taxonomy): domain Eukaryota; kingdom Metazoa; phylum Chordata; class Actinopteri; order Perciformes; family Sebastidae; genus Sebastes; species Sebastes fasciatus. Next base: position 5,604,953 of record NC_133818.1, on the reverse strand, counting down.
TTATCAGACAGAGTCCTTCAGTGAAAACCCCCGAACTCTATAACGCTGCTTTCCGGCTGCCCGAGAAGGTATGATATAATACACATTTTTTTATCTGTTCAAAATGTGCCTTAAAGGGAGATTTGACAAGTATTTAATACTCTTATGTGTGTGTGCTTTAAGAGTTCAGACGTGAAGTATATGACCTATCACCACATCGATGAGTTGTATCAGCTCTTCGCAAATCAAGAGAAAGAGAAAGAGGAGCAAGGGGGTCAGCTGGAGGAAGACGACGTGGATCCACATGCTAGTAAGTGTCTGATGAGAGATGAGAGAGATGAGAGGGAGAGAGGAGTTAGCGAAGGAGAGAGAAAGGAGTGTTTATGTGTTTCTGTGTCTGCCCCCAGCTAAGTTGGACGATGAAATCGCGGCATCCGTCCACACACAACGAGCCAACATGCTGGACCTGGACTCCATCATCGAGTTAACCTCTGACAACTTCCACACCGAAGTGGCTCAAAGCAGCCTGACGGTGGTGCTCTTCTACCTCAGATGTAAGCCACACTCTTCCTACTGTCCTGTGAGGCAATGGGAAGCAAATGAATATGAATTTGAGATACATGCGGATGGAATTAATTTCTGCTTTTCCCCACCAGGGGATGCTGTTTCAAAGGTTTTTCTCCACTCCTTCATGGACGTTGCAGAGAGACTTGGAGGTAAACAGGAGGATGTGATGATTCTTAGGCCAGGCATGGGGAGTTAAAGGAGATAACCTGACTAAATAGATAAACAGAGACAGTTTTGAAATGACTTGATCTTGATGTTTTTGCCTGATTTACTAAATCTCTCCAGATTCCGAGGTTCAGATGGCGGGGGTCGACTGCGGCGAGTGGAGCGACCTCTGTGGTGCCGAGATAGGCAGCGACCTCCCGATCCCGTTCCAGCCAATCACGGTCTTCCCCACCGTTTTGCTGATCCGCCCCAAGGAATTGGCGCAGCACTACGGAGGCATGCTGGGTACTGAGGCGCTGCATCGCTTCATCATGATGTGAGTTTGCTAACAATCCGCAGACAAGAATTTGTCTTTGAAGTTATTTTGAAATCAGTAGTTGAATTACTTCATATTTCATTCTTATTCTTATTCTTAATAATTTATTTTATTTTATTTTCATTCATTGACTCCAAACAAACAAAATTCTCCAAAATACAAAATAATTCCATCTCACAATACCAATGAGCAGGGCAAAGCGCACGCCATATCACAATGCTAAATCCAAAAGCAATATTTTTATGTGAGGGGAAAGAAAAGAAAAGGAAAATAAATCAATTAATTTAAAAGCAAGAAAAAGAGAAGAAAAGAAACAAATTATAAATACATTAAATAAAATAAATTAAAAGCCAGAAAAAGAAAAGAAAAGTAAATAAAATAAGTACATAAAATAAATTAAAAACAAAAGAATAAAGTAAAATAAATTAAAAGCAAGAAAAAGAGAATAAAAATAAATTAAACAATATAAATCAACAGCGAGAAGAAAAGGAAAATAACGAAAAAGAGAAGAAAAGAAAATTACATAAATAAATAAAATAAATTAAAAGCAAGAAAAAGAGAAGAAAAGTAAATAAAATAAATAAAACAATAAAATAAATTAAAAGCAAGGAAAAAAAGAAGAAAAGTAAATACAATTTTAAATATTAATTCATTAAAATATTAATACAAATAATGGTAAGTGAGTGGAGAAAATATATGAAATTCATTTAATTAATAATCATAGTCATGATCATAAATAAAAGAATTGCATAGTATTATAATAAATTACGTAATAACAAATTAACAATTAACATCATAATAAATTATAGTAATACATATAACATAATACATTTATACAGTGCAACATTAAAATAAACAAATCACCAACATTTCAAGAGCTTGTACCAGGTCTTCCACAAAGTAAAGGTATAACAATAACATACATGGCCGTGAAGTTCTGCTATATGTGTGTCTATCTGTGTACTGTTTTGTGTGTATGTGCTTATTATTGTCTCTTCTTTAACCAGGAGCCAGACAGCTTCTCCTGCGCTGCTGTCCACCCGAGAGAAAGTGACATCATTCCTTCAGGAGGTTCCTCACCCGGAGCTAGCGGCCCATAAGCCTGTCGACAGAGTACTGGGACTGTTTAAGACACTAGCAGGTGTGAGGCTGTACTTTATCGGCTAGTGATGACATTTTCTAATTAATAGTGATGCCTACCCTGGCACCCTGGATGCTGTGGCACTTAGTGAATGTCCCCTTCAACCCAGTGACCTGATGATGTAACGATGATGTAACAATGATGCTGCTCTGTCTTGTCAGGCGTAGCACCGTTTATTGACGCAGCAAAGTCGCTGAGAGGAGAAGTGCTGACTGGAACGCTGACCGATGAGCTGGCAGAGGAATGGTAACGGCTCTAAACTCTCATCATTCCTGTTTCAAGGTCGTCCCTGACCGTTTGACGTCATAATGCACCTCAAGTGCTTTTTGTCTGGATTTGACGAAACACAATGTCACCAAAGGATGAAGAGTAGGAGAACAATTAGTGTCTTAATGTGTATTTCTGTGCAGGGCGGCAGAGCACAACGTTGACCTGCCTGCGTTGTTGGTGTTCCCGTCCTGGGGGACACACACTCGTCCTTCCACGCTGCCTGTGTCCTCCTGTCCTAAAGAGCTGGTCTCACACATTAATGCTGCACTGCTGCATCCACTGGTAAATCAAACTGTGTACTCATTCATCTTTCTGTGTTATAAAGACACGTTTGCATCGGGAAATACTAACAATTGTCTGATTTAGAGTCCAAATTTTGTGGTTAGTAACTTACTGATACTTCAGCTACCTCACTGGAAGTTACGCCCATAATCATTTCTACAGTAACGCCTCCGAGAATAAGGTGGATGAGCCAAACTTTGATTTATAAACGTGTATATTTGAACTCTCCGTCTCTGTTTTGTCTCCAGCCTGAGCTGACGGTGGAGAACCTGCCGTCCTTCCTCTCTCGGGGTAAAGCCCTGCTGCTCCTCTTCGTGGGAGAGGAGGAGGACGAGATCGGGCGGAGGCAGAACCAGGCGCTGGTGGAGGAGATGAGAGGAGTGGTGGAGATGGGAGGGGAGAAGATGGAGCCATACCTGGCCTGCTGGATCCACCTGTATGTACATCAATCAAAATGAAAGCCCTACTAGATGGCATCCATCCATCCATCCATCATGTATTCTTATATTTCTGTCTCCATGTGTGTTCCAGTGGCCGTACTCCAGCTGGTATGTCCGTCCTGGGCTCATACCTGGGCTCTATGCCCCCCCTCCCTGCTCTGGTCCTCACCCATTTGCCCTCCGGAGGTGAAATCTACCAGTACGCTGCCAACACGCCCATCGTGGCCTCCTCTGTGCTGCAGTGGCTGCAGAGGATCGAGGAGGGGACGGAGTCAGCAGCAGGTAAGGAAGAGGACGTCTCTGGTTCTTGATATTATAACAGAAAACTATTGTAGCATTAGATTAAATGTCTTTGTCTCTGTAGGGATGATGGGCGAGGACAACTGGGCTCCCTCCGCCGACTTCATCGACTTCCTGAAAGTCATCGACATGCAGGACCCCGACTCGGCCAAGCAGCAGACTCCTACAGAGGAGGTGGAGGAGGAAGAGGAAGAGATGACTGTGGAGGAAGAAGACGATTCCTCCTCCAGCTCTCCTGACAACAAACTCCACACTGAACTGTAACAGAACAAGATGGGACAATAATCATGTGGATATTGATTCTAGGCTTCAGTTCTTACTTATTTTTAATATTATGATGTATTTATCATAAGATTATTGAATAAATATCTGAGATGTATCGGAGCAAGATTTAGCAAAAACACACAATGCAACGTATTAATACAGTTAAAGGTGGGAATAATGAAAAGACACTGAACTATGGAGTCAGCAGTAAACACAAGTCTTTCATCCAGGAGACCGGTGTCCGTGTCCCTTGCGTCCCGTTACAATCAGCTGTTCGAGTCCCGTGCTTGCCTAAACCTAAGCAAGGGTTTTTGTTTAATTCACAACATTAAGAACATGTTTACTGCGACTGAGAAGTGACGCTGAGGGCTCTGACGACGCGTCAGTATGTACCTCCTACCTCCTTCATCCACAACTGGTTTATTCATATTATAGAAATAGTTTGCTCATTGTTAGATACATTCCTTTTGTTTTATTATATTTTTGCTGTAATATTATGTAGATTATTTATTCCATGTAGAATTAAATCATCATTGATCAAGAGGAAAATGTCCTGTGATTATGAGCTTTTTATACATTTGAATTCATTTAAAATCCAAGTAGAGGTTGACATAACTTCTTATCGTGCAGCAGTAGCTGTCCAGGAACAGTCTTGACATTCAGGTTGAACGTTTACAGAAAGCATGGCTTACGTCTCTCTGTTTACTTTCTGTGGTTTCAACATTATGCAACCTTTGGAATCAGACTTCAGAGTGGAACTTTCCCATCGCTCGCCCTCCCCTGCAGCTACATGTGATGTGTGTTTATGAATAGCCGTGATGCTGACAGGTTGGAAGTCCTCTGACAGGGGTGTCTCAATTCTTTGTTTTAGCTTCCCCGTCATTCTGGCAAAACGTCAGTCATACCTGTTGCCAGAAGGCAGGCACAAAAACAAACTATTTTTTTATGTGTAAGATCTGTATAGGTGGGTTTATATAACAGTAGCTGACATCTACCCAACAGGCTAAACAAGCTGGTCCTATATGAGGAGATGGTTCAACTCTATCTTTGTGTCAGGACTTGTTTTGCATGGCATGTCAGTAATAATTGGCTTGTTATCACGTCCATCAAAAGATTATTTGAATACATGAAATAGAGGTATCTTCTATGAGGAAAATCAGCCTTACTTGAGTTTATAACTCATGTGCACAGGGGGAAATGTTAGATAATGGCTTACTTTGTTATGTATTAACCAGCAAATAAACAAGCTGGTCCTATATCAGGTGATGGTTCAGCTTTATGTCTGTGTCAGGACTTGTTTTGCATGACATGTCAGCAATGATTGACTTGTTATCCCGTCCATCAAAAGGTTATTTGAATACAGAAAATAGAGGCTTAACCCTTTCTAAAATGCAGCACACTGTATTTGCTGTGAGGAAAATCAGTCTTAAGTTTAAAATTCATGTGTATAGGGGGAAATATTAGATAATTTATGTATTAACTAGTAACTAGCAATTAAACAAGCTGGTCCTATATGAGGAGGTGGTTCAACTGTATATTTGTCAGGACTTGTTTTCCATCAAAAGGTTATTTGAACACAGAAAAAAGAGGCTGAACCTTTTCTAAAATGCAGTAAACTGTATTTTCTATAAGGAAAATCAGTCTTAATTAAGCTTATAACAATGTGTATAGAGGCAAATATTACATAATGGTTGAATTTGTTATGTAATAAGCAGTAACTAGCAAAAAAGAAAGGAAATAGCAGCTTCAAAGATATCAATCAGCTTTGTTTAGTAGTTTATACAGATTGCTTATGGTAGCAACTTCCCAAACAGTGAGGTCCAAGAAAATAAATAAACATGACCCAGAGGCTAGTGCTGCCTTCACGTGCTTAGTAAATATTGTAAAATGGAGATGTGACCTTGGACATGTGGTTCAAGTGATGAATACATTGTAAAACAACAATTTTTTCTTTTTCTTCAAAGGTCTTTTTATTAATTGTCAATAATCAATAGAACAGTCTATATACAGGGAAAGTTAAGACATCAGAACTGGACTGATATGATCCACTTTCTTGGTCTTAGTGAGGACTCTGGCAGCAGCGTTCTGAATCGGCTGCAGCTGTCAGCGATTACATCGATACATCGATATGTAAAAAAATAAATAAAGATCGATTTATTCTGATATAAATCGTTGTTCATTATTTAGGCAACTTTAATATTAGTTAATATTAATTATAATTTTTTTGAGAAACCCACTACAGTAATCTCTGAGTAGCCAGTAGTAGTATCTTCTTTTTCCTTTTCTTTAAATTGTATTTATTTATTCATTATTATCATTATTATTATTTTTTTTTAATATTATATTTTTTAATATTATATTTGTAATGTTATATTTATAATTTATTTACTTTATATTTATCGTTGTTTTTTTTGAGAAACCCACTACAGTAATCTCTGAGTAGCCAGGAGTAGTATCTTCTTTTTCCTTTTTTAAATTTTTGTAATTTATTTATTCATTATTATTATTATTATTTTTAATATGTTTTTTTAATAGTATATTTTTAATATTACATTTATAATTTTTTTAATATCATATTTATAATTTTTTGAGAAACCCACTACAGTAATCTCTGAGTAGCCAGTAGTAGTATCTTCTTTATCCTTTTTTTTTTTTTTTAATTGTATTTATTTATTCATTATTATGATCATTATTATTATGTTTTTTTAATATATATTTTTTAATATTATATTTAATATTACATTTATCATTTTTTTAATATCATATTTATCATTTTTTGAGAAACCCACTACAGTAATCTCTGAGTAGCCAGTAGTGCTAACTTCTTTTTCCTTTTTTTTAAATTGTATTTATTTATTCATTATTATCATTATTATTATTTAATTTTTTTCTCTTCTATTTACTTCCTTCTATTTAAATGGTTCATATTTTGTTACACTTTGTTTAGCTCTTTTTTCTTACTGTGTTAACTGATGCATCTTGTTTTTTTTCACTTTATTGCTGTACACTGCAAATTTCCCCACTGTGGAACAAATAAATGAATATCTTATCTTCTATTATCTTATCTTAATGAACAACGATTAATATCAGAATAAATTTTTATTTTTATTTTTTTTAAAGTCGACCTGACCAACTTGAATTTGGTATATTCCGATTTTATAGCTGATCATGAATGTTGCACAAAAAACTGGGCCGTTCCGCGCATGCGCAGTGGTTGTGTTTTCAGAGTGACAGCCCGTTAGCTGCTGCTGTTCACCGGCAGAGATACAATGAGACAGCAAACAGCTCCACTAGACACCAAGACATGGACTTAACGGAGCCTTTATACCACCACAAACACGGCTACTACTCCCACCCTGCTCTACACTGACTAACCACGGAGTTGAACCCTCTCTAGGATCATTCATCACCGTCTCCAGAGAGAGAGAAGAGAAGAGGAGGAACTGATGCGACCTGCGACACCAAACCGGCCACATCCTCTCTGAAGAACTCCTGAGTAAACTCTCCTTTACTGCTCTTATTCATGCTTTAATGTGACTCTAATGTGTGCAGGAATAATCAGTGTAAGTAGTGGAGAGATGCAGTAAAGTTGAGGAAGAGTGAGGCTAATGCTAGATAGCTTTTAAAGCTAACCAACGGCTAACAGCTGATGCTAGCTGGTTAGCATCTGTTTAGCTAGCTAGCAGCTAATTGAAGGCCTTTAGTAACTCTTAATCAATATGTTTATTGAGTTTTAAACGATAGAAACATAATCAATGCAGACAGCAATACACACAGATAATGCATGAATAAATTTAGCAAAATAACAACAACAAATTTAACAAAATAACAGTAGTCACAATAACAGTAGTCAAATAAATTAATTAATTAAATAATTAAAAAAAGGAGAAAGTAAAAAAAATAATAGAGAAGGAAGAAAGAATATATATATTCATATATACATATATACATACATATACATATAAATAAGTAAAAGTAAAATAATAGTAAAAAATTAAATAACAGTAAAAACAATAAATAACAGAAAAAAGTAAAATAACAGAAGTCAAATAAATAAATACAAAAATTGAAAATAAGTAAATAAATAAATAAATTTAAAAAAAGGAGAAAGTAAAAAGATAATAGAGAAGGAAGAAAGAATATATATATACATATATACATACATATAAATAAGTAAAAGTAAAATAACAGTAAAAAATTCATATATATTCATATATATATATATATGTATATATTCATATATATATATATGTATATATATATATATACATAAACATATAAATAAGTGACAGTAAAATAACAGCAAAAAAAGTAAATAACAGTAAAAACAGTAAATAACAGTAAAAAAAGTTAAATAAGTTAAATAACAATAGTCAAATAAATAAATAAATAAATAAAAAGGAGAAAGTAGAAAAATAATAGAGAAGGGAGAAAGAATATAAATATATTCATATATATATATATATATATATATATACATATATATATATATATATATATATATATATATATATACATACACATATAAATAAGTTAAAGTAAAATAACAGTATATAACAGTAAAAAAAATAAAATATCAGTAGTCAAAATAACAGTAGTCAAATAAATAAATAAATACATAAAAAAGGGGAGAAAGTAAAAAACTAATAGAGAAGGAAGAAAGAATATATATATATACATATATACATACATATAAATAAGTAAAAACAAATAAAGAGAGAGAATTACAGAAGTAATAGTAGTACAAGAGATAGACAAGCTATAGTGTAGTATAATCTCTTAAACGGTCTGACCAAGGACAACACCATTAAGAGAAGTACCGGTATGTAAAAAGGTTACACCAGCATTTATTAAAGAGCCATGGTTTCTTTTTGAGATTAAACATAATCTTTTCTGAAGGTAAATATGATGAGAGCTCTTTAAGCCAAAAAGATACACTCATCTTTAGTAACTCTTTGACAGTCAAGATGCACCACCAGGACTTTTCTGCAGACCAGCCTGCTGGGACCGGGAGTAGGAAACAAGCCTACCACTACCGGAGAGGTAGCAGCAGTGCCTCTGCTCCCTCCACACCCGGCGGCAGTGGAGCCAACCCGGCTGACGACATTCCAGCCCAGCCTGGATCCAACTCTCCAGCTCTCCATCATCAGTCCCAAGCGGCTGGCGCCCAGGTGAAGAAGAAGAGTGGCTTCCAGATAACAAGTGTCACTTCAGCTCAGAGCAACGTGAGCGGCAACAACAGCTTGGCAGATGACACCGAGAGCTATGATGATATGGATGAGTCCCACACAGAAGACCTCTCCTCCTCAGATATGCTGGATGTTTCCGTGTCCAGGGCCACGGATACAGGTGTGCCGGAGAGAAGCTCCTCTGATGAGACGCTCAACAGCCTCCATGGGGTGGACACACCTGGGATTGTGTCACCCAACGAGCCTCTTCACCCTCATTCCATCCCTCAGGGGTCCCAACAACACACCTCCATGGTGAATGGGACCATGCATTATTATCCTCCGCACCATCATCACTCTGATAGCGTGGGAGGAAGTGAACCAGGACTTCCCGTTGCTCCTGTGGCGAGCTCCAGCCCGGCTATGGCGTCCAAAGCCGGGCAGGCACAGAGGCAACCGATGCTGGATAACAGTAAACCTGCAGCCCAACCTATACCCCCTATGGTTGGTGGGACAGATCCACATCTACAAGGCAGTGTTTCTAATGTGCCTGCTGCTGCTGCAGGTCCTTCTGACAACACTAGTGTGAGTGGGCAAGTAGTTCCTGCTGGAGGAGGAACAGCGCCCAACGTTCAAACCCAGCACACCCAAACTCAGACCGCTACCGGCTCTCGTTTTCGGGTGGTCAAACTAGACACTAACTCTGAGCCGTTCCGCAAAGGAAGATGGACGTGTACGGATTATTATGAAAAGGAGGTTCCTCATCCGACTACATCTGAGGCACCAAAAGGTGTCGAGGTGGCTGTGGAGACAGAAGAAGGAAACGTACCTGCTGTACAGCCACCTCACACGCTTCAGTCCTACCAGCAGCCGAGCCAGGACTTCACCAGTCCACAAGCAATGCAGAGCCCACAACAGGGATTGGCCCAAACGACTACTCTGACCTATGTTTCACCCCAGGAGGTTGTTGCTGGGAGCCACATGCAGCAACCAGTCGCTAATGTCATGCTCCCGACAGCAATGCCACAGCTTCCCGCTGTAATACCCCAGCAGCTGCCCTACACTGTGGATCCCCACCAGGCGGGAGGTTACCCTGTACCTCAGTTCCACACAGGGGTCATAGCTCCAGGAAGTGTCCGACAGCCAGACTTTATCCAGCCCACTGCTCCCTTCCAGACGCAGGTCCAGCCTCCGCTGCCGCATCTTACAACGGGAATCTTACCACCAATTCCAGGGGTCACAGCACAGCCGCCGATCAGCATTACTCATCAGCTACCACATCCAGGTCAGCCAGCTTTTACAGGACAGCAACAGACCCTCCCACCGCCACAAATCCAGCCCCCCTCCACTGCTACAGTCCCAGTACTGCCCACCCACATGTCCCCCTACATGCCTTTGACTGCACTACAAGCTGACCTTCAGCCTCTCCTCAACCTAGGTGCGACGCTCACCCAGGTCCCCGGAGGAGGGAGCTCCATAAGGGCGTCCCAACTGGAGGACGCCCATAAGCTTCTGCTCCAGCACCAGGGCCTGCTGGGGCTGCCGGGTCTGCCCAGGCTGGGGGTGGCAGTAAGCAGAGAGGGGGCTGCGGAGGCCGGCGGTGCTGCTGGAACGCTGGCCCACATGGGGATGTCGGCTGAGGCCAGCACCTTCATGGCCGTTGCTGCAGGCCTCAGGACTCAGCACGCTGAAGGAGAGGACGACAGGTGAGGATGTAAAGCTCTTTATTCTAATGTAAACTCTTTTTTGCAGATTAAGGTTTTTAATACATCACGTTGCTCAGACTACAACAATAAAACTTCCTTCTACCTCTGCATAGACTCAAATGAAGCAAATATACCGATTCTGGCATTAAAAAATCATGATACATAGGTGAATTGATTTTCTCTAGTTTTTAAGTTAACATTGTAGTTCAGACAGCTTCTCATTGTAACACAAATACTTTCTTTTGCAGTAATATTGAATGGCAAAACATGCAGTGAGATATTTCCTCACCATAACTGTCCTGCTCTGCTTGTAACAGCATCCTGCAACTGGTCTGTCTGGTTTTGTCCCATTTGCTTGATCCCCTGTCCCCTGAGGTCAGCCTCCAGAGGACAGTGGTTGAAAAACAGCTCGCTGTTATTTTAAAAATATCAGTAACTGGAGTAGCAGCAGTGGAGTTGCTGAGTCACCGAGGGAGCTGGTGACTCAGCAGATGATGTGCCGTGGATCGACCCCCCGACTATCACACATCCACCTCCTTTAGCTCCTCCATTTGTGTCACTAAGGTTGCACTATCCTTCCTTTGTTATTCAGTATTTGTGTCTCTATCTCCCCTCAGGTTCAGTCTTTTATTAGACACTGGTTGTGTGGATTTGTACCCCCCTGGGAGAGCTCTGCAGTGGTTTATTTATGTGAACAATTACTCCTGTTAGTTTTGCAGCTTGAAAGTGGTAATTACAGCTGCAGGTAGTTTCTAAAAAGGTATGGTATTGGTCTAAATAGAGTCGATGCCCTGAAAAAAACAAAACCTCCCCTGCCCCATTTGAAGCTGCAGTCTTTCAGAGTCTGTGCTGTAGAGGGTCTGGTCATTGTGTTGCATAAATCTGATAAACTCTCCCTGCAGAGAAATGGAGCACTGTTGTGGCAGCAGTCTAGTGTTACCACTGTACTGTCCCGTGTTCTGGTTTAGCAGGAGTTTCATGTTGTGAGTACAACAATAATGCCTGCAGGGTACGGAGGGAGTTTGACTGAGTACTGTCAGCCTCACCCAGGTACCCATAACTGAAATATTTTTTGAAGATTGTGACTTTTATTCAGCTTTTGGAAACAAATGCAAACTGCCTACAAAGTAGTCGGTTAGTTGACTAATTGGTCGTTTTGGTCTTGGTCAACTAATATTTCTTTAGTCGATTAGTCGGTTTTTAAGCTTCTTTCATGCTGAATGACGTATTTCCAAGAAACTTATGAGCACATCTCTGGTAAACACAAGAGGGGAAGAAGTGGTGCTTTTGTGTGATTCTTTGTCGATAGATTAACTAATTGATTAGTCGACAAAATCATAAGTGTTAGTCGACTACTAGGACAACTTGCAGAGTACCTATCGATGTAGTTGGATCGTAGGAATATAAATCGATGCATCGATGTAGTAGATGAATCGTTCTACATCTACAAGAAACTTAAGAGCACATCTCTGGTAAACACAGGATTTAAAGTTGTGATTTTGTGTTATTCCTTGTGGAGAAACGTGAAAATGTTGTGCAAACACATGCTATATACATCAGAACTGCAATGGAGACTTCTAAGTAGCTCCGTGATTAAAACAACAGTTGCTGTGCGAACCAGTAAACATACTTCTAATTCAATTATCAGCACAGCAGGTAGTCGGTGAGCTGAAGCTGTTTATGTATTGTCAGCTGTGTCTGAACTCGAGGAATGGAGAGACGGAGGGTGCAATAATTGCTGGATTAATGTTGATGTAGTCGTCATATTCAGCTGCAGACAGAGCAGGACTGTAATCTGTGTGTGGAGGCTTTTGTCAGCAATTCGTGGCACCCCATCATGACTGTGTTTGTGTGTCTTTTGCATGGTGTGTTTCCGTCTATCCGTCCGTTAGTCGGCCCGTTTTCTTGTCATGAATCGTCCACTGTCCTGCAGACAATCTTAGTGTGTCTGCTGTGTTCATAGTCATGGTCATGTCATTCTGCGTTTATCTCCTTTTGTCACCCTCTGTCTCCTTTCCATTTGCAGTTTTGCATCATGTGTCAGCTGTCCGAACTCTTCTCCTCTACCCTTTTCTTCTCTTTCCACTCTTAAAATATCCCTCTCCTTTCCCTGCATGCATGCAGTGTTTCCTCCAAGCTAATAGCATCCAGTCCTGTGTCATAGTGAAGCTAACACTGAGGCATTTACACCTGTATTTACCTATGAGAGTACCAGTTTCGGATTTGAATACATAAGGAACACCACTGGGAAGCTACAGAATGATATAAAAACCTCAAAAATGAGGGACCCGCCCTTTAAACAAACAACTAGTTGTCTAGAATGATTGCTGTACCAAGAGCACCTGATTACCTGTTGTCAGAGTCCAGTTTGGCTCTTTAACAGCGTCACGTTGCAGCTGTCACGACTCGGACAACGCCTGATCGAGCACAGCTGTGTGCGTGACTCATGTGTCATGTTGTAAAACAGGGATGTGAAGGTGTGTCTGCAGGATTGAGTCTTTTCACCTGCCTTGCTGTCTGTTTCTATATCCGTCAGTGAGAGTGCCGTAGGGACGGTGGTATTAATCAGGGCCTTCATCAGGTCCTCGTGCCGCCCCGGGTGGAATTTCAACCGGCAGGTCGGTGCCGGTATGATTTGACTTTTGGATATCTGCCAGCATCGCTTCACAGTAGAAGTAAAACACTCGTGACTTTCACACACACACTTCCAGCATATTATACACCTGTTGTCAACATGGGAGTGGACAAATATGCTGCTTTATGCAAATGTATGTATATATTTATTATTGAAATCAGTTAACTACACAAAACAATGACAAATATTGTGCAGAAACCCTCACAGGTACTGCATTTAGCATAAACAATATGCTGATACCCATAGAACCCATTTTCATTCACATATCTTGAGGTCAGAGGTCGAGGGACCCCTTTGAAAATGGCCATGCTCATTTTTCCTCGCAGTAAAGCATATTGAACGCTCTGGTTCAAGGCATTATTTTTGGAATAATTTACTATGCCAAAGTAATTTTCTATTCTTCAGTCAACACGTTACCACAAGAATCTAAAAATATTTCCTTTACGTTTGTTAAAAAATACAATAACAGTTTTAATGTGTATTTCCCTGCCAACTAAACGTCAAAGATATACTGTATGAAGTGTCATATTGCATTTAGTGTGTTTTATTAGGGTAATTTATCTGTATGACTTCATCCTTTGGAGCCATAAAAGCTAGAGGTGTAATCTTTATTATTTGCTCATTTTGCACGCTCAACAGTTTTATATAAGCGGCATTCTTTTTAAAGTTGAAGTTGTTTTTTTCCAGTGTTTTATTAGGTAACATGCGAGAACGTGAGGTTGAGGGGCACCGAGTTTACAGCCTGAATACAAAGTGAAATCAGCAGGTGTGCTAAAGGTGGATCTGAAAAAGTCAAGACTCCTTTTTGTTGCGCTTGGCAAGGCACACATACGGTTGTCAAAAGAGCTTTGTTCTAATAGAGACTGAATATTTTGCTGTGTGAAGTTCTGGGGGTGCAAGCTTACTTTCTGATTTTCTGATCGCTTTTTAAAGGCGTTAACAATCATCTCATGACTTCTCAAGATCAGTAGATGATCAGTTGGTTTTCTAAAAGTAAGAAGAATAACATGTTGGTTTGGTTTCTGAGCTGATTGACATTTCTAAGCACTTAAACTGACTTATGTGTTTCATGTCAGTATGTGACTGAAAGCTGTTTAGTTTTTATGCGGCGCTTCACTCTCTGTTGGTCTTTCATCTGCCTGTCAAGCTCTGCAGTTATACCGGCGTTGACTCGTGATGTTAATATCGACACGCCTGTTTTTAAATTGCTCGCCATCCAAAACTGAGCTTCTACGAGGTGGAGGGCGCCCTCGATGGTTAAAACCAAACATATAAATGCTTGGAGCTACTGTCAGAAATGGAGTTCATGTTATGATGTATGACTTCAAGAAAATGCTAGCTTCTTTAAGTGCCACGGTATGACGATCCCAGGCGTTTCCAAGATAAGATCTAGACATTTTTACTACTATACTTTTAGGAGGATTTACAACAAAGCGTTTTTTAGTGCGTCTTTGACAGGTGTTTATACATCTGTGGACAGATTTTGTCACTGCGATGGGTCACAACTTTGCAGGATGCAGTCACGAAAGTTTACAGGTGTGTCGTTGAGATCAAAATGAAGGTCAAGTTTGAAGATGGGTGTGGTCCGAGCAAAGGAGACGGAAGTAGGAAGACCTTTGTTAACAGAAAAGTAAGAACACATTAGCTATAATTTAGATTTAAGTAGCAACAACACTCCCCTCTCATTTGGCTTAAACACAAAATGTTCCCGCACTGGAGCTGTGGACCATAAGTCAGTGAGGTCATGTCCATATATTGTACAATAACTTGATATAGTAATTATTGTGACGGGCGTAGGGTGTAGTTTACGTAGCGTTCAGATTGTAAACGTATTCTAAATCTATTTATAGTATAAACATAAAACTGAGCAGTGAGTCATGCCTAACGACAAACATATTTGTGAAGCACAGCTCTGGTGAACACACCCCAGGATATGAATGTAAGGTGTACCGCAGCATTGTTTATACATGCTTGACTAATGAATGAATAATAGACGTGACAAAGACGAGAATAAAGTGGACTGTGTTGCATTTTCTCCTGGAAGAAACGAAACTACAGAATTCACTTTACATCTTTTTACATGAGATTTATTTAAATTCAAGAATCAAACTTGCAGACTTTATAATCAAGGTATATAAATCATAATGTTTGTTTATGTGAAAGTCTTTAAAATGTTTCAAATGTAAGAGTTACACAGATGAATATAAGACAGAACAAGTGTGGACCGTGGAAAACAACAGAAAAGACAAAAACAATTCAGCAATTTAACAATTTGAATTTGAGACCAATACACGTGAGACAATAAAATAATACAAATATAATAAAGTAGAATTTAAAGTTAAACAGTGTGAAGTAAAAACTACATTAATAAAATAATAAAATGGAATAAAATTATACAATTTAAATACAATAAAATAAGTGATTCATAAAATAACAATAAAATAGAATGCAATTACACAATTTAAATACTTTGAAATGTAATGTATAGATTAATACAATAACAATAAAATGATACAACTTGAATACAATAGAATAGGTGGATAATAAAATAACAATAAAATAGAATTAAATTGTACGTCTTAAATACTATGAAATAAGTGATTAATAAAATAACAATAAAATAGTGCTTAGTAAAATAAAAATAAAAAAGAATACAATCATACAACTTAAATACAATAAAATAAGTGATTAATAAAATGTGATATAATTGTACTACTTAAATAAAATAAGTTATCAATAAAATATCAATGAAATATAATAAAAGTGTACAACTTAAGTACAATACAATTTGTGATTGATAAAATAAAAATAAAATAGACTACAATTTTACAACTTAAAATATTACAATATGAACTGATGTGGTCCTAATTTCATAAT
This sequence comes from Sebastes fasciatus, assembly GCF_043250625.1. Classification (NCBI taxonomy): domain Eukaryota; kingdom Metazoa; phylum Chordata; class Actinopteri; order Perciformes; family Sebastidae; genus Sebastes; species Sebastes fasciatus. The sequence continues at coordinate 5,588,843 of NC_133818.1, read as the reverse complement.
TAACAATTTTTTCTCAATTTCATCAGTAACAGATTTGATGGCCTACAAATCCCAAAGACAAAATGCTGACTGATAAACTTTCTGACTGTACATTTACTATATCATGCTACACCCTTACCTGTTAATCTATTCTAGATAAACTCATGTTTTCCTAATGGAACATTCTTTCAACAATGTGAACCTCATAAATAAACTTATATTGTTTTGAGCAAACAAATCTACAAAACTGGGAGATTAGAAGAAGATACTTTTGGGGAAATGAGCGTTTTGTTGGGCAATTGTGAATGAAGTAATGTATAAAGAAATCTGGGGGGAGTTTTAAGGGTAAAACTAAGAGTTTAAGAGGTTACACATGTGGAGTTTAATGTACCAGAACGCTCCTTCTCATGCTACCTAAGACTGAAAACTTGCTGCATGATTTGTCCCACAATTATGCTTAAATTACATATTATTTTGTTTTTTAAAAGCTCTTATAAAATATGAATAGTTAACCTGGCTGAAAGGCTTCTCAGCAGGCACATCTGCTGGTGTTTTTTCATTTGACGGTAGCGTGACACGCACCAGGTAGTTTAACTGAAACAGATGTGCTTATATGGAAACTCTGCCAGTAATGCATTGTTTTTGCAGTATAAGCTAGTCTTTTTTTCAAGTTTTGCCTGCCTTTGCACACCATATGCAATCATGTTTTCTGCCTTATTGTGTAGTTATTCCTGTTTGGTTGGTGGATCTTTAGATTGGAGGTCAGACAGCAGCTTTGTGGAAGTCTAGAGGTGCTTCTTATTTCTTGTGCGGCATCTGTCAAGAGCGATACATCACACCTGAAGCTAGTTAATCTGTTAACGAGATGTGACAACGATGCCACACTTCAGTAGAGACATTAACTTTACTGTCATTCTTCTCTCTCACGCTAGTCTACTGCTGTTAGTCCACAAGGTGGCAGTGTTGGTTCATGAATCCTCCCAGCCTTGTTGTTTATATAACCCTAACGTGCTTTGAGAATCACTGACCTAAAGCTAGACTCACAGCTGAGTGGAAAGGTCCTTCCAGCACGCAATGTATGAATCACAAAGAAGTGATGCTTCCTATCAGAAATGGGTGTATAATAATATTTGATGAGTGTGGTTACTGGCTGCAGAAGGCCCCAGCGGTACAGTGATAGATATCATATATCCTTTAGCAGTGTTTATAACTCAGTAGGTGTGTTTATTTTAGGGATGGACTGATTCACTCTTCCCATGGTCAAGTTTATATGAGCCTGTCTGAACTGAATGAGTCAGACTATTGGGGGGGGAAAAAGCCTTTTATTTGTTCTATTGCAAAAGATGTCGTATGAAGTTCAACTTTGTGTCATCAGAAGTACAGCTGCAAACGATCAATTGATTAGTTGTCAACTATTAAATTAATTAACAACTAGTTTGATAATCGATTTGAGTAATTGTTTTCAGAAAAAAAAGTATAAATTCTCTGATTTCGGCTTCTTAAATGTGAATATTTTCTGGTTTTCTTTACTCCTCTATGACAGTAAACTGAATATCTTTGAGTTGTGGACAAAACAAAGACATTTGATGACGTCATCTTGGACTTTGGGAGACATTTTTCACCGTTTTCTGACATTTTATAGACCAGACAACTAATCGATTAATCAAGAAAATAATCGACAGATTAATCGACAATGAAAATAATCGTTAGTTGCAGCCCTAGAATGCACACAAAATGCACAGCTATTGCGTGGATAGATGTAATCTATGTCTCTAGTTCCCATTATATTACAATCAACTTGTACTTGGCCTATGAGGCTGATTGATTTTATACCAAATTACACTTATTTCTTTTGTTTTTTGTTGCTTCTAAAGACAAAGAATTGCTTCGCACATCAACAAAAAGAATAATCTGACACTATTTTGATGATTGATTAACTCTTTACGTATTTTTTTTTCTAGCAAAACATACAAAACATACTCTTCCAGTTCCTCATTTGTGAGGATTTGCTGCTTTTTTTTGTAATATGTGATAGCACACTGAAGGTTTTAGGGCAAAACAAGCAGGGCTGCAAGTAACAGTTAATTTCCTTATCTATTATTTTCTAGATCAATCGTTTGGTCTATGAAATGTCAGAAAAAAATGAAAAATGTTCAAGGTGATGTCTTTAATTGTCTTGTTTTGTCGGTCCAAAACCCAAAGATATTCACTTTAATATGATATAAAACAGAGAAAAGCAGGAAATCTCCATATTTGAGAGACTGAAAACAGCATTTTCTTACATTTTTGCATGAAAAGTCACATTAACGATTAATCAATTATCAATATAGTTGGCGATTATTTTTCTGTTGATTGTCTAATCGTTGCAGCTCTAAAAACAATTTGAAAATGTCAACTTGGACTTCAGGAAATGGTTTTTAGTTTGTAGAACAAAGAAAGAAAACCATCAGGAGATTAGTACATCATTAAAATAATCCCTAGTTGCAGCCTAAAGAGCTTGTTTTGCATGTTAGCGGTCTGACTTCATTATTAATGGATGCATCACGTGCACGTTTTTGTTCAGACACCATCATGTTTGAGTCCTACTTGAGATGACATTGGGAGGAAAATGTTTTCCGGCTCTGCTGTCGTTTCTGAAAGTGCATCTTGATGTTTGTGAAGCTCAGGCCCGGCTCTGACAGGTTCAGATTTAGGCAGCATGGGTGGGGTGTTTTTTTGTCGGGTGGGGGTAGACTGGTGTCACGTTTGCTCGCCTTGTGCCGTCCTGCAGAGCTGCAGATCCAAGAAGAGAGGATGTAATATGTGTCCATGCTTGTCTGTCTGCCGTTCTCAACATGAGTGTTTTTATGAGCTCACCTGTCAGGAAGGTTTATGGTGTTTGTACATGTGTGTGAAATGGTAGGTGTTTACAGGAGAGACGTTTTTTAATGCTGCTTTTCTCCCTCTGGCATTTACACAAAGACGAGCAGAAGGAACATTACTAGTTTTAACTGGTTGTGTTACAATCTTACGACACCTGTATTGTTGTTTTCATTCTCTCTGTCGTTTCACTCTTACATCATTTTAACATCAGGAGGAACAGACAGTAAAGGAGAGAAATGTGATATTTCAGATCCTATAATTAAAACTTTAGTGCCAAAACACCTTAAAGGATCCAGCTGAGCTGCAAGAGGAGAATATACTGTATACTTCTGAGCAACTGTAACCTGCAACTAGCCGTGTTTCCACACAATTGTCAAGTGAATTTTAAGCAAACTTGTCATTTCTATTAACTGGTTTGAGCGAGTAAACTCGGCTACAGCGTAGAAAATTGATGTTATTATCGGCCAGTAAACATAGTAGAAGATGAAGTAGAGGTTGCGAGCAGGAAATACAACAAGTCTGCTTTGACATCTAACCATCTACTAGTTTTATTTATTAGTGGTTATCAAAAAACAACAAATACTAAAGTAAATTATCATGTCTCATATCTTTATTAAAGTAAATTAATCTGGAGTTTCGGCCACATCCTGTAACGCCACCAAACTAAACTCCTGTTTTCAGCATAATTAAAATGCCCGAGTGCCCGATCGGTAATGTGCATGACGTGTGCAACGCTCAACAGAGATGAGAAGGAAGCGAGATGGCTCACACCATACCTACTTAAATCATCAACTCTGGAAAAAATGTGTTTAAAATAAACATGGAAAATGGAAAAAATTAATATAGACTTAAAAGTATCTGGCGGAGCACGTTGTCTCCATGCTATGCCCTGGGAGACTAGATGGAAATGAATGTAATGTGACTCTTTGTTGAATAAAAGAGCAAAGGGATGTCACCCATAAAGCAGGCAGGGTCTCCTTAGTCTGTCCAAAATATTTATCCTTTCTCTCTCACGGAAGGTCTCTCCGTTCCAGTTTCTTTTGTTTATTTTGTGAGGAAAACCGTAACATGAGCACTCTACTACCTGCCATAGATAAACATTAATCCCCCCTGAAAGTGATACTTCCTGGTAAAGAGCAGTACTAATATTTCTGCGTAAAGCCGGTCCTTATTGTTTAGTGTCAGAGCCTCGACCTTTCCTACTGTGAACACACATTCAGACCGCCCCATGAAGCCGGCACGCCGCGGAGAGCCTCGAGCAAAGTTTCTCCACCGCTGCTGAGAAGATCCTCACTGTTAATACACTATCAGTGAGCTCTCTAACTCTGTTTACATTAACAGAAACACTGTGCGGAGCCATGTGGCTGCAGCGCGATTCCCTGTGACGTTTTTTAATGTTGTTGCTGTGTCGTGAGGTTGCGTAATATTTGATTGTATAATGTTTATTTTAACACACGGATAAGAGGGAGTAGGGGGCTTTTGAATCCCAGTTTTATGTGTGAAATTTGTCGCACAGAGCCAGAAATGATGTGTGCGTCTGTGCATACAAAGCTCTCACAACTACAGATATACATACAAAGAGCCTTGTTGCCAGTTTGTGGTGTATGCAGACAGAACTGGAGGCAGGAGGAGATGTATTGATTATAGCCAGATTTTGTGTAATCCTTTAATCGCCGGTGTTTGTGCAACCCAAGCGTGTTGTCTTCTCAAGGTCTTTCCTTTGTGTGTTTGTGTGTGCATACATGCCAGAGATGAATTGATAAGTCTACGGATCGATTAATCGGTGGACAGTAGAATATAATTGTCATTTATTTTGATAATTGTATTAATTGTTTAAGTAACAGGATTGTGCGACGGTGTCACTTTAATGGCCCATTAACTGCTACGATTAACGTCTTTTGTTCCCTCATGGCTGGGTTGTACAGCTCTGGATCGCGGGTGATTGACCACCACAGCGTTATGTCAGGTTGCGTTGATTCTGTTTCTACTCTTCCACCGCAAGCCGTTGCGTTTTTTCTTCGACACCTGCCCAAACGCACTACATTCAAAATGAACGCCACACTGCAGCCTTAATTGCATGAAAAAAACATAAATCTAGCTGCTAAATTGTGAGGATATGCTGCTTTTGTTTTGTTTTATGTGTTATCTGCTTCACCTCAGATTTGGGGAATTTTTCATGCATGCTCTCTACATCATCTTTTAGGCGTTTTTTAAACATCATTCCTCGCTAAACGTAGGACGCAAAAACTCCATCTGTTATTTTTACCACTGTTAAAAACATGTCTACACTTGTGAGGGTGTTGAAAGTTTGTCTGCATGTCTGCAGTGTAAACTAGCAGAGATGATGCAGTCTCCTCTCCTTCCCCGTCTCTGTTTCGTGGCCCATATGGCACGGAGAGAGGATGGTTATGTAAGGCATTGCGTGCATGGCAGCGAGCGATTCTCTCGCTCCAGAGAGCCGCTACCCCGCAGCTCTGTGATGCCATGAGAGCTGGTTGAGTTTTGGGGCGTTGCTGCTCTTTGTTTTGTCTGTTTGGGCAAAGATCAAGAGAGATTATCCCCAGTTACAAACAAGTAGAAGGTCGCTTTTGATTGCTACCTTTATGAATTAAACCTTGAAAACAGTAAAATGATTGCATGCTCCAGATTTGATTATGTAATTGTCACTTTTTGATTTCTAAATTTGGATGTACACACACTTCCTTTGCTCAAGTGAAGTGTGTGTGTGTATGTGCAGTGGGGTCGATCTTGCTGTCGGCCTCGGTTCTCCTCTGTGTTCAAAGCCTCCGAAACCGGATCCCGCCAGTTTGCAAACACACAAACGGGACACACACACACACGAGCGCTCCCAACTGCTTGAGGACAAGTGATGTGGAAGGAGGCGGGCGAATCACAGAGCGCCGTACAGAGCGATGAAAAAAAGAGGGATGCAAGGAGAGAACATTATTTAAGGAGGGGTATAAGATTATGATAGTGTCTGACATCATCTAGTAGAGTGAATTCCTTCACTAAGTCCTTCATAACGTCCTCTGTTATCACATTTTCACACAGTTGTTGGATCGTTGTCAAGACCACACACTGCAGCCTGAGTGACGGCACGGCTCTGCTTTCACTCAGACGGCACAATAAAGTGAGGCGGAAGTGTTACTTACACTCAGCTGGATGCTTTTGTGGATATGTGTGGATAAAGGGAGGGTTGTGGCAGAAGGGGGGACTTCTAGTTTATGTACCTCAAATACACAAGAAGGCTTTTAGGTTTGTGTTCGCACTATTGATTTGACGCTTTTCTGGAACATTTAGCTGCTCCTCTGCTTTCTTTTACTCTCACGTCTTCTTGATGGTTGTGTAGATTTAAAGAACGTTTATATATTATGAAGATATAGTCTTTTAGTCTCAAGATATGTGTGAATTTACATGTAAGCCTCCCTTTGTTTAGTTGTTTTTAAGGCTCCTGACTCAAAGGTTAGGTCTGCATCTAACGATTATTTTGTAAAATGGCTGTTTTTTTCCTGCTTTTTTTCTGTTTTATATCATTTTAAACTGAATATCTTTGGGTTTTGGGCTGACAAAACAAGGCATTTAAAGGCGTCACCTTGGACTTTTGAAATTGGGACAGACACAAAAACTAAACAAAAACTAGGCCGACAGACGCTCACCGACGGCCCCAAACTGTGCGTCGGGGCCTTTTAAACCTGATTAAATCATTCTTTAACTTTAAATCATGTTCCCCCAAACTTTAAAACTATCTTAAAATTAAGAAAGATTAAATTTAAACCTTAATTTAAACATCAGTTGGAGCCTAAAGCTACCAGGATTTGGGTTTAAAGGTGGGTGTCACTTCTCAAATATAGTTCACTCCTTGTTTTCCAGTGAAACTTTATATTTTTAACTATGTGGGCAATGCGAGCACCATCTGTTCTTATTATTCCTCCACATGCATGTCGTCTGCTGCCACACTGTGGCTACACATCCGCCCTTATGTAAGCTCCACAGGGTGTGGCGAAGATATGCACCACCACCCTTTTATTTCCTATTCACATCTGCAAAATTTTGTATCTGGTGACCACTTTTTTAAGGTTTTCTTCAGTAGAAAGCTTGTTGTGATTGGTGAAGAAGATGCGGTGGGGCAGTGTTTTGTTAAAGGCTTAAAGGAGAGCTCTGCCTATTAATTGTTTTACCCACATTTTGGCAAGGCGGATCGCTCATCACCTAACTTAAACTAAGTATTACTACATTACCACAGCATATTACTCCAGTGTCTAAGTCTCCCTCGTGTAGCATACATTAAGCTTTAACATAGTGGTTAGGTAATATATGGGTCAGCTCTTTGCGCATGCCGCACACACACACACAAGCTTTAGATGGACGTGGATGCATTATGAATGAAAGCATCCCATCTGTGATGTTATGACGTCGCCATTGGCTGGGCTGAGTCTGTTGCGGCGTCAGCGATTGGCTGAAAGTCGACAGTGAACGCTCCCCTCCTCAGACGAGCCTTTTCTAGCCTTTTGTTCCAAGCGGTCATGCGTGCGCTGACCCCAACTCTGCAAGAACACAATGTACAGACATACAGTATGTGATGGGGTTTGTTTTCAACTTATAAATAAGCATTTTTACTGATATTTTATTAGTTTCTGTCTCCCGTTCCTTCTTTAAAAAGCTTGTTTTCAGACCCTCGACTTGTTCGGGGATTAGTGTCGCATACAGTGTCGGCGAGGAAAAGATGATGTGACCTTATCCTAATGAGGTTAATAATCTCACTGCATGCATTGAGCTCAATCGCACCAACAAATTCAGTAAGCGCACCCCCTTCACCGCCATTTTGTGGTCCTCACAATTGCGCGCCATCTTCGATTCCCTTTGTTCTCTACAGTTCCTCTACTCAGCGTTTTTTTGTGCCGTGTATCAGCTAGTCGTCTCATTTTGATCGTCTTTGTCCAGGCTGTGATGCGTGGGAGCCAACATGGACATTCACGTGCTCCCATACTGCGAGTGTGTGCATCCACTGATGTGGAGCGACAAGGCGGCTAAAGGCATGTCTGGTACAACATACACATTCTCCTCGAGGAGGGGCGGCGTGTGAGGAAATACCAGAGATGTTTGTTGTTATATTAAGGGAATTTGCACGCACAATATGAGGTCATATGAGTCCATCACCATCAGAGCAGGATACGACATGAAGGAGCGTGCGAGAAGGGAGTGGCTTGTTGGCGCGCTAACGAGGTGTGTGGTCAAAAGCGGCTCATCCTATTGGACGCGTCACTTTAATCTCTGCTGACAGTTTATATAACAACAGAAGGGGAGGTGACATGACTCCTTATGCAGTGACATCACACAACACCCACCTATCTCCCCTCGCCGTGCACCCAATCGTCTGAGATGTGATCCGGGCTTAGTAAGGGGACAACTCCCGTTGAACGCACACACACACACTCCCATCACGGTCCTCTATTGTTGGTGAGGCTCCCCTATGTGAATCTCCCACAGCTGAGGGGCCAAAGGGCGCAGGTCAGGAGGACGGTGGCGGCGGTGGTTGTGGTGGTGTTGGGGGGTTTTTAGTGGGGCGGGTGTGTTTTATAGCCTGAATGAGAGAGAAGGGGCTGGCCGGGGCAGGAGGAGCGCTGGGCAGGAACGCCATGGCCCTAAAGCTGCTCTTCTGGGAGCTGGAGAAGCATCTGAAGAGGTAACGATGGCTGTAGTGTTGTCACGTTGTCAGGGGGGTTGCCGACGGTGGTGTAGCCGGGAGATTAAAACGAGGGGCTTTGTGTTGATCGTTGGATGTTTTCCGTCTGTCGTTTAAGTTATGTCATATCCAGGAAACGTAACACCTGCACATCACCTCAGCATGTGTGTGCTCCCGCTCAGCAGCAGCCCTGTAGGGCCGTCGGTGTGTTTGAGGACACCGTGTTCTTGCGCCTGCACATGCATGTTGTTACGCCTGACTGTGTGTGAGTGGGAGAGCTGCAACGTGGTGCTGGACAGACTTTATCTTGCCTGCTTTCAGTTTATTTTCCCCTCCAATCTCAACCGCCAGAGATAAGCGTGATGATCCAGTTCCTCAATTGATCCAGTTGGCCCGTATTTGCTTCCCTATCACGCCACTAATAGACTTCAGTTTCCCAAACCCAATAAACCAATATTTATACAGTCTGGACAACATGAAATCTACATTTTCCTACAGCTGACAAACTGTTCTTTTGTTTTGCACCCTATTTCTCTCGAGAGTTTAATATTTGTCTCCCAACATTTTGTTTTTTGCATAAGCAATACATGAATGGTGTCTCTGCAAATGTGACGCTGCTCCTTTTGGAAGAAAGAAAAAGGAGAAGTCACTACAAACACTTTATTTTCCAGTTCTCTAAAATCATTTAATCCCATCAGAAGTACTAAAAATAGGGCTGTCAATCAATTAAAATATTTAATCGTGATTAATCACACATTTTTTATCCGTTTAAAATGTACCTTAAAGGGAGATTTGTCAAGTATTTAATACTCTTATCTACATGGGAGTGGACACATATTGTCCAGAAACCCTCACAGGTACTGCATTTAGCATAAAACAATATGCTCAAATCATAACATGGCAAACTGCAGCCTAACAGGCAACAACAGCTGTCAGTGTGTCAGTGTGCTGACTTGACTATGTCTTGACCCCAAACTGCATGTGATTATCATAAAGTGGGCATGTCTGTAAAATGACCATGACAGTTTTTCCTCGCCAAAATTTAGCGCAAGTTTGGAGCGTTATTTAGCCTCCTTTATGACAAGCTAGTATGACATGATTGGTACCGATTGATTCTTTAGGTTTTCTAGTTTCATATGATAAACCTGAGCCCGCAACAACCTCTGAAAGATTGTGTTTTAATTGCGTTATTATGCCGTTTTGACAGCCCTACCTAAAACACAAAGATAGGATCATGTTGAGGGTTTTATCTTCTCCTCAGACATGTTTCTGATCTCCAAACTCTCATGTTGACACACTTACTGAGCTTGATTCAATGAACACTGCAGCCAGACACAGTTATAACACAGCTAAGGTGCTTAATGGTGTCTGACGTTAGAGGTCAGTTACTGATTAAATTAAAATGTGTCCGTGTGGCCAGCACACCTGACTGGTTTTAGTTTCAGTCTCTTTATCTTTACCACAGTTGTTTACAATACCTCCTTATCTGTGTGTGCTGTTTATCTAAACTGTGTGTTTCCATTGTGACGACATCAGTCCAAGTTGATGTCTTTAAATGTCTTATTTTGTCTGATCAACAGCCCCAAACGCCAAAATACTCCATTTACTACAATATAAACAAAGGAAATCTGTATATCCTCACATCTAAGTGCCTGGAAACCAGCAAATATTTGCAATTTTTGTTTGATGAATCAATTGAATCAGTGTTTCAGCTCCATCACACATCACAGAAATAAAAACAAATCCTAAATAATTTGTGGGAAAGCCTAATACAGAGCGGAGGGGCGGTCCTGTTTTACTGTAAAGAACAGCGTGTTCCCATTTCATTCAAACGGATATAAAGAAGACAAAGGAGCTCCGCTTCTGCTGTTTCTACTGTTATCGGACTCTGTTCTCCTATTGATTTTCAGTGTAGATGTTTATTTACTCTCACAGCTGGACAGCGCTGAGGTCAGCCTTTACCACAGGATCATTGATCATATTCTGTTTAATCAAATCAGTCATCAGTCATCTTGTTTTCTGTGTGTGAGACCCCTTAATACATATGGAGGACGGAACCTGCCAAAATAAATAAATAAATGACTAGATAACTAAATAAATGTCATTAAATGTAGCAAAATTTGTTCAATTTATCTTAGCATTTATTTTGTATTTATTTATTTATTTTTGCATTTTTTATTTATTTATTTTTTAAATTTATTTATTAACTATTTTCGCTCTGCATCTCACCCCTTATTTATTTCCCCAAACTTATTTATTTCTATATTCTTTTCTGTACACATTTCTTTTTACATTTCGTTATGCATTTCTGCCTCGTTATCATTATGGTCATGGGGTCAATAAATAAAAAAAATAATTAATACAAATAAAATGCAAAAATAAATAAATCAATTTAAGAAAATAAATAAAATACATAAATAAATAAGTTTGGGGAAATAAATATAAATAAGTAATAAATAAATAATGGGTGAAATGCAGAGGGGAAAATAGTTCATAAATAAATTTAAATATAAAATAAAGCAAAAAAGCAAAAATAAATAAATAAAAACTAAATGCAAAAATAAATTAAAACATTACTAAAAGCTAGTTCCCCTGATTGCCTGGCCACTCCCCTCTCATTAGGAGATTGGCCTCACCTGCTGGGAGCACATATAATAGGGACTGTTTGTAACTTTTTACACGTATAAATCTACCGGGTTGGGATCCCATGCGCGCTTGCATATGCGCGCTTGCATATCATATGCGCTCGCGTGTGGCCGGAGCCTCTGCTCCGCTGCCTGCTCGCCTTCACTCACACATCGCTCGCGTTCTCGCTCCACCTCTAGATGTGCATGTGCACACACTCCACACTGCAGCAGAGTTAGTAGCTCTGAGAATATCTAGTGAATGTACAGTGGACATTTGTGCAGAAATAAATGCTTCAGCTCCTCCAGACCAACAGAGGTTTTCCGTGTCTTGTGAAGTGACGGGGCTCCGCAGAGAGAAACGTTATCGTCTCTGACCGGGTGCCGGAGTCTCCCTGCGGGTGCAGTCAGAGACGTGAAATATAGAGCAGGTGAAATATAGGGATGTTGTGGTTTTAGCTGACGTGTGTCGCCTCACTGTTTTGAGCGATGCTCGTTCAGGTATATTTAGAGCGAGCAAGCGCGAGCCCGATGCTGACTTTCGTTGATTTAACGGAACAGGTGTCGCTGTTAACAAGCATTTCTGAAAGTTACAAACAGTCCCTCTAAATACATGATCTATAACCAATAGGTGGAGCCATTGCTGCAGCCAAAGTTTCTCCATCCCCTGCAGTCCACATTTAAGCATGAAAAAGCACATTTATGTTAAATTGAAAGCAAAAATGTCCTGCATTCAGCTGCTGTGCTGCTGCTGTTGAAGTGGAGGCATTTCCCCTCCTTTGACTGTGGGTGGATGCGGGCTTTTATAGAGGACGCTGCAGCAGGTAGAGAGATGTCACATAATGAGCTCACTCTCCTCCAATCCGGTGCCATTTCCTCGCATGCATTATGCTAATGAGCTCTTCTCTCAGCCAATCCCTTGTCTGCTGGAGCTGTTTTTCCTGCATGCATCACCCAGAGAGGCAGCAGCACAGCTCGGAGCTGCAGCTCAGTCTTTTGTGTGCTGCGAGCTCCGGAGAGCCGCAACAACCCCCCAAATAATGCGCTGTTTTTTCTACTTTTATACCACTGGAGCTCCAGTTTGCACGGCCTGAAGAAGCGCCTGTGTGGGGGTTTTATTCAATGGGTTGGGTAGCATGAATTCCCAATGTTACACGGTGGCGATGGATCTTGGCGTTTGTCAGCTGAGGAATTTCTCCATATCGTTTCTGTCCTCTGTGCTTGGAAAGGAGAGCGCATCAGTCAGGGTTGACAAGAGGTATTGCGCATTATATATATCTCTCCATCTTTAACCTGCAATGTACATACATAGAAAGCTTTATTGTCATTGTATTAAATACAACCAGATTCACAGCTGCCACTTCTGGTCAGTGCTTTAAAACAAATAACAGCAGATAAAACATATAACAGGTAAAACACACATAGTTATAAAGTAAATAAAATAGGTAAAGTAGATGTAATAAATAAATAAACAGAAGTGTTACACTAGAAGTATAAAATATAAAAATAGATGTAATGTAAACAGAGGTAATTGCACTTAATACATGCACTGTAATAAATAAAATGTAAACAAAGGATATATTGCACAGATAAATGTATTCACATTCACAATGTGTGCGGTACATTCATGCCCTGAAATGATGGCTTCATTGATTCTCCTTCAAAGTCAAATCCTGCCTTTCTCGACCTCCATTTCCTTTTATTTCCTCTGATTTATAACCTGTTTATTTCCCTCATGTTGGATCCATAATGGGCTTTCTTTATTTGTGCTTTCGCAGCATAAAAATCCTCACCTCTGTGCCAATGCAACACCATATTATTACCCTGTTATAAACCTATTTTTCTTTATCTATTCCAGCTCCTCTGGTGCAAGTGTGGTGGCCATTGACAACAAGATTGAACAAGCAATGGTAAGCATTAATAAAATCCAGACACAGTGTTTGTAAATAGGCCTGTCTCATATGTTATGTAAGTGTATCCCCTCCTTTCTGCTCTTATTTTCTCATGTTTTCACTGCTTTTTAAATAATATTTATGAGATTATGTAATGTTTTTATGGAGGGAACCTGAGGTAGATATAAAGCAAGTTGGAGAATGAATGAATGAATGAATAAGACGCCTGCTTTTCTGTATTCTGGACGTGGAGTTACGCACATATATGCACATATATGCACCTGCTGGTGTTTTAATTAGAGGCAACAGGAGTTTCCTGCTCTGTCACGATTTAGACCGACGACCTCCGGCTTGCTGGCAGCAAGGCTAAAGGTTCACACGCTATCCCCCCTCCTCTTCCTCTCTCTTTCTCTCTCTTTCTCTCTTTCTCATGCATATACTTCCCTATAGTCCCCCTCCCTGTCCTGTGTTGCTAGGCAAGCAGCAGCCTCCCCACAGCTCAGTATAAATAACTCCGCCGGTGATTCGCTCCTCCCACCCCGGTGCAGGAACATTTTGTTCCCTGGCTGCTGCGTACCGGGGCAGGGAGGAGGAGGAGGAAGAGGAGGAGGAGGGGCGGGTCCATAGAGGAGGAGATGCTCACAGTATTAAATCCGGCTTCAGCAGGCTGGCACAGCTCAGGCATCATCATGCAGCTGTTTCTCCTCTAAAAATCCTCTTTTTTCTGAGGAATTCATGTTTTGTCCTTCATTCAGACAGCTGTGCAAAAGTGATGTAAAATGAGCTTTTGCGCTCTGCTGTGTCACACGTTTTCCCCCCTAACAGCATGTTTGAGTCACATTTTCCTGCAGCTAAGAGTAGCTAGTAGGAGATATAGGGCTGCACGGTTTCGAAACAATATCTAATTGCGATTATTTTGACTGATATGATTTGCGATATTAGCTTCGAAGCTTCGGTGAGAAATAGTCGAAGGTAATCGAAGCTTTGCAGCGCGGCAGGCTGACATGTTCTTCTGTCTAAAAGGAGAGACTTCAGAGACCAGGTCCATCATCAGAGTCCAAAAAACTGATTTCATTCTGATGAAGACGCAGTTGGCGTCGAAACGTTAAACGTTGATTGCCTTAAATCCGTGTGCTCCAATGTGCTTTGGACCTGGTCTCTGAAGTCTCTCTTGTTAGAAGATTACCCTATTCTGTGAGTGCCGGACAGGCCGACTATTTCTTGCGCGTTTAACCTCCTTTCTTCTGTCTGTCTGTCTCCATCTCCCCCGTTTCAGTGTCCGTGACATTGCCAAACAACGATAGAATAACGAATATTATTTTTCGGCTTTGTTGAATACATGATTCTGGTTGGTCAATCACGGCGTTCTACGGTCTGTTACTTCTTTGTAACAGACCGTATAACAGACCGTTTCTATGGGCGCAGTTCTGATGTGGGACTCTAGCAGACCGTTTTTGTGTCAAATTATTGATTTCTTCAGTAAGTAGCCGTGTAATAAGCGGGATAGTGTACAGCTAGCGGGTCATTGTTGTGAAATAGACCCCTTCAGGGCGACGTAAGACCGCTCCGTGACGGGGTGAAGCATCGCCCTGTCAGGTTTATTTCACAACAATGACCTGCTCGCTGTACATTATCCCTTACTTAGCCTTCCCCTAGGGTTTTTAAAATTACTATAATTTTATAGTAACTTTATTTACTTTTAACTTGGGTCTTGAAATATTTTGTCTATAATTTTGTTTATCCTATTTTAATACATGTTTTTTTGTGTAAATATGTATGTATTATTTATTAATTGATTTAATGCATTTAATCTACAAAATGTCCCTAAAAATCCCCATTGTAATTCCTCAAAAGTGACCAAATAGTCCGAAACCCGGTGATATAAAACACAGAAGAGCAGCACATCTTTACATTTGAGATACTGGAACCACTTAATGTTTAATACGATTATTGATTATCAAAATAGTTAGCATTCATTTTCTGTTGATTGGCATGTTGGTCAGTTAATTGATTAATTGATAAGAATTTGATTTTGCCTTCAAAATGTAAAAAATATAATGAAAAAATGCCGACGGTGACGCCCTGAAATTGATCATCTTGTCTGACAAACCCCAAAATATTAAATATACAATGATATAAATGAAAGAAAAGCAGTAATTCTTCACTTTGAGAAGCTGAAACCAGCAAATATTTGGCAATTTTGCTTGAAAAATGACAAACGATCAGTTCAGATCTTTATTGTCCAACAAGAGGAGATTCTTTTTGCAGCAAGGCAACATCAAAACACATGTTCATTTTATTAAATTTTTTATTTGAAAAAGGGAGAATGTACATTAATCAACATTCAAACAAATGTAAATGGACCCGAGTTAGCCAAGAGGCTAGTTTTCATCTCTGCCAGATGTTGTTGAGTAATAAAAATAATACAATATGTACAATAGTTAAGAGCATACATATCGCTTATCAAAATATTTGCAGGTCAACTGCTCGACTAATCGCTTCATGGAAGAATACGTATATGACATGTTTGTATATTTTGCTGTGTAACGAGGATAAATGTGGTTTGAACCAGATGTTTACCTCCCAGGATGAATCACTAACCGTGTCGCTCTTCCTCCCTCCGTCTTCAGGACCTGGTGAAGAGCCACCTGATGTACGCCGTGCGCGAGGAGGTGGAGGTGCTGAAGGAGCAGATCAAGGAGCTGATCGAGCGCAACACCCAGCTGGAGCAGGAGAACAACCTGCTGAAGAACCTGGCCAGCCCCGAGCAGATGGCTCAGTTCCAGGCGCAGGTTCAGACCGGCGGCTCCCCGACCGGCAACGCCAACGCCGCTGCCGCCGGCCAGCCTCCGGTCCCGGTCCCCGCCGGAACCACGCAAGCCCTCCCTTCCTCACAGAGCTCCGGCACGTCTGCGTAACACAAAGGATGAGAGATCGGGGGGACGGGAGGAAGAAGAGGAGGAGAAAGGAGCCATACTGTGAAGTGACCGACTATGCCACCGTCTCGAGGAGCGGAAACCGGAGGACAAACTTTATTTTTGTTGCACATTTAATTTAAAAGACTTCGGAGTTCGCTTTTCTTACGTGCTTCAGACAATCTTCATCGAGGTGATGATGAGGGGGGAAGTACAGAGCTGACAGGAACTGACAGGAGGAGGAAAGTACGCTCTACCGTCGAATCCCTCGCCGTGTGACCCGTGGAAAGTGTGCCATCGTCTTCGCCCCTCAGCCCAGCACTCTTCATCAGCACATTTTGTTATTTCCTCATGCTGTGGTCCATGCACTTTTTTCAGTGGACGAACTATCAACCCATCTGGAATGGGAGTTTTTCTTTATCTGAAGACGCCGACACGTCGTCTGGGTTGAGACGGGGGGGTTATTATAAAGAATAGTGAATATATATATATATTCGCCGCGCCTCATTAGTTTTTTCACGTCGCCGTCCCCACCCTCAACGCACTCTCCCCGCTCTCGGATGGAGCGTTCAACATTAATGCAGGGATTCAAAGTTTTTTTTAGGGAAAGGTTATTTGTTGTAATTGTGATGTGTAAAAAGTAATTGATGGAAAATAAGTAGGACATGACTGTTTCTAGGTAGTGCAAATTTCCAATTAAACTCTGCCAAGTGCCTGGTTTCTAACCATAGATACATATATAAGCTTTTTTAGTTGTTTCACTCAATATGTGTATATATATGTATATATATATATCTATGGTTTTGCCAGGTTTTGACCTGTGATGTCATTACTCAGGGCGGCAACACAAGAGGATTATTGACCTCGACTCTAGCTCTGCAGTGACACACGGCCTCGTACTGTACGTGAACTCTCCTCCGCCGTCGCTCACTTTATCTGGACTGTTTTACCGTTTTGGGGACGCGTGATTTTTTTTTTTCATGATTTCTTTTTTTTGTCTTTTGTACAGCCAAGTGTTTTTGAGTTGCTTGTCGTGCAACTGGAGCGCTGAACACAATAATAAGACAAAAAAGGTAAAGATAAAGGAAAATGCCTAGCAGAAGTATGTCGATGTTTTGTGCATGTTCCTCAGCCCATCACAAATGTGACGTTACAATTGCACTAGACAGTTGCACCTCAAATAAAAAATGAAAACAAAAAAAAGGGAAAAGTTTCGGTTTTCTTCTTTAACAATGTCGTGGTTGTTTCCTAGAAGACAATTATTAAGAGATATGTAGGTAAACGTTTAATTTTAGTCATAAATATACCATAAATGTGTATTTTCTCCCTCTAGAAACAATAAAACTCTGGATTTAAGTCTTTAAATTGAAGCAACAATGTAGTTTAACCACCTCTAATTTCACAAATTAAGACAATTCTTAATATGTAAGTAAAGGTTTAATTTTAGTCATAAATATACCATAAATGTATATTTTCTTGCTCTAGAAACAATAAAACTCTGGATTTATGTCTTTAAATTGAAGTAAAAATGTAGTTTGACAACATATAATTCCACAAAATAAGACAATTCTTACAAAATATCTAAGTAAAAGTTTAATTTTAGTCATAAATATACCAAAAATTTATATTTTCTCCCTGTAGAAACCATAAAACTCTGGATTTAATTCTTTAAATTGAGGCAAAAATGTAGTTTGACCACCAGAAAATAAAAATAAACACAGCTAACATGTTTCGTATTAGACAATAGTTAATAAATATGTAGGAAAATGTTTAATTTTAGTCATAAATATACCATAAATGTATATTTTCTCCCTCTAGAAACCATAAAACTCTGGATTTAAGTCTTTAAATTGAGGCAAAAATGTAGTTTGACCACCAGAAAATAAAAATAAACACAGCTAACATGTTTCGTATTAGACAATAGTTAATAAATATGTAGGAAAATGTTTAATTTTAGTCATAAATATACCATAAATGTATATTTTCTCCCTCTAGAAACAATAAAACTCTGGATTTAAGTCTTTAAATTGAGGCTAAAATGTAGTTTGAGCACCACAAAATAAAAATAAACCCTCTCCTCCTCATTTTCTATCTTAATAACCAACCCCCAGTGCCTCCCAGTCCACCCAGACATCCCAGTATAAAAGCAACGTGTCTGTGTCCTCACTAGACCACCACGTAAATATTGACTTAAATGAGGCTCTCTGATTGGCTGCTGAGGATCGAGCCCCTATACAGCCATCTCGTGATTGGCTCCGCCCACTGCACGTGTACGTACAGGATTACATCAGCGACTAGCGAGGACGCGCATCGGGAGCGCGCAGACATATAGAATGACGTCATGTGAAGGAGCTTCAATAGGGATGTTTGGTGTTTTTTTGTGTGTAAATTGGCCTTAAAATGTCATTTAATAGGATTTATTTGTGTTTTATATTACATATGGAGGTGTCTATTATTAAAAGCAGGTTATAAAATGAGTATTAGGTGACTGTTATATTAATTTAAGGATAATAATAATAAAGTATTTTTATTATAGCATTCAAAACTAGGTATTAAAAAAGTGCGTTTCAAGAGAAAAAGAAAAATAGTAATACTCTTCCTTTTAATCTCCCATAGGTTTATAGTTCTACTGTAATGTCTCTATAGTATTAATGTAAAATTTAAGATAGGATTAATATAAATAGTTTTTATAATCTCCTCCCAACATGTACAGATGCTACATACTTATCTGAAAGCCATACTGCTCATAAATGTGACTGTAGAAACCACACTTAGCTGTCTTGTATAACCCAGTTTATTCTAAACATAAATACAGTTTAATACAACGGCCATGCAATAAAACTCACCTTCATTACGGTTTATATCACTGAGAACAGAGTAAATATTGAATAAAAGTCGATAAAACTGAACATTATAACCTTCATATTCCACTTAATATGTAATAATGTGTTCATACAAGGGGATGCAGCAGCAGAAGACATTACAGATGTTACAAAACATGGTGTAGGAACTAAAAGAATAAGGAACACATACGTCAACACAGGCACTTTTTATATTAATTACATTGTTATATATTCCAAACCACATTTTAATCACAGGATTCTACCTCTATTGGAGCTTTAGCTATTTTCCAATGCTTTAAAATAATATTTAAACCAGTTTTAATGTACTATAATGTATTATCCTTCTAAGTGCACTATAAAATAGGGGTGTAAATATTTATCCTATTCATTTTGATTAATTTCTTCTGCAAATCTAACGTGCAAAATGAACCAAACTGATTCAAGTCAGCGATAATTAACGTGCACATTTTACACCAAGACTATTATTTTCAAGGTCACATTCTGACCTTGAGGTACAGCAGCTCTCTGTGATATTATTAGCATCGTTTTCTAGGAAGCACAGCAGCAGAGAGCTCAATTTCCTCTAGATTCAGGCATCAAAACAAGATCTTCTTTAGTGTTTCTTAATGAAAACAAACTGCTGAATGGGATATTAATTAATTTTAATGAAAAGCTTTGTGTTTTTTACACCTCTGGTATGATAAATATGAAACAAGAGCTTCAGTTTTTGGGTGTCGTGGGACAAAATCTAATTAATATATCTATTTGGAGGGCGTCGACGGGCCTCCTCTTCCTCCTCAGGTCAGTCTGATCCGTGACCTCGGACCAGCTGACCGGCTGGCTCGGTGGATCAGACGCAGCGTGGAGACGGAGCTCCTGTCCAGATGGCACTTTCGCAAATCCTGTTTCATTGACAAAAGGTGTTTTCTTCAAGCACGCCGCCGCGGCGGGGACAGGATGTACTCGGACAGGATTAACCTCGTCTATTTACGACGCTGCTGCTGATTGGAGACACAAATATAGAAGGCAATATTTACATTATGTGCATTACATGCTTAGGGCCTGCTGGTATATATGTAGGCTTACACAGGTTTTATTGACAAGTATGAACTGATATGCATACAACCTCTACTGTTTCCAGACATACTGCCCCAAAATCAACCCCAAAACATCCTCTTTACACCCCCTGACCTCAGTAAAATATCCCCAAAAATATTAGTAAAATATCCACAATAATATCAGTAAAATATCCCAAATAAATTAGTAAAGTATCCCAAAAATATTAGTAAAATATCCAAAATAATATCAGTAGAATATCCCACAAATATTAGTAAAATATCCACAATAATATCAGTAAAATATCCCAAATAAATTAGTAAAGTATCCCAAAAATATTAGTAAAATATCCAAAATAATATCAGTAAAATATCCAAAATAAATTAGTAAAGTATCCCAAAAATATTAGTAAAATATCCAAAATAATATCAGTAAAATATCTAAAAGGTATTTATAAAGTATCCTAAAAATATTACTAAAATATCAGAAAAAATATGAATAAATGCTCAGACAATTTTTTTTTAAATATCCAAAAAATATGAGTAAAATATCCCAAAAATATTAGCAAAATGTATAAAATATCCAAAATAATATCAGTAAAATATCTAAAAATATTTATGTAAAATATCCAAAAATACCAGTAAAATATCAAAAAATACTAATAAATTATCAGACATACATTCGTAAAATATCCCAAATAATATCATTAAAATATCCCAAAATATTAGCAACTTTGCTAATATTTTGGGATATTTTAATGATATTAGACAAATTTATTTTAAAGTATCCCAAGTAATATCAGTAAAATATCCCCCCGAAATAGTAGTAAAATATAAAAAAAACCTGAGTAAAATATAATGGTATAATAAATACATGCCGAGGGATCACACACGGATTAACCTCGTCTATTTACGACGCTGCTGCTGATTGGAGGCACAAATAAAGAAGGCAATTATTTACATTATGTGCATTACATGCTCCTCGTAGTGTATGTAGGCTTATACAGTTCTTATTGACAAGTATGCACATACACTGATATGCATACAAGCTCTATTTTTTCCAGACATGCCCCAAAAAATCCTCTCCCCCCCCTGAACTAAACCTCCCTCTGTGCTGCTCCTCTCTGCTGAGAAAGCAGGTGGCCTGCTGGTTAAACCCGGAGCGTCCAGACTGTCCCACCTCATGTGGGCCCCCCGAGGACGCTACTATACGAGGGGATTAGCCTGTCCAGTGTCTCGGGGCATCAGAAATACGCCTCATGTTTGTACACACAGAAAGAAAACCTGTTAATAGCACCCTGATTGTTGCAAAATCCCAAATATACTGAGGATAAAACCTGACTTTATAGCTAAAGCCAACAGCCGACACAACTTGTTGTCTTGTAATCGGGAGTCTTGAAGTCATTGACTGGTGTGTGATCACGTCTTCTCTTTTAACTGGGACAGGGACATTATATGACATATTATTAATCTGATGTTCTGTTTTATTGAGACACACATTTAATCAATCAATCCACAAATAGACGGCCTGTGGAGTCTGCTTTTCTGTCACACAGACTCACACATGTGCACGCAATCAACTTCAACTCAAGTCAGCTGCTGCCTCAGAGCTGAACATCCAGTTAAAACACAAAATACAGACGAAGGGTGAATCATGTGATGCTAGTAGGAGAAACCCTCGAAACGTGTGTGGATATTACCAGCTCTACTACGCCACGTGATGTAAGTCATAGAAATGTTTCTTCAAGCTGCCTAACTGAGGGATTTCCTACATTGCTGCAGTACAAGTCAGTACAGGTCACGTCAATCTAGCACCGCTCTTTAACACAATATTTATTTTATCTAATGAATGCAAAGACCTCGAGCCAAGCAGTTGCCTCCTGGTCTGCTGTACGGAGGCCGACTAATCCTCCTTTTAGGAGAGGTCAACCGGTCCTGAATGTGTTGACACCACTGTCTCCTTGGGAAGTTGGTCTGACACCAGGTGTTTGTTTGTTTTTCCCAAGTAGACTTGGGTTGTAGGTGTCTATGTGGATTGGTAGTTGGGGGTAGTCTTTGTCCTTTTGGAGCATCGTGGACCAAAGTTGTTGTTGCACTTTGAGGAATAAATAGTAAAAAAGAGTGTAAAAACCGCTGGAAACAGACGCCAATGCGCCAACGACAACATCAGCAATGTGTCTCGCGTATAGTATCACGTCATTTGCCGTGTATTTCTTTCTTCATGTTTTTGTGACAAAACATAGTTTGGAGTCCTCATCTGGGATTCCTCCTGGTGAAAGATGTGAAAGGTGTGTGACCTCTTGTCTCCGGTCAGTCATGTAGTGTGAAAACCACGACGACTTCAAGCTCCAGCTTAAGTCCGCTCAATTGGATGTTTAGTTCTTTGGCAGCCTTTACGTTTCGGAGGTGGTTTTAGGCGACAGGTTTGCGTAGTATTGATCCAGTGTTGTAAGGTGAGCACCAAAATCCGGTGCTTGGGTTGCGAGGGCAGATGTCATCGGCATAGATGAATTTGTGTGATTTAGCGTTGGGACAGACGCTCAGACTCAATAACTCCCATCTGCAAAGTGAGCTGTGGCAGCATGTTACTTGTGATTTTACTTTATTTAGTAAGAAATTAAAAATGCGTGATGCTCTAAAAGAGTGCAGATTGAGCTGAGAGATCAGAGAGAAAGTTGTGCAGAAACAAAGTATAAAAAGTCACGCTATCTTTTCTTCTCATATCTCCTCATCCTCCCTTGTTGTCAGTGGGTTTCCTCCTCTCATCCTGTCTGTTATTGAACATTGGTGCAAAACTATTGAATCTAGAATGAGATTTTTGCTCACATTTTTCATTCACAAACTACAACATCTGCACAAACAAGGACCTTGAAGCATTAAACGACAGATAAAACAGTTTTGCTTGATGCTTAATTCATAATTAAACATATCAGGACTTCATATTTTCAGTCAAGATGTATCATTTGATCATAAACTCAACATAAACACACTATTTGTGCCAAAACTCAGCTGCCATATTGTACTAAAATAAGCACATATTGTAGGAAAATATTTGTCTTCATGCTGGCCCTCCCCTCCTTCTAGATAAAATGAATTATTTATCAAATCAAATGAGGAAAATGTCCATAAAAACAGGACTGTAAATGTGTCTATCACTAAGGCAGCATGTTAACCAACCACACGCCCACGCAGCACTGATTTTGTTCATGGGGATTTGGTGGGAAGCTCAGGGTCAGCGTGCAGCAGCAGGTCTGCAGCGTGCCGCTGTCCTCGTTTGTCCTCCATCCAAAGTCACATTTATCAGAGACACGTGCCCTCGCCGCCGCCGAGAGAGAGAGAGCCCTCTGAAATATGAAAACAAACCACAGACAGAAGCGCGGAGGGCGACGCTGGCGCCCCACTGGGGAGAGAGGGGATTATGGGGGATTACGGCCCTCTCTTATCCTCCACTTTTCCTCCCCTCAGCACCTTCTCTCACTCCCTGTGTGAGTTATAGAGGTGGAAAGTAACTAAGTACATTTACTCACTTTCTACTTCTACTCCACCACATCTCAGAGGGAATATTGTACTTTTTATTCCACTACATTTATTAGATAATTTAAATTACTTTGCAGATTAATAATACAAAATATAATCAACCAATAAATGATGTTGTAATAATAGATTAAGATGAAACTTTATTGATCCCCGGGGTAAATTAACCCGCAGTTTAATAATTAAAATGAGCTCCACCTTTACCAGCTGCAACATTAAAGTGTTAATAAAATATAAAAAAATAACATTAATAAAATATTCCCAAAATATTAGTAAAATATCCAACAAAAATATTAGAAAAATATGCCAAAAATATTAATAAATTATCAGATACATTTGTAAAATATCCAAAATTATATCAGTAAAATATAAGAAAAATATCCAAAAATATTAGTAAAATATCCCAAAAATATTAGCAAAGTGTCAGACAAAATTTTTTAAAATATCCAAAATAATATCAGTAAAATATCCCAAAACAATATTAGTAAAATAGCCAAAAAAACATAAGTAAAATATCCCCAAAAATATCAATAAAATATCAGAAAAAATAATTAAAATGATTTCTATCTTTACCAGCTGCAACATTAAAGTGATGAACACATTAATGCATCAATAATTATAGTACAATTATATAATATACATTCTGCATAATGAGTACTTTTATTTTTGGTGCTTTAAGTATATTTTGATGCTGATACTTTTGTACTTTTACTTAAGTTTGAATGCAGGACTTTTACTTGAAACAGAGTATTTCTACACTGTGGTATTAGTACTGAAGTACAAGATGTGAATACTTCTTCCACCTCTGATGAGTTGTCAAAACAGGAAGGTGACTTTCTCTTCCCTCACTCAGCTGTCTGTCTGTCTCAAGTGTTTCTTTATCATGAACTTCTGGTTTGACTGGTTCTCTAAACGTCTGCGTTGTCGTTTGTTTAGCGGTTTTGCATTCCTGCTGTGTGTTCAGTATCTGCAAGACGATTTGTAATGAATACAAAACAATGAGCATGCACGGGCAGAGTTGAGATTATTAAATGTCACGCGAGAGGGAGGTTTATTCCTGAATCTACTGCTGACGTAAATGTAGGGATTCTTTGTTAGCCTGGAAGAAGAAGATATCTAATTAATGGTGACATGTGTTACAGAATGATGAGGAGGAAAGTAAACTAGACAGACGGCAGTAAATGATTTGCATTCTTTGTTTGTTTTGGCTGACAGACATGCATGTAGTTCATTTGTGTGTCTGTGCATCCAGACAGTCATTATTACTCCATTGTTGAAGTGACACAGCGGGAGAGACGACAGTGTTGTGTTGACTTAAAGAGCTTTGCTCTTAATCAGGTTGTTTATGGCTCCGACTGCTCCGGTTTATTAGAAGGACGCTTGAAGGACTTTTATGAGCCATACAGTGAAGCTGGAGAATAACACGTCTGCTTTGTTTATAGTTTTTTGCACAGAGCTTTAGCCACTGAAATGAAATATTCTGCAGACATATAATAAAAGTTAAAGAGACTCAGTAACTCCAGTATCAAAGTGACACATATTTCAACAATAGCTTGAATACGGCATCCCATTTACGCCACAAAACCAAACCCTTTATCTCCTTTATATTCAGTTTATGAATACTGGAAAAAAAGACACTTAAAAAAATAAGTAAAAAAACAATGAATATAAGGCGTTTTTTGCTTGTAATAAGTAAAAAAAAGCTGCCAATGGAGCTGCAACCTGGTCATGAGTATGCATTTTAGCGTTTTTGCGTGTCATTTGTATGCCTGTTTTTCTGTGTCATTTTTCTTAACGTCCGCAGTTAGGTTTAGGCAAGAAAACCACTTAGTTAGGGTAAGGGAAACCGTCGTGGTTGAGCTTAAAATAAGTATGTAAACTAAGTACTAATTAGATTCATTTGCGATTAACTCCGGACAATCATGCAATTAATCACAGTTCAATATTTGAATTGATTGACAGCCCTGATAAAAACACAACACTGGATCGGTTTGACCTGAAAGATCATCAGCTATCTCAATCAGGTCAGCTATTTCTGAGATCGCTGCTGTGGTTTTAGGTCACGTTACTGAGTCGCACTAGGTCGAGACTTCTCTTTCCTCCCGTCTGAACTGCGAGTGCTGATGTGGAGGCGGAGGAGGAAGGACGTGTTTAATGCTCACGCTGGCATTGTGACAGCCGCACGCTCGCCCTCTGATTGTTGCCGATCAGCACATTGTCTGCAGAGAGCAGGCGGCCTCCACTTCACCTCATCAAACAGTTGATGTTGGTCTGTGTGAGGATGGAAATCAATTACTATCGATGCCACAGTGTGAAGCAATTATCTGAAGCTTTACACACATACTGTATGCAGCAGTTTACAACTGTCAATTAATGTCGCATTAACGTTGACAGCCCTAATGTTGTGTGTTAGAAATCCAGACTTTTTCCTTTTTATGCACGGCCGGGTGTTTAAGCAGGTGTGCACCAAAAGCCATGCAGCCCTGACCCTAGATCAGCCCGGATACTGGAAGCTTTGTGCAAATAAGCATCATGTGGCTGACATCTGCTTGTCTGAACTGACACATCTGCAAGAAAAAGCTCACAAATCCCACTCTTTGTTTGCAGGGAGGTGGACGGTGGGTGTGCAGATAATTTGACACAGCAAAGCTAAACCAATCCTGACTTTCACCAAAAGGATATTTGTTCACCTCAGCGAGACACTCGGACGCTTCCAGACACAACGAAGCTTCCTTTACTTGGGGAGTAATTCTGCTCTTGAGAAGACTCTCTAATACGTCTTCATTCATTTCAGTGTAACTGTATTTCTGTGCATCCTCCGTGTCCTCGTATACGTCTGGTACATCGTGTTCAACCACACACGCAAAGATAAACAGTCTGAGGTCAGCTTCTATCGCCTCTCTGCTTCCTGTTTGCTTCCTATATTTTGAGACGGGAAGAGAAATCAGCCGCCGTCTCATTCTTCCTCCCGCCGTCCTTCACTTCTCACCTCGCTCTCGTTTCCACTTCCATTATCTTTTTTAAAAGGGTGAAAGGAAGACGTGCAACCTCTGCTTTTTTATTGCTTCCATATCTACTTTTGACGTTGAAAGTCGTCTACACGATAGTCTTGGTATTGTTGCAATGTGACAAATATGGACGTTGCCTCAAATATAGTGAACGATTATGGATTTTCTTAATAATACATATAATAATACACAATACAGTGTGCGTTGTTTTGCATTTTAGTGTCATGTGAACGTGAAATGAGCAGACAACCCCCAAAAAATATCACACAAAACATCATATTTTTGAAAACTTGTAAACTCGGGGCTACCGTATGACATATTTCCCAAAATATAAAGTCATAATTAATCCGTCAGATCTGTCAAGGCCCTATATAAATGATGAGAACATGGATATCAATATGCTATGGTGCTCCACCTTTCATTCATCACACTCTTATTTTAATTATTAACTGTCACACATGACACAGTCTGCTATCTGCGCTCTAACTTCCCTGTTAAGACAATCTCTCCCTCCCCGAAACAAAAATTCAACATGTTCCTTTAAATCCTTCCCTCCTTAAATCCGCGGTTCTCCTCACGTTTCCAGTCCGGCTCCAGGCAGCAGACAGCGACACGTGGAGCAACATCAGCAGGAAGAAAACGCAGGCCGAGGCAAGAAAGAGAAAAACACAGAGGAGTGTAGAGAGAAACATGCCATCTGAGGGAGACGTTCAAGGCTAATATTTCTATTGATACAAGACATCTGTTGTATCTTTGCAGCATCTGGCACATGACATCATGCAATATATATTTTTATGCAATATGATTGTATGCAAGTGAATGTTATCAATATTAGACTGTTTATCATCCCCTGCAATTGACACGTTGTATATAACTTAGATGCATTCATTTGAAACTGTACCAGGAAACATGCTATATCGTGATATATGTCGTTATTGAGATATGAAATGACCTATATCAGGATAGAAGATTTTGGTTGTATCACCCAGACATAATTGTAAGGTAATTATCTTCCAATCTTGCGTTGGTTAGTCTGGTTGAATCGGTTAGTTTTCTCCTTTTGGTACAATTAGTTTGGGCAGATCTGAACACAGCAATCGTACCTGAGTGCGGACTAACACAACCTCACACAGACCCTTTACTGTTGAGACTGTTCTGACGGGAAGGCGTATAAATAGCACGACATTACAAGGACATTCTGTGTGTCATTAGGACATATGTTAGCCTTTTTGCATGTCATTTGTTGTTCGCCACGCAACAAAACTACGATAACGTCCGCGGTTATGTTGAGGCAACAAAACAACTTAGTTAGGTTTAGAAAAAACATCATGATTGGGCTTAAAATAAATACGTAAACTAAGTAAAATACGTACGGAAATAACTTAACATAAGTACTAAAAACACGTCACAGACGTAAATTACAAAAACACCGGTCTCCTGGTTAAAAGTCCTGTGTTTGTTGGACCCTCCCGTCCACGATAAGCGGCCTTTCTCGCTTTTTATTCTACATCACTAGCTCTGAGCGTAGCATTACATTACATTACAGTCAGTACAGACTACATGGCGTACAAATGACACGCCAAAAAGAAAGATTCTTATTGCACATTAAATGCCTTTTGCATTATCATGCCATTCATACGAACGGGCTGAACATACACATAACACCTTTATGGATGTTTGTGCATGATTAAATCTGCCACCCAGCCTTTACATTTCCACTGTGTAAAGTCAAAAAGATGAAAACCTTTGTTTATCCTTCACTGACTGCAACTCCTCTTTGTTTACTCTCTTTCCTCTTCTTCTCTTTATTTCACTACTAAACTAATGCAGCCTCTATTTCCAATGATATATTATCTATTCATGCAGCTGCTGACGTTTTCCATCAAGAAAGAAGAAGAAAACCAGAGCAAGAGGCAAAAACCTGACACATTTATCGCCTTGTTTTGTTAAATAATCACTCTAGATTGACACAAAGATATAGTGGATATATGCTGAGTTGATATGTAGGCCAACCCCACTGTTGGCAGCTCCTCGTAGCAGAGCCCACCACCAGCACCACCAGCACCACCAGCAGCACCCCTCCTCTCTTTAGCAGAGAGGTTTTTTAGGCTTTGGGAAGTACAGGGTGTTCTAGTACATAGTGTATAGAATACAGTTGAGTCGCGCACACACACACACACACACACACACACATGCATCAGCATGTATCCGCCCCGCTCCATATGCACATGTGCACTGAAAGACAGACGTTTCCATTCATTGCATTGTTTTTGATATTTGTACACCGTGTCCTCATCGAACCGAACAGGTGCTGCAAATATGAGCGTTAAAACGCCTGCAGCACAAACGGGATGTGGCATGCATATAATGATATTTGTGGTGTGTTGTTATTAAAATACATGATGTTCTTTATGACTACATGTCTCCAGTTTGGGAGGGAGTATGTTTATTATGTTTTGCCCTCTGGACATAAAACAGATAAAGGGTTGATATTTGTTATAAACTAACAGTTTGCATTTAAAATGACTGTTATAAGATCAAAATATGTGGAAAAACATCCTTAATTCTTCACCTTTTTAGAGTAACATATAGGCTTTACTTCACGGGTGTGTGGTTAAGATCATTTACAAGAAACTTCCTGAAAAAAAACGTTATAGTTTGGTGCAAATTAAAAGAAAATAGAGACAATATTCAGCGAAAATGTACTACTTTACTTTCAATTTAATGTGTATTTTCAGGCTGAGAAGTTGGTGTGATTGTGATATGTTCACAAAACACTAAATGTAAGGCCACTGCATATTAAATAAATAATAATTAAACGTCATCTAAACCTAGAGTCGCTCCTGGGATTGCCTTTCCTCTGATTGCAGCTCCTTAAATGTGAATATTTTCTGGTTTCTTTGCACCTCTGTGACAGTAAACTGAATATATTTGGACAAAACGAGACATTTGAGGACGTCATGTTGGGCTTTGGGAAACACTGATGCACATTTTTCACCATTTTCTGACATCTTATAGACCAACAACTAATTGATTAATGAAGAAAATAATCATTAGTTGCCGCCCTACAACAAAGAAACTTAAATTTATTAGCACTAAATTATACTTAATTATACCTCCAGAGCTTTAACACCGTGAGATAATACATCTGTGCTCTCTTACAACAGCGCTCAAATAGTTTCTCATCATTAACACATTGTTGAATTGTCACATCGTCAACGATTTAAAAGCACACTCAGCTTCCAGACTAATTCACATCTCCTCTCTGTGTTCAAAAATGCTCCTGAACAAGATCTTATTCCTCTCCTTCATCCATCACCGACACTAATGCTGTATTTGTAACTTTAGAAATGTGGGAATTGAAGCTTAGTGCGACTCACAGACTGATAAATGTAGACAAAGAAGCATAGTGGAGGCTTTGAGAGCAAACAAAAGCAGAGGAGGGGTCAGTGTTTCAGCTGCAGTCACGATACAGCATAGCGTGGGCACAATGTGTAAAATACTGAAGTGCTTTAAACAAAAAAACAACTGTATTTTCAGGCTTTTACCTGCTCTGTATTGTCTGTTTTGTAGCTGTATGTCGTTTGTCTTTTTCACAATACAGAGTGTCAGAGACATTAACTGCTGTCACGGCTTACAACAAAGCTTGTAATACGACATGTTTTGAAGGATTAGTCTCTCTCTGTAGGTGACTGACACCTCAGCATTGTGAAATAACAGCAAAAATGGGACTGTTTCAAAGCTAAAATGTCCTTTTAATGTCAATGGTTTTGGTCTCTTCATGCAAACCAAATGGTTTCTGTGACCTGCAGCCACTCCGGCCGCTGACGCTCTCTTTTAAAAAAAACACCAGCAGGAAAAAGGCAAATAGTGGCGTCTAAACACCCACACACACCTGGTTACAGTACCGAGAGGTAAACAAGCAGCCTCTTCACAAGCAGGAGTTGAGAAAGGCTGCTGGGCTTGTTTGCGTGATGTGTTTATCTCAGTCTGGAGAAGTAAAACCATAAAGAGTCTTTATGGCTTTATTCTTTCGTCATTAGTTTTGCAGCCAGAGGGACGTTGTAAATGTCATATATTTAACCTACATTTCTCCAGAGAAGGAGGTGTGTGGGAGATAAAGTCAAGCATTTTAACATTATATGGAGCTGATTTTCACATTGCAATACTGAAAAACATAACGCTTATGTAGCTTCACTTTGTAGGAACGTCTTTCTTCCTCATTCAGCTGAGAAGCTTGAATGATACAGCATAGTACTAATCGGACGTCAAGTATTGATCCTTTATTATATCAACTATTAACCTCTTAACAATCTGATGGATGCTATTCTGTCTTTCAGAGGTTGTAGCGCACTCAGGATTTTGGCGAGGAAAAACTGGCATTGTCATTTTCAAAGGGGTCCCTTACGAGAATGAAAACTGAGATGAACGGAGTGAAAACTGTATCTTATTAGATAAAACAGATGTTCACAAACTGCACAATTTGCAGTTGAAAAAAGGTTATAATTCACAATATATCTTATTGCAAAATGTTTAAAATCGCAATAAGATCTTAGGGATATAATGTTTAATATGTTCCCCTTCTTAGCTCAGCATGCTAACACTTCATTTACTGCATTCTGGTGAATTTCTATGCACCAATTTCTGCATTTTCTGCATTAAGTTATGGTGGAAATGTCTTTATGTCTTGAGGTCAGAGGTCATCACCTTGCCAGTTTTCCTTCGCCAAAATTTGGAGCGTTATTTACTCTCCTTCCCGACAAGATAACATGACACGGTTGATACCAATGGATTCCTTAGGTTTTCTAGTTTCATATGATACCAGTATCTTCGCTCTAGATTTAAGACGGAGTCCGCTACAACCTCTTAAGGACACTGATGTCAGCTGGGATCGCTAGATGATATTTAGGTGTGCTTGAAAAGACTGAAGAATAAAAAGCGTCTTATAGATCAGCGTGTCGTCAGCTCAGGGGTGAGATTCATCTATTTGTTCTCCGTCATATAAGAACATTGTAGGAACAGTACAGGGCGGAGTAAAGGGGGGAGGATGTTGCTCGTGTTTTTTTTCATTGGCGATGTGTGAAAAAACTGCCGCGTGATAAAACCGCAGCTGTGGTTTCTGTGTGCCTGTGTGAGGGGGAACAGTATGTACGGGACAGTGCACAGCTTTTCCATCTCTGGATGGGAGAGAAAAAAAGACACTGAGGTGTAGGAGAGAGGGGGGATATTTTTCAGTTTCACTTCCTTCACACCATTCATAATTTACTGTCTCACTGTTCTCACTGCAATTAGAGAGGAAACAAGCCGACGCAAGCCCCCTCCTCCTGCTCGCACTTGTTCTTATGACGTAATGCTCGACCCGGGACTCCCTGCTGCTCCCCTTAACTGCCCTACTTTCTAGCTCCTCATCTCTTCAAAGCAGGCCAGAGCCTTTACCGGTCCTGCATCTGGCATGTAAAGCATCCAGTGTCCTAGATTACACTGTTTATTTACAACGCTATTTATAAGTAGGGCTGCTATAAAATGATAAGGGATGGCTGACTTTGCATTTACGTCAAATTTAGGACGAGGAAGATTAGCCGCTGTATTGTGGACTATGTTGTTGTACGTACATCGTGGCCTTTTCTTTTATATTTTACACAATAATCAAAGAGACAAAGATGTTCACTTCACTGTAGGACACATCTAATGAGTCAGGAGTTTAATGCAAACACTGCTGCAGCACGCTGAACATGCACAAACAGATTAACACCTTTTACCAGAAGAACTGATACTAATCATCTTCCTAATGTGTTTACTTGCCCATCACACATCCATAAGAAAGTGAGAAGTGGCTCTGCATAATTTGAGGCTTTAACAAAATACAAAAGCTACTGTAGGAGACTATCAGTGGTGGGAATTCTGAGGTACTTGTACTTTACTTGGGCATTTAAAAGGCGAATGAATAGCACCACATTATAAGGACATTCTGTGTGTCGTGAGAGCGCATTTTAGCCTTTATGCGTGTCATTTTTACGCCACGCAACAACACGACGGTAACGTAGGTTTAGGCACCAAAAACCACTTAGTTAGGTTTAGGAAAAACCTCATGGTTGGGCTTAAAATATGTACGGAAATTAAGTACAACAGAAGTACGGAAAACAAACATAAAATAACTCAACAACACTTTGGGTTGTTCTGAGCGTAGCATATTTTACGTTTTTGTCAAAAGCAAGAACGGCGTTCTTATTGAACGCTAAATGACTTGCGAATTATTTGGATTATACTTCCAAGTATACAGAAAAGTATACTTGGCTTGTAGTTGTGTTTACTTTTTGATAGAGTAGCCTATTAAAGTGTCCCCAAATCAATATCAAGAATATGATTAATAATAATATAACACCGACAAGAGCACATTTTGCTTCCCTCATGAGTACTTTTACCTTTATACTACAGTTTGAAGGTAACACTTACATGTTCTTACTTGTAACAGAGTATTTTAAGTTGTAGTATTGCTACTTTTACTTAAGTAAAAGCTGCGAATACTTCCTCCATCACCACGATTAGTGCTGGAGGATTAAAAGTGGTAAAATGCTGAGCAGCTTTTACTGAAGTGACTCACTGCTGGGTGGGTGGGTGAGAAGCACTGACTCTGCACGCCTACAGATGTACATTTGGCAGAGGGACCAGATATATCATATACAGATACTGTTTATATTTATATATATATATATATATATATATATATACTGCAAGGTGTGCAAGTGGACTCGTGATTCAGTTGAGTCTCACTGTATGTCACAGTTCTTCTATATGTGGAGGCAAACAACAGCCGCCCACGTGTATTATATGATGTAAACTGGATTTAGGACAAAGGCTTTCTGAATGTGTCCTGACATGCATTTCAATAAATGATAATGTGCTGTGGATACCAGGATGTTAAAGTGTTTGTTTGCGTTGCTCAGGTAGCAGCAAGGTGGGGCTCCGATACGGGAGTGTGAGTGCGTGTGTGTAGAGATTAAAGGTTTTGTTTATTACATCTATTTTTGGCCTTGGTTATTTCCTGAAACCTCAACCTCAAGTCACGCTCCTTTGAGTTATCTTATCCCACATTCCCAAGGTCACACTGTGGATCATTTCGTGCCCGTGCAAATCAAAACATTCCTCAGTATGATACCTAACCGCACCCTTTAATAGCTCCGAACACCTTTTACCTGCAGGTTTCTGTGTGTACAGTTAAAAGGGCACAGCTCTCAACCTGTGACGAACCCAGTGGACGATTTTAGTCATCAATGACTCACATGTTGACAATTATTAAAGTATTTCCAGTCCCTACAGGATTCCGCCGGCTTGTTTTGGGATTGTCGTGACCTGAAATGCCTGATTTCACAACAGGTATTGCAAGGTCATGCAAAAATCACGGGTTGTATTTGAGTGAACATCGGTGGGAATATCGGAGGAGATTAAAGCAACGTGAAAACCAGGCCGGATGTTTAAAGTTGGTGTGGAAGTCAGCAGGTTTTGTGGGTAAACTGGCAAGCTGGTGTTGTTTAGTCTAACAAGAACCAATGGGAGCAATTAGAGGCCAGCAGTGTCTTCTGAGGGATATCCCTCCTCACACACACACTACACTCCCCTCCTGCACAAACACAGACCTGTTTCATGAGTCAGCTTTGCGAGGCTCTGATGAGGTATCTGGATGACTTTACAGAGACAGTCATTACTTGCACAAACAAAAGAAGGTAAATAAAGTCTGTCAGGTCTCTGGAGGTGAAGCGAGCTGTTTGTCTGAGGGGAGTTTATAAGCTTCTCAAAGTCGCCGGAAAACAATTACCGGTAGCTTTGAAATATCGGTTTCTCTGGGATAAGATCAGCCGCCGCATCTTTCTAAAATCAAGAGCAAACACATCCTGACTGCTGCGACACAGAGAGGAAGGTCATTCGGGGTGTATTTCTTCTTCTCTGACAGCTCATCACCTCACCTTTATCTCTGGGGTGTAACTGCTATAGGAAAACTTTACTCAGTGTGTTTATGCCCACAACAGCTCAGCTGATTGTGTGCATAAACATGAGTCAGTTGAGGTGAAGTGCCACCCACAACTCACCAGCTGCTGGGTGGGAGTCAGTTGTTAATGAATAGAAGATACAAGCAAGGTGTCTGGTTTCATAAGGGCTGGAAGCAGAGCTAAAAGGATTAGTCAATAAGCTGGAAAGTTGTATTTTTAGGTCATAGCGGGCTCAAAATCTACAGAATCCATTGGTATCAACCATGTCATACTAGCCTGTCGTGAAGGAGGTTAAATTACGCTCCAAAGTTACGCTAAATTTTGGCGAAGAAAAACGGTCATGTCCATTTTCAAAGGAGTCCCTTGACCTCTGACCTGATATGTGAATGAAAATGGGCTCTATGGGTACCCACGAGTCTCCCCTTTACAGACATGCCCACTTTATGATAATCACATGCAGTTTGGGGGCAAGTCATAGTCAAGTCAGCACACTGACACACTGACAGCTGTTGTTGCCTGTTGGGCTGCAGTTTGCCATGTTATGATTGGAGCATACTTTGTATGCTAAATGCAGTACCTGTGAGGGTTTCTGGACAATATTTGTCATTGTTTTGTTGTTAATTGATTTACAATAATAAATATATACATACATTTGCATAAAGCAGCATATTTGTCCTCTCCCATGTTGATAAGAGTATTAAATACTTGATAAATCTCCCTTTAAGGTTCATTTCGAACAGATAAAAATAAGCGATTAATCATGATCAAATGCTGACGGCCGTGACAAAGCATTGTTATTTGACGCCCTGGGAATGAGAACGGGCTGGTCCATCAACAAATACCAACGCAGGCAGCCTATGTTTTGGTTCGCTTGGAAGCGGTCCGAGACCGACCGATTATTTTGATCCGCACCAGAGCACGTTTACTGCGTTCACAGCTGCCCAAACAAACCACACCAGAGTTTATAACGGACTAAATGTTGGCTTCTGAAAGCACCCTTAATGGCTGCCACAGAAGTCAGAGATAACGTCCCAGCATGCACCTGCACCTGCACCTGCAGGTGAGATAAAACCACTAAAACACTAACAGCTGCACATGAAAACATGCACTCATTTTGGAGACTTTCATGCAGTTTAGATCATTCTCTCTCTCACACCCACACAACCTGCAAAATAAACACACTCCCACAGCGCATCAGCACTCCGCCGCTATGTTGGCCGTTCTCTGCCAAACTCTGCAGTAAATACACCTCAACCTACAGTAGTAAGAGTTTAGGAATTTATTACACACAGCCCAACACTCGAGGCATGAACACAACGATTCCTCATCCACTCCACGTAACATACAGTACACGGGCAGCGAGCCAGAGGAGGTGCAAGCGACCATAAATGTGCCAGTCAGACTAAATCATGCACGAAATGGAGTGCAACCTTAATGGAGGTAGCAGAGCTGCGACGGTGTAAAACAAAATGCGGCCGAGACCAGAATATGAAATTACAGGTTGTCATTCTGCTCCTATATAACAAGCTTAAGATTTACAGCTAGACACCAAACAGCACAGACAGCTGCAGGGGTTTTATGCAAACAGACAGAAGACAAAGACTGCAGCAGTATTTTTGGTATAAGTGCATGTTGAAAATGCAAAAGGACGCAGGATTCAGGGTGGATTGGAGGAAAAATGTCTAATTTCAAGCTGAATTTGTGAAAATATTTACAGAATTGCTTTTACTTTTAAATATTCAGTAGATTTCATCATTGGGATGTACTTTTTTTGCACCTAATCGGTCTAAATGTTGCTTTTTAATTAACTTTATATGTTTTATTTAACATCACACATTTCCGGTTACCGTGTTAACTCATCTAATTACATTAATTAGTGACTTTAACTGTACTGAGATATTGTAATTGATAGATATTCGCTCCTCACTAGGGCTGCAACTATTATTTTCATAGCCGATTAAACTGTTGATTGGATTAATTGATTTGTTATTTGGTCAGAAAACGTTGATGAAAAGCTCGTGATGACGTCCTCAAATGTCTTGTTTTGTCCACAACTCAAAGATATTCAGTTTACTGTCATAGAGGAGTAAAGAAACCAGAAAATATTCACATTTAAGAAGCTGCAATCAGAGAATTTAGACTTCTTATGGACTACTTTATGGACCTGATGTTGTTGCGAGAGGCAAAATGAATAAACGATGCACTGCATCTACTCAAGATGATAATGTTGCACAGAGAAATAAATGAGCTCATCAGTCGATGTGAAGCGTGCCAAGCACGTTTTATTGGCGTACTCGTTTATCAAAAGGTGAACTCAAGGTGAAAGAGATGTTTCTTGTAGGGAGGAAGACCAGTTTTAAATTAATAAATGACAATCATTAACAACAGATTGCTATCAGGTGAACGGTCAAAGAACACAGATCCACAGTTTTTATTGTCTTGGAGTTGTAAAAAAGGCCTTTAAGGGTAATAAACCTGATTAAAGTTGACTGTTTTATGTCTTTTTATATCGTCATATCAGTTTAGTTTATTTTTACTCCCCCTCTATGCTTTCTATTTCAGCAGCCAAGTGTGTTTTGAAGTGACGGTTGATGCCAAAGTGGAGTAGACAAATGTGTCACAGCCAAATAAACAAAACCAGCAAGTGGTAGAGGGCCGGTGTTAATTCATTCCCTAATTAGCTCGGCTTAAATAGCTCATTTATTTAAAGACTTCCATACGAAGGAACTCCCCTTGTTTAATAAGAGCAACACAGAGCGCTTGACGATGCATGTGTGGTCGCATTTAACAGCGTTTTGTCCACATTATGAGTTCATTTGACGAGAGGGAATCAAGGTTAAAAAAGAAATGTCTCGTGTATTTTTAAAGGTCACGCTGTTCGGAGGAGCACGTGCTTGTACTGTACAATGTGAACGCTCAGAGGGGGAGATGTAAATTCCCTCTGCCAGTGACATTGCAGTGTGTTTCTATATATACTGGACTGTCCTTTCTAAGAGGATGTTCGCTGCACGTTTGCCCATAAATTTCAGTGTGTAATATGTTGTGTTTGGACGGTTTGGAGGGGGCTGTCAGGCTGAGAACATGCTAATAAGGTCAGCCAGACAGAGCAGGACTGCGGTAAAGCCGGCAGCCAGACTGGCTGGATAGACTCCCCAAGCGCACCTTTAAGGAAATGGCCCACTAAACTACAATTTGTGGTTGAGTGGGTAATGAAAACACTCCTAAATTTTAGTCCTTCACCTCCCACACATTCAACCAGACTCCCTGGTTGTATATTAAAGCTGTAGGTACTATAGGTTACTAGTTTTCCACAAACATTTCATGGAGTGTTTTTAAATGTCAAATAGTTGCGTGCATTTGTCTCGAAATAGCTCATTTTATTATTAAGTGGTTGACTAATAACTGCAGATGATAGGTAACGACAATCTGCAATGTACCCTCATTCTCAGTTCTATGTGAACATGGCAGCAGTTTTCTGAAAAGGCAGTTTCATTAATTAAGTAGTTATTGAGTTCTGGCTGAAGTGGCACAGTCACGCCCTTGTTAGCCCGGCAGTGGGACTGTCACCTCGCGGCCCGTCACGCGACCCAGTGAAGCGGACGCGGGAACAGCGTGTACCAAAACAACAGCACCACATAGACAGTTAAGAGTTAGACACTTGGCTTCTGTTGTGCGGTACACTGACTGGACAAACCGATTAACTGTCAACCTAAAATCCCATCCCACGCACGCCTGATGTTGCCCCCGATTTAGTCCCAGAACAACAGCAGGAGAGTGCATGCTGTCCTGTTATTAAAAGAAGTCAAATAACGTGATAACAGACGAATAATTTAATACTTCTACTGGTTTCTCTCTGACAAAACTTGTGCATTTAAAGGAACACATAATGGTTATGTTATATCAAACTACTAGGTGAGGGTTTTGTGATGAAGTGAGACAGATAGCGAGACATTTAGTTGACACTGCTGCCCCCAGCTGTTCACTTCTAGTAACTGCATGCTTACATTCAATCTGATAACAAACCAATCCTCTATAAAACCATGTTTATCCAGTTTAATGACCACTGACCGCTGAGTCCTGAGATGACTCCAGCTGCCCTTTGAGCTCGGCTAGCTCTCTCTCCATGTGGTAGACGTCTTCAGACATTTGCCTGAGTGAAGCACACACAGTTTGGCAGCGTTTAATATGTGGAACATATCCTGTTAAATTACAAATGAAAAGGCGGTAAAGAGAGATTTTAAATGTATTAAAAAGAACAAAATATTTTCATTTTGTTGTTGTTAGAATCTGTGCAAAACATCCATTGAAATGCCCATCCCTAAATAAAACATATGCACTTGTTGTATGAATATAAGTGGTATCATCACTTTGCATTTATGTATTTTACCTGTGTGCAGCCTGAGCCCGGCTCAGTTGGCAGTGGAGCCGCTTGACGATGGCTTCATAGCGCCTGTTCTGGATCTGAAGGAGTGAAAACACACAAACAAAAAGTTCAGTTTGATGAGTTTTTATTTGGGATAAAACAGGAACTCATATTATGATTTTTAGATTAAGTCGTGATGTGTAAGTCAGCCATCTGGTGTTGCATTTATGTACTTTTTATTTATGTAATTGCAAATATTGGGGATATAAAAGGGGATTTCTTTATTAGTATGACAAAGTTGCCGTACCTTCATTTGTTATTATTATTATTAAGACATATCTGTGTATTAACACTTGTATGACTGTATATATGTATAATGTATAATATGGTGTATTTCTGTTTATTTACATTTCAAATTGCATTATGGGACCTTGATCAAGTCTGCATTTTAAGTATTTTTATGGAAAAATGAACTAAGTGAGTATTTTATTGGCAGTATCTGTAGTTTGAAATGCTATATTGTCTGCTTTGGTCGTAGTTTTCTGTGCAAAAATGGTACAAATTCACTAATTCCAGGTTCGCAAATGTGAATATTTCTGTGTTTTGTACTCTTTTGTGATAGAAAACATACAATATCTTTGGGTTTTGGACTAATAAATTCACCACTTCTCTTTGCCATACCTCTATGTCTTTCTTTATCTGGGTATGAGTTGCAAACTCTTTTTGTAGTTGCTCTCTCTTCTTCGCTACAGTCTCCTTCATCACAGAGAACTGCATCTTCAGAGCATTACGCTCACTCTGCAAGAAAAGAAAAAAGGATGTTAAATTAATAATTATATATAAAGTTTTTTAAATTCACAACATTCATTGTTTCTCCACCTTTGCCATCTGCACTGTGTTTCCATTTGGATTCCCCAAATCTTCCCTCAGCTCCTCTTTCTTCTGTGTCAGCATCCGGACCAGCATCCTCTTCTCCTCCAGCTCTTTGTGGGCCTCCGTCTGGCTCGCTGCATGCAACACAGCAGCTCTGTGACACTCCATCTTATTTCTATATGTGTTGAAGTTTGCCAGAGCCATGTGAGCGTTCTCCTCCTCCTCCATTATATCAATCTGTAGCTCTGTGTTTTCCTTGCCGATGGATGCACAGCGATCATGCAGGACTTTGGCCTGCCGCTCCAGGTGCTCCATCTCGCCCTCCAGCATCAGGAACTCCCTCACTTTAGATCTCAGCTCCTGCTCCGCCACCTCACCTTTCTCCTCAACCTCTGAGAGAGTTGCCTGGATAAGGAGGCAAATCAAGATGTCCAGATCAGTATCTATTCCCCAAAAACAGTACAAGTGCCACCACAATATTGGCTAATAAAATTAGCATATTTGTAGTTATTAATTCTATTATGTATCTCTTAGTTCAGGGGTCAGCAACCTTTACTATCAAAAGAGACATTTTACGCAAAAGAAAAAAAGAAAATCTGTCTGGAGCCGCAAAACATCTGATCATTGTGATGAAGGTAACACAGTTTATAGTCTAAGTATATAGTATATAAGTCTAATGCAGTGAGGGCCAAAGAGCAAAATGTATTACGGAGTATTAGGGCCACATTGAGAGAAAAAACATCGGAGATTACAGAATAAAGTCATAACTTTACGAGAAAAAAGTCATATTAGGGCCACATTGAGGAAAAAAAATAAATCGGAGATTTTCAGAATAAAGTATTAGGTTTATGAGAAAAAAAAGTCATAATATTATAAAGTAGTAATTTTACGTGTTA
Source organism: Sebastes fasciatus (assembly GCF_043250625.1). NCBI lineage: Eukaryota > Metazoa > Chordata > Actinopteri > Perciformes > Sebastidae > Sebastes > Sebastes fasciatus. Next base: position 5,548,331 of record NC_133818.1, on the reverse strand, counting down.
TTTTCTTCTTTTCTCGTTAAGTTCTGACTTTATTCTCGTAATATTACGGATTTTTTTCTTTTAAAGTTATGACTTTATTATCGTAATTTTACAACTCTTTTTCTCGTAGTAGTACGACTTTATTCTGTAATCTCAGATGTTGTTTCCCTCAATGTGGTTTGCTCTTTGTCCCTCACTGCATTATACTTATATACTATAAACTTAGACTATAAACTCTGTTACCTTCATCACAATGATCACATGTTTTGCGGCTCCAGACAGATCTTATTTAAGCCGTGTTATCTTGAGCCTATAGTGAATTAAACTAGGGTTAAAGGTGAACCTGCAGGGAGATGAGGGTCTTCTGGTTGTCTTTCAGGGCCTCGGTCTGGGCGAAGCCGTGTTGGCTGACGTCCTCCACTGCCTTGGTTAATGAGAACCCAGGTTTCTCCTGTGATCCTGAGGAAACAGTTAATACAAGTCAATTAAACCAGCTGATTGTTAATATAGTCACATTTATAAAGCATTGTTGGCAGCTAATAAGTTAGTTTGGACACCCATGAACACATAACAACATGTTAGGATGTTAAACATGAAGTTAATGAGGTTATAATCTAGTTAAACTAGCAAGTTAATAGCAAGTTTAAAGCTTCAAAACAGCTCTTCAGTTAGCTAAGTTTATGCTAATTGGCTAACAAAGTTAGTTCAGTTTTTTCAGTTAAATCACCTTTTATAAACTCAGTTAAACACACTTATACATAACTATATGTATTTATGGTCAATAAGCATGTTTAATTATAGTTATTTAATATCTTACCGGCTTCACGCGCTCTAAAGTTTGACATTTTAGCATCAGTTAGCTAATGTTATGTTTGCTAGAACGTTAAAGCCGTAGACTAACGTTAGCCGTTTGCACTAAATTGGCTTTGAGTTTACTTTTATATGTCACAATAAATAATCTTTGTGACTACTTATATTAGGCGTATTAGAGCCACTGTAGGTAAAAAACAAATAAAATAAAATAAACTGAAATACAGAGCCGGGGTAGGGCGCTAATATTCTGAGAAAAGTAGTAAATTTACGAGAAAAAAACTTATATATTCTCTAAAATTAAAGTGGTAAAATTGTGAGAAAAAAAACTCACAAATTTACGAGAAAAATTTCTGAATTTCTGTGATTAAAATCATAAATTATGAGAAACAAATTTGGATATTCTCTAAAATTAAAGTGGTAGAATTATGAAAAAAACTTCACAAATGTTCATGACAAAATTCAGAATTTCCGTGATTAAAGTCGTAAATTTACGAGAAAGAGACTCACAAATTTACCAGAAAAATTTCAGAATTTCTGTGATTAAAGTCGTGAATTTACGAGAAAAGAATTTGGATATTCTCTAAAATTAAAGTGGTAAATTTCTGAGAAAAAAACTCAGATATCCTCTCAAATTAAAGTGGTAGAATTATGAAAAAAAACTCACAAATGTACGTGACAAAATTCAGAATTTCCGTGATTAAAGTCGTAAATTTACGAGAAAGAAATTCACAAATTTACGAGAAAAAACTCAGAATTTCCGTGATTAAAGTCGTAAATTTATGAGAAAAAAAAACTATGATACTCTAAATTTGTAAAAAAAAGAAAAAAAGAAAAGAAAAGAAAAGTGGTAAATTTAAGAGAAAAATCTCATAAATTTTACGACATTTAAGTCATACATTTACAACATAGCTAACTGATGTAACAATAAAATTGGTATTTGCGTGTTTAAGCAAATGAAACTATGAAATATAATTTAATAAATAAATTAACGTTATTTTTTAAAACTTTTTTAGCCAATTATTAGATCAATAGGTATTTATATATTGGTTTTATGCGGTTTTATGGGCCTAACGGCTCATACAATAAAACTACAGTTCCCAGAGTGCACTTCGTCTCATTTCCCTAACTACATCCGGTTCCGGCCAGCTGCAGTGACAGCTGATGAAAACACTCCAACAACACGTTTTTTAAGTGTTTTTCTTTACTCATCACACTGAAAATGCTCGTTAATCGCTTGTTTCGACTGTGTTCTTTGTGTAGTCGTGTTTACAGCAGCAGAGGAAGAAGAACAGCATCATGGAGCACACTAACAGGACACATTAGTCTGAATAACAACACACAGGTGCTGCAACACTGGAGAGGTCCAGCAGCACCAAACCGCCTCTATCACAGTGATCTAGGGGATTTGTACAAGACTGAGTGTATCCAGAGGTATCTGCAGCAGCTCATGGAGGAGTTCAGAGACCTCAGCAAGAAGTTACAGCATGCATACCTCAGTGAGACAGACAGGAAGGTGCTTATGAAGAAACACACAGAGCTGCAGCCTCTGGCTGGTGTGTTTGAGAGCATTAAACAATCCCTGAAAGACCTGGAGGAAGTCCTTTCACTTCTGCACAGTGAGTATTGTTTGTCATTAACAATTTTCAAAATATAAAAATATTTTATTTTTTTATTAATGACATAGGAAATTAAATTATATGCATGTAATAACTAATATAAATTCACTATTCAGTGCCACAAAGTCTTGACATTATGAATTTAAGGGAGTAAATAAAGGTATTGCATTGTGTATTACTAAGCACAGTTGGTGCTTTAGTGTCTTAGAATATTCATTGTGTATTTTCAGCTGTAAATTAGTTGTTTTTTTCTTTATTAATATTTGTTAAATGCAGATAATATCAAAATATCTGAGAATACAAATACCATGATCTGCTTCACTCCTGACTGCAGGTTCAGCCGGCACCAAAGATGAAGATGAACAGTTGACCCAGCTCTTAAAAGATGAAGAAGCACAAATCTCCTGCAAGATTTTAGCCCTAAGAAGAGACGTAAGAACACAAATGCATCATCAAATATGTGTGTAAATTTGCTATAGAGCAGTTAATGAGTGCATCTTCTTTCTTTCCAGTTGATCAGAGCTCTTGTGCCCAACGACCCTCTTGACTCCAGTAATATTCTGCTGGAGGTTGTATCAGGACGGACAACAGGAGGTAAGAGAGAATGCAAACTATAATTGAAGACCAGTATTTGTCAGGTAGCTGCTGATAAAGTATGTTTTCTTAATATCTGTCTCTGCTGTTTCAGGTGACATCTGTCAGCAGTTCACCAAAGAAATGTTTGACATGTACCAGGGTTTTGCCTATTACAAGAACTGGGACTTTGAGCTTCTGAACTACACACCTGCTGAGTATGGTAAGTCTCATCTTTGTCTTTATTACTGACAATATCATCTTTTGCAGCCGTTGCAGAGGGGTCTGGGAACAAATGTTTGAGAACAACCGCATTAAAGTGGGGGGAGGCAGAATGTTTTTGGCTGACTGAGTGTCTCTGTCAGGTGGTCTGCACCATGCAGCAGTGAGAATAGCTGGGGAGGATGTGTACCGACATCTGAAGCATGAAGGAGGAACGCACCGGGTGCAGAGGATCCCTGAGGTGGGCCTCTCCTCCAGGATGCAGCGGATCCACACAGGAACCATGACTGTCATCATCCTGCCTCAGCCAGTGGAGGTACGCTTCACTTTAACACTTTTCATCAGTCTGTGTGTTTATCAGCATGATTAAAAAGTATTATGTTCTATGTGCTCGTAGTTTGACGTCCACATTGATCCAAAGGATCTTCGCGTCGACACATTCAGATCTCGAGGTGCTGGGGGTCAAAGTGTCAACACAACAGACAGCGCAGTGCGCATCGTTCATCTTCCCACTGGTAAAACATCAACAAATCAAGCTACTCCACAGTAGAGACAGCTCGGCTTATTTCTATTTTCATTGTCATCCTCTCCTCTCTTCAGGTATAACAGCTGAGTGTCAGCAGACTCGCTCTCAGCTGCAAAACAGAGACACCGCCATGCGTATGCTGAGGGCCCGGCTCTACCAGAGCATGATGGGTAAAGAGACCGAGCAGAGGCATACAGCACGAAAGCAGCAGGTGAGTGAACACTTAAGATATTTTTACCTGAAAAATGTATGTAATATTCACAGACATTTGTCCTTTTTAACCACGTCTTAATCTGTTTACTCCCATGTGTCTAACTACAGGTGGGCACACGCTCTCAGTCAGAGAGGATTCGTACCTACAACTTCAGCCAGGATCGTGTCACAGACCACAGGACTGGATATACTACTAGAGATATTAAGGTAAAATATTAAGGAGAGTATCTCTCATAAATCCTAAGAAAGAAACAGTAATTTTACCTCGCAGAACACAGGAGTTACTGGTCTACCAAAATAACCGATCCAGGCAGCGGTAGATCCGCAGTCTGTGAGGTAGAATTACTGTTTCTTTCAATGGAGTCTGGTTGCTTTAGCGAGAGCATAGAACAGTTGTATCTTTATTTTCTTTTACACCAACTCTTTCTCATTATCAATGTCACATGTGTTCTCCATGTTTAGGAGTTCATGAGAGGAGGGGAGGCTCTCCATGATCTGATCTCTGACGTACTTGAGCATACAGAGAGGGAGGCTCTTCTGGAGGCGGCGGAGAACAGCAGCAGCCTGAAACCACCAGAGTCGGGACAATCTGCAGACTGACACCCACCACAACTTAATGTCATTCGATGGATGCATTTCTCCAATGGCTCTGCACATCAGGGCTGAAATATATATTATTTTAATATTAATATTAATGTATGTTTGTGCAATAGTCACATTGCAAATGATGCAATGTAAGACAAACTGCAGTTCACTCATAATTAAGACGTTTTTATTTTTGTAATAAAATATTAAATTATGTATTTTGTGTCATGGCAATTCCCTAAATAACTACAGCTTTGTAAATTAATATTTATTTATAAATTATGAATACTTTAAAGTGTTTAAGGATTAATTAAAAGCAGTTGCTTATCAGTTTTACCATTTATTATGGTAGGTAAATATCCTCCATGCCAATTAGGGTGCGGTGAAGCCACCTATCAGCTTTATACACACGCTCTCACCAAAAGTACATCACACCCTGCATGTTTGTGCCAGCTGAACAGCAACCTCCAGGACATTCCTCGACTCATTTGAACTCGTTTGACCTCCATTCAGTTGAATTTTCAAAATAATTTTGCTGACAAAGTTTTCAGTATCCCATCTTTAATCCCTTCTATTCATACTGCTGTATGAAAGTCAATATATTGCAATGCTATTTCCACAAAGATGCTTTACTAGCTTCTCATTACTTACAATGGTAAAAAAAATACAAATATGGAAAATACAAAAAGTATTTGAATTGCTCTGTATAGATAAATCTGCTCTTACCAGACTACAGGATGAAATTATAATATTGTACACATGAGATAAGACTATAAAAGTGTTGCACATCTTCATTATAACAGCTCAGTAAAAAGAAAAGAACATGGATTGTATTTTTAAAGAAACTTTCATGTCAATTTGTCCTAGAAATGTTTTAAAAAAAAAGATGTGTGCAACTTATGTAAAAAAAGAAAGAAAAGAAAAACACTCCTAATACATTTAATTTGCTCCAAAAATCAACATGGTGCATCAAAATGTCAAAGAAAGTCCCTAGAAAGAGTTTTATTTGTGTAAAAGTCTTCTGCTGCATGAAGGTTTGATGTGATTGGGTCAGTCGTCGTCGTCGTCTCTCTGTCGGAGGCTCCTGGATTTGCCGTTCTGTGTTCTGTTTTTCCTGAATGAAGTGGGTCCGCCTTCCTCTCCGAGGGAGGTGATGATGCGCTCCCTGAACTTGGGTTTTGGCTCCGGCGGCAGTTCGGCCGGAGCGATGATGGTTCCCTCCCACTTGGGCAGCTGTAAGTCCACCTTGGCACTGGAGAGGAAAGAAAAAGGGACAGTTAGAGCCTTTTCAGTAGCTACTGGAACATGTAACTAGTCTGTATCAGGGTCTGATCAATCAAAGGAACTTACTATGGGTCCTCCTCCTCCTTGATCTGTTCCCAGGCACCGTATGGATTGGCAGTTTTCGACCTTTTGATTTGTATCCTCACTGGAGCCACCACTTCCTCTTTCTTCTCTTCAGGCTGAGCTGTCGTGATTTGGACCTCTTCCTCTTTTTTCACCTCCTCAGCCTCCTCTTTAGGAGCATCATCACTTACTTTATCTTCTCCCTCCTCTTCTGATGGCTCGGCTTCTGCTTTCCTTTTCTGAAAACAAAAAAGAAGGAAATAGTTATTTTCCCACAGAATCTTGACAATCAGAAATTAAATTTGTTGTTTATTGATTGTCGTTCACTGCCAGGACTCCTCTCTCACCCTGAAGCTGATCTTTGGGACAAAAGGCTGCTGGCTGGCTTCTTCAGTGACTTCAGCCTCCTGAGATGCCGGCGCCGCGCTGGAGCTCTCCTCTACCCCTGGGGGCCCCGGCTGACACTCTTCCTCTTTGTAGGATCCAGATCCAGATGCTTCATTCGAGGTAAAGCCTGCTGGCTTCTCCCAGCTGGTCTCTGTGAGGTGAGGAAGATAAAGCATGTGATTATCAGACAGTATAGCAGTGGATGTAAAATTAATTTAAAATTAAAAAAAATATATTTCACCTGCAGTCTCTGAGTTGTAGTAATATTTATAACCATCAGGACTGAAGGCTTCCTTCCAAGTACAGCCTGCAGAGCTCTAAATACAATCACAATGTTCACGTATAAATCCATGTCAACAGCAACCAACAGAGTTTGAAATAAAATGAATACACTAAAAATGCACAGAAACTAAAAAATGATTAACCTCAGTGTGTGCAGAGCCCGAGTTTTCTCCCCGGAAACCACCTGGTTTTTCCCATTTAGATTCTGTAGTTTAAATACAAAAACAACAGAGTGAGTTTGACCATAAAGTATAGAAATATTGTTGGAGTATGTTGGCGTGCAGGACATATCAGGTTCTCCTCACCTCCAGTTATTGTGTTGTAGTAGTACGTGTTTCCATCGTCTGTCTGTCCTTCAACCCAAACCTGCTCTTCTGTTTGGCCTCTGGGCTTCTTGTTTGTGTTCCAATTCTTTTGCTGTTTTTTGCCCTGAGGTCTGGGCTGATTTTTTACCTGTGGTTTTGGTCGTGTTGTTGTTGGGGCTGGTGTATAATCTAATCCTAAAACAAAAACATATAAAGTTATAAAAGAGCAAAAGCTCCTCCTGAGTAGCCCACATTAAATCAATAAAATGTTAAATGTTTACCTGCTGCCTCCATTTCCATCCTCTTCAGATCTTCCTCATACGCTTTCAGTGCAGCCTCCTCCATCGCCTTAAACTCTTTAGACTCACGTTCCTCCTGCTTCGCCTTGTCGATGCTCTTCTTTTTAATCTGCAGAAAGAAAGATAAAATGAGATGAGTAGCAGCGGCTAGTAGCCAATAAGAAGAGAGCTTTAGAGTCAGAGAGCTATGTCTGGACCTTATCTCTCCTGCCAGTCCCGAGGACGCTGCCAAGACGGGCATGTTTATTCTTGGCTGTGTGTGTATCACTGAGAACCCTCATTGGTGAATATAGATTATGGGCAGAATATGAAATTCAACTCACATTTTTGACTCAAATGGGGAACAAAATTTGTTAAATTTAAAATAAATACAGATATCCTATTGGTTAAGTTGTGCAGAACTGGGCGACTGCAGATAACTGTCCCACCATAATTAAAAATCCAGTTATACAACTAAACATTTCAATTTATGACATGAATCATGAATATCATATCATGTAGTGGGCAGCATATTACTCCTAATAGGTAGAGTGATTCAATCCTTGCTTAAAAAAAAGGAAAATATATATATTTCAATTTCACTGGGTTCAGTTTATTTTCAAATGTGTTTATTTTAATTGTCCTTCCTATTTGAAAAAGTTTTTGGTTCCATGTAGATCTTCATATTCACTCAGACAAATGCAACATCCCTTTTTCTTTGTCAAGTTGGACGCAGGTCATTGCAATACAAAGCTCCATCAGACTGGAATAATCTTCCTCTTTTTCTGAGATCTATTACCTCTTTCCGTTGTTTCAGGACATCTTTATTTTCTCATCTTAAAACAACCTGTTCATGTTTTTAATTTGTGTGATCCTCAGTTTATTTGTGCTACATATAAACAGAAGTTATTGTTATTGTTCTTTATGCTGATGTAATTGATTTAAATCTGGTCATTGTATCAGATGTTTCTTGTACAACAGCAGAGGGCTGATGGGGGTCTGGGTGTGAGATGGTGAGCAAGCTGTCTGTATCTGTATTTGCAGTGTATGTTTGTTATGAAATGCTGTTTTGTCTGTATGTGTTTTTGTATTTGTGTCTATAGGACCCCCTCGAAAATGAGATGCTACATCTCAAGGGGCTATCCTATCCTTTCAATAAATTCAAAGTGATGTAATAATTAATACCTCAGAGATTTTTGCAGCCACATTTTCTTTGTGATTCTTCCCTCTTTCATGAAACTCAACGCTCTGCACAACAAAACAAACACAAGAAGACTCATTAGCATCATTAATATACATGTGTGGATACTGTCTTCAGCAACATGAAGTGCATCTTTTGGTCAACTCACAGGCTTATTGTCTGCAATCCAGCACTTGCAGTACTGACAGAACTTCCTTGGTTGTGACTTCCAGTAGTCAGCCCTGAAAATACACATGTATGAACATTTATGAATTAGATTACCTTTAGCATGGAGAGCTAACAGAAGCTAACTGCTTGAATATCTGCCCAGGTTTGATTATTTAACACTAAATAATAACATATTAACCTGCAGAACAACTCTCTGAGTGTATATCTGTACTTACATTTTAAGTTTTGATGATTAAAACACGACAAAAGGGTTTAAAACGAACGAAATAACAAGACAACAAACGCTGCCCACATTTCAGGAATGACAACAGTGTCCGTTTGTGATGACGTCATCGCCAGTTGCCGGAGAGACGAGCCCTCAAACGACTTTCATAAGATGATGTAAAAACACAGTAAATGACACATTAATAGATTCAAATAGAAATATAGATACAAATAAAACGTTTTCAGAGCTACAGGGTCGCTAAAAGTGTGCTTTAATAAGTAATAATCAACACATATTCATTGCATACTATGTTATAAATTGGTGTTTATTGATGAAGGCATGCATACCTTCCCATATGGTCTAGCGGTTAGGATTCCTGGTTTTCACCCAGGCGGCCCGGGTTCGACTCCCGGTATGGGAACTACTCTTTTCCTTTTTGATTCCTCTTTATAAGAGGCAAAGACCCCCAGCTGACAGTGACAATGCAAAAATAATATATTAAATATAAATTTATGTTCTAATTTAAGTGAAAATTATGCCACCAAACGTGTTGTGTGAAAAGGATACATTTACAGTGAATCCAACATTCCCACAACAAATAATAATGATAATAATTAAGTCAAAAGAATAAAGAAATAGATGCTGAAATAAATAAATAAATAAAATAATAAATGAATAATAAAAATAAAAAATACAAGAATACATGAATAAATACATGGAAAAATAAATAAAACAATAAATATTGAAATAAATAAAAGTTAAAATGTAGAAATAGATTTAAGACATATATGTAGTTTATTTATTGATTTCAGCATTTATTTATTTTTAGATTTATTTCAGCATTCATCTATACTTATATTTATATATTTTTGATTTTTTTTCTGTACATATGCATTTATTCCTGTATTTATATATATATATATATATATATCAATGCATTTTATAAAATACATTTAAATATATATATTTATATATAAATCCATGCATTTTTATAAAATATATATTTAAATGTATTTTATAAAAATGCATTTATTTTTTTTATTTTTTTCCTCCCATCCTTGGCTGCCTGCGTCATCACCGAGCGCCAGGACGAACTTGTGCGTCGAGAGTCCGCGCCTGTCCAACCTCCCGACTTTGGTTCCTCCTGATCCTCTGGAGCCGCGCTGGATCCGCTCTGGATCCGCTCTAGAGCCGCTCTCTGCCGGTGTTTCTAATCGGTTGTTAATCGGTTTCCTCCGGGACTTGTCCATGAACGGCGCCATGGCTGCGTCCTCTCACCGGATCACGATGGGCCCGCTGGTTGCCGCCATCGACCAGGGAACCAGCTCCACACGGTTTCTGGTAAGAAGGACAACCGGAGAACCGGAGAACCGGAGAACCGGTTCCTGTGTTATATCTGTCAGAGCTGGAGGTGTCCTCTGGGTGTGTTCTCCACCTCCTGTTGTCATGATGCAGCCTGTAGTCTGGTACCACTGAGGTGTTGTTCAGACAGAGTGTGGTGTTGTTTTATCATAAAGTAGCTTTATTATGGGTTAAAAATATGTACTTTTATCACACTGTAGGAGCAGGGACAGATTACAGTCACACACATGTTTTGATTTACTCTCTGGGTGTGAATAAATAAAATAAGTAAATGCTGACAGAAATAAATAAATAAAAGAATAAGTAAATGCTGACAGAAATACATAAATATATAAATAAAATAAGTAAATGCTGACAGAAATACATAAATATATAAATAAAATAAGTAAATGCTGAATAAATACAGAAATAAATGAATACAGAAATTAATGAATAAATAAAAGAATAAGTAAATGCTGACAGAAATAAATAAATAATTAAATGCTGACATAAATACATAAATAAATAAATAAAAGAATAAGTAAATGCTGACATAAATACATAAATAAATACATAAATAAATAAATAAGTAAATGCTGAAATAAATACAGAAATAAATAAATAAAAGAATAAGTAAATACTGACATAAATAAATAAGTAAATGCTGACATAAATACATAAATAAATAAAAGAATAAGTAAATGCTGACATAAATACATAAAAAAATAAGTAAATGCTGACATAAATATATAAATAAAATAAGTAAATGCTTAATAAATACATAAATAAATGAATACAGAAATTAATGAATAAATAAAAGAATAAGTAAATGCTGACATAAATATATAAATAAAATAATAAGTAAATGCTGACAGAAATACATAAATATATAAATAAAATAAGTAAATGCTGACAGAAATACATAAATATATAAATAAAATAAGTAAATGCTGAATAAATACAGAAATAAATGAATACAGAAATTAATGAATAAATAAAAGAATAAGTAAATGCTGACAGAAATAAATAAATAATTAAATGCTGACATAAATACATAAATAAATAAATAAAAGAATAAGTAAATGCTGACATAAATACATAAATAAATACATAAATAAATAAATAAGTAAATGCTGAAATAAATACAGAAATAAATAAATAAAAGAATAAGTAAATACTGACATAAATAAATAAATAAGTAAATGCTGACATAAATACATAAATAAATAAATAAATAAAAGAATAAGTAAATGCTGACATAAATACATAAAAAATAAGTAAATGCTGACATAAATACATAAATATATAAATAAAATAAGTAAATGCTTAATAAATACATAAATAAATGAATACAGAAATTAATGAATAAATAAAAGAATAAGTAAATGCTGACATAAATATATAAATAAAATAATAAGTAAATGCTGACAGAAATACATAAATATATAAATAAAATAAGTAAATGCTGACAGAAATACATAAATATATAAATAAAATAAGTAAATGCTGAATAAATACAGAAATAAATGAATACAGAAATTAATGAATAAATAAAAGAATAAGTAAATGCTGACAGAAATAAATAAATAATTAAATGCTGACAGAAATACATAAATAAATAAATAAAAGAATAAGTAAATGCTGACATAAATACATAAATAAATACATAAATAAATAAATAAGTAAATGCTGAAATAAATACAGAAATAAATAAATAAAAGAATAAGTAAATACTGACATAAATAAATAAATAAGTAAATGCTGACATAAATACATAAATAAATAAAAGAATAAGTAAATGCTGACATAAATACATAAAAAAATAAGTAAATGCTGACATAAATACATAAATATATAAATAAAATAAGTAAATGCTTAATAAATACATAAATAAATGAATACAGAAATTAATGAATAAATAAAAGAATAAGTAAATGCTGACATAAATATATAAATAAAATAATAAGTAAATGCTGACATAAATATATAAATAAAATAAGTAAATGCTGAATAAATACATAAATAAATGAATACAGAAATTAATGAATAAATAAAAGAATAAGTAAATGCTGACAGAAATATATAAATAAAAGAATAAGTAAATGCTGACAGAAATACATAAATATATAAATAAAATAAGTAAATGCTGAATAAATACATAAATAAATGAATACAGAAATTAATGAATAAATAAAAGAATAAGTAAATGCTGACATAAATATATAAATAAAATAATAAGTAAATGCTGACAGAAATACATAAATATATAAATAAAATAAGTAAATGCTGAATAAATACAGAAATAAATGAATACAGAAATTAATGAATAAATAAAAGAATAAGTAAATGCTGACAGAAATAAAGAAATATATAAATAAAAGAATAAGTAAATGCTGACATAAATAAATAAATAAGTAAATGCTGACATAAATACAGAAATAAATAAATAAAAGAATAAGTAAATGCTGACATAAATACAGAAATAAATAAATAAATGAATACAGAAATTAATGAATACATAAAAGAATAAGTAAATGCTGACAGAAATAAAGAAATATCTAAATAAAAGAATAAGTAAATGCTGACATAAATAAGTAAATGCTGACATAAATACAGAAATAAATAAATAAAAGAATAAGTAAATGCTGACATAAATAAATAAATAAATGAATACAGAAATTAATGAATACATAAAAGAATAAGTAAATGCTGACAGAAATAAAGAAATATCTAAATAAAAGAATAAGTAAATGCTGACATAAATAAATAAGTAAATGCTGACATAAATACATAAATAAATAAATAAAAGAATAAGTAAATGCTTAATAAATACAGAAATAAATAAATAAATGAATACAGAAATTAATGAATAAATAAAAGAATAAGTAAATGCTGACATAAATACATAAATAAATACATAAATAAATAAATAAGTAAATGCTGAAATAAATACAGAAATAAATAAATAAAAGAATAAGTAAATACTGACATAAATAAATAAATAAGTAAATGCTGACATAAATACATAAATAAATAAAAGAATAAGTAAATGCTGACATAAATACATAAAAAAATAAGTAAATGCTGACATAAATACATAAATATATAAATAAAATAAGTAAATGCTTAATAAATACATAAATAAATGAATACAGAAATTAATGAATAAATAAAAGAATAAGTAAATGCTGACATAAATATATAAATAAAATAATAAGTAAATGCTGACATAAATATATAAATAAAATAAGTAAATGCTGAATAAATACATAAATAAATGAATACAGAAATTAATGAATAAATAAAAGAATAAGTAAATGCTGACAGAAATATATAAATAAAAGAATAAGTAAATGCTGACAGAAATACATAAATATATAAATAAAATAAGTAAATGCTGAATAAATACATAAATAAATGAATACAGAAATTAATGAATAAATAAAAGAATAAGTAAATGCTGACATAAATATATAAATAAAATAATAAGTAAATGCTGACAGAAATACATAAATATATAAATAAAATAAGTAAATGCTGAATAAATACAGAAATAAATGAATACAGAAATTAATGAATAAATAAAAGAATAAGTAAATGCTGACAGAAATAAAGAAATATATAAATAAAAGAATAAGTAAATGCTGACATAAATAAATAAATAAGTAAATGCTGACATAAATACAGAAATAAATAAATAAAAGAATAAGTAAATGCTGACATAAATACAGAAATAAATAAATAAATGAATACAGAAATTAATGAATACATAAAAGAATAAGTAAATGCTGACAGAAATAAAGAAATATCTAAATAAAAGAATAAGTAAATGCTGACATAAATAAGTAAATGCTGACATAAATACAGAAATAAATAAATAAAAGAATAAGTAAATGCTGACATAAATAAATAAATAAATGAATACAGAAATTAATGAATACATAAAAGAATAAGTAAATGCTGACAGAAATAAAGAAATATCTAAATAAAAGAATAAGTAAATGCTGACAGAAATAAATAAGTAAATGCTGACATAAATACATAAATAAATAAATAAAAGAATAAGTAAATGCTTAATAAATACAGAAATAAATAAATAAATGAATACAGAAATTAATGAATAAATAAAAGAATAAGTAAATGCTGACAGAAATAAAGAAATATATAAATAAAAGAATAAGTAAATGCAGACATAAATACATAAATAAATAAATAAATAAAAGAATAAGTAAATGCTGACAGAAATACATAAATAAATAAATACAAGAATAAGTAAATGTGGACATAAATACATAAATAAATAAATAAAAGAATAAGTAAATGTGGACATAAATACATAAATAAATATATAAATAAATAAATAAAAGAATAAGTAAATGCTGACAAATACATAAATAAATACATAAATAAATAAATAAAAGAATAAGTAAATGCTGACAAATACATAAATATATAAATAAAAGAATAAGTAAATGCTGACATAAATACATAAATAAATAAATAAAAGAATAAGTAAATGTGTACATAAATACATAAATAACTACATAAATAAATAAAATAATAAGTAAATGCTGACATAAATACATAAATAAATACATAAATAAATAAATAAAAGAATAATTAAATGCTGACATAAATACATAAATAAATAAATACAAGAATAAGTAAATGTGGACATAAATACATAAATAAATACATAAATAAATAAATAAAAGAATAAGTAAATGTGGACATAAATACATAAATAAATATATAAATAAATAAATAAAAGAATAAGTAAATGCTGACATAAATACATAAATAAATACATAAATAAATAAATAAAAGAATAAGTAAATGCTGACGTAATTACAAAAATAAATAAATAAAAGTATAAGTAAATGCTGACATAAATACAGTTCAATTTGTACTTAAAGTCAGCAGACTGGAGTCTAAAAAGCAGGTTTAGGATTCGGACGATGCCAGTTTGGATCCCTTAACTGTTGGGAAAATCAACATAACAAAGGGGAACCAGAAATCCATGATGAATTAGCAAAAAGGAGGCCTTTAGCAGGCTCAGAGAGACTGCATGCTCAGCCAGCTTTCCCTGGATGAATGAAGAATAAAGTGACGTTTTGTTGGCTGAAGTTTCATTCATTTCTCTTGTGACATTTTCTCTCTTTTAAAGGTATTTAATTCCAAAACAGCAGAGCTCCTCAGCCATCATCAGGTGGAAATCAAACAGAGCTTCCCCAAAGAAGGGTGAGTTGAAAAGCTCCGATACGATTCCTAAAAGATGCATTCACAATTTAGAAATGTGCAGATCTTATTTGCTTTGATTTTTTTTGCCCTCATTTTCAGATGGGTGGAGGAAGACCCCAAAGAAATCCTGCAGTCTGTGTTCGAGTGCATGGAGCGGACGTGTGAAAAACTCACCCAGCTCAACATCGACATCTCCAACATTAAAGGTACACACACATTATGCTACCATCTGCTCTCTTGAGGCAGTTTTCATTTATTTAAAATCATCTGAAGTTGTTGTGTGAATCTGTCTAGCTATCGGAGTGACCAACCAAAGAGAGACCACGCTGGTCTGGGACAAAGAGACCGGGGAGCCCCTCTACAATGCAATCGGTAAAGTTTCATTATTTATACATTATTTGCATTTATCCTGGCACAGATCTGATAACGGCAGTGTTTTTTGTTCAGTTTGGCTGGATCTGCGGACTCAATCGACAGTCGAACGTCTCATTAACAAAACTCCAGGAAGGAACAAGAACCACTTGAAGGTGATTTGTCATTCCTACATATTTGATATTGATTTAAGCTCCTTGCAGTTTTAAAACAAATGCAGACTTTTGAGTTGTTTATGTCATCGTGCAGCATAAAACGGGGCTCCCGATCAGCACTTACTTCAGCGCGGTGAAACTTCGCTGGCTGATGGACAACGTGGTCGAGGTCCACGAAGCTGTCCTGTCTCACCGCGCCATGTTCGGCACCGTGGACTCCTGGCTCATTTGGGTGCGTAACACTTCTGTGTAGAGATATCACTGAAATGTTGTACGTAAAACTGACTTTTCGATGTCTACAGTGTTTGACAGGAGGGAAGTCAGGCGGCGTCCACTGCACGGATGTGACCAACGCCAGCAGAACCATGCTGTTTAACATTCACACTATGGACTGGGACCCAGAACTTTGCACGTACGGCAGCTGTCCTTCATTGGCCTTTAATCCCATCTGACTGCCTGTTATTTGAAAATATCACTGAAAGAGATTACCTTTTTACTCTGAAATTCAGGTTTGGGTTTATAATAATATATATTATTATATATTATATATATAATGTAGCCATTAATTAATTGATGAAATGTGACTTAAATTGATATTTCTGTTTTTTTTGCTTCTTTATTTATTTATATTTGTATTAATTCCCTTATTTATTTACTTTTTTGTTTAATTTCTCCTTTTATTTATTTAGGTATTTATTTTTTTACTAATTTCTAAATTAATTAATTAATTTTAGCATTTAATTTTTATTATTGCATTTATTTTTTATTCATTTATTTAGTTATT